>NW_027466453.1:1587500-2312500 GCF_050575085.1 Anarhichas minor
TCAGCATTGAGGTTGTCACAGAGCTTTAGTGAATGTGTATTTGTAACATATGAGAAGGATATCATGTTCTCTCTCAGTAGCTACATTGATTTTTGCATTTTATTTCATCATGAATAAAGTCTAAAATGTCTCCTAGTTACATTGGGACACATAGAAAGTCCTGCTTTGTGTAAACGTGTGTGTGCTGTACTTCAGGTGAGTGCAGCCCGGTCCGACATTGAGGAAGCAGAGGAGAATGCAGTGCTGAACCAGCGGACTGAGGAAGGGCTCTTTGACATGGTAACACCCAGCACTGCTGCACATACTTCCTCTGGGTTTGGGGCAGATTTTTAGTTTTTCATGCTCAGTGTTCGGACTCGAGTATTTTGTCAACAGCACAGTATGTTAGTAGTTTATATATAAAGAATAGAAAACTGGTTGGCTTTGAGCATTACTCATCTGCTGCCCCGTCCACAGCAGTACGAGGCTTGAATGGTACTCTCAACTCTATCTACTGTAGTATTACACTGACTATGCAGAAGTACCTCATACAACCACCCACACTATTCCTTCAGGCTCATGTGTTCTCCATCTTTGTTGTTGTTAATTTGACTCGTAATGTCTCATATGCGTCTTTGTTTTAATCAGTTGTCTTGCACAATAATAAACAAAAATATTGAAGTTTATATTTTGTTTAAGATAGTTTTGGTGAACGCAGGTATTTGTTAAGATTAAAAGGGAATCAAAAATACAGCAAAATAAATCTGTAATAACGGAAGTTGATGTTAAAGGAAATTAAGTTATAACTTGAAAGAAGCGATTCATAATATGGCCCAGACAATTGTTTTGTTGCTGCTGTTTACAGTTGTAGCCCATTTGTAACACAACACACACATACAAACAGTAGCACATTCCTGTAGAGCATTTTAAAAATTAGCATCATAAGGAATGTAAACAACAGCAACAATTCTCTGGACAGATAAGATGGCCGACATCTTCACATTAACTATCAACATGAGGAAAACATTGTTCATCAACTCTGACTGTGTTTGAGCACCAAGTGTTAGATTGTATGACTTATGAATGAATTATTGTAGCATGTACGCATTAAGGCCATCAAGAAAATAAATATAAATATATCACAACTGAATGTGAAGAAAAGTGACTGCACTATGTTGAAAGGGTTGTATTGTATTTGTATTACTTTGCTTTCTGAATTAGTTCAGAAAAAGAAAAAAAAATGTCTTTCTTTCTGTGTGTGTGTGTGTCTGTCTGTCAGGATGAGGACATGTCAGCAGATCACCCCTCCAGGGCGGCTGTGATGGCCCACCCGGTGGCTGATAGGCTGGACACTCTCATGGCTGTTCTGATGGCCTACATCAAGGACGTCTGCTATGTCGATGGTTTGTGAATAACACAGCTTTTACACTGACAACCAGTGTTGAAACCACATGTCCCATGACAGGACTGACAATAACAGACATGTCCCATGACAGGACTGACAATAACAGACATGTCTCATGACAGGACTGACAATAACAGACATGTCCCATGGCAGGACTGACAATAACAGACATGTCTCATGACAGGACTGACAATAACAGACATGTCTCATGACAGGACTGACAATAACAGACATGTCCCATGGCAGGACTGACAATAACAGACATGTCTCATGACAGGACTGACAATAACAGACATGTCCCATGACAGGACTGACAATAACAGACATGTCCCATGACAGGACTGACAATAACAGACATGTCCCATGACAGGACTGACTAATAACAGACATGTCCCATGGCAGGACTGACAATAACAGACATGTCTCATGGCAGGACTGACAATAACAGACATGTCCCATGACAGGACTGACAATAACAGACATGTCCCATGACAGGACTGACAATAACAGACATGTCCCATGACAGGACTGACAATAACAGACATGTCCCATGACAGGACTGACTAATAACAGACATGTCTCATGGCAGGACTGACAATAACAGACATGTCCCATGACAGGACTGACAATAACAGACATGTCCCATGACAGGACTGACAATAACAGACATGTCCCATGACAGGACTGACAATAACAGACATGTCCCATGACAGGACTGACTAATAACAGACATGTCCCATGACAGGACTGACTAATAACAGACATGTCTCATGACAGGACTGACAATAACAGACATGTCCCATGACAGGACTGACAATAACAGACATGTCCCATGACAGGACTGACTAATAACAGACATGTCTCATGACAGGACTGACAATAACAGACATGTCCCATGACAGGACTGACTAATAACAGACATGTCCCATGACAGGACTGACAATAACAGACATGTCCCATGACAGGACTGACTATAACAGTAAGGCTTAGGAAGGCTCTGACTGAGAAATATATTTGAAAGACTCTTACACAACATATTTTTTGGTGTACTGGTGAATATCTTCGGCTGTAAAGTGTGTCATCCTCATTCCTCTGTTTTCTCTCTCTCAGGCTCTCTTGATGTGGAAAGGACTAAGGATCTGTACAGAGATTTGTTGAGTGTGTTTGACAAGCTCATTCTGCCAACACATGCTTCCTGTCATGTCCAGTACACACTGTTCTACCTGTGCAGCTTCAGAGTGGTCAGTACTTCCCACACTGTGTATGAGGGTTGGTGTGACAATAGGAAAAAGCAGTATGTTGCATTTAGCCTTCAGTCTGGTCTTCAGCAGTGAGACACTGAAGACCAGTTGGACTGAGGTCAGGTGACTTGACAGACAGACACAGTCAGAGACTAGCAGGTGAACATAGTGGAGCATTTAGCATTTCAAAAGCAGAGCTAAAAGAGTGAGATCATTGGACTTCCATTCATCAGGTAAACACAAACACTCCAAATGAATGATAGTGATGCTCACCTTAACAGCTGTAGAAGAGTTGGCCAGCTTTGTGAACAAAGCACAGAGAAGCTGTGATAACAACACACACACTGCTCAGGTAGACATTACTCCTCTAAGTCCTAACTCACCCATGCTGCTTTTTCTGGGAACTTGAATGGATTTTCTATTTACAAGGTCTAATTATTTCATCTTCTTTGAAGAATGTGCTCCTTGTGAGATGAGGCCTTCCTTGAGTTCTGCATGTGTTGTACTCTCTGTGTCCCAGGCTTTGGCCGAGGCCTTCTTGGATCACCTGTGGAAGATCCTGCAGAGTCCGTCTCAGCCCGCTGTCCTCCGCCAGGCTGCTGCCGGATACCTGGGGAGCTTCCTGGCCCGAGCCAAGTTCATCCCTGTGCTGTGAGTTCCTGCTGCTGAAGAGAACACAGAGGCGTCTTAAAGCCAAAGTGAGCAGCTTATTCCTCTGTGACCATGTGTATCCTGCAGTTGTTCTAATCCAGTGTCCTCCTCTCCTCCTGCAGCACTGTGCGGGCCTGTCTGGACCTGCTTCTCTCCTGGATCCATCGCTATATCGACAGCCAGGACAACGGCGACAGACAGGCCTGCTGTGACATCAGCCTGCACGGACCCTTCTACACCGCCTGCCAGGCCGCCTTCTACACACTCATCTTCAGACACAGAGCCATGCTGGAGGGCAACATGAAGAAAGGTACACACCTCCGATCTTAAACAGGTCCACACCTGAACTCCTGAGTTTCACACTTCACTTCACTGTCGGTTCTTAAAATGTGTCGAACCACACAAAGCCCATCAGTGAATGAAGTTGGCTTTTAAAAGACAAGCTTACGATCCTTTAACAAAAACACAAGCTGCTGAAAACAGCACACCAGGGTTTAAGCTTTAGACATATTAGAGAGTTTCATGGTTTATAAGTGAACTGATTATACATTTTATTAATCAAAGAGAGCAGCACAAGAGAGTAGAACATACTATTTGTTTCTTACAGCTTGAAAACTGAAAGACTCAGGTGCTCGTTAGCTTCATTAATGTCACTAATTAAATGATAATCAACTTGTTAAAGATCTTTCAGTAAACCATTTAATTTAGTGTACTGTAAAAATAACAGAAAGTCACTGAAACAGTCATGTGATGTTTTTAAATAGCCAACTTTCCGACCAGGGAAAAGATGGCAGCATATCCCCATCAAATATTTATATTTTGTGACATGAATCCAGAGTGTGTGTTTGTGTTGGTCAGGTCTGGAGTACCTGCAGAGTCTGAACCTGGAGCGGGTGGTGATGTGTCAGCTGAACCCTCTCAAAGTCTGCCTGCCTTCAGTCACCAACATGTTCGCTGCCATCACCAGGTACACACTGACCTGTTGTCATTCAGATCACTGATGGGACGGTTGTCTTCTACTAAATGTTCTGAATCCTACATGCAGGGGTGGAAGAAGATAACACAAAGTAAAGCTCCGCTTTATCAGCAAAATGTACTTCAAGTCGTAGACGTAGCTGTTTAGTATAAAATGTGTGACTGATAGATTATCACATATTTAATAATATTATGTTATCTGAGTAGATGTGATTAGATTGATTCTGATGAATCACTGTTAGAGCAGCATTCTACTGGTGGAGCTGCTCGAGGTAGAGCTAGTTTGAACTACTTTAGAAACAATGGTTCCCATACTGTTGGGCCCTCCAAAGGGCCACAGGATGTGAGGGGAAAGACGGGGAAACACAGTTTAGCTTTATCTTTACTTCTATTGTATGTGAACTATTGGAGTTTTGCCTTTTGGGCCTCAAACAGTTATTTAAATACAAAAATCGTGAGAAATCTCAAGGGGAAAACAAGCCCAAAAGTTTTGTAACCACTGGTTAAATAATGTGCAGCATCCAACCAACTACAAACAACTACCGTTGTCCTTGAGGGGGCCAACAGAACCGTGAGCGGCTCCACACCAGCGGAGCGAGGCCGGCTGCACTGAGAACTCTAAGAGGCTGGTTGATCACCTCGAGGGAGGGAGCAGAGCCTCGCAGAGGCACCAACAAGTGTGCAAGGAAACTATTCACTGTTTGTAGGCAACAACATTAGTTGCAGCTGTTATCTCATTGGTTGCATTTTAAACGGTCAGTGAGCACCAAGCTCAAAGTTTGTGGGATTGATTCAGAATTCCCAGTTGAGCGTGTGATACAGAGAAGGTCGTGCAGTGTGAACTTAATAACACAGTACAGGAGAGTTGACTGAGACGTGCTGTTGAAGGTTTCCCTGTCTGGTCTCATTCACAGCAGCTGCTGTTTTTTGTTGCAGGACGTATCAGGTGGTGTTCTGCTACACCATCATAGAGAGGAACAACCGCCACATGCTGCCGGTGGTCCGCCGCTCTGCAGGAGGAGACAGTGTGACCACCAACACCAACCCTCTGGACAGCTTCTTCCCCTTCGACCCCTACCTGCTCAAGAGGTACACTGGCTGATTATGCTCTCTAATGACATCCTCTGACCCAATTTTTACTTCTCACAGCAATTTTTGGGAGTCAGGACTTGTGACTGTGTTCTGTGAAGTGGAGCTACATTATATTTGAATGGTCTCAGTGGTCTGAAGAACAGACCCTACTGTCACCGTACTCTTTAAAGAATTACGAATGAATTGGAAACTGCTGAATGTTTTTTTTGTTTCCGTAAACACTTAGAGTTCCATGATACCTGGACCATGTGGTGAGACTGTTTTGTCACTAACTTATGAAAGGTTCAGAGATGAAAGCCTACTTCCTAGAAGACGGTGTGTCCTGTAGGAAACAGGACGAGGTGGACCCCATGTTTGGTGATTGTGTGCAATTAACTGAAGAAGCTACTACGTCTGGACAAGAAAACTTAAGCGGCAACTGAACAAGCTCAATAAACCTGATCTCAAAGGTTGTGTGTGCGCGCAGGTCTCTTCAGCTGATTGAGCCACTGTACCAGGTGTGGGAGGAGCTAGCAGACACAGAGCTGCTTCCCTCCAAAACAGGACAACAGGTGAGAGGACAGAAGGGTGAGCAATGTTCACTATTGCACTGCCATAGCATTAGGGGACTCAACTACTACTACTACTTATTATTGATTGTTTTCTTCTTTAATCAACGTGTCTATAAAATGTCAGAAAATAGTAAAACCCTCTCACAGTTCCACAGAGCCCATAATGAGTTATTCAGATGTCTTGATTTGTTCGATTGACAGTTCAAATCCCAAAGACATTACTCAATTAACCGAGGACATAAAGTGAAGGAGCAGAGTGGAGAAGCTAAGGTGAGGGCTGGCAGGTCATTCTTGGTCAGATTACAGCGAGTGTAAGTCAGTTTAGTGTCTTCTTATTCACATCCCCGACAACGGTGAAGCAACGTCCTCGTCTTCAACACAACTCTCGCTCCATTGCTGACGGGGACCAGCAGGCGGTGTCTTCCAGCTGATGTTATTTGTGCTCACATTCTTCTCATATGGGATATTATGAGAACGTGATTGTTCTAATGTTACTCTGTGTTTAGCAGAAAAGCGAAATATGAACTACAGGAGCTCAGGAGAGTGGTGGCCGTTCCATACTGTAATTAGCCAATTAGTGGGCGACTGTGGCTAAGTGGAGAGCAGGGCCGTCCTTCAATCAGAGGATCGGCGCTTCGACTCCCCGGCTCCGCTAGTCGCATGTCGATGTGTCCTTGAGCAAGACACTTAACCCCAGCTGTGCCTACGGTGTAGAAATGTGATAGAATCTGAATTGTAAGTCGCTTTGGATAAAAGCGTCTGCTAAATGTAATGTGATGTAATGTAAAAGTGGAAATGGATTTTCTTTTTTAAACACTGTACAGCGTTTTGTACAGAGAGTTTTATGGACGTCAGTAAACAAAGAAAATGGACATTCTGGACTGTGTATGATTTTGGGACCCTTGACTTTTGCAATGAGCATAAACTGCAGACTCTGCTGAATCAACAACTCTGACCTGGAATCAGATGACAGGCAGCAAAATGTGGAGCGGTTGGACTTCTACTGTTGAAGGGTTTGTAAAGCCCTCTGAGACTGATTTGTGATGTTGGCTGATACAAATCACACAATCACAGAATGAGACCAGCTAAAGATGTAGCTGAGGTGCAACACACGGCTGGAGGGACCTGTTCATAAAGATCAGGGCGTGGCCTCACACCGGCCGGCTGTGACTGAGCAGCTTCACGAAGCTCATGCAGGCTGTCAAGAATGAAAGCATTGGCCCATAGCTGTGTGTGGTGGCCAAACGTGGATGCAGATTTAGATGTAATGTATGTCAGTCCTCTTCAGCAACAGCACCACTACATCTGTGGGAATGGCCAAACCAACCATGGATATAGTGGGCCAGTATTGGGAAAGATGTTTCTAATTGTCATTGACGCCCTCTCAGAGTGGGTTGAGGGGCACCGGTGCAGCCTATAAAGTCGTCCATGACAGTGGAGAACCTGAGAGGCAGCGGTCCTCGTCAGTGATACTGGTCCCAGCCTGGTCAGTGCAGAGTTGAACCTGAAAAAGAAAAGCATAAAGCCTTCGACAACAGCACCATACCAGCTGTCCTCAAACGGCTGAGAGTCTCGTGTGTGCGTTCAAGGAGGGAATCAAGAAGATGAGGGAAGGCAGCCGAAGGATCTGGTGTGTCCTTCACTAGCTGGCAAGGTTGGAAAGAAGCAAGTCAGACGAAAAGAGCAACACGGGGAGCATGTCAGAGACCGGCTGTTCACAGAGTCCCACTCAGTCTATGTGGGAGGGTACTCCGGCAAGAAGTGGACTCCTGCAACACTCATCAAGAGGACAGGTCCAGGATCTTGGAGAGCAAAAACGTAGGACGGCAGCAGAATGCGAGTAGTCCACATCATGACCAGTAATGGACTGAATCCAGTCTGAGCTTTCCTGCAGGGGCAGAGTAATCCCCTAAATCTCTGTGCACAGTCATTTTCAGTTAGGCCGTGAGCTGATCTTCTTTGGACATCGATATAAATTAACTAACATTATGGACTGTGTATGATCTTGGGAACCTTTGACTTTATTACAGTCCTAAAGCATACATTTGAATTAATTGATGAAGTCGATATTGCTCAGCACCAGCAATTAATCCATTATCAAAATAGTTGTTGATTTAATTCTATCAATTAATGGACAAATCGTTTCGTCTCTTAAAATAATCATCAGTATGAAATGTAATTATCCTAGCTTTTAGTCTATAATATAGCTTGGTAATGGAAAAACCCATAATGCAACTGCTATCATTAAACAACAGACTCCCCGTGACATCCACATGGAGGATTGGTGTAAAGCTGTTTGAGTGTCCCTTTAAGTCCCCTGTCTGTGATAACATGTGATCATAGAAGGGAAATACATGGAAATGTGAAATGTATATGCATGAGGTCAAAAAATGTGAAGATTGGTCCTCCAGGCTTGCTGTATCGGGTTGTGTGCTCCTTAACATGGATTAGGACTGTTTTCAGATTGTCAGGCTCACGGTCACTTGAACTGAGGTTGTGTTGGTTCTTTGTGTGTCTGTCAGGGCTCCAGGGAGGACGAGGACGACTTCCTGTGTGGGGAGATGCCCCAGACAGAGGGCATTGTGGGGATGACACCCAGCTCCTACGACTCGAGCCTCCACAGCCCCAGCTGTGTGGGGTCACCCCCCCTCACCTTCCAGAGACCCTTATAATGCACATGACATTTCATTTATTAAGACTGAAACACAAACTGAAGAACACATGAGCCGGTCACACTTGGAGAGACGTGACAAGAACACTCCTCTGTGGTAATGAAAACACAAGTTCAGAGTTAGATTTTCCGGGGAGCTGTGGGTCTACACAGTTCACAAAGAGCTGCTGTGGCAGCCTGTCGTCCCTTTACAGCCTCTAACAACACAAAGCACAAGCTGTGGCCGCTTGTCGTTGGATGGATTTAAAGGGTCTCCAGTCTGTCTTAAAGGGCCAGTGTGTAGCAGAGGGGATCGATTGGCAGAAATGGAATATAATTGTACGTTCGTGGACAACCTGGAACAGTCATGGAATTTGAAAATATCAAAATGCAGACTTACACAAGTTTTGGAAAAAAATAAAGGTGTTTTTATTTATTGGTAACAATGTGTATGAACCCTGTTGTTATTTTTTCATCAGTATATTCCCTGGGGTTCTATGCAGCAGCTTTTCGCCTGCCTGTGCACAAGCCAGACAAACTCTGGCTTTAGAGAGACCTGCTGTTACGATACCCGAAGGCCACCGTAGTTCTCTACACACTTGGTAAGGGAGAATGAGGAGAGGGGTGTGTAGTTGCAATCTGCACCCTCACCACTAGATCCTACACACTGCTCCTTTAAAACAATACTCCCATGCCCATACGTACACTGGAAGAATAGTTGGTACTTTACTTAAAGTGGCCTGGTTTTTAACTTCTCATTATGAAGTAAATGTTTATTGCATAATGTCTATAGAATGACACACTCAGCGTTAAGATTGGTTCCCTATAAACTGCTTTCACTCTGCACGGCTGTCTGCCATCGATCTCCAGGGAAAAGGAAGTGTGTCAACCTTTGTGCAACCAGAACAGGAAGAGGAAAGTGCTTTTATTTCCCCGGTAGTATCGATGTAAATTCTATGCAGCTACTGTCCCCAGTAGTGGAAGAACCGTTGATGTTGGTAGTTGCATTGGAATAGTTTAAGAAGAGTTGTCTATGCAGGTGAAAGTTATTCCTGAAGTCATGGAGTATTCTCTAATTCTAACTGTTTTTAGTTGGGTTATTTTATTAGTTTATTATGGTTTACTTATCCGTTTCTCTACATGGATGTTGTGGTCAGATTGAGATTTCTGTAGATTCCAGTTTATTCAGGTTTCCTTTCTCCACCATAACCTCATGTATTCACCTTCTGTACTTTCTAAAGTCCTGCTCTTCTGTTTGATACAAACTGCACCCGTGTCTGGGACCGAATGCATCACATCTGCACCCGAAACACTCACGCTGCACCGTCAGTCTTGTAGTCTGTGTGAGGCTTTAGTTTCTTCAGTGGGAAACTCTCAGCTGTTTCACAGCTCATGTTTCTTATTTCAAGTCCCTTCCTCTCATTTGATCAAATCGTCACCTCGGGTTCAACAGTGTTGGTGTCAATATAATGTTAGGAGACTGGAATAAACACAACATCAGATCCAGTCAGCAGTTAGTCCTTTAATATAAAACAGTAACAGAAAGATATGAGGCCACACCAAAGATGCAATGTTGTTGAAGCACAGGACATGTCAGTATCTTTCAAAGCTGTCCGTATAAATCAAATGAATGTTCCACTATGACTGATGTCTGCCTCGACTCTGTGACTACCAAACACAGGTTTACACAGCAGGAGCTACAGCAACATGACAGCCACTCCTGGATGCAGGAGACGCAACATGAACCATGCAGTATGAAGCCACAGAAGTCCAGTCTCTCTGAACACGTCGTTCTCTGCCTGCTGTTAGGGGATAAGGGCACGGGAAGAGTTATGGAGATGGACAAAGGGACACCGTTGGTTTGTTTCTACTTTTTGCTCAACAGTTCATAACTCCTGTGGCAGATGGCAGCGAGTTATTATGACACAGAGGAAGACTCTTTGAACAGACCCGCCTTGGATTGTCCTTTACAAGCTAACAGGTCCTCCTATACATGCAACGCATGGAGTGTGTGTGTGGCTGGAAGGGGGGGATAGAAAAGTGGCCAGAGAGGAGTATTAACAAGGTTGACAGCAGCATGTGTGTGTGTTGTGGACTTGGTCATGCAGCTCCTCAAACACCACCTGCTGTCAGAGGTACACAAAAGAGAATTCCAGTGTACACGTGTTATCGGCAAATGACGAGAGTCCTTGGGTCACGCCCCACTGCTGAACCCTCCGCTTCAAAGGAAGACACTCATTTGATGTGTGTGAGCAAGCTTTGGCATTAAAACACCGGCCAGGTTGTGTTCAATCAACCGTTCACTGTGAACGGAGGATTTGAATTTGTCAAAGTGATGTCATTATTTTGAGAAGATTATCGGATGGCGTCCAGTCTGTAGACCATGGTGTAGTCCGTTGGGGTTCAGCTCGTTCAGCCTCTCAGCCTGCCCAGGTCCTCTCACAGTCCTCTGGCTCCGCTCACATATGATGAAGGTTGACGTCTGGGACTGATGCTGCCTCCAACACTGACGCTGCAGGTCGATCACAGGTGGACAGAAAACGTCTGTCATTACGGACAGTAACAATCATCATGTAACTTTGCATCATATAAAAACAAAGAGAACAACCAGCTGGAACAAGGACATTCAGGTAGTAGAGGAATACTTCACCCTTACAATGACCGTCTGTATATCAGTTCATCATGTCACCTTGAATTCTCATGCCTCCATGGGGAACACAGATTAAAAACGGAGTAAATCTTTGAGAAATTAAAGTAAATGAAGGCAAAACCAGATGAAAACATCAGTGTACAATCTCTCCCAAAACTCATACAGTATAATCCAAGTCTCAGGTCTCTGCGTCGCTCCTCCTCAGTCCGAATGGGATCACTTCACAGAGATCCAGTTGTATGCTCAGTACCTCATGCATTTTTCCCCAAAATCATACTATTTAAAGACTCCACGCAGTGCGCCGATGGTAGAAGGTTTTAGTGAAGATGCGTGTGATTGTGAAGTAGTGAACATATTCCTGGATAAGTGAGACTTGGATTATACTGCATGAGTTGTGTGTGTTTGTAAACGGATGTTTTCATATACTTCTGTTGTTCCTAAATGCAGCCCTAATTGACTCTGTTTTTTGATTCTCTGTGCACTGTGGAGGCATGAGAGAAGAACAGGAATTAAAGGTCACACTTTTGTAGTCAAAGTGCAGGTATGTTTATGATTGTGATGAATGTTCATTTATTGAGCTAAACGCTGCCCTTCTTTCACAACACACACCTCCTTTCAGGCTCATCACCTACACGCCCCACTCTGACTTGGTTTTGCCATTTTGTCTTGAGAGTAATATCAACTAGTTTTTCCATCAGTCCAACACGTTGATCCAGATCAGTGTGGGTATTCATGGTCCCAGGTGGATGGATCAATCAGCACCCAGTTTCTCTCAGCAGCCAATCAGGACAAATCTTTCACTTTTACCCACAAAAGTCAACAGACTGCTATGAAATTAGCTGAGGATAAAACATTTTAAGATGATAATTTGAATATTGGTAATGGAAATGTAGAATAAATTCAATAAATAACAGAAAAGGTATCAGCATGTTGCTTGTTCCATCAGTCCCTTTATCAGTGGGGATGTGACGAACATTTCTATTGTGCTCAACCGACAGACAGACACATGTCATCAATAACGTTATTAATGACATCTATGCTTCCCCTGCTCTGATTCACTAGGAAACAACAAATAAACAAGAGTGCTCTGATGCTGCACTGCTAGCATGCTATCAGGTTAGCTTCGTATTTATTCAGCATGGAGCATGACAGAAAAGGTTTGGACCCAACCATCTTTATATACAAATACAATGATTCAAACCATGAGTTGATTATCAGATTTGGTTGCAAATGATCTTATTGACTAATCGACACATTTGTTCCTATTTCTATTTATTTGACTAAATGTACTTACTTTGTTGTTATTCTATTAGGCACAAGTGTTAGTATTCCTTCTTACACACTTTGTATTTATTACTCTTGTGTGTGTTTTTGATTAATCTCTGGCATAAGAACGTCCTGATGAATAAATGAATCTGCTCAGAGTGTTCTAGCCGAGTGCTCTCCTCTCTGAACTCTGTACCTTTGTCATCGGCAGTGGGGGAGCAGACTTCCGCCACCAGCTCTTTGGCCTCCACAGCCAGTTGGAAGGCGGGATCGGGGCTGTCGGTGGCTGGAGATGACCTGTTGCTCCTGACATACAGAACACACACACACACACACACACACAGGAGAGGACTGGTTACAGCACGACTCTAACTGATCAACTGATACTGTGATGTTCGGAGTCTCTTACCCTCCTTCCCCTACAAACAGGCTGGGTGTCGTCAGCACTTTGTGGACGTTCTGCGGACAGACAGAATGTAAGAGTTATGTGACGTTCTGTGATGATCTTGTTTTCTCAGTAACACTGATCCAGTACAGACATCAGGTCTTCATGTGACACCAAAACAAGGACCTCAAGGTCACAAAGAGAGAGACGGTGATGAGGTGTTTTCAGAGGGAGCTGAAGCCCTGAATGAGAGACAGACTTGGACTCTTGTAAACCTGATCTGGAGACCAGAGTCGACAATTTACTGTGAGGTTAGGAGGAAAACCTTATCGAATGTATTCTCTCACTTCATGTCCATCTGCTGTTGCTCCTCACGCTCCTCACGCTCCTGTGTATTGTTCATTTCACATTCCCCGACTACCACCATCACTGAGGGGACACAGTGTGAGTCCACTCGTGTAACATGATGTCGTCCATAGCAACAATGTCAACCTTCTCCTCGCTCAGCAGTCCCCACAGCTCCTGACAAACAGCTCCAACACTTTGTTACATTTCTCAGATCAGAACTGACATTTTCAAAACTACTTCAACCTCCATCATGTAGTCACATCATTGAATCAAATGCAAATGCTTTGACACCATCATGCAAATGATTATGTTCAAGTGTCTGCTGTTACCTCCATGAATTGCTTATTGCTTAAATGTATTATACAGGTTGAATAGTGTAACACCACCGTCTCATCCTTTCCTGTTCTGCATTACATGACATGTCCGTCAACAAATGACAAACAATGTGAAGCCTGTCCACATACAGTGGTGGAACTTTGTACTGCATTTACCATCATTATCATCATCAAAACCTCCAAATACTAAGAGCAGCTATTCTCAGCCACTCGTGGGCATCAGATGCCAAATGGTTGGATTACATTAGGAACATGTATATATTTTTAGTAATTTACAAAGCTCTTGTGTTTTTTTCTCATTTATTTGGGAAGGTGGTCCTCTGGACTTTTGTAACAATCAGGAATGGTTCTTAAGTTACAAAACTTACAGTTGACTGTATTGAAAGCATGGCTGAGCTTTCTTGCTTGTAAACGACGACACTTTCACAATGACAGGTTCTGTTTGTGCGACTTATTCTGAGGAATGCACCTACTGTAATCTCGACACTTTGTTCTTGTGCTAATTAAGATATGAAAGCTTCCCCAAATGACAAAAGTGGACTCTCAGAGAGAAGGGCGAGGGAGGTAAGACAAGCTCTCTGCTTTCTGAACTGCAGTGTGTCTCCCGGCCACCAGGGGGCAGACTGGCTCCACGACAGTTTAGTGGACTGGCAGCACATGTTTGGAACCGTCATGGTATCTCTGATTGGCTTGGTGTGCTGAATGTTGAATCCAGTGTATGAGACTGCATGGATTATGAGATGAGACACAACACATGCTGATTGTCATGGAGTCAGTCTATCAGTCCAGTGGTTCTCAACCTCATGGAACTTAAGACCCACTTCTAATCTTTACATTTCTTTTAAATTAAGCCTTTTAATTTGACGGTTTTTATTCTCTCTTGAGAACAATTTGATTTGTGTGAATATAATCCATTTCATCTTATTTCCATACATGTATATTATATGAACCTTGTTAACACCTGATTTTGACATCCAGATGTAGTCACACATGTATCCTTCCACTAACCTCATCAAGTCCATCACTGTCAGCTCGATCTGGGCCGTTCCAATACATTTACAGTCGGATGATTTCACCCAAACATTTCAGGGAATAAGAGGAAACAACCTTTTGTTTTCTCGAGATAACGATATAAAAATAATTTGTGTTTGTGTTGTTCTATGTTTGTCTTTCTTTGAACACATCCCATAAAAAGACCCAAACCAGATGTGTTCTCACTTCCTACTCTATCTGTGGTTCTTATCGCCAAGCCCAATTAAAGCAGCTGGACACTGTAGGTGTCAGCACACATGAGGAGTGAGTGAACAGATGTGAGGGCGTCCAGTTAAAGTTGTACCTGTGCGAAGCCCAGCAGTTTCCTGTTGTTGATCTCCAGGTGTTTCCTGCTCAGCTCGGACTTCTTCAGCTGGCAGTCGATAGTTGTCAGCCTCTTGTTCAGATCCAGCACGTCCTCCTGATAAACACAATCAATAAACACAGTAACAGCAGCTTCCACTTCATCTGGAGGGAGCTCATTATTCTCTCACCATCCTGTAAAAAACATGTATCTCCAAAATGTCAAACTGCCCTGTTCACAGATCTGTGACGTTAATCCTTAAGAATCTAAAAAAAATAAAACATTTCAAATATTTTATGGGCAGCACCAACATAACTTAAGTAATAAATCAACTCACTTCAGTTCTGTAAGTACAATATTCAAACCCTTTGAAAGTTTCCTTCAGTCAAGTTGTACAGTACAGTACTTCTGCATGAACCTATGTGGAGGTTTGGTTGAGATGAGACCAATGTCATATGACCGATGCAGGCATCACTTTTTGAAATTGATATAAATCAACCAATGTGTGTTTCTTTTCATTTGCAACACCATTAGTCCAGTTTCCATCCAAATGTCGCATCATTTTCACTGAAACTACGTCCTCTGTTACTGGATGCAGGCTGTGTGTGCAGCGGCAGGATTTACTACCTGAGATGAAAAGCCACAGGTAGTGAGGCAGTAATCCTGAGAGCCAGAGGAAATGAATATACAGCCTTTCTTTCATCAAAGCTGAGAGAAAACAGAGCTAGAGAGGCAGCCGGTGATACAGGTGCTCAAAGTGATGCCATCCTACAGAAACAGATTCTACACATGAATGTAGAATGAATGATGACGTGACCTAAAGTTGTGCATTAAAGGGTTAAGACACTGAGCTGTGATTGGTCAGCTTGTGTTTCTCTGATGCTGCAGATTATTGAAGTGAAGACAACATGAAGGAAGTTAAAGAGAGACCAATCTGCTGCTTTACAGTAACACACAGCTATGACAAAGAGCATGGCTTGTTTTATTTATTGGATTATAAGAACAGCAGTGGGACAAGTCCACCAACACACCTACTCAATAAAGATATTTTGATTTGATCAAAAAGCAAACGAGAATGTTTCCTAGTATCAGGTGTCATTATGCAGATACAGATGCAGGTTAATATCAGATGGGAATTGTGTGTTTTTGCAATCATTGGACTTACATCCTGAGTAAAAGTAGTCATACCACAGGGTAACAAGTCCAGTGTCATTTTACTTAAAGGATAACTTTGGTATTTTAACCTGAACGTTATATTAGCACGTTTTTATGTCTGTGACTAAAGAGGACAGCAAATCCTGAAGTTGGTCCAGTATTGATGGAGAACACTACAGACGGCTGCATTGTAATCGCTCGAGGTAACTCCTCACTAAAAGTGCTTGCTTTGCCACTAACAGATTGTTATTACAAGTGTCTGACATCATTACGGAGGAGTCTGAAATCTGGCGAGGTGACGTGTTGCCGGATGATAAATGTTGGAGACATGAGTGCTGGCCGGGAAGAGTTTGTTGTGATGGAGTACAGAACACGTAGCTTAGTGTTATCTAAAAGATTTTCAATCTGGTGGCTGAATATTTAGATGAGTTAAACAATGTGGATGAGCTCCGCCCCAATCTACAAAGTAACTAGTGACTGAAGCACAAATAAATGTTGTGGAGTAAAAACAACAATATTTCCTGCTGAAATGTAAAAAGTAATATGAATATGAAATGCTTGGGACTGACCTTTGTGGACTCCAGTCCTCTTGCCTGCCTCTTGCTGGCCAGCTGGTTCTTCAGGTCTTTGATCTCCGCCTCCAGCAGCTGGATGACCTCCTCGTAGTCCTGCTCCGCACTGCTGGCCTGCCGCTGGCCGGTCTCGGTCTGTGCTGCCTGCAGACGAGTCTTCAGACGGGTGTTCTCCTCCACAGTCAAACAGGCTTTCTGGGAAGGACAACAGAATGTTTTCTTGTAAATGTATTCATATGTGGCTACGTGTTGTATGTAACATAATTCAGACTCGTTATTATTTTTATTATTATTATTTGCTGACTTTTGAATTTTTTCTTTGTGAACAAACATCTAAACTGATGTAGAGTAACCTCTCACCTCTGAGGTCTTCTGCAGCTCCTCCTCCAGGCTCTTCTTGCTGTGCTCCGTGTCCTTCAGCATCAACTGCCAAGAGAGGCAGCAGATGAAGCCCAGGAGGTTTTTAAAGCCGTACTCATCACCTCTGTGGCTCAGTGACACCTCACCACATAACACAGAAAACTATTCTCTCTGCCCTCATGCATTTGCATTTGGTTTTGAAGGATTTTTATTTTTATTTTGCAGGGAGTGATGGACTGAAATAGATGACAGTGTTAATGTTCCAACATGCAGCTCAGTTTAAAGCTGTTTGCTGGTTGTGCTCCTGGCTAGGTGGTGTAACTGCAAAGATCCTCCAACGTGCAGCGCTCTTTCCAGTCTTTTTCTTTGTAAAAGATGCACCGAGAGAATCTTTGACGACTAGTTGAGTAAATTACAACTGTTTGATATAACGGTGGCAGGTCACAGAAGAGTTATCCATCCACCAACACTTTGTGTGTGTGTGTGTGTGTGTGTGTGTGTGTGTGTGTGTGTTCACCTTGAGCTGCTTCATCTGGGTTTGCAGCTGCTTCACCTCTGTCTGAAACTGCTCCATCTCCTCACTGCTGTAGCTGCATTCTGATTCATATGTCTGCACACACACGCACAATCACACACACAATCACACAATCACACACACAATCACACACACACACACACACACACACACACACATACACACACACACACACACACACACACACACACACACACACACACACACACACACACACACACAGTGTTTTACAGGTTGTGCTGTTGGTTATCCTTGCAATACATTCTGTGTAAGAGTGCTGGCATGCGAGGGCTGCTTACAGGGGAGTGGAAGGCAGACGTGTCCATCAAACTAGCTGCTTCGTGATAGGAAAACATAAAGGGACCCGCCCCTAAACCCAGCTCCTCCAGGTTCTCCTGGAAAACGTTCCGGGTGGCCTCCACGAAGTCTGAGAGTTGACAGACAAGCACAGACAGAAAATGCTACTGACTCACAGAAAGAAGTGTGCTTGGGCCTATATGTTTCTGAACTTAAAGGTTCTCTGTACGACGCTCAGAGCATTAATGTATCATCAGCATGTTGAGAGCCATTGAGAGGCCATATAAATGCTCCCCATCTCATTTTTGTCTCCTTTGAACTAGATTACCGTTACTTCCTGTTTCAGACATTACAGGACTATTACAGGATAAACATGCACATTTCAATATATTCACCAAAAAAATTCAAAGTGACATTTAAGAATGATATTTGTGGGAAGCACGAATTTGCATACAAATCAGACTGCCGTGTTTTAGTGCAGGAGACAAGATTTTGATTGTGTAGTTAGAATGAAATATGAATATATAGATAGAAAAAAACATGGACGCTCAGTAGGCTGGGACTTGTATTGAAGCAGGTGGCTTTCCTAAAATGCATGCCCTGCTTCCCTGTCGGTAAATGAATCTGTATTAATGCAAAAGGATTGATATTGGATGCGGCACCACAGGTGGAAACATGGTGGATCAAAGTGAGGCTGCTTGTTGACAAATGTTAGCTTGTTAATCAAGTGAGGCAGCAGAGGCACTGTGAATGAGCAGTCCGTTCTGTAACAGAGTTTATGGTTAGACTATGGGGGCTGCACACAGTACATGCCATACCTGCATATACATACAGGTGGTATGGAAGAAACAACAGCTGAGAAGTGATTGCAGCCCTAAAGAAATACAATCCTAACCCAAGTTTGTTGTACCTATATGTGTTTATGATCATATGTCACTTCAACATATATGATAACACACAATTGAAGATGTATTTTATGACCCTTTAATTAGTAAATAGAATTAGTATTAGTAATAAACAAATATCATTGCATTATATCCATGCTATAGAAATGTGTGCTTGGCTACTAACAGACACCGAGCTGCTTCATGGTTCCAGAACGTGACATCACACCCAAGTGATCCAACCAGTAAGTGACATGCAGCCGTCACACGCAGCCTGTGATTTGACGGGATTTCATCACAGATATTTCACCTTGCTGTTGACTAAACTGTAAGTGTGTGTGTGTGTGTGTGTGTGTGTGTGCTTCACCTCCATAGGCCACAGTGCCTTGTGGGTCTGTGGTCAGACTCTGTCTCAACTTCTTCCTCTTCTCTTCTGTGACATCCAACCCGAGGAAGGACAAAGCCTGAGCGACAGAGATGAACAGAGATAGAAATCATTTTAGCAGGCTGCCATTGCAACATCACTGAGGAAGAAGAACTATGCACTGTTATCAAACTCTAACAATTACATATCTATTAAATAGTCTTGGTCTCAGGTTGTTTCACTAAAGATGTACACATACAAGGTTAGGGTTTGTCTTCTGAAGGTTGTTGATATACAGGGACATGATTTAGAATAATCCCTCCTCTGTTGCTCTCCCACAGGTCTCTCCCTCTTTTCTCCCCGTTAAAGGGTTTTGGGGGAGTTCTTCCTGTTCTGATGTGAGGGTCCTGGGACAGAGGATGTCGTATGTGTACAGATTGTAAAGCCCTCTGAGAGATTTGTGATTTGTGATTTTGGGCTGTACAAAATAAATGTAATTAAATTGAATAAATATTAGAAAGACTTCTTCGTAGCTTGTAACACAATAGCTATGAGCAGAAGCACAAACTACAGCCTCCTAGAAATGTTTCAACACAAACCGTTATGAAGGAGGATTTATTGCATGACTATTGAGGTAGAGATTGTATTATACTCAACTAGAAAGGTTTTCATGAGAGAAAGTGGATGTTTAGATTCCTAATATGTGGTCAGTTTATCCTGTTAATGCTTGTTTGGAAATTTTCTGTGGTGGTTTTTGGAAACGTGATGGACGTAGTTTGAAACCAGCCTAGCTGTCGCTTGAGCCTACTTCAGTAAACCCATGGTGAGAACAGTCTGTTCGTGAAATCTATTCCCTGGCAGAGACAATTATAATAATTAAACCACAAGAATAAACTAAAAGTAGAACACCTATGGTGCATATTTATCTTTGATCCAGTGGTAACAGTTTGTAGAAAGTCTGGCCTTTACACACTTAACTTTGCACAACAATCAATCCCTGTCATATCCATCTGTCGTAAGGTTGATATACAATAATATGCACAAACCACAACTACAGCTACCTTTTAAAACTGTTTGGCTTTTTGATCTTTATGAAATTTGCTGAGCTTTAACAGTAGATCTCTGAGCTAAATATATCCATAATCCACCTCACTCACTCTCTTTCTTTTGCAAAGGAGCCCACAGACCAAGAGAGAACCGTGCCTGCATTCAACAATTAAACTCTCTAAACTCATTCATTAATTGGTCAATTAGGACCAATCTACGGCTGAGCTAAGTACAAATCAAAGCAGAATAAAGGTGAGAAAAGTGTACAGAGAGGGTAGAAATGTTGTAGAGATGAAGAGCGCAAGTGTGATAAAGCAGGCAGAGAGAGACATCTATAATTGGATGAAGAGAAAGCTTGGGGGTGAGAAAGTTGCAAATCAGAATGAGAGGAACACTCAGTGTAAATTTGCTTCATGAAGTTTCTTTAAAAAGCTAAAGGAGTGAGTGTAGAAACATACTGAATGCAAAGTATTTCATATCGCTCACAAGGGTTCTTTGACTGTTGCATGGATGAGTGAGTATGATGATGACGTGGATCATATCTGTCCTTCACAGTCACCAGATATCCACCCAACTGAAAACCTATGTAAGACAGCGCTACCCATCGCCACCATCATCAAACCACTAAATAAGGGAATATTACACACTGTATGTTGGGATGAACAAGTACTGCCCAGACTGTCATGAGATGTTGGTATGGATATCCATTGAATCATTTTGGTGACCCTATGACCTTTCCTTTTGTACAGACTTCGGGACAAACGTTCTAATGTGTAATGACATCATCAATTTCTGCTCCCCGGAGGAGGAAATATTCGATTTTTTAAGGGACCACAGCTAGGGTCAGCAATTAGGGTTTAATGATGTGCCAATTTTTCCCACACTTTGCTTTAAAAAGTGTCTTGATATACCGAGTAGTATGGGAGAGGAATGGGTTAACTAATTGCTTGTGCCCATCTAGCATGTCTCCAAGGTCCTGCTCCTGGCCCACTCTCACCTGCTCGCGGCCCACCTCAGAACGGAGAAAACCATGGAAAGGGTTGTGGCAAGATTCTACTGGACCTGCATCACAAGAACTGTCCAAGAGTATTGTCGCAAGTGCAAGGACTGTCACTTCACTGCCCCCAAGCCAAGGTACCAGAGTCCACTCATTCCACTGCCCATTATCAAAACTTCCTTCCAACGACTCGCCATGGACATAGTTGGGCCCCTACCAATAACCAGTCGAGGACATTCATTTGTCCTGGTCATCAGTGACAAGGCCACGCGTTACTCGGAAGCCACACCATTACGCAGAGCTAGTGCGTGAGAAGCACTGCTCCTGTTCTCCAGAGCGGGCATAGCGGCCCAAATCCTGACTGACCAAGGTACCGGTTTTATGTTGAAAATAATGCAGCAACCCTGCAAGAGGTTGAGAGTAAAACAGATACACATCTCTGAGTACCACACCCGAGGGCCCAAGTGATGGCAAGTAGTGAAAAGACACCTTGAAGAAGCCCAAGGAGCGGGGTGAACCAGCTGTAGCCCGTCTCCAATCAGCCAAGCACAGGCTGAAAAGCTCCTGGTAGCAGAATAGCCATAAACTGAAAACACACTGTCAAATTGTTAAAGACTAAAACATGAACAATTCTCATACAGGAAAACACCATGGTAGTGACCTGTCAATCACAAGGTAGCCACTCCTTTAAGCATACCCTGTTTTATAGTTTATTTTACTTTAAATGGGACCATAGTTCACAAAATGACATCATGCCGTATTAAAGAAGTCTTGAAACTAGTGATTGAGACGATAAACTCATGTTTACTGACTTCAGGTGGTTAAAGCTTGTAATTGTATGTCCTGTGTTGTTATGAGACTAGAGATATAATTGATAGATTACAGTATCCAGTAATCAGCCATCATGAACTTCATGATATCACAGTTTAACAGAAGTTTACCAGGTTACCACTGAGCTCCATCAGCCTCCAGACATCTGAGGCGTAGAAGAGAATGTGTCAAATACTCAGCATCTCATTTCATTAAGTGGTCATCCAGTAATGATACAAATGAAGGTAAATGAAAGCAGATACAATATTCTTCCAGTCAGTTATATATTTCTGTTATAAGTATTATATTCCGTGCCTTTGCACACATGTCATAGTTCTTTCTGTTTTAGCCATTTAACAGTATATTCATATTTTCTCATATATCAGTAAAATATTACAGTGACTGAGTAATCTGTCTCCAGATTCTATAAGAGGACAGTTTTCTGTCAGTTGTCTGGGACAGCCTGTGATGCACGATGAAGCTGATCAGAGTAGCTCACACAACAAGACCACCCAGTGTACTGCTGACCAGTAGAAACAGTGTTAATCCTGCCCTCAACCTATATTCAACACAACTTTTTAAACGGTAATAATATATTATAGTGAACGCTAACAACAATGTTTTCTTATTTGGCAAGTCTCCAAGAGCACTTATCAGTCAAACTAAAATGACCTACTCGTGCATGAACACCTGGTGTGCATCAGTGACAAAGAGACAAGTGAATGAGCAGAGAAGGCAAATAAAGCTAGAACATGCCCCACAGCCTGAGTAAACCACTCCAAACATGCTTGGCATCACACGCCAGGAGAAATATACGTAGCAGCATGGCTCTAAAATAAGGACAGGACTCACCACGTCTAACTTGTCTGATTTGAGGCGTATGTAGGGGTCCAGTGTTATCTTAGGTTTGGCCCCCGTTGGCGACCTCTGGCTGGTTGAACCTAAAGAAAAGGGAAAAGAAAAAGGAGGTGGGAAAAAGGGGAGGAAGAAGAAGAAGACACATGAAAAATACAGTTGATTTTCTCAAATACAAAGGGGGAAAGCAGCGACCAAGATTTAGAAGTTGTATGAAAATGTTAGGCCACAGAACACTTAGTAAACAACAGGAGGAGGAATATCATTGCATAATCTGTAATATCAGAGTGGATGGACAGATATTCTCTGTGGATTTGGTGGAAGTGGGTGGTTGTGGTGATAGGGGAGGTGTGTGTGTGTGTGTGTGTGATTGCGTTAGGATGGGGGGGGGGTGAAAAGCAGATGATTAAAAAGAGATGAGTAGAGGAAAGGTGGAGTGGATGATTATATAGATGGGAGAGGGGAGGGCAGACAGCCAATGCCTAATATTAATTTGATGAGTTTGTCTGTCCCAGATTTGCAATGGAACCTTTCCTCTGAGTATGAGTGTCTGTGTCTGCACACCCCCTGTTGCTAGGGCTATGAACTAATTTCACTGACTACCCTCGTCCTCGTCCCGCCCAAAGGATTTGCACCATCCTTAACCCCAGACTGGTCATGATGATTGACAGATCTGCTGTTGTGGCAACAGCAGATGCTATAGACCCTGCTCCAGATACCTTTCCACATCAACAATGTGTTGTCATTCTAGTACAAACAAAAAACACAACCGAAATTAGCCAGAAGTCAATCTGAAGTAAGGAAACTAAATAGGAAGTGTCACACCCAACTGCTACAAATATGGTATCTCTGTATGAATTTGCCATCCCTGTGGTGTTTTTCTTTTTTTTTGTAGTCTTCCGATCACTCAAAGCTCTTTAACACTACATGACATCATTCACCCATTCTCTAACTAACTAACTAATATTCATACTCATTCATACACCGAGGAAACCGCCTACGGGAGCAATTTGGGGTTAATGACTTAGTGGTCCTGTCTCCTTAGAGCGCTGGTTTACAGCAACTGCTCAGAGTCTGCTGATGTTACGCTGTGCATATGTGTACAGAAGATGTTAAAACAGCTCTCTTTAGAGCCTACTGTACTCCGCTCTATACAGCCCACTTGTGATGCAGTTATAGTACAGCAAAAATGAAAACGATTCAGGTGGCATTTAATGATGCTTTCAGAATCTTGCTCAAGCTCCCAAGATGGACAAGTGCAAGTCATATGTTTGTGACTAGTAATGTTCCCACCTTTCATGCTATGTTGTAGTATTTTATGTTAAAATTGTATGTGTGGTTTAATTGATTAAAAATAATTAATCACAATGATAGTTGAGCCAACACAAAGGGATAAAAGGTAGTGGTTGTGCATCTGTGTGCATGTGCAAACACAGCTCTTTGCTTTCCTGGCAATTGATATTGCATATTTTCAAAACATCTTTCACATTTTAGTTAGATATAGAAACTTTTTTTTCCTCAACTACAAATCTTTTGCACATATAAAGAAATAAATCATTTCATGTGTTTACAAAAGGTTGTATACAACCAGGCACTGAAATGAGTTTTATAAATTGACAAGCGTATCGACCCTCAAGGTTAAAAGTTTGAACTCACAGAGGCTCCACCTTCTACTGGACTCTTTGTGTGTACTGTCCTCCAATTACAAGCATGTATTTGGCCACTAAAAATCATCTGCACTGGTGTTGCAGACCATCCAGACGGAAAGAGCGGGAACCATCATTACCTGTTACAAGGTAAAGTGGTCTTTATGTTTCACTTTCTTTTATCAAACAGTAGCTTGCTACTAGCGTTAGCCAGCACCACAGTTGCTGTAGTGTTTTACATATATAGTAGGACCCCAGATTACAATAGTTGCATGCAAAAAGGGTTTTACACAGTTATGTTTATCTCCCTAACAGGATTATATGTCACTGCATGAGAGATAAGAGAGGAGAGGTCAGAGAGGTCAGCTGACTCAAGGAGACGAGTGTGCATATGTTTAAGTATACGTGTGTATGACCCAGTGGTATCAGTGGTGGGGTGAGGAGGCCTAAGTTGAAGCACAGATGCCTACCAGCCCACCACCTTCAACCCTGCTTCCCATAATTCAACAGGAATGGTACCATACAGAAATTTATTATTGGCAGCAGTCAATTTCACTCTTTAATAAAAACAATAAGATATCCAGCCAGTATTTGTATCTGCTCACCTCCCCACAGACTGCTGACATTTCATGGCTAGCAACTGGCTTAACCAATAGGAGCCTGGAGGGAAGCTCAGTGGTCACAGCACCTTGGAAATAACCTTGACTGGGGTAATCCAGGCCAATAGGATTGGGCCAGGATATCAAGTGGCTTTGAGCTGGGACCTATGGGCGACCCTCAACCCTAGAGCTGCTGGTCTGTTTGAGATCTTTCAATTTTATCATCAAGCACTTTCTCTTCAACTAGAAACTGACTCTTATTTTCAGTATTTAGGTTCTTCAGCAAAAATATGTTCCATGTGTGCTGGTTGGACCACGGTAAAACCCTTGTCACACCTGTTATTAAAATTCAATTCATCTAACAAAAGCTTAACTGAGGTTATGGTATTATTAGATTAAATGAGGTTCCAGTAGGCAGATGTCAGCAGAATTGTATGTCTCTAACAATCATTCTATAGGCTGATACTGTATTAGCATGGACTCATGATCTTATAAACACAATACCAAAACACCTGTCACACATGCATACAACAGTGAATGAGAGCATCTGAAAGAGATTCTGATTAATCATCATCCATGAGCTGCGAGGGCTTGAAGGAGATTTTCATTTGTGTTTGAAACAGCAGCTGCTATGCAGATTCACTGAGGATAAGAGGGAGGATGGAACAATAAGGACATACACTCACTTTTATCAAGAGGGTACTTTTTCATGATCCCTCACATTCCTGTGTGATTGGAGGTCCCCTGCTGTGCTGTGGTTTCTATTAAATCTCATCCTCTCCTCTCCACTTAATCCACAATCTCTGTGAGGGAGTAAATGTTCCCCGTTTTTTCACTCTCGGATCAGATGGGTTTATCTAATATGTTTCAGATTTAATGGACTTCCAGGACAAACCACTGAAAGTCTCAACTCTGATTTGGCAGGTGTTTAATAGTCCTTTAAAGGTTATTTGATGGCATAGCTGCTTTGTTAAACTATATAATACAAGTAAAGAAGATAGTGAGAGTGGTGGATGATGATGGTGGAGGGAATGTGATGGGTGTTATGGTTAAAACCAAGAGCAGTGATCATCAGGACAACGATGCCAGATAATCGGAGCTCTCTGCCTACCGATCGTCTGGGGATGTCTAAATGCAAAGTTGTTGCCTGAACGACTGCTAATAAACCCACGGCCCTTATATGTCCTGGAGTCTTAAAAAGTAGGATGGGAGCCAGAGCCTTCAGTTATCAAGCTCCTCTTTTGTGGAACCAGCTTCCCCTTTCAGTCCGGGGGGCAGACACACTCATCACATTTAAGAGTAGGCTTAAGACTTTCCTCTTTGATAGTGCTTATAGTTAGGGCTGGCTCTGGCTTGCCTTGGACCGGCCCTTAGACAAACTACAGGGGGACTTCCTTAGGATACACTGAGCACCTCTCTCCTCCTCTTCTTCATCTCTGTCTGTATGCATTGATGTCCCATTAATGCTCATTACTAACTTTACTTCTTCCCCGGAGTATTTGTGCTTTCTCGCCTCACAGGTTCCCATGACTGCAGTTTTATCTGGACACTGGTCCTTCAACCATCCATGGCCCTGCTGACACCTACTACGATCTTCATTATTAACATTATTAATCCTATTACCGATACCATTAATGCACAGTACTGATTTTGTCTCTTCCCCGGAGTCCTTGTGCTTTCTCTCCTCACAGGTTTCCATGGAGCATGGTTTCATCTGGACCCTGGTCCTTCCTCCTACCATGGCCCTGCTGACTCCAACTGCTAATATCACTTTTATTATTACTCGCATTACTATTTCATATTACCGATACCATTAATGCACATTATTGACCTGCTTCTTCACCAGAGTCTCTGTACTTTCTCGCCTCACAGGTTCCTGTGTATCCGGGTTATACCTGGACCAGGTCTTGCCTCCTGCCGTGGTTCTGTCATACATTGAATGTGCTGTAATTACATTGAATGTGTTGTAATTCACTATCCTGTTCTACACATGACATCTATTGCACTTCTGTCCATCCTGGGAGAGGGATCCCTCCTCTGTTGCTCTCCCACAGGTCTCTTCCTCTTTTCTCCCCGTTAAAGGGTTTTTTTGGGGGAGTTTTTCCTGTTCCGATGTGAGGGTCCCGGGACAAGAGGATGTCAAGTGTGTACATATTGTAAAGCCCTCTGAGGCTAATTTGTAATTTGTGATTTTGGGCTATACAAAAATAAATTGAATTGAATTGAATTGAATTCAGAGAGGCCAATCACAAGCGTTTATCTACATATGTGGGGACACGTGGGAATAACGTGTTGTTATTGGTCAACGTCGTCTAGCACAGGCCTTATTGGAAATGTTGCTCTCCCCCTGTTCTCCAAGACAGTGTTTGTTTTTAACCAATGAATATGTTTTACTGCACATGTGACAAACATCAACTAACTTTGAAGAAGTTTTCTTCAGTGACTGCTGCTGAGACATCCCATAATGTACGGGGCTGAGGGGTGGTGGAGCTACTGCTCAGCTGCCGGACAGACGGCTCCGGGGGACAGAAATAAAATCTGAGCCTGTGAGTCACATTCTGGAGCTCTATACTAGTGGGAGGAGAGCTCTGACATTTAAACTTTGAACGGCAGACACAGTGAGTGAACTGTCTGTTTTGTCTGTTAGCATGTTAGCAGAGCAGCTTTAGCAACAACAGGTCTGTGCATCTGTTTCCTCTACAGTGTTTCTAAGCACAAGACTTCTGCATGTCACCACCCCAATACGAAGGGCCGCCCTAAAGTTGGATTGGTCCTGCTATGCAGGTTTTTTAAAACTAGATTGATATAAATGTTTCCACCCAGTTTTAGTAAACAAGTATCACTGTGTATTTTTTAAGAGCAGAATGCTGGCATATTCTATATTTCTCTTATTGTCACCAAACCCTATAGAAACAATCACTCCCAACAATGTGTTAGTCTGCCTCTTAATACTTTCTGACCTCCTTAGCCTGTCTGTGGCTCTCTGCCCCAAGCCCAATGGTTCCTCCTGAATACATGCCCATTTTAAAAACAGCTCACACATAGATAGCTGACCACCAAGAGGAAATAGTGCATTTGTTTCAGTGGTGGATTAATCCACATTTGGTTCTCTGGTGAGTATTTGTGGCAGCAGGATGGTGTATGTGAGATTGAGTCAAAATATACTTCATTAAAGTGTGTGTGTTGATGGTATTAGTGAGACTTATTCATGTTTTTATTAATGGAGCTCTATTATTACCATTAAGACATATCAGGCTTGGATACACGCAATACTTGTAAGTAGATGAAAAACTTTGCATGGACGAGTAGCGCGCCTGCACAAGTGTAAAACTGTTTATGTGTAATTGTTTTAAATAGTCAGGTTTTAGTGAAGATGTAAGTAGTGAGCATATGAGAGTTGGATTATACTGCACCAGTTGTGTGAGGGTTTGTAAACTGATGTTTTCATATAGTTTGGCTGTGTTAATGCGGCCCTCATTTACTTTAATTCAGCAATACTTTTTTCAGTATAAAATATGAAGAAGATATGAGAGAAAAACAACGTTTTCTCCAAGAAGTCAAGGTAACACACGGTTCATAACTATTATACTAATGATCCCAAAAGAGTCTCTGTAATGTGAAATGGTTCTTAGAACTTTCAATCGCGCTGTGAACTAACAGCCCAATCTGCTCAGCAGCAGAGGCAGAGGAACAGTTGAGATTATATACAGTATAAGAAAAAATGAAGGGAAATTAAGAGGGAGTGAGCTTTACCTGAAATATGAATATCTGGTGGGCAGATGTCAGGAGAAGGTGAGGACACTGGGACTGGCTCCTCTGTACAGGTCTACAAAGGAAAATTGATGACACAAAAGATGACTTCATGAACACTGATGTTAGGTCCTCAAAGGTAGGGCTCTGACAGAGCGTTGGTAGGACAGGTCTAATGCAGGAGGTCTCAAAGAACCTTATTCACCAATCACTGCACAGAATGGAGATCACTTTGTGCCATAGAATCACTTCAGACTTTAACTGAAATGATCATTTCAACATGCAAGTTATAAAAGAAATCATGTTTTTACATTAAGCTTGTTAAATCATTTTAATTCAAAATACATTAGTCATTCTATTATCTGTTTTTTAAAGCTGGTCAATATATTGATAGATCATCATAAACATGAACTCTTTATAAGTATTTTCTTATTTCAAAGGCACACTCTGAGTTCCACATAGAACATGGTCTCAAGACCTCGTTTCTCAAAACCCTCTCATCAACTTATCTTCCATTTCACTGTGAGTCAGCCGATAGAGGAGTGAAGATGTGTTTTATAAACAAAAGCCTTGTCATTTTTGGTTCACTGTGAAATATTGCTTATGCGGTTTCATAATTGTTTCTGTTGTAATTAGAATAACTGCCTTGCGGTTGTTTACCTCCACAAACCAGTCATGTTGCAGTTCAAATCCATGTCTGTCCAAAATGTCATCATTTTATCATTTTATCTATTTAGACATTTGTGTGAAATTGTCCTAATTAGCATATGGACTGTGGAATTATTGCCAAAAATGTGTCTTGTGAGGTCACAATGACTTTTGACCTTTGTCCACTAAATTCTAATTAGTTCATCATTGAGTCAAAGTGGCCATTTGTGCCAAGTTTGAAGAAATTCCCCAAAAGCGTTCCTGAGATACCGCGTTCACAAGAATGGGACGGACAGACAAACATAATGCCTTCGGTCATGTCTGTCGAACTCAGAAGTCCAATGATAGAATGTCCTTGAAAAAGAGATTTTTAATCTCAATGGGACTCACCTGGTTAAATAAAGGTTAAATTAAAAAAAAAAAAAAAAAAACCTTGACATGTTCTGGTATGTTTCTGATGCCTGAAACAAAGCGTAGCTGACCTCAGGTGATCTGATGTGGACTTTTAGGCGTCCAGAGTTGTAGCTGTTGCCTGCGGCTCGCTGGACCCCGTTGTGGAGAGATGTGCTGCTGGGAAAAAGTCCTTTCCCTGGGATAAAGGCTATCTCCACAGCACCGTCTTGGCTGGAGACCCAATCCATAAAAATTCAAAGACTTAATCATGTACACAGTGACGTACATAAAAGCAGAGGTAAGAGGGACGACTGTGGCAATGTGTACAGCTGACTAATCCCTACTGAGATCACAGACGTTACTCACTTTGAGTTCTACAAGAACCACTCACCTTACTTTGACTTTGTTCAGCATGCTTTTGGCCTCTTCGTGGGTCACACCTATCAGGGACTCCTTATTAACGGCAATGAGCTGATCTCCAGGCCTCAGACGTCCGTCCTGCACAACAGAGACAGAGCCTTTAGTCATGCTGAGCTGAAGAACCACACAGGTAACCTATTTTCCTTTGACAGCTCATTCTGTTAACAGATTGCTAAATCTTCTTGACTTGAGAGTTTGGGCCAAGTATCACTGCACTGCATAAGCTAACAGCTAGACAGCTATTGACAGCTGTGTAGGTAATGGTTACTAGCTATAGACCTCAAAGACAAGACCAGTGCTGGTCGATAACATGTGGTAAACCATAGGCACTCCTCAACTTAATGTGAAAGGTCCACATTCCCCAAGAAACACCCAGAGAAAACAATTTAAGATCATTTACACACACACACACACACACACGCACACACACTATATCATGAAAAAGGCGTTGCAGAGGTAAATACATTTCTTTCTATGACCAATCACAGTAATGATGATAACAAATAATTCAGGCAGTGGCAGTTTATATGAAGGCAAATCACTGTCAAAATCCGAGAGCGCAAATGAGAACCACACGTGTGCAAATCAAACATCCGCGCATGTATTTTACTTTCACGAGCGCTTTTACATCACTCCGCGAGCTAAATTCACTCTCGCGCGAGCAAAATTCACTCTCGCGAAACTTTAACCTTTATCATGCTCGTGAGTAGTTTTTCTTTTTGACAGTAAGTGGGCGGGCCCAGTCTCCATTGTATCTCTACATCTAATTGGTTACAATCATCATCTTTGGATAGACCAGATATCACTATGACACAGACGCTAGGTCTTGACACCGGTCTCGATACCAAGACGGATCTCGACGACTACAACACTGATAGTGTGTGATAGTAATAAAATAATATCTAAAGAGACAATTCAACCTGTAACTCTGATTGTGGGACAAGGATCAGAAACATAAGTGGTTTAAAACATACTAACTTCGATCTGTTCTGGGTTCATCTACCTCAGGGAAGGTATAGGGTCTGTTAGCGTCCACTTAGAACCAATTCAATTAGCATGACAAGGTTTGATCCCATCAACCATATAACCTTGGAGGAAATTGTGCAACATCTGAAATTTAACTCCAGCTTTAATATATTCCCAACTGGCTTTTTCATAGATGTTTTTAACAGCATGGCATCAGAAACTGAAAATAGTCAACACTTCTCTACTCTGTTTCCCAAACACATGAAACTTCAGTTATTAAGCCACTCTTAAAAAGTAATAATCAGGATACCTCACTAATGACCAATTACAGGCCTCCCTTTTTGAAAAGAGCAACTTATTTCAGCAACTTAAAAGCTCTAACAAAATGTTTTCATCTTTTCCAGATTTCTGACCCTCTGTGTTATTGTGTGAATGAACACAGACAGTGGAGTCTTGGCATTTGACACGTTCAACCACAACATATTACTAGACAGACTGGAAAACTGAGTGGGACTTTCTGCCACAGTGACTACTTTGTGTTGATCAGTAATTGCATACTGTATCTGAGCGTACTGTAGCAGAACAGAAATACACAGAATAGCCCTTTTCCAACCTGACAGGAAAAGAAGGTGCGGAAAGAGAGGCTATAAATTAGACACACCTGTGAGCGGGGGGGAAGGGAAAACCCAATCAACTCACCAAAGCTGCATGGAGGAGAACAAAGAGAGGAGTGAGAGTGGCTAATGGAGTTATTATTCAGTTTCTGGACCTGTTGAGCTCAAAATAAGAAAATGTTGACGAAGACTAATCTAAATCGGAGCAGCAAGGATCCGTGAACCGGCTGGATACACGGAGCTTTCTGGGAGGACAAGGCCTTACTGGAGGTGTGCTGATCCCGGGAGCAGGTGGTGAACAAAGAGTCTCCTTAACTTCGGGGATTCATCAAGCCACTAGTGCAAATGTCTTACAATAATTATGTGGACAACACACAGATTTACAATATCCCTTGGTGACTATGGACAAGCACCGAGTATACTGAGAACAATTCATATAAAATGTGGGTGGGTGTGCCAGAAGTCTCTTCAGTTAAACAAAGATAAAATTGAAAATAATTTGTCTTTGGACCCAATCAACGACAAGAAGATCAATTACAAAATCAGCCTACGATGACTAATGTATAAAGAATTAAAGGACTGATGTCTCAGTAGGATGTTGTTCTCCAGTAGGCTCGAGTACTGTAACAGTGTTTTTACAGATCTCTCTCTAAAAATTCGATCAGACAGCTGCAGCAGAGTCAGAATGCTACCGAGTCCTCACTAAGACGAGGATAGTGTATCAAGTGGATCACATGAGTCCTGTCTCTGATCTTTACAATAGCTTCCTGTTTGACAAAGAAGTGACTTAAAAACTCTTGTTGGTTTAGAAAGTACTGAATGTTACAGGGTCAAAATAAATGTCTGATCTCCTGCTTGTTCTGTGTACTCACTGTCACCAGTAAGCAGGGTTTTGCCACCTTAGGTACTAGTCAAGTCAAGACAATTTTATTTATATAGTGCCAAATCACAACTAAAGTTACCTCATGACACTATTCATAAAGCAGGTCTAGACCGTACTCTTTAATTTTCCGAGATCCAACATTCCACCATGAGCAAGCATTTGCATTCCCTTTAACCGGAAGAAACCTAGAGCAGAACCGGACTCTAGGTGGGCGGCCATTTGCCTGGACCGGTTGGGTTAGACACGGAGATGCATAGCAACAACTACAGCTCTGATAAATGCATAGCTGCATAAATCCCCAGCTGACTCATCCCACACAGTAAATCACTGTGCACGAAATGCTAGCTTGCTTCCTATATGACACAGGGGATTAAGAGTTGGGATTTAGAGGAAATGGACAACCTGCTTCCATAAGCACAAGACTGAGAATCTGAGAGAGTGAGTGTTAGCTATTGTAAAAGAGCCAGGCATTAGTGTACAGTGTGGAAAGAGTAAAAGAGACTTAATGACAGTGTTGCTTTACTGTGCCCTGTCTCTAACACAGTTGCATGTAGTTATACTACTCTGTATCATTCACCATCTGGTAGTGGAGATACTGTATGAGTCAATAGGTCAGTGAAAAAGAAATGGACTATAGCCTTATCCCTGAGGAAATCTGGATTAATGCACTTAGTGTGGAGAGATGGCTGTAAAGTTTCCAATGATTCGTTTTTTAGTTAGGACCTTATAAATGCATGTGTACATTGTATGCCAGTTAGTTAGTTTATTGATTTATTTAACTGATTTTTGGTGTCTCTGGGGCAGTGGAATAAGCTGAGTCACAACATCTGACATCTGACAATGACCTAAAAAGCTCCAAAGAGAAGTGCAGAGACTATGAACCCTAAAAGTGTTGATTACTCCAGCATTAAATATGCCAGTACCGAATGTTAAAATAAAGTTAATGAAGACATTCAGCCCACACAATATTCCACATACATGAAATAAATAAAACTGTGATCATCAAACATTTTTAGGCAAGTATGCAACGTAAGTAATGCTGAGATCAGACTTTATGCAATTTCTGTCTTTTGAGATAGTGACTGTTAGATAAGGCAATCATAGAGACAAGTCAGTGCCACACTAGTACATACAACGTTCAGGTGGCACATGACTCCACCTTCCTAGTTCCTATAGTCCTATTCATTACCAAAGGATCTGCAGTATAGACTCTGTTTGTACAGAGAGGATATACAATTACTTCAGGGTTTATATCACAGTATGTCCTGAATATTCCTTGTTCTTTTGCCTGCACCTTTAAATACTGATATAATCCCCTCCATCACTTGAAACAGGTGCAAGTTCATGAAATGATTCTCTAATAATACTAATTGTATTAATAATGCACAGTGTGTACAATTAATGCAGCTCAAAGTGCTTTACATGAAAATCAGAAATAAGACAAACGTCAGTGAAATAATTTGTATGGGAACTAATATTAAATAACCATGAATGAGACATAAATAAATGTGTGCACTTTTGTGACTTTTTTATTTTAGTTATTGGAAAATGATTACTTGCTTTGAAGTATTTTACTCTAAATTGTAATCAGTTAAGCTATAGTTTATTTGATTGTTTAAATCTAAACTGGGGAGACCCACGATAAGCCTTTTAGGCTTCTGGCCTTAATTGTATATTCTGTCAGTATTTATATTGTTTTGGTAAATGTTCCTTATTATGTGCTATGAAATAAAAAGAAAAGAGTGAACTTAAAGTGACATGCATATCAAGCTCATCAAGTCAGAGATTAGACTGTATAACTGGATGCTGATGCGACTTAAAGAGAGGAAATCAAAACAAATACCACAACTGTTTTTGCAGCAAAATGTCACAATACTGATAGAAACCCATTTTGCAAATCTTGTACAAAAAGATACAAACCAGTGCTCAAAGAACTTTCCACAGGGATCATGAGGCACTCTCTGTGATCACTGTCACTCACTGGCTTCTAGAATATAAATGATGTAAATCCTGGCAGGACATATGCAACAAGAAACATCCGCTTAGTAACATCTCTCTTTAAGCGTATTCGTGTACACTCGGTCTCTCCCATCCATTCTCCTCCTTTTCCCTCCTTGTCATTTTGCCCACAGTTGACAGTGAGTGGGCAGACAGAGAGGCGAGGAGGATAGGATTGGGGAGAAAGAAGCAGGGGAAGCTGGAGAAAAGGAAGAAGGCAGCAATATGTGTAAACAGAGGGGTGTGTAGGTGTATTTCAGTGCACCTGCCTATCATGGTCAGGGTTGTGATTGTTGCCGCAAATTCAACATCCTCATTCTAATTCAGTGTGGCTTTGTAACACAAAGGTAGTAAAACTGCGTGTGCCAAAGCACACTGTATCAAAACGTGCGGCCTGATCGGGAATCGTGTGCTATGTAATTTTCTAGAGAGATTCGCCCAGCGGTTTTCCCAAAAAACGGAGCAAAATTTCTCCATTCACTTGAATGGAGTTTCGGCATGAAGAGAGCTAAAAAAACACTTAAGTTTGGGCCCATATTGACTAGCCATACATTAACGTAGATTACAGAGGTAGCCAACATGGTGCCCGCGGGCACCTGGTCGCCCGCAGGGACCACGTGAGTCGCCCGCAAGGCATGTTCTAAAAATAGCACTAGTGACCATGGAGCTCCGTCTAAAAATTTTAGTTGCTGTTCATTTCTAATCAAAAATGCTTGCATTATTGTAGATTTTAAAATGACAATATTTCTTGTCGTAAGAGAGTTGGGTACCCAGAGGCGCACGGCGGACAGCCAGTAAGAGGCTGCTGTACCGCACTAGGTTGTCAGGTTCCGAATGGCGGGCGCTTCCCGTTGGCGCCGGACACGCGCCGCGAGCGCGCCCCGTCGTCAGGTCCGTCAGTCCTCGGAACAGGCCGCGGGGCAACAACTCTTGGGTGGCGGAGGTAGAGGCGAGGCAACGCAATCCGACTGAAAAGGCCCAGACTAGCGGTTTGAACGCGGGCGCCCGAAGATACTAGTTTCTTCGTGGAGAAAAAGGTACCATTAGAAATGGTGTCGGTGACAACAAACGGGGCTCCCGCCATGACGGGCCGGCATGACAGTTAATGATTTCATAGAAAATGTTAGAAGTGATAAGTTTTACAAAAATATAAAGGGTGTGATTTTGAACCAAATGCTACAAATATGCTTATTCATACAAAACTGTCAAAGATATTTACTAAAATATCAGAGATGTGATACCTCTGACTTTCAAATGTTGAAACAGAATAACAGAAATAAATGTTTAAATATATCTGTGTTTCCTACCATCATTGTTGTGGAAATCATTGTTAATAATTATTGTGAGGAATAATTAACATTGACATGTGATCAGACAGTATCTTCACACATTATTATTATTATTATTAAAAGGTGATCTGTGCAACTTTGTTATTCAGGAAGTTTGTATCAAACAAGTAGCCCTTCGTACTACTCGGTACCCTTGAAGTAGCTCTGTTTCAAAAAGGTTGGTGACCCCCTGACGTAGAACAATGATTCGAAGTTTAAAACGTTGACAAAACGCTGCACTTTATTGAGCCAAATGGCCATTTTGATAGCTAGCACAGTTTTCATGAAGTCACAGATTAAGTTTCAGGAAAGAAAATTTTGGGTCCATTTCAGATTTTATAATGGGTGTGTATTGCATGGAATGTTCAGCGCTAGAGTGAGGACATAACTGTCAGAGTGGAGCAGAGCAGGAGAAATTCTGTGATTTTTCCAAACAAATTGCTCCAGGTCCCATCATTTTTACTCTTTATACACCATTTTTGGCCAAAATGATAAGAAATGTTGTGCTGGTCGCACACAGATGTCTATGGAATCCAACAGTCTTACACATTTGGCTCAAAGAGCCGCAGAGTGACATGACCTCCAACCAACTGCTCCATTAGACTCCATGTTAAATCTGACCACTAATTTCTCAAAGAAAGCAGACGGTACCAGTTTTGTATATTGCTCTGGAGCTCACATTTTTAACACCACAAACATAAAAACCACATTAGCGCGTTCGCCAGAGTCTTATCTTTCTCACGATACCCATATTTTGGCACTCAGACTCCTGCTTTTTGTTAAAAGGAGGCAGGAGTTGTGTTCAAAATCACTGTTTACTGCAACGTTTCTTAATCAGTCTACTTCTCCAACCAGTTACACGCACGCACGCACGCTCTCTCTCTCTCTCTCTCTCTCTCTCTCTCTCTCTGCCTGTCTCTCTCTACAAACACAAATGACTTGGAGATATTCAGTCAAAGGCATTGTTAGACCTCCTGTCTGTCTGTCTGCCTCTCTCTCTCCCTTGTCTCTCTCTCAATGTGTGTGTCAAACATTATGATTATGTCTCCTCTCCCCCTCTCTCGCCCACCCAGTCCCACCCTTTCAAAATAAAAGCCCCACAGAGGGAATTCTAACTGGAATGCTTGTGATGAAGCCTGTCATTTAATAACCAGTGTATGTGTGTCAAACATTACGATTATGTCTCCTCTCCCCCTCTCTTGCCCACCCAGTCCCACCCTTTCTAAATAAAAACCCCACCGAGTAGCTGTATCTTAACATGAAGCTCAGAATGAGGTTCATGTTAAGAAATGTTAAGTTCAAGTCTTTCCATCACAAATACAGATATGTAATTTTCAAAGGTATGTATCTCAAACAAAGATGTATATCTCCAATACAGAAATGACAGGAGCCATTTGTGGACTGTCCATCACGAATACAAGATTCAATCCAAGAGTATGAATCTCAAATGCAGAAAAGAGAAAAGTGATATCTCAATTGAACCTCAACGATACTACCGGCAATATTGGCGTGTATATATATTGCGACGTCTTCGGGCAGTAGCAGCCACTCTGTCAAAATTTCTTGCGGAATTTTCTAGTTCCCCCTGAAATTCATCGTAGTGACAGAAAATGTCTTCATGATGGCCTAATGATTGTAGTTTATTAAAACATGTCTTATTTTTTACTTTCTGCATTGGCACTTATCATTGACATTGAATGGGAATTGTAAAGTGCAGAGATGTCCAATATGGACATGAATCCCAAGATACTGGGCTGAGTGAGCACTGAGTGTTATTATAACTAATAGGTCAGTGAGGAAAAAACATGTCAAGGAGTTGACCATTCACAGCTAATCTCATTATATGAGGTTTGGTGGAAAAGGGACTGCTCTTTGAGGGAGCTCTTCAAATTAACAAATTCTCCTGAGAGGAGCTCACCCTAAGGTGGCCTTAAGGTAACATAAATATGCCAAAGTCTCTCTCTAGAGTCAGTGTTCAGTTTGTCCATTACACTAATGAAAACATATATGAATGAAATATATTCAATTTCTGACAACAAATCCCTTTAAATCCTACAAACTGTTCCTTTAAACACATTAGGTGTGAGGTTATAAAGGCACCTGTTTACACCCACATGAATACATCTGGACATTACTAGTCTACTAGTAGGCCAGCAACTAATGGAGACATCCAGCATATGTTGTTGCCTGTTTAGGCTAAGTGGAAAGCGAATATGAATGAGTCATTGATGGTGAAGCATGAATGTTGCTGAACAGCTGATGACGATCAGATAATGCAAAAGCGACTTCATTGCTCTGACAGAATTAGCACAATGCTCCATGATTGATAGTCAAAACAACACGTTGCAATAAAATATAATTATCCTTTAACAGCAGGACAGTTAACCGAGTCCCACTCTTATCGGATGGTTGATGCATGGCACAGCCAGCATTCCACAGTGTTATGGCAACCTGATAAACTGGAGCAATCTGTAGTGAGGAAGCCTTCATGTTAACCATATAGCCATGTGCTGCTCTCTCTCCTCCAGCAGACAAAGTGATCGTAGAGGCCTCGTGTGCGGTTGCAGAATCCAGCACTTGTTGCCTTGGTTTTGTCAAGCGTAGATGACTGTGTGAACTGAGTGTTCCCTACATTCCCTTAGAGACTGGCCAGGGTGCAGTGCTCATGCATCATGTTTAACAGCAGCTTCCCCTCAGGTTAAATGGAACGTTTACTTTTTCTCTCACTCACCTCAACTGTTAAGTGCTTCCACCAATGCACTCCTGTGCAAGATCCTTCAGCCGTAGGACAAAAACAAATAGCCAGCTGCTCTCAATAAAAGATGTAATAATCCAGGGATTAAAGTATAAATCTGATGATCTTCTAGACTTTTCTTTTTGTCAACAAATCTAATGAGAAGAACAAAATCAACAATAACTTAATCCTGCTAAAAACTACTGTGTGTGTGTATACACCTAAAAGAGCCACATCGAACACACAGTGTAGTTTATTTTGACTCCCACATACACCCTGCTAGTGGCCACCCTCACTAGAGCACCAAATGTGGATCAATCCAATGCTGAAAAGAGTCTGAGTAAGGTTTGATAAAAACTACAATGACCAGTTTTAGGAAATTACTGAGCCAAATGAAACATCATTGTGAGCATATTTTTGAAGATCTATGTCTTCAGTGAGACTGAGTGCCACGCACAAGATTGGGACTGCAGGTTCTGCTGCTGCTACTGTAGCATGTGCAGATCTAGCAGTACGCAATAAAAAATTCTCTGCATTGTAATTTTGTGTGTGTGTGTGTGTGTGTGTGTGTGTGTGTGTGCGTGTGTGTGTGTGTGTGTGTGTGAGAGAGAGAGAGATCGGGGAGCAGCAGCAGGGTGATGCCCTAAGCAGAATCCTAGCTTGATGGCTGACCTTCACACTTTGTGTAGTGTGTCTGTTCTGAGACTCCTCTAACAGAGCAGCACTGACACTGAAACAACATAATCGCCAAGAAATATTCATGTTGTGTATGTTTAACATTCTTTAATCCAGCATGAATTCCTAAATATTCAATTGGATTTAATGAACCGACAGGACTGTTATGTTTGTCACCTTTTGGTAATTTCCTTCATGGGGTCATGGTGACACTACAGATAACTGAGAAAAAACAAGGAAGAAGTTTAACTGCTTAACTTTTCTCAGCTTTTCAACTATAATACTTTTTGCTTGTTGTGAGATTTGACAATTTTACAAAGTGTTGCCTGTATTCATTTTAAAAATGAAAGTGTGCAGGAAAGACTGCTAACTTTTTCACTTTGCTAGAAGAATGAACAAACTGCCCTGACAAGTTCCCACCAACCTGTAATTTAGTACTACTGACCGCTGCATCAAGGAAAATTTAAAGCAACACAATCTCCTCACCCCTGTTATGGCCTCTTTTCACCAGTTACCAGTTAGACTTGGAGTTAGTTTGATTGAATTTGACAAAAGAACATCATGGCCTGGCTACAAGCTACTTTGCTAAATTACAGCAACTCTCCAAACCAGAATACATCCTCATATTCTCTGGCAAGGAACTTGCATTTCAATTATGAGACGGTAAAAAAAATGTAATATCTTCATTTATATAGTAAAGAAGTTGCTTCACATGAAAAAAAAATCAAAAAACACAGCAACAATTAAAATAGCAAAAACCATATAACACATAACAACATATAGAATCAGGTGAAATCAAGGAAGGCAGGAGTAAGACCATTTAGTGCCTTAAGTAATTATAAGAACCTTGAACCTTCTAATTGCATCAGACAAAGGACTTGTTTTTGTCTTGTTAGACCTTAGTGCTCCATTGATCATTACTTCCTGTTACAGAGACTAGAACATTTGATTGGCATTAAAGGAACCACACTAAGCTGGTTTAAGTCCTATTTATCAGATCGATCTCAGTTTGTAAACGATGAAACCTCGATGAACACCAACGTTAGTCATGATGTTCCACAAGGTTCTGTGCTTGGACCAATTTTATTCACCTTATATATGCTTCCTTTAGGCAATATTATCAGAAAACACTCCATAAACTTTCATTGTTATGCAGATGATACTCAATTATATCTATCGATCAAACCAGATGAAACCAACCAGCTCACTAAACTGCAAGTATGTCTTAAGGACATAAAAACCTGGATGACCTGCAACTTCCTGATGTTAAACTCAGACAAAACTGAAGTTATTCTACTAGGCCCAGAACACCTCAGAAATCAGTTATCTAATGATATAGTTTCTCTAGATGGCATTGCTCTGGCATCCAGCAGCACCGTAAAGAATCTCTGAGTTACCTTTGATCAGGATTTGTCCTTTAACTCTCAGATAAAACACATTTCTAGGACTGCCTTTTTTCACCAATGTAACATTTCAAAAATCAGGCACATCCTGTCTCAAAGCGATGTAGAGAAACTAGTTCATGCATTTGTTACTTCTAGACTAGATTACTGCAATTCCTTATTATCAGGCTGATCTAATAAGTCTCTGAAATCTCTCCAGTTGATTCAGAATGCTGCAGCTCGTGTACTAACAAAAACTAAGTAAAGAGATCATATTACTCCTGTATTAGCTTCTCTGCACTGGCTCCCTGTAAATCTACACTATAATGTAAAATCCTTCTCCTCACCTACAAAGCCCTCATTGGTCAGGCACCATCATATCTTAAAGAGCTTATAGTACCATACTACCCTACTAGAGAGCTGTGGTCCCTAAATTCAGGGTTAGTTGTGGTTCTAGAGTCTTAAAAAGTAGGATGGGAGCCAGGCCTTCAGTTATCAAGCTCCTCTTCTGTGGAACCAGCTTCCAGTTTCAGCCCGGAGGGCAGACACACTCACCACATTTAAGAGCAAGCTTAAGACTTTCCTCTTACAGTTAGGGCTGGCTCAGGTTTATAGTTAGGGCTGGATCAGGTTTATAGTTAGGGCTGGATCAGGTTTATAGTTAGGGCTGGCTCAGGTTTATAGTTAGGGCTGGCTCAGGTTTATAGTTAGAACTGGCTCAGGTTTATAGTTAGAACTGGCTCAGGTTTATAGTTAGGGCTGGCTCAGGTTTATAGTTAGGACTGGCTCAGATTTATAGTTAGGACTGGCTCAGGTTTATAGTTAGGGCTGGATCAGGTTTATAGTTAGGGCTGGCTCAGGTTTATAGTTAGAACTGGCTCAGGTTTATAGTTAGAACTGGCTCAGGTTTATAGTTAGGGCTGGCTCAGGTTTATAGTTAGGGCTGGATCAGGTTTATAGTTAGGGCTGGCTCAGGTTTATAGTTAGGGCTGGCTCAGGTTTATAGTTAGAACTGGCTCAGGTTTATAGTTAGAACTGGCTCAGGTTTATAGTTAGGGCTGGCTCAGGTTTATAGTTAGGGCTAGCTCAGGTTTATAGTTAGGACTGGCTCAGGTTTATAGTTAGGACTGGCTCAGGTTTATAGTTAGGGCTGGATCAGGTTTATAGTTAGGGCTGGCTCAGGTTTATAGTTAGGGCTGGCTCAGGTTTATAGTTGGGGCTGGCTCAGGTTTATAGTTGGGGCTGGCTCAGGTTTGCCTTGGACCAGCCCCTAGATAAGCTGCTTTAGGCCTAGACTGCCGGGGGACTTCCTAGGATACACTGAGCTCCTCTCTCCTCTTCTCTCTCACCTTCTGTATGAATTCATGTTAATCTAGTCCTGTACCGATGTGAGGGTCCTGGGACAGAGGATGTCGTATGTGTACAGATTGTAAAGCCGTCTAAGGCAAATTTGTGATTAGTAATTGTGTGCTATATAAATTGAATTTAAATTGAAATGTAGCCTAAAACGTACTGAAAGCCAGCTGGTAGTAATGGATAAATGGACTTGCAATTGTAGAGCGCCTTCCTCGTGTAAAAAGGCTAAAACGGGGTAATGGTTTTGAAAATGTTATTTTCAGTTATTGTTACTTTCACTTATTGTTGCTTTCACTTGTTGTTACTTTCAGTTATTGTTACTTTCACTTATTGTTGCTTTCACTTATTGTTACTTTCAGTTATTGTTACTTTCACTTATTGTTGCTTTCACTTATTGTTACTTTCAGTTATTGTTACTTTCACTTATTGTTGCTGTCACTTATTGTTGCTTTCACTTATTGTTACTTTCAGTTATTGTTGCTTTCACTTATTGTTGCTTTCACTTATTGTTACTTTCAGTTATTGTTACTTTCACTTATTGTTGCTGTCACTTATTGTTACTTTCAGTTATTGTTACTTTCACTTATTGTTGCTGTCACTTATTGTTGCTTTCACTTATTGTTACTTTCAGTAATTGTTGCTTTCACTTATTGTTACTTTCACTTATTGTTACTTTCACTTATTGTTACTTTCAGTTATTGTTACTTTCAGTTGTTGTTACTTTCAGCTGTTGTTACTTTCAGCTATCGTTACTTTCAGTTAATTAGGTTGGTGGATTTATTTCTTACCCGGTGACAGTCTCCTCCAGACAGCACCTCCTGAATGAAGACAGCGGGGCCGTCGGTCCTGTTGGAGCCTCCTCCGATGGTGATGCCCAAACTGCTGGATCGTGCAACTGAAATGAGCTGAATCACTCCTTCACCTGGATGACTGAGAACAGGAAGACACGTGAACACGTCAATCTTTGAACTTCAGAAAATGAGCTCTGTTTGCTCTATCTTCGTGAATCAGTCAGGTGCACCATAACGGGGTGCAAACATACTTTTGGTATTTTTGCAACCAGGGGTGTGTCTAAGGCCTGTGGTAAACAATAACCTTTATTAGGCCTCCATGGCATTACTGTCGTAATTCTGCAAAGTCACAGGCAGAGTGAAAGTAATATTATCATTATTATCACTGATATACTGTATCTGTATTGGTACATATGTCGGCCACAAAGTAAGAAGAGATATAGTATAGACATACCAAAGATATGTTTGAGCTCATTTCTCAACTGTCATTACATAGTTTTTCTACCAGAGAGCACTGGCAAGTACATTAGTACACAGTACATATCTTGGTCACTTAAAAAAAGATAGTGATCATTATCAGAAGTGTTTCTGTCAGAAAAACTATCAGTCAAGATATTGGTTCAGTACTTTACAGTTTTTTTTAAACTCTCAAATATACATCCGCCAAAAAAATTCAGTCACCAAACTACCAAACTCGGGAAAATGCCACATGACCAGCGCAGCGCTTTGCACTCCACCTCAGAACAAAAGATAGAGATGAACTGACATATATAAGATATAAACTTACACAAAACATATGCAGAGCTAAAATATATAAACATTTAATATTGGCATGATTGATAGTTTAATTTCAGGCTGCTTGCTTACGACAAAAATCCTAATCACGTTTTTTTTTCGGTCAATACTGACAACAATTAATCATTAACTTCGGAAACATGCATATGAAATATTTTGTAGCCTACATTTAAGTTTAATGCATCCAATATTTTGTAGCCTACATTTAAGTTTAATGCATCCATCTAGTGGATTAGGAGTCCAAATGTAGGTAGAACTTTGTGCTCTAGTAAACAATTAAATCTAGACACTTTGGTTGTATAGATATGAATGGTGATGACACGCAAAAAGTTCACACCCACAAAACATGGTGAACTTTCTTTAAAACAGGTAAAATAGGTTGGGATTATGTCATTTTTAATGCAAAGTTGACATTGTTATAGATGTCTTTGTTGTAACTTCATAAACATGCCAAGCAGGCCTAATCATCAAACTTCCAGAAGCTATTGAGCTTTATGTGGTAACCTTACATTACACTGTCATATGTGGCTGGTTTTGACATTGACTGTCATGAGACCTTTATGATTGTGTTTCGTGAATATGTTCCTTCACCTCAACTGCGGTGGAACACTTTGGACTAGTCCTTGAAATGTCAATAAGTGTTACACTGTCAAATGATTTTCTATCAGTGTCATGAACAATTCTCTTGACCTAAACCACAGCACAGTGGAACCAATTGGACTTGTCAGTATATTTGATTAAACTGTCAAATGCTAATATAATGGTGTTACGAATAATTACCTTGACCTCAAATACAGTGGAACCATTTAAAATTTGTATTAAGCTGTCAATAAATATCAGGCCAGTTTGACAACAGGGAATACAGTGCCTAGGTGATTTACTGAGTGATGGACAGATAGCTTCATGTGTTGCTAAAGTAACTGCTAACTGCTGCTAACTGTAGCTGCTAACTGTAGCTGCCTTTAGTCCGTTATCACGGTTAGCTGTTTTATTGGCTGACTGAGCAGGTGCCAGCAAAACCACCTCGGTACTAAATTCCCTGCCGTCAAACTGGCCTCCATTGGTTCACTGGGAGCTCCATTTCATGGGAACTTCCCATGACACGACGAGCAGAGTACTAGTCTAGAAAATTGTTAATGGGGGAGAAGGTTTGCACATTTACAGTGCCTTGCGTAAGTATTCACCCCCCCTTGGATGTTTCATCCTTTTGTTGCTTTTATACATGAAATCATGGTCAATATAATTTGGCTTTTTTGACAAGAATTTGCAAAAAAAGCTTCTTTAATATCAAAGTGAAAACTGATTTTTACAAAATAATGTCAATTAATTAAAAATATATAAGGTAAAGTAAATGATTGCATAAGTATTCACCCCCTTGAGGTCAGTATTTAGTAAATGCACCTTTGGCTGCAATCACAGCACTGAGTGTGTGTGGATGTGGATGTGTCTCACTCAGGCTGGCACATCTGGACACTAAGATGTTTCTCTATTCTTCTTCAAAACAGCTCAAGCTCTGTCAGGTTGCTCAGGGATCGGGCGTGAACAGCTCTTCTCAAGTCCAGCCACAAATTCTGGATTGGATTGAGGTCTGGGCTTTGACTTGGCCACTCCAGAACATTCAACTGGTGGTCTTTGAACCATTCTGTGGAGCTTTTGCTGCATGCTTGGGGTCATTGTCTTGCTGGAAAATAAATCTTCTCCCAAGTCGTAGTTCTCTTGCAGACTGAGTCAGATTATCCTCCAGGATTTGTGGATATTTTTCTGCATTCATGTTCCCCTCTACCTTTACAAGCCTTCCAGGGCCTGCTGCTGAGAAGCATCCCCAGAGCATGATGCTGCCACCACCATGCTTCACGGTGGAGATGGTGTGTTTGTGGTGATGTGCAGTGTTTGGTGTTCACCAAACATAGCGTCTAGTCTGATGGCCAAAAAGCTAAATTTTTGTCTCATCAGACCAAAGAACCTTCTTCCAGTTGACCTTGGAGTCTCCCACATGCCTTTGGGTGAATTCTTTCTACAGTGTCTTTCTCTTTGCCACTCTCCCATACAGCTTTGACTGGTGAAGAACCCGGGCAACAGTTGCTGTATGTACAGTCTCTCCCATCTGAGTCACTGAAGCTTTGAACTCCTTCAGAGTGGTCGTAGGTGTCTTGGTGGCCTCCCTCATCATCAGTCCTCTTCTTGCCCGTCACTCAGTTTGTGAGGACGGCCAGCATCTAGGAGATTTAAACAAGTGCCATCCTCCTTCCATTTCTTAATGATGGACTGAACTGAACTCTGTGGGATGTCCAGTGAGTTGGAAATCGTTTTGTAGCCATCTCCTGACTTGTACTTTTCAATGATCTTTTCTCTGAGTTGCTTGGAGTGTTATTTTGTCTTCATGTTGCAATTGTAGCAGGAATACTGACGAACCAGAGACTGGACCTCCCAGACACAGGTGTGTTTATACTATAATCACTTGACACACATCAACTGCACTCAGGTGATTTCCATTTCACTACTTGTGACACTGCTGGCATCAACTAGCTGGACTTCTGTTGAATTAGGTCAGTCACTTTAAAGGGGGTGAATATTTATGCAAACACTTATTTTACACTATATATTTCTAATTAATTGACATTAGTTTGTAAAAGTCTGTTTTCACATTGACATGAAAGAAGCTTTTTTTGCAAATTCTTGACAAAAAAGCCAAATTATACTGATCATGATTTCATGTATAAAAGCAACAAAAGGATGAAACATCCAAGGGGGGTGAATACTTATAATGTAAATTGTAAATGCACTGTAAATAACGTGTAAAACGGTATTAGTGACAGTAATAATAAAGTCTGTATTATCAATACCGAAATTGTTTAAATTACATTTGTAGAAGCAGATATCTTATGGTAGATGCAATGCAACGAGCAAAAAAAGTGTATTTGAAGTAAAGCATTGTCAGAATGAGGTTTTCCATCGTATACAGTTCTTAGGATGGAACAACTTCACTGACAACTCTTGAGCCCAGTGAGAAGCTGAAGTAGATTGTTTATTCCTCATTTCTACAGCTAAACTAGCAGCCACATTGTTTTCCCAACATGACGTAGAGCCTGTATTAACAGTTTTAAACATTCAAATATGGAACACTACTACTTAAAGGTACCATGTATAAATGATATGATAGGTAGCACTCAGATTTTAACACATAGCAGAGGCAAGAAAGTGCAGTTAACCTTAAAGAATAAGTCTCATGTCAGTCTCATGCACACCCCTAAAAATAAAGTGTGTCTGTACCATGTTGTGTCAACTGCCCACCTGCCAAGACTAGTAATGACACACATAAATAAAAATAGTTTCTAAATCTGGGTTTAGTATTTGCCAGCCACAACTTCCCAACTCGGTGTCTTTACAACAGGAGAGCCGTGTCGTAGTTGATGTGAATCCTGTACAAACAAATCTGACCTGAGGGAGCGCAACATGGGCCCACTGTTGTTGTACATGTTCTGAGAGCCTGCTGGGCTCAACAACAAAGGACTCTGGGAGCGAGACGAGGAACCAGATGATGTACTATCCAGGTAGCGGCCTCCTTTGGAATGTCAGGAAAGAACAAAAACACACAACAGAGTGAGTACAGGCATTTAACTGTGCTGTGCTAGAAGGGGAAAAATCAACAACTGTCAAAATGAAAAAAGAGATGGCTTTAGATAATTATTTCAATAATTACTAACACTGGAAAGTAATTATTTAGATGAGGGGTAGTAAGCAAGCATGATGGTCTAGTCTTCTGACCACTCAAAGCTCTTTTACACTACATTCAGCCATTCACACCCTGATGACAGGAGCTACCATGCAAGGTGAGACCTGCTCATCAGGACTATCTACCATTCATACACCGACGGCACAGCTATCTGGGGTTAAGTGTCTTGCCCAAGAACACATGGACATCTACTAGCAGAGCCGGGGATCGAACCGCCGATCCTCTGATAGCACGACCCTGCTCTACCACTGAGCAAAGTCGCCCCTGATTCACTCCTTCCACATTTCAGATGTACTGTACTGAAATAGCATTCTTCAACAATTTGCTGCTGCTACAGATGGCTCAACTGAAAAAGTGTGTATGTTCCTGTTAAAACATGTCTTAAGCCTGAGTGACTCTAGCACTGAATAATACCCAATATGCTGACCAAACCAACTGCAGAGCAGCCCAAATATGCCCCAGCATTTTTTTTCTTTTATCCACTGCCTGGGGTGAACATCTGCTTCTTTTCTGTCCTCACATTCAAAGGTAAATCTCACATTGGGAGTTATTCACGCTGAATTCCAGCAGTATACAAGGATGAATACAGTTTGGTCGTCATATTTGAGTGTATGGAGAGACAACCACAGTTGTCTGCATAAAATGAGTATCATATTCCTCCATAAATAGTAAAAGTGTTTTAAACTCTATCATCTGTGCTGCGAATCCTAAAGGCTTCAAATTGTAGTATTTTGTTGCTCTTCTTTTGGTGGAGGAATTATTTACTTCTCCATGTGTCCTAAAGGTGTGTTCAGAGGTGGGACCAAGTCATTGAGTGAGTCAAGTATATAGGTAACAATACTGATTCTCCAGCTGAGGAAAAGGTTGCTGTGCCATGCAGTGATTAAGTGGATCTGTGTGACACAGCAATCCTTTTCTATATGAGCTCCAGTATTTTTCTGACAAATAGGTCTCTTGTTGCATTTGTTTGTTTTTAAGTGAGGAGGACTGAATAAGATATTGACATATTATTCAGACGAGTTTTAATGTTTATGTATTTATTAGGTACATTTATTTTATATTAATCAGGAGTTTAAAAAATATGTGCTGTTATCACCATATCTAAATGATTATTGCTTCTCCTTCATCTCTATAATGACCACCTCCAAGTGTGACTCTTCAGAACCACAGCAAACTAAACTCTTTTGATTTCCAACATGGTCTGACAACACGTTGCACATGTAGCATCACCCTGCCCTTACAGCTCAGCATCTCAACTCCTCATCTTTGAGTGTATGGAGAGATGACCACTGTAAACTATTTGTGTTTCACCATACTTAATAGATCAACAGGATACATCTCTGGAATCTCTCCACAAAAATATTTTTCAATGCACACAGAAATATAGTCATTGACATATAAATCACACATTGTATTTGTAAATTCTTCTGTGTATATTTGATAATATGCATACGGATCTGACCCCATAGATGCACCCTGATCCCCTGCACAGAGCACACAAACCTGCTCACGTGCTGATGCCGTGTTTTAACAAATCTGTACCAGCCGGCTGCCTCCTTCCTCACTGAAACAGATGTTGGCAATTGTGTAATGGACAAGTGCACTTGTCATAAGCTATTTTTAAAGGCAGACTTACTCCATCTACCTTCAGGCTTAGTACTCTGTCAAATATAGAACTTTTTACTCTTTACATAGAACTGAATGATAATGCCATTGATGCATTTTTGACATCAAACAGGACTTTGTACAGGAGTGTAAACACGGAAATTCAATTTCCCATACATGCCTCAGGAATAAAACAGAATGCGCAATAGGACTAAGTTGGGATTTGCCTACCTTGCTGTATGGGAGAGTTGCGTGTTGATCCTGTGCTGCTATTAGATCCATACTTCTCCAGCAACTCAGCAAATTCTCTCCTATTCAGGGAAACCAAAAGAGAAACATCAATGGGATAAGAGTTTGTCAGACAGATGCACACGTAGGCAGTTTTATTGACTAAGACTGTCTGAACCAGAACTGACCTTGAGTTGATGCCTACAAATAAAATATAATAGTTACGGAGGAACACAACATTTTAAATCATTATAGTGGTTTCATTTCAGATAGGGTCAGCTATTTAGCAGCAAGGTCTGTGTATAGCGGCCAGGAGACCACCCCGCCGGCAGGAGAGCGGCCAGCACTCAGCAGCTCCGTGAGACTGAAGCCCAGTCAGCAACTACAGCAACTCTCATCCAGACAGCACAGGCAGGGAGTCACAGGGGCTGGTGGAGTGCTGGGTCTAAACTGTGTAACGGCAGCAACAGAGATTTTGTCCCCTGGGATCAGACCCCCGGTGTCGAGGTTTGCTCGGGCTGAATTGGAGCTACTGCTAACAGAAGGTGCGTCTCCTGGAGCTGCGTCACGCTCTGCTCTCGCTGAAGTAGCCTCCTGGTGGAGGGGAGCATGAGGTCAGGGTGCATTTCATTGTGTCGTCTCTGCCGCTGTGGATTTAATCTAACAATCAAACTCAAATGTACATGGGCCATGGATGTAGCCTATCGTTTACAAGCTTTCTACGTCCTCTCATGTTGGACTGAGGACAGACTGGACGCTACAGTGACTCACTTTCTCCTCTCCAGGAGCCGGTGGTTTTAGAAGACGGGACGGGCCGGGGCTAGCTGGTTAGCAGCACAAACATTGACCTATTTGACACAACATCAACACTGCTACTTCTTCACATTCTTTTGATGATCTTAGCTCTTTTTGTTCATGTTTTCACTCAAATGCTGGTCAGATCTTACAGGTTGCACCTTCAGGCATAAATTAAACTGGCCTTGGTATAATCCTAGACTAAGTCTAAGACTAAGTCTAATTCATAGCCATGGTTCATTTAGATCTAAAGCCTTTCAGTCTGTTGGGCACCAACATTTAGATCAGTTGACCAGATTATGTCAGATACTCTCAATCTGTTACAAAAGATTCTGGCTCCAGGACAAATAAGGACTCCAATTGTTCTGGACAGCATAAAAAGACAACCTCAGGCTGCACCTCTTACACCCCCAAAGCTATTCCTTCAAGATGTCGGCGCTACCATGGAGCCCACACTGTCACTGCTGCTCTACCTGAAGAAATATGAACTCATTTCAACAAAGACAGAAGGCTCTACAATATGTGTTTGAAGGATATATCCAGGGTGAAAACTGGTTATAAAGATAAAGCTAAAGCTACAGATCACAGTGTGAAAGTGAACCCCCACATCACCTGACGATCAAGACAGAAAACAGTTCAATTAAGAAACAACACTGTTCCTGTGGTGCTAGGTAGGTCTATATTCAATGTCACAATCATTGAAATACATTAAGAATACCTTCAGTAGCTAGCATAGCATAGAAGTGCTAATGCAAATTATGATGTGCTAATGTACTCTGCTAATGTTGGCTCCTCAGGATTTTAGGTAGAAACGTAACCTGTATGTATAAATGTATATCTCCTTCAATCTCTCTGGGTAACGAGTATCTCTTTTACACGTTTAACCACGAGCTCCAAAACCAGCCTGAACATGAGGAACATCTGAAACCATTGCTGAGAGTCTGTGGAGCCGAGCTGGATCGTTGTCAGACCCTGGTCAGAGCTGGACCATGCTACGCTATGTGCGGGACTTAGTGAAGGGTCAATTGACACATCCTCTACTACACAGACTCGTGATTCGTTTGTGTTCTTCTCTTTACGTTCCTACTCGATTTACATTCCCGAGCCTCATGCTCCGTGTTGACTACTTCACTCACAGAGCAGCTGTCATTAAACTTGCATTCTCTCCAGTGGTCATCAGGAGGCGACTCCTCTGGTTGTGTCTAAATACTTAATGGGACATTCTGAGTCAAGGAAAAGATTTTTTGCAAAAACATGCATTTTACAGTATTTAGTAGAGAAATTATGACGCAAAGAAAATAAAAGTATATGTGCTCAGCAAAAGTATTTGAATGTTTGCCATTATCTACATTAACACACAATTCTAACCTCTCTCAGTCACTTTGACTAATGTTCCTACTCTTAAAGTCCCTGCTCTGTGTTCACACTGTGTTTCTGTTGCTCTGTCAACATCAGCCATCTGTCATGATTACATGCTATGATAACAGCAACGTCATTTGATTTTCTTTTCATGTTTAAACGCTGCCGCAGCTGCTAAGCATGCAGCTACCGCTAAGCTAGTTCTGACTTGTTTTTAAAAGAAGAAGAGGAAGTCTGTTGAGGGGGAGACAGACAGACAGACAGCATAATCCCCAATCCCCCCCATCCACTCTCCTCCCCGCCCCCCCCCCCCCCCCCCCCCCCCCCCCCTCCGTCCTCTGGGAGGGTAGTTAAAGCACAGAGCACGGATTAACTCATCTCGTCAGGAGCACAGCCCTAAATTAAGCTCTCTCCCCTCCTCAGTCTGCTGTCATTCCACCACAAAGATGGGAGGGGGAGGGTCATCACAACATCAGAGTGCTAATCAGCTCAAAATAACACTACACAAGACATTCACGATTTAACCTTCATGAATCTTAAGATGCCACTTGTCAGCACTCACATTCATGCAGTTCTACATATTCATATTAGGATCTGCACAATGAACAGTGTGCTCCTGGTGGCTGTGTCACAGTGCTATTACCTCTATTAATGGCTCATTTCCTGCACGTATCCTCTGCTGAGGTCCAAATCATGTTCACGTTCACGTTCATGTGCAACTGTCTTGCTCATTTAAATTACAAATCCCCTACAACCTTTGTCCATTTACAATTAATGATCATGTTGTCTGAAGGGGATTTGAGGGGAAGATGCAGTTGGACACTAATAGTACCAGCCATCAGTGCTGCCATGCTAATCAATACTGCTCTTCTATTGTATGCTGTACAAGTTTTTGAGAGGATACATTTATCATGCATGGTTGTATGAATAATTTATAATTTATCAAAAAACTAAATTCAGTATAGCTTTTATGGCAGCAGTTCAGTAAAAGTAAGGCTTTAATAATTACAGTGTGAGAATAAGCACTTTGAATATTCAGAGGAAAGTAAGAATTACAGTACTGTAGGTTAGAAGGTTAAGAATCTAACTCTCAATTGATTCATTGAGCAGAAGCCTGCAAACTCAATATTTTAGGTTGGAGGAAAATAATCACATAATGATGGATCCCAGTACAGGCACTGTGAGAACCATATCTAAGTACTGGTTCTTATACAAGGACACTTTGCTTACTTTGCTTCCTCATCTCTGGCTATGAGAAGGCGCATGAGATTAGTTGCAGAGGCTCCTCTCAAGATGTCCACAGCTCTGAAAAACAAACACACAGTCACATCATTGTTACAGCATCACCTCAGTCAATCATGCGGTTAAATGAATGACAGGAGCAGTAATTCTTTACTGGACTACCTTTCACTTGTGACTCCTACTAGACTGTCCCCGTTCACCTCCAAGATCTGGTCCCCTGGCATCAGGTTTCCTGTCAGAGGTCAGAGTAAGGTCTTTAGTCCTTTGGTACACATTGGAGGCATCAGCTACATGAAGAACTAACGTTAGGCTATAAACAAACTACACCATGGTCATGAGCGTGAGTACACACAACGAGGCTGGGAAGGTGAACTAGTCGGTGTGATGACGTTTAGTCGTCTTATTTAGCCACTTGTTAGCAACCGCCTTTTTTAAGACTCCTAAAAGCGGAATATATTTTATACCGAAGAACAAAACGTTAAAATATTTTAAACTCCAAAGACATTATTTGAGGCATCTAACCAGAAACCCATTTTAAAAAAAGAGTGTAGGGAATTACATAAATGACATAAAATGTCTTTTATTTGTAGGGAATTAACTGAAAATCTGTTATTGAACAGTGGTGATGTGAGCTACTTTGTGAAAAGATGGTGCTCTGCTGTTATAACTGCTTAATAATAATTATGTTTTAAATGTCAAGCTGTAATGATTTGAGTACAAAGAGTTCATATGTGCCCTATATCCATCATTCATGGCAGAGAGAAAGTAGGCCATGCCAGTGTTGTGGTGTAATGTATTCATGTTTTCAGAGAAGCTTGTTCTGTCGCTCCAGGTCCACTGTGTCATTCCTGGTGATTTCATCCACACTGTTCTACACTAGACACATATATAGGGGATATTTGCTGCCCTCTTTTAGGCGCTAAACAGTCCAATTGCATTTGTCCTTGTTTTTAACACAAGAAGAACAAGAAGAAGAAGAAGAAGAAAAGGAGGAGGAAGAAGAAGAACAAGAAGAAGAACAAGAAGTAAAGGAGGAGGGAGAAGAAGAAGAATCCAGGCTTCAAAACCTTCTTGCAATAAAGTGGCCATGTGTTTTAACAGTCTGCAGGCTTGTCTACACTCGTATTCTCCAACGAGGGGAGTGAGAAAATATCATGCTAGTTACTTGTCAGCATCCCACACATAAACATCAGGTTCTGCATATCGATTGACCAATTTGTTCAATAACGGCTATACATGTTTGATAAGAGGTGCTTCAAACATACGTGATAAACTATAAACAGTAGAATACGAAGCACAGGAGCACAGCAAAGTTGTGCTTTCTCTTTTGTTTTATATACTTTATACACTGGCTAAGAAGACGTCCAAATCATATATATATCTAAAGTAAACATTATGTATCTGGAGTGCCTTCCACCCAATAGCTGCACATTAAATAGGACAACCCAGTTAGATTTTTTGTGGGCTTCCTGGATCATTTGGCTTCCCTTCCTCTGTCACATGCAGGCTCATTAGAATAAATCACCCACGTCTTGAGAACTACCTTTACAAAGTTGCACCACAGTTTCCTGCAAGCCAATCAGAGCAGACTGGGCTTTTTGTTAGGAGGGGGGAAATACAGGTATATTCAGACAGACAGTATGAGAAAAATCAATCGTTTCTTGAACATTGAAGCACTAAACACGTTTCTAGTTGAAATCTCAAACACAAGTATGAACCTGAAAATGAGCATGATATTTCCCCTTTAAATATACATATGATTGATGATGAAGACAACAAATAGTGACAGCAGAGCCGGTCTGTGGTGTAGGAGGTAGAGGCGAATGTTAGGGGAGCCATCCATCTATAGGTCTGCCTCGAAGGAGGGAAGAAAGAAAATCCAAATGTAGAACTTTTGTTATTTTTTGCTTTTACTATTTAAATACTATTATTTCGAAATATTGTTTGAAAAAAAAGCCCACAACAGCATAACTTTGTAGACTATTAAAAAGTCCTGTTTTCTGTGTTGTGCAGTGCATCACCCTAAAAGCTAATTCATAAATTCATAAGGGAAAGTTGGAAAGACTATTCCGTTGTTTGAGGAATAACCTAAATCAAAATTTTAAAAACTACAGCTTTTCTTTTAATAGTGATCTGCATAGCTTAATCTCAAAGACATAAAGCTAAACAGGTCCTGTGTGAGTGAACACATGCTTGGTGGTGGAGTTGGCTGCGATGAATGGGGCACAGCTATAATCTGGCCTAGGGCACCACATTGGTCAGAGACGGCTCTGAGTGTCAGTATGTTTGATTTGAATTACGGCAGTTAGGGAGGGAGCTCATGTAGGACACAGCACCCTGAGCTGATCCACGAGCATTTTACTGCCTCTGTGTATTTTCTGTACTTATGTCTTCTTTGTATAATAGTTATCTTTGAATTGAAGTGATAAAAGTAATCCGGGCAAGTCATGACAAGAAAACGTACCTCGGATCACACGGTACTCACCGTCACTTGATGCAAGGCCACCTGGTAAAATCCGTTTGACGTAGACTCCAAACTCCTCTCCAGTTAGCTCCTTCACTCCACCGATCACTTTAATCCCTGTTGAGAGGAGAAGAAAAATCCCTTTGTCATTTTTAAACTTGATTTGGCTGCAAAATATAAACTCAAAAGTAGATTTTTAAGACTTCCTGTTTTTAAAGACTCTAACAACAACATGTAAATGGTGCTTTTATCAGTGAACTACTTGTGACAGTCACACAGTGACAGACAGTGGGATCGTGTGCACCACACGCAGTGATAACGTCCTTTTCTGGCAGTCCGGCTTCACTAAGGCGAGGATATACTACGCTTAAGTCACCACTACATTACTAAATATCACTATGAAAAGCTGATGAACTCCAGATGGAACAAATGCTAATTACAGTACATAAATTAATAATAATAACTTGGTACAGATGGGAATTTGAATATTGGGAACTCAGGGGAGTGAGGGGAAGGTCATCTGTCGGCAGCTGCCATTGTATTGTCATATTCCTTCAGAAGAGGAATGGGAGGTTCATAGAAGTAAACTTAAGCCTACCTAACCTAACTTTCTGTGAGTCATTGGTCAGCCAAGTTATCAGGCTCTCTTCTTAAACCTAACCAAGTGGTTTTGTTGCCTAAACCTGACTTTCTGTGAAGACGAAAGTTGATTTTGAAAAGAGGCTGTGCATGTGAAGAGCGTATATTGACCCACCGTCACTGAGACGTCCAACCTGATGCTAGAGTGGTACGAGGAGCATCATAGTCTGAAACTTACATGCCACTGACCAAGCTGCTTCATTTGATGCATTGATGTATGTACGTGTTGTCTGAACAGACACATTACAAACTAAGTAGAGTGCAGATCTCCTCCAGGTGAGTCTGCAAGGACCACTGCTGTAATGTTTGATTGAATGAATACAAGCAGAGCTGTGGAGCCTCGTCAAGCACACTTCATTCAAACTAAGAAACAAACGTTATACAAGCATCGGGCTCAAAGTGGTCGTACACGACACTTCATACACAAAGGTAAACTCACCACGCTGATGTGCAGCAGTGTGTGTACAAGTAGTTCTGTTAGCAGTTAGCCAAACACAAGAACCAAAACAGTGTGCAAAGTGTTTCTCTGGTCTCAGCTTTGTAACACCAGCTGATACACAGCTGAGACCACTAGGAGGCCTGTTAGGAGTCACTAGCTGAGTAGTGAGGGACGAGTCAGCAGGCAGTCAGTGGCAGAATAAAACAGAAAGTCACTAACTATGAGAGCTCCTTGAGCATGCAGCTCTAAAGGGACATCGAATATATTCTGCAGTTTGCTGCAGCAGAATGAGAGATTAGAGGTGGACAAACACAGAGGCTCACACACGCAGCCTCTCTCCAGGCTGACAACTGGCGGAGATAACTTAACACCCAATACGTTAAATCCTAGAACTGTGGAGTCCATTCTTTTTCTACACACTAGGCTAAAGAAGACAGTATAGACCTGTAAACATAAGGCTATCACTTTGTTAAGATTCACTGTTTATCTAGCCACTACTAAGGGAGGGGGAGAAAAGGAGCACTCAGACAGCTTCTCTGCTCCCAGCAGCATGATCAGCGTCTTGGCCTCCCTACTTCCAGCGCCCATGGCAACCATATCACTCATCTTTTTTGTGCCATTCCCACCAATCCCCCAGTCCCCGTTATCCAAAAATGAATATTGATTTAGACAAATAACGACAATATTATAGTGTCATTCAACTTCACCCGACTTCTGCTTTGTGTAATGTCATCAAAACGTTCTGCTTAGTTATTCCACTATATCTTCACAGAGATAGTAGTTGTTTTTGAATATTGTATAGAACCTTTAACAAACAACAAAACGTGATGACAAAAATTATTTGAACTGGACGAAGCTATGTGAATGGGCAAAGTGATTGCTCATTTGCACCTGTAGTAAGTATGTGTGAAGGTGTTGCTGAGTAAAGGAAAGAATATAAACAGCTACATGGGAAATAAAATCAAAGCATCGTATGACCTACACGTGTACAATACATCCATCTAATGTTACTATAGTGCTATTAAGAGTGAAATCTGACACTGAACTGCTGACTCTACAGAATGGTGGGACTTCTGTTAACCCTTTGTGTCAAGAGTAAACGACGCATATACCTGAATCCGAATATGTGAATGTGTGGAGATCCATACTGTGGATCGCCACGAGATGAAAACGCCAATTCTGTTTGCAACATATTTCACTAAATAGTTGTTTAATTTACTGCACATTTTATAAAAGTGATCACTATATTCTGTAGTCGCTCCCAACCCCCCACTGAGTCAGCGTGTAGCAGGCAGGGGGCTGACAGCGGACCACCTGGTTATCAATCAGGGAAACTCTTGCTGCGAGGAGGAGACTTGATTTCAACCATTTAAAAAACCTAATCGAGATATTGAAATTGTATTTATTTTTTACCTTGTATTTCAGTCAATATCCATCCATTTAAGATGTAACATGCTGTATGTATCATAGGTTTCATGGGAAATGAAACCGTTTCCGATTCAATGTCACCCAAATAAAGGGGCAGAGGTAAAAGTACAGTATGAGCAAATATATTTCATAATTAATTATATGCCAATATTTAATTAATTTGATGCTTTGAAGGCACAAAGATTGCGTTGCCATGTTAGGCCGATTGAATGTGACTTCCAGTAACCACGCCCATGTCCGGTCCTCTGTCTGAATACAGATACAGAGACAGATAATGAGGAGTCTGCACAGCTTTAGCTTACGGTATGTCTACCTTACGGTTGGTGAAGCATTCTGAATGAGAAGAAAATATACTCAGTTGCCAGTTTATAATCCACTAATGCAGCTGCAGTCAGTTGGTCAGTTAGTTGAAGAAGCAGCACCACCAACTAAAACACGCTAATGAAGCTCTAGCATCAGTTCAGTCAGGAAGATATCCTCTTGTATGCTTAGGCTGTACTTTATTTCTCCTACATCTGCCTTTAACTCCTCTCACACATGCTCACTCATTATTTCCTTGCTGTTATTGTTTGGGGCTGTCAATCATGATATCAGCTGTTCAGATCAGCTGGTCTCCTTTATCCAATAAGCAGAATGAAACAATGACATCGTCAGCCTATCATCTTGCTGCTGTCTCTTTAAATATGACTGTCTCTCTACCTTCAGTAGGTTCATGCTGCTGTTACACACCCCTCCACCTCCTCATCTCTGCCCAGTCCTCATCAGATCTTTCATCTTCATCAACTCATGAATACATTGAAGTGACTGAAGGCTAGCTGGTAAAGTCTTTTATTTAACCATTTGATCAGGGCTCCTTCATTGTGAGGCTGCTGTTGGGCTGTTACCACAAAGATAAAATGCTAACACTAATTGGGTCTGGAGCCAAGTGGCGCGTTAATTATCGCCTGTTGGATGAATGGGGTTATAAAGTTCCCTGTCTCAGTCCTCCCTCCCTTTCTTACTCTTCTCTGAGGAAGAGAGTCTCTTGTTCTTTTGTTCTGCCTCAAAGCAGAACCTCCCCGAGCCTATCTTCAGAGAAGAAAAACATCATATGAATGCATAATATAAAATACATGCCTCTCTCCCTCCTCAGCTGCACATTTTGTTTTCCAAATCATTATATCCTGCTCAAGATGTATCAAGGTTGTTTGCATCGGAAGGATTAAAAGTTCCAACACTCGAAGACCTTGTAAAGATCACAAAATTAAATTTGATGAAAAAGGCATAGTTGCTTCTAAAAATGGTTTATAATAACCCAGATGATACATGGAAAATGGATTGTATTTATATACTTCTAGTCTTAGCAACCACTCTACAACACAAGCCAGCATTCACCTGTTCACACACACACACATTCATGCTGACAGGCGCATACACTTTCACACACACACAATTTGGGATTCAGTAAGGGCACTTGGTCATGTAGACCAGGGACCAGGGATCGAACCACCGACCTTCTGATAGTGGAGCACTCTACCTCCTGAGCCACAGTAACCAAGAACATGTTCACAGATTCAAGGGTTTCAGGGATTCAAGGATCATTTATTGTCACTATGCAACACAGGGATGTACAACGAAATTCAGTTGTTGCCCATTTGTAACACAATAAACACACGACAAACTAAACTAAAACAGTTTTACATTCCTGTGCTGCATTTCTGAATTTGTATCATAAGGAATGTAAACAGCAGCAACAAAAACAATTCTCTGGTTCAGATAATATGGCCGACATATTCCCATTAAATATCAACATTGTCCATCAACTCTGACTTCAACACAGTGTCCTTTGTGGACATCAGCAGACTGAAAAGTGCTTCTTTGAGCCCAATCTGACGGAGATGATGTTCACTATGAACCATGCTGAGGTGATGCAGCTTTCAACTGCATTAATAACTAAGGGATTAGCATGTGCAGTCCTCAGCGTAGGACAGCAGGACTGTAGGCTACAGTGTGGACAACACACACTCTCCTGCTGTGGAGGCTTCAGGAGTTCAGGGCGGGGGTCTTTAGGCTTTATGTATTGGAACAGCATGTACATTTGCACATGCTCATGTTGGACGAATATAAGCTGCTTTACTTCTCACCTGTGTGCTGATTAAACACTGCGGGTACACACACACACACACACACACACACACACACGCACACACACCTTCAGCATTTGTTACACTTCTCTCCTCACATGTTATGCCTTTCACTTCAACCTTTAGCTCAATAAATTACATCTTTACCTCCAGACATCAGGTTTATGTGGCTGAAACAAAAGCATACACGTGTAATGAGCATTCCTCCTTCAATGCGTGTTTTAATGCTCTAAGACTAAACTGTGACGGTGTAATTGTTATTGGTGGTGAGTTCATTTGACTGTCTGATGCATTAATGTACAGTATAGATAGAGAGACACAATGAGTCCCACCGTCTCAACTCGGCATGTCATTTCAATTTGCTTAATATTGTGGATCAACTGCACATAGGCTCATTATGATGATATACACCGTATATGAATTACATAATGCATTAATTACTGAGGGCTGTAGTTTTGACTTGTTATTTTAAGTCTACGAAGGCCCATCAGATCCCATTATATTCATAACTCAGTACCGGTACAGAATTCATTCTTCAAAGTCTTATAGTCTTACTCAGCTGATACATTAAAGGCAGTGGTGGGCCGTCACTGTCTTCTCTGCTGGCCGAAACAGAATCACAAAGTTATAGCTATTTTATAATTTTTCATAAATACACTACATGTATTCAATTTTTTTTCCCATTATCTTATTTTCTCATTGCACAGCTACTGTCTTCCTCAGTTGCTCTGCTTCCAGTGCAGCTTGTTTTAAGTAGAGCTTTTATCCAATCAGATTTCACCTCTGTGTCTCTAGGTAAGAAGAGAGGCCCGAGGCCTGCAGACTCACACGTGAATCCATGTGCACTTTAAGTGAATGGGGACGATATTGTTGATTGTCATAGTCTTCAACCAATCAGATCTTTAGTTTGACATGTTAGGCGTATTCTTTGACGTGCTCAGAGCTGTCTAGCTGGCCTACAAGTACGTCCGCATTAACGTGCGGCGTGATTGGTCAGTGGGCTAGCGTGACTGTTTTGAAGATGAAAGCTAGCTAGCAGAACTTAGTAGTTAGTAGTAAGAGTTCAAGTGGAAAGATATGTAAGAAGTTATGACATTGACATGACATTTTTAGCATTTTACTTGGTGTAGCTTTGTTTTTTTAACACTCAATGGCTGAAGGAGGAGAAACGGATTTCTCAAGAAGGACATTTCAGGAAAAAATGGTCATCGTAAGAAAGGGTCGGTCAACCCCACAGCTAGCAGCCCTGACCCAGCCAGGAAAAGGATTTGTATGAACGGTATTTCTGGCTAACAGCGTCGGAGAAGCGTTCCACATTTCATGGCTGGGAATGCATTTTATTTGCAACTGAGCGTCTTGGTGTTCGGAGCTACGCTAACCTGAGTTGGCTAACCAAGGCAGCAACACGACACCATAGCACGATAGGACACTTACAAGATACGGTGCTTTTGAAAGCTTTTGCTGAGACCCGAGTGGATCTACAACTCAACGAACACGTTCACAAGAGGACCTCTGGCTGGAACTGAACCGCACCGATGTTCTGTACAACCGCGTCATTAAACTCTTTGTAATCAAAGAAAGGAGGATGGACTTTGTCTTTAAGGGAACAGCAGCTTTGGTAAGTGAACTGCTTTGTTTTTACATCTGCAGTAGCGTTACTACTGTGTTCATTTGTCTGGTGTCGTTTTGATTAATATGGTTAATATTGTTCCCTCTGATTTGAATAATATTTGAATGGCTCGTGCTCTTCAGTGTGCGGCGGAATTCGTGTTTTAGTGCCGCAGTGTTGCTGGATTGATTTGTCATGCTTTGTTGTCATATGTGATTTTGCTCTGGTTTATGCTCTTAGATGCTTGTTTAAAAAAGGAGATGCACTTATGACTTCTGGTGACTGCTAGTTCTCTTGAATACCTATGTTGAATACACTTATTGTAAGTCGCTTTGGATAAAAGCCCGTATGCTAAATGACTGTAATGTAATGTGACTGGTTCTTGTGAATTTGTTCTCGTCATTGTGTTAATTACATTGATTTTGACTATATGCATTGTCTGTTAATGACGACGCATCCCGTCATGTGCGTATTCATGTATCTGTTTTCTTTTACAAAGCAATAATTATGGTCTGGAGAAATGGGGATTGTGTGGCGATTGCTTTAGCCCTGTTTGAATCAGTAGGGAACAGCTAAGCGCTGCGGGGAGAGTTTTCAACGTGTGAGCTGCTGTTGGTTTTCCTGCTAAGCTAGTTTAGCATAGTGTGCGTCCCAGAACACACGTGCATCACCAGAGTACAATGTTTTTCTTCCGTGGTGGGCGTGTCAGACAGCACGTTGTCTGTGACGTTGGGTGGGTTGCCAGTTTGAGCACAGTGGCTCCACCGAAAGAACATTATATTTCCCACAATTTAAGCTTCTGCATTTTCCAAATGCACTAGTATTTTTCAAACGTATTGTTCGGTTCGTAAGTCTCGTACCAAACGGTTTAATAGGAATACGTGTATTGTTACACCCCTAGAAACAAATAATAACCGTAGCTGTGGCGTCATAATGAGGTTATTAGGAGGTGGTTCAACTGCAGGACAGCACAGAAGGCCCAGGTATAAAATGCACGGCCCGCCACTGCTTAAAGGTGCTTTATTCAGAATCCAGAGCATAGCTACTGCGTCCACACGGCACTGTTGTAGTACTCAAGACCGGTTCCTGGTGGTGGTGGTGTCATATTGTGTTGCCGATGTGGTGATTGGTTTTCACTTGCGTAGGCACAAGCTCCACCAGTGTGATGGTGTACGGATAAAAACAACAGCAGCTCTCTGCATGCTTAACCCAGCTGAGTTAAGTGGGTTAGGGCTTTGCCACATGACCTACTTCTTCTGCTAGACTACTGTTCTGATACTTAACAAGGATACCTACACTGCAGAGAAAATCCCTTTAAAAGTAGGACTTCAATTATTTCAGCGATTCAAAATCACACTCCATTGCCAGATAGCGGAGGATGATTGAGCAGGGCTACATAAATTATGTTGTCAGTTTAAGCTCAGCATGTGATTTGGACTTTACAGAAATAAATGTATTTTTGTTCGTGATGAATGATCTAACATAGTAGACTTTTACCGAGAGGATCACATTTTAATGCCACACCCTTCATACCCAACAAGTGACAAACATACAAACAGAAAAAAAGAAGAAAAAAGTGAATATGGCCACCAGAATCATAACTAATGGACCATGTGACTATTTGTAAGGTGTCACTCAGAGAACTGATCCCAGCCTTTCAGCTCTTTGTTTTTGTTTTATCACACACGACTTTAGTGTTTTGGTTCAGTCTCATTACCTTGTTTCCAGCAGCAGGCAGCTGTTTTCAGTGAAACCGCTCTAATAAACCCACTGTACTCTACCTGCTCAGCAGCAAACAGCAGAGAGACACAGTTAGAGACGAGCTGGTGGACATAGTGGAGCATTTAGCAGCTGAAGAAAGATATTTCTCACAGGAGTTGGTGGAGACCAAAAACAAAATAGAAGGTCTACAGCAGGGGTCGCCAATTGGCGGACCGCGGTCCGGATCCGGACCCAGACGCCGTTGTATCCGGACCCAGGACCTAAAATCGATTTTATTTTGACAGGGCGCTTCTATTTTAACCGGCGCAGATTTTTCAGCCTTTACGGCACTTGTTCAGTGGTGCAGGAAACGCACCGACCAATGCGTTGTAAATCACATCACGTGATGCAGCTCAGCCAATCAAATATGGGTATTCTGACAAGTTTCCTGACTCGAGTGATATGTACACACACCGGGGGAGAGACGAGGAAAGAGAAGAAGAGCAGGAGAATAATACGTGAGTCAGAGAAGTTATTTCACATGACGTTCTCCAAAAAGAGAAAAGTGGTCAAAGAGACCAGAGAGACCAGATACTTTAACCAAGAATGAACAGACTCTTATAGGTTAATTCTTCACACGGACAGTTTATAACCAGTGTGTCTCATATGTTCAGAGACTGTGACGATTATTAAAAGCGGTAAATGAAGCGACACTACGAGACAAAGCACAACTCTTTTGAACAAACGTACCCACTCACATCTAAATGAAGACACAGAAAATAAACCGAAGAGTCCAATATGATCAGAATCCTAACGCATGAATTCACTGTCCAACAATGATGTTAACAGAGGAATAGAGCAGAAACAAGTAGTTTAATAACCACAGATAAAGTCCATGCACAAACATTTCTCTTTTTAAATTACAAAATTATAATATTGTGTCTTTTTTATTGACATCACTTCACACCTGAATGAACTGAATTTAAAGCTGCAGGACAATTCAGTGAAATACATTTTTCTAAAATGAATTACTTTATTTTAAGATGCACATTTTTCAAAAGCTTTCTGTTATGTCAGTTATTCTTTATTTCAGCCCTTATTGTACTTGAAATGAGAATTTATTTATGTATTTCTATGTATTATTTATAATCCATCCAGTTAAATTTGAAAAGTCAGAATAATAATTGTTAAAATATAATTGATGTGTACTTTCTTTATTTGATTTGACAGTTGTTGACTACACAGAGACGTTGTTACTACTACTAGGCTTCTTGAATATATATATATATATATATGGCACTAAATAGTGCAAGTTAGATATTATTGTAATGTTCCGGACCTTTGCCCGAGGACATTTTCTCAATCTGGACCTTTTGAAATTTTAATTGAATACCCCTGGTCTACAGAGACCCTGCCCTCTGCCTGTATTGTCTTCTTATTTTGCTGTTTGGGACTCTGCTGGACCTCAGTACACCGAGGGCTGTGTCACAGCAAAGAGCATTTGGACATTACGTGGCTGTATAACCCCAAGCCAATGAACAGGGTGTACAGCCCGTTCTCATTCCCAGGTCAAAAAACACCACTTTGCCGCGCCCTTCAGTGTCCTGTGGCACAGAGAGAGCAGACAGGCCACTGCAGGAAGAAGCTGCCTTGGGCTGCATTCATTCAAAATCCGGCACCTTCCCTCAGGTTTTTGAGGAGATGTGGTTGGGTGTATTTGTGCTGTAGAACGTATCCGCCATGAAACAATGAATGACAGCTTTAATCTCATCTTCAGTGTGGGTTAAGTGTTTTATTCTCTGTGAGGTTACATGTTGTCTCTGCATCAGTGTGGGTTTCCTCTAATTGCTCCAATTTTTTTCCCACAGTTCAAACACAATTGGAGTAAGTTTCGTCTACTGTAAGTGTTAGCCGTGTGATAGACTGGCAACCTGTTTGTAACCCAGTGAATGCTTCATATAGAATGAATTACAGAGATGAAGAGGACATTAGTACCTGCAGGAAACACATTAGTACCTACAGATTTCATTCTATCCATGTTTGCTGAAGAGAAAAAAAGGACTTACCCAGGCCGTTCTCACAATCAGTAAACTCCATGGAATGAACAGCTCTGTCTACTCCGTATGGACCCATTAGTGTCCTGTTAGAGATGGAGGGATGAGGAGGATGGAGAAAACAGGAAGAAAGAAACAGAAGACAGGAGAAAATAAGTAGATCACAAACTACTTCTGTACTTGCTTTCCCTTCACAGATTAGACCCTTGAGTTGCAGAGCGTCACAGTCAGACTGTGACTACTCACTGTTAAGGAATTTGACTATGTGATGAATACAGAGCCTTACGTCTGTCTCAGGTAGTTTGTCCTCAAGCCTTACCGCTTGTGTCCACCAAAGCCTGTTTTCCAGCTGGAGCACTTAAGAGAGTTTTGGAGACACAGTGTTGATCATGTGAGAAGCTTTGGTTGCCTCTGGTTGCTATGATGTGGAATATCCGCAGAAGTAAAAATGTTGGTGGAAGGTAGACTACTTGATCTGGCCCTTGTTCTGGATGAGAAGAAGGCTGAAGCACGTAGGAAGTGATACATTGGTAATGCAGTCATTCTGGATACAGTAAGTCTTTTCCGGTGACACTACAGTTTTGTTGACACTATCTATCATCACTTGCTGAGCGTTGCAGAAATACACCTCTGGATGGATGGACTCAGAGGTGTATATATAGCATGTGACTCCATGTACATTCTCAACATAAGAGCAACTCAGAATTTCTAGTTTTATTCTTGGAACAATATGAATGATATGGAGTTAGTCTGTACCAGTATTGATCTAGAATTTACCTCCTAGTAATATAGAATATATCATATTATAGAATATGTGTGAAATATGTTCAATGTGTCATGTTACAGGCTTTGTTCAAACTGTTGGCTTTGCTGTTGTATTCCTATTCATTGACGTATAGTATGCAGACAGATCAATAGTACAACAGTTGTATACAAGGTCTCCATGACTCGTTCTTTTTTTGAATGAGGTTTCTTATCCTAAGACTTAGGATAAGAAACCTCATTCAATATATATCGGAGTGCGATACCTCAAAGGTATCGCACTCCGATACTCGCCCTGTAGTAACTTATACTTGTCAAAGGCTAAGACAAGATCACTTAGGACCTTGTCTTAGCCTTTGACAAGTATAAGTTACTACAGGGCGAGTATCGGAGTGCGATACCTTTGAGGTATCGACTAAAATAAGCCGGTACCAAGTAGTATCCAAACTTCTCCAGTCAAACAATGTCTGCAATCAATCCTTTTTGTGTTCAGATCTATTTGTACACTGATAAAAACATAATGCTTGATCTACTCATAAATATTAAGGCAACTTTTTGCATCATCATGTTTCTTTAGTTTGGTAACCTCCGTCACAGCATTTTGCTAACAGCTTTCTGCTCTAACAGTGTGTTTTGTTTGGCAGATCGAGCACAATGGCTTCATCAGAGCTGATGCTGATGCTATACAGTGTTTTCATCGTGCTGGTCATTGTTTATGTCTTGAAGGTTTTAGGTTGTCCCTATTTACTTATTGTTACATAATTAAGAAGTATTGCAATAGTTTCCACAGATGTGGCCCTGCATAACTAGCTCATTTTAAAGATAGTTTACAGATTTGCACATTTTAAGATATTTCAATTTGAACTAAACATTGATTCATAGTTTGATATGAGGACTTTGAATTTTAGAAGTTAATTATGACAGGAGTGACCTTTCCTTTGAATTCTGCTTTTGTTGTTTGGACACACTCTGGTTTAGCTGAATTTGCCTTATTCCTAATCCATCTAACATTGACTCAATTAAAGAACATCAGTTTGCTCAGGCTGAACACTAAAAAGATGGTGCATAAGATAGCATTGAATAGCAGAGATAAACCAGTGCACACTTATATCCATGCCTACCTGTAAAGACTACTAGCAACACTTTGTTAGTTCATTGTAGAGATTATCCTGTTCATAGTTTTGGAAATCTGGAACAAGGTATTCTCAGCAATGGACTTCACACTTCTCCGTCTGGTTGCCACCCGAACGACATGGAGGAATATCAATATTTCAGATGCAGAGGGTTCCTCAGTAGTGAAACTCTGGGGCTAATTGAGGACACGCTGAACTTCAAATGACAACACTGTGCTTCTGAAGGAGAGCAGCAGCAGAATGTAGCATTCATACAGTCTGAAGACAGGAAGCAGTGTGTGTAAGCAAAGAGCACGTTTTCAAATTTCTATTTTAAACAATGATGTTTTCTTGACAAACAAAAAATTCTTAGCTTAAGTTTCATTGGTCACGTGATCACAACTGAGTCATCTCCATGACAACAGAGCAAACTCCATCAGCATTTCAACAGACCTTTTTCACGGCAGACATGTTGACCTGTCATAGATGGAAAGCACAGGTCTATCTGATACATTAATGATGGCTGCATTCCATTTCAGGGAGGCTCCGGTACTGTGCATGCTGGCTCACTGGAACAGTTTCCTGGGACACTTCTTGGAACTGAGCCAATGTGAATTTCACCTTTTCCTGCTACGACAAGTCAAAATGTCTGCTGTGGAAAAGGTCTCAGATGAATTTAAGCCTTTTCACACTGGGAACGAAAACCTAGAAAACCAAATGGGTCAGTGGATCATTATCCATTTGCTGTGTGACGGTATGAACAGAAGTATCACACTGACCTCATGATCTATTAATCACATGAGCAAAAGTCATTATTTTATTGGTTGGCTTATTTCTATCGGCATCTGAAATTCGCAGAAATTGAAAGAGCTGAGGAAAGAAAAGCCGTGCACGGCAAAAAGCGGATGTTTGGTATGCAGTGTGGACAGGCTGACAGAGATAGATGGGTCCAAATGCTTTAATTAACGTGCAATCTATTCACACAAATATTTTTGTGTTTGGTCTGAATAAAGGCATATAAAAGCTGGAATGGGGATGACTGGTTATGTTTCTTTAATACAGTTTGTATGGCCAAGAATGAACTTGTATGCCTAAAAGTATGTGTTTGTTTACGTTCAACAAGATATGTTAAATCCATTTGGCACCAGAGAAATGCTTTTGGAGAACGTTTTTTGAAACGTTTCCATCATCTTATAGATATCTTGTTCTTTTTTTATATTGTCACATTGTCTCTTTTTACGGGATAGAAGATACTGTACACATCACTCCGGTGTGTGTGTGGCAAAGCACAAGATAAAAGAACGTCATCGTCAGATCCTCTCCACAGCACTGTGTATAGTTTGAATTTCCTTGTCAAATACGAAATTAAGTCATGTTTAGTACATTTTTAAAAATCAAGTAGCAAGAAGCATGAAGCCATACAGTCAAACTGTGTAACTATCTTCTACTGTAGACAACATGAGTCTCACTGTTTAAATCTCCTCATTTTTTTCAGATCAACAATATGTAAACCATTATAACCATTTGTTTCTTCTTTTAACCAAATGAGATGCCTCAGTGGTTCCGGCTTCTCTGAGATCTTCCACTCCATTAATTCCATTTAATCAGGATGATTGGCGCCAGAGTAATCACAAAGAAGAGCCAAGATTTCCTCCTTAACTCCTATTCTTAAGTTTGTGGTCTGGCTCGGCCTAAAGCCTGATTTACTGAAGTTCCAGTTACAACTTGTTGATAATTCCAAGTGTTGACCATGAAGTAATCATACCATGTGAGCTGCTGCTTGTTGTGTTGGCCCTGGAGGCCCATTAGTTGCAGCCCTGATAATATGAAGCCTGAACATAATATAAAACAAGTATATTGTGCTGATGTTAGAGTTTCAACTCATTTTCTGGTGCTTGAAAGGACTCAAAGAACACATTTAAAAGCACAATCAACGACCTGAAATAAACTTTATAGGTTCACCATCAAAATATCTAAATGAAAACTGCTAACAGATGATTGACATAACAGGAGGAGAGGAGTCAGCTGCACTTGGTCAACAGGAGATCACTAATAATCAATAGGAAGTTATCCAGAATGATCCAGTTTTCCACATTACAACCCTTGATCTGTAAAAGTACATCACCACACTAACTGTTTTAAAGAACATAATAAATGTAATGTAGCGTGCATCTGAAGCCACAGAACGGACTTCATCGTGAAGGCGAACTAAATACAGCTGCCTCTCGTGCGCTACTGCCTCTCGTTGCGCGAGGCGCACGAGCGGCGCAGATGGAGAGAAGTGTCCAGAAAAACAACCCGCTCGCGAGCTTTAAGCAGGTCAAAGTGTTGCTGTAGAATGTGTTGCTCTCTATAGAACACCCAGAGGAAAATATTCGACACCAAGCACCTCCATTTTCACACTCAAACAACATACGTTTACTGTTTCAGTGAGCAACAGAGTGAGCGCGCGGGCGCCGCACGAGCCCCATTCAATGGAATGCTTCTCCTCATACAGTAACGTCTAGTCTCACGCGTTCTCCCACAGACATCTCTCCATCTGTCCGCTAACACGCACTCCACAGAGGGACACAGCAGCGCGTTACCTGCTGATGATGACGGCTCCTTTGTACATGACTGAGAAGGTTGGCATCGTGACACCGGAGCCAGCTTCTCCGGTAGGGGACGGACGGTCGGTCGGAGCTTCCCAGCCTTCAACCTTGCGCGAGCAGCCACATGATGGTGTGTCTGTGCACGGGCAGCGTCTAACACTCCTAACCAGTCTGTGTGCTCCAAACATCTCCACCTTCACTCACACATTTAATCTCTTACATAACCAAAGTCCCCTGTTGTTTTTTTGCTGCCCTTTTTATTTGTTATATAAATATATATATATATATATATATATATATATATATATATATATATGGTATATATATTTAAAACAAATGATATACCAATGACAAAGATACATTACATTATGATTTCACTATGAAGATATTGAATAGTGTTTCCTCTGCCAGTCCACTACACTAACACCTGCTCAGCCAAGCAGAGTCAATGGTTCTCCATTTACAAACAGTATTTTAATCCTCCATTGACATCCATGACTTTGCATTGTCATTTGTCATTCATGCCTCTGAGTAGTGTCTTTTGTTTTTTTGCTCTGGGACCAGGCTGCAAATAACAATCCTATTTCATCAATCAATCAATTCATTATTTGATCAATACAAATGGATTATTATTCTACAAATAAATAAAACATGAACATGATGATGATTATGTTTATTGTGCTACATTTGGCTCAGTCATGCAATTATGTTCCTCTACTGAGTTATACTGGTTCTTTCTAAATTGCTGGAGTTGGGGTTATGAGATTATTAAAGGGGCCATGTCCATATTTAGAATTCATACATGTTATTCATATATTAGTGAACATGAACCACTCTCTTCCAAATCCAAAAACTACAGCACTAAACTCAAAATGCAGGGCTGATTGTTTGTCCCGGTCCACTGCTGTGGGTCACTTGATGATATCAGTTTGAGACTTACTTCTCTGCTTCCTGTGAGAGAGAGGAGCTCACGGTCACAGATATTGATTGAACTTTGTTTGGCAGAGGAAATAACATATTGAAATTCTTACAGGTGCGAAATTCTGGCCATTTCTATTGCCTCCACATGGCTCTCCGAATGGCGACGGCTGAGCTCGCGGCTAACAGTGCTAACAGTGCTAACAGTGCTAACCTGAGGGGGAACCAGAGGGTGGGTGCAACGTTTCCAGGACGACCAGCTGTAACCGCCGTATTAGAACCGTTCAGAGCAGCTGTCGTGAGATAACCAGTGGGGCACACTCACATGCACTAGCATGCACTAAAGCTTGGAGAAGCTAAGAACACACACTGAGGGAGAGAGACTTCATTCTCTGCTCAGGTAGACATTACTCTTCTTTACATTTTTCTACCAAGCTCAGAACATGTGAAAATGTCGTAGAATTCCACATCAGCTCAGCGTAGCCTCATAATCCTTTTCTGCTATCTGTAAATATGGCAGAACAGACTGAAACAGAAGAAGACATACCTGGCAAAACCTAGAGGCACTTTCAACCTTTGGAACATGTCTCTGTTTTGTGGGAAAGCCTGGATGTGTGACTCTTGCTGTTAACATTGGCTCTGTATATTCCCTCTCGTGATGCACCACAGCTGCCAAGCAGATATGTAGAGTACCATTTGATGAAGAGATGATAAGCTTATTGCAAAAGGATAATACACACAAATCCATATGGCACAACAATGTGCTAAATATAGCCCTTTATAAAGACGCAGCCTCAATTACTCAATTACAGTAAGTACCACATTTCTCTGAACTACACACATCACACTATATCTAGAAACAACTGGTAAAGCTCCCCCTGTTTTTGAAACTCTTAATTTTTTATTTATGCATTTGAAGCTGCATTAATTGATTGATTTGATCTTTTATTGTTTTGCTTTCTTTGGCCACTTGGAGGCAGCAGAACAACCTCTAAAATTATAATTGAATTCCCATTATAAAGTTGTTAAGGGGCAAACACTTGTCAGATCCAGTAGACATGGAGCAACGTTAGCATTAGAACAATCGAACAATACATTTGTTGGCTGGAAACAAACGATACTAAAAAGCTATCCACCGCGGGGATTAACAGAGTATCTATCAGCTATTCATCCAGAGAGCTGAGAGGAACTGCAGAGCTGGGGATAATTCTCTGTGGGTGACAGCTCATTTGCTCCATTTCTAATATTAAATATGAATTAGTGCAGCTTTGAAGACAGAATGAAAAAATACAATTGACTATAGCTGTTAAGATGTATAAAACAATCTGAATCCAAAGTGGGAGGAATGCTAGAGAGCATAGCTGGTGATCACAGTGGAGCATTGAGCAGACTCTTCTGTCAGGAGTCGGTGGAGACCAAACCTGAGTTAAAAGAGAGTGAACACCAACCCTACAGTTTCTGTGAGTCTGCTGGATGTGAAAATATGAAACACGTTCACCATAAGGTCAATAATATATGGATGTTATGTTTTCAACTTGTCCCCAAGTGGACAAATATTCAATTAATGCAGCTATATATATTTTTAAATTTTCTTTAGTTCCAATATAGTGGTAAACTGTTTACTTATTGTAATTGATTCATTTAGGTTTTACAAATTGCAAACCAAACATGGCCCAATAACAATCATCACAGTTTCCACCTACACACCAATGACTTCTCTGAAGCCGGGCCACGGTCCTGATGTTTACCCAGCTGTTGAGATTAGAAGAAGCTGGAGGCGGTCCAGCCTCTTACCTAACCCAGCCGTCTTGTACGAACTCCAGAAAGCCTTTGGAGCCTTTGGAGCATGGGTGTAAGCTTGGCTGAATGTAACACTTGACTGCTGTGGTAGACAACTTGTTGTCACTGCTGTCATGTCATTTGGTAATACTGGCGTGTTGAACCACATACTGTACATGATAGAAGTGTCCCTGCATGAACCCCAAAAGGAACATATATAATGAAAGTTTGAGAAGAGTGGATGAAAATGATATCCATTCAGTAAATTCAGTTGAATTGCACATCCTCAGGCCTTGAGCAGCAACATAGTGATTCGTGCCCACACTCACTGAAGGTGCAAAGTACTTTAAAAAGGTAGAGTCAGCGATTCTGGAGAAAAATTGTTATTTAAAATAACACCCAAACAACCCCCCCCCCCCCCCCCCCCCCCCAGATTTACCAACCCTCTCACTCCTGCTGCCTTTATCTTTATATCTTTATATGTTGTGTGGCTGTAATGATTTTACAACCACATTTCATCATCTTGGTGATGTAACACCAACCCTTCTCTGTAATAACAGCACCAGGATCGACCTCCACTGCAGCTCCTTGGCATACACATAAACCCTGACATCTCACTGTACAGCTGGAGGAAGTCACACTCTGGGGTTTGACCGATGCTGTTGTTACTGCTAGCTACGTTTCATCATTTAGACTGGAAAAAAACAAACTTCTGATGTAACATTTAGAAAACAGAACATAATATAGTCACAAATGGACAGAAATATTTTGTTTATACTACACAGGGTGTCGGACATATTCACACATTTGCAATCAGTGTATAATTGGCAGAAATGTAGGACTACGTGTGACTCAAGGGTGCTGAATGTGAGGCTGTTCTGGGATCCCCACATTCATGCTGGCGGGCAGGAATCCTGCTGGTGGGGACTGATAGCCAATCGTTGACTTTGACTGATCACTACAGTCCAATCATTTGCCTAACCTGCCAAACATTCTGCCTCATTAGGAGAGTGACAGGAATTACTTATTTGTCTGGTTGTCTGTATGTTTACCCACTCTGACAGTTGTTGTTTTTTTCTCAACAGAAAGTCAAGTTCATGCCTGTGTAAACCATTGGTGATATCAAATATCAATATCATTGGAAAAGACGATACAAAGTACTTCACAGCCTTATTTGTTTACAAAATAAAAAGTTTATAAATTTGCCTTTGACACTTAACACATGGTTGTGTTGACTGGAACTGTGGCTCTAGAATACTGTGTGTATCCTGGTCTGAAGAATGCATGAGGTGTACATTCTTCTTCTATATAAATATCAGTTTATGTGTGGAAAATGGCATATGCATCAAATATTCATCTGAACTCTTGCTGAGAAATGATTAAATGCTGTAACTAATTGTTTTTCCTGCAGCTGTGATCAGAGGAACATAGAAAAATGTATTTATCGCTTATGGTCTAAAGCTGAACTGCTCTCTCAATAGAAAAAAACCAACAAATTCATGTTCAATATTTGGGAGTTGCATTGGCCAGTATATACCTGACAGCCTCTCAGAGGGTGACCTTAAGCCTTAGTCATCAGCAGCTTCTCTGCTATTGCAATGGTTCGCTTTGGTTTGTTTGCATGTTTTTCAAATGGCAAGCCAATGTTTGGGGTAAGCCACCTAAGTTCTTTCAATGAGCATTTGATTTGGTTGACTTGTGTTTACTTTGATCAGCCGCTGGATTACATAACATATGAAATCCCACATTTTTAAATCTAATACGGAGAGCAGCTTAGCAGTTCTTCAAAGCATCTTTGTGGGGCTTTAAAGAACTGAAGGGTGCTATAAACCTGAAGCAAACAGCTGAAGGCTGCAGGGTGTTGCCATATATGCATTGACTTCACTGTTGAGGTTGTGAGTTCTGTTTTTTGTAAATGAGCTTTGGGCTTCTAGGGTCTGAAGAAATTCCTTTTTATTTTGATGCAGATATACACAATAAGTGATTATTCTTTCATATTGTTGTCGATAAAGCGTCACCTTAGCTTTGTGTCACAATCCAATAATAGTAATTATTCAAAGCGGCATTAACTGGTTTTATTTTCCCACTTGAAGGAAGTACAGCAAGACAAACACAACATTCATATTCCTCACCCTGTTATGGTGTTATGGCGAATGGTTGCCTCATTAAACTTCCAGTAGCATTACCATTCAGTAGAAGCCATGTTTGTGAGTCCAATATTCACTCTCCTTTTAGCTCTGGTTTGGTCTCCACCAACTCCTGAGGAAAAGTATCTTACTGTTTAGCAAGTAAATGCTACACTACTGTACGTTCACCAGCTCGTCTCCAGCTGCGATTGACTGCTGAGCATTGTGTACACTGATAGTTACAGCTGTTTCCCTCAAACCAAACCAACGAGCTAGAGAAGCCGAGAGGAAGCACAGAGATGGGGATGGTTCTCTTTGGGTTTGTCACTACACTGTCAGACTGTACTAGATGGGTTGTGTTTAGTAGAAAGCATTTAGTATTGAACATTTTGTGGAAAACAATGACAAAGAGTTTTTCTTGCTGCTGTGATTTATTGAGACTTTTAGCACAGATGCTAGGCAAACTTTATAACTTTCTTTAACCTTGACAAAGGCCGCTCAGACCAGATCCACTCCTTCTGTTCTTACCTTTCACAATAAAAGCCCTACACATATAATATTTGCAGGCACACATTTTGCATTTCCGTGTTGTTTATTTGTCTCCTCCCTGGAAAACAACGATGACTCGAGACGTTTCATGTTCAGAGAGAAGAGTCTGAACAGGCCGCATCACTTCTTTTATTTTGCCTTAATTAATGACCGTTGTAGTGGGATGGACACGCTTCCTTTCTTTTCTCTGGTGATTCACCTAATACATTTGAACAGGTTCATAATTGATGTGCTTTCTGCTGCCCACTTTATAAAGCTCCGGTTGTTGGGATTGTTGTATAATTCTATTGCTCACATGCTGTAAAGCGTTACATATATTTATGTTGGGCCCTCACGGCCTGGACTAGGCCTTCACCATGTGCTCAAGGGATCTGACTGAGGCCTGCTTGCTAAAAAAAAGGCCTGATCTGAGTTTGAGATAAGAGCAAGCTCTTAATATTTCACATGGCCTTAGATGCGAAAGCAATAAAACATTAACACTGCGATCTAATTGGACGGGGGCCACAGACACCACAGGACTCCCTGTGGTGCAGCTCTGGCCTCTCCCTGAAACTATAAAACTCTATAAATCTCTTGGCCATTCCACGTGATTCAATTCGCTTGCAAGGAGGCACAGAAACATAGCTTTGCTGCTTTTAAGAGAACCTAGGCCAGTCTTCAATTCGGTAGACCAAGACCATTATTTTGGTTTTATTTTCACATCCTGAAAAAGGAGAAGCGGAACAACTTGCCTGCAGAAGTGAAAAAAAACGCAGTCTTCAGAGAAAGAGGACAAATTCTCTTTCCAATCAAGTCGACTTTATGCCGGTTATATGGAAGAAAAATTCCCTTACTGAGCCGAAGAAACTATCTCTGACACACAGAGAGTTTATTGCCGCGCAGCACGGAGCTCGCGATCCAGAGCGAACCGAGGAACTCAGAAGGACCATTAAGAGGCCATCTCACAGTAAGGGCGTATCTGGAGTCTGTGCTTAGTTAGGTCATTGTGTGTTATTATCTTGTTTGTGTTTTGCTTAAGTTACCTTTTCTTTTTTCATCCTCTTTCACCAGCACACACACACTCCCCCCGCCCCTCTCTCTCTCTCACACACACACACATACTCTCTTACCAGTTTGTTGATTTTAGATAGCGTGCTCATGAATGTATAGTTGTTAGTTTTAGATATTAGTTGACTAGATCATTATTATTGGAACCTAATAAACTCTGTTATATATTAAAGAGCAGCTGTCTGTGATTACTTTGTGCATGTATTGTGATAATATCTGATATGTGGTCTGTTGCTCGAACGATGGTGGTCGAAGGTGTAATAGTACTCAGACTATTGACATTGTGAGTGAACACTAATTATGACTTAGTTTATCGTTTGGTTATTGGTCCCTGTTCTCAGGGTGGTGCCCCGTTATTATTAATAATTGTTAATAATCTTACTGACATTAATAACTCTATTGATGTCAATAATTTAGTTTTTATATATGCTGATAACTCAAACACGCTCCTTTTCGTTCCCAACTTTTGCTTGTCCATGCAGTTGGCATGAATGAAATTTGAGGACGATAGGTGATCTAATTATTACTGCGGCTGTGGTTATATATTAAGGAGCAAGGGATTCAATATTTTTTAGAGACTGGTGTGCCATGAGAAAAAGCTCCATGGCAATGTCAAATCAGCATTCCTGCAAACGAGAGCTTGGCTCTCAACGAATCTTCCCTGAATAAATGAAGGATAAAAACACTGCCAAGCCCTCTTCACATCGTGTGGTTTTCCACTATCGGTCCCATATCATCAAGCTCCTTAGGTTATGTTTCTCTGGTTTTTGCATTTAGTCATCTTAGTTTCCTGTTTTATTTTGTTACTCACCTCTCCTCTCGTTTCAGAGTCTCCACGTCCTGCCGCTGTGTTTCCCGCCTGCATTAAAAAGTGTATTGAGGAAACTACACATTTTCCCAGAACAGAGCTCCCAGACGAGTCATTTACTGTGCCATCAATCATTGAAATAGCTGCCCCCTTCACATATGTCAATGCTATAGCCAATCGTCATTCCTTCATTTAAGACATTGAAGCAGCTGATCAATAGTCCAGTATTGGTCATGTATAATGACTTGTTCCTGTTCCCTGGTGATGGCCCTTGAGGCTAATTCATAGACTAATTAATTAAAGATGATGTAAGTGAATGCATATGGTTTGAATGTTGAGAAAATTTGAACGACCGCTTATTAACACAACACAATTAGAGGGAACATGAGTTGAACATTGCAACACACAGGTGATGATGTATAAAGTATGTATATGATGAATATGATGGATGGACTGGATTTGGGACCACACAAAGTTTAGCTGGAGCCATTGACATTAGCTAATGGGGATAAATAGATATATTTACACACAAGGGGTACGAGGGTATAAGCAACACGAAAAATGCTAAATACTTGCCTGTTAATATTATATGTCGAGGGCTTTTATTGTGAAAGATAAGAACAGACGGAGTGGATCTGGTCTGAGCTGAGCTGCCTTCGTCAAGGTTGAATGGAGTAAAAACGTTTGCCGTCTTGGTTCGGGCTACGGAGCCTCTATGTTGTTGTTTCATATATAGGCACAACTCAACACGTTCCACACAATGGTTTATGCCTCTCCCTGGTGGGAAAGTTCAGAACAATCAAACTTGTTCTGAAAAAAATGATGTACTCATGGCAAAAACAACAGTATGTAACCAGTGTGTAAAGGCCATAAGAGTGGAATAAAGCTCATCACAATGAACATCACTTTGCTTAAATGGCAGTTTGTTTTTTATACCATTCTGAAGCTTCTCAGTGGTGTTCTTTTTGTGTTAAAATCCAAATATTCATATTTACATATTTGTTAGTGTAACTATTTTCCCAAGCCACTCCTAAAAACCTTTCCCCACGTAACCTATGTAGGTGTCTGCATGATGACGTAAACATAGATATTATTCTTATCCATAGTCAGTGTATTACCTACAATTCCTTAGATGGCGGTCGGCATGCTCCCAGTTTGGAGATCAGACAGTAACATTACTGGCATTGAAGCTAAGCAATGTACGGCGGTGGATGCCATGTTAGTTTGTATCTGAAAGTGACAACTTCACAGCATTCATAACCTTGTGCTTGAGCATTTTTCATTTGAGAAAAAACCCCCGAAAAGAAGGCAGATGAAGTAGACCTTTATTCAATAAATGAGTGATTTTGCCTGAAAAATAAATCTCTCCCTGTTGGTGCATTCATGGCTGCCAAAAGGCATTGTAGTCACAACCTATGTTACCTTTCAAGTAAATGGTTAATGGGCTTCATTTATATAGCGACTGTCTAGTCTTCTGGCCACTCAAAGTGCTGTACTACATGTACACATTCACCCATTCACACACACGTTTATCAGTATTTAACATTAATTACCAAGACATGGTGGCGTCCCACCAAAGTGGATTTTGTCCCCCACAGTTTTAATAATGAACTAAAAATATTGATCACTTCTTAACGGTTGGGCTGGCTGGCCCTGTCCGAAACATTTCCTCTGCAGCGGTATGCAGCGCCCGGCTCTAGATCGCTTCAGAAAGTGTAAGTGGTTCGCAACTCCGGCCATGTCAGCTTCCCGGGGCCTTAAACTTGTGCCCTCTGTTCCTGCAGGGAGTGATGGAGCCACCTGTTCCCGGTGCGATCGTTAACCCGAACGGACGGTCCTCAGTGCCCGATCTCGGCAACCCACCAACCCAAGAATCTAAATCTGCAAAGTACTACTTGCTAGTAACTGTGGGAAACACTGTTCATACACTGATGGCAGATCATCATGCTAGATGACATTCTACCCATCAGGATCTAAACTACATATATTTATTCACGTACACTCACACACCGATGGACCAGCCTTTAGGAGCAATTTGGGGTTCAGTATCTTTCCAGGGATCAAAACACTGATCTTCCAATGGACGACCCTAAATCAGCTCTTAATGGTAAGTCCTGAGGCTCTTGTCATTTCTCAGTTTGTACATCCTCCATTCGTTGCCTGTGTAGGAAATTTAGGTTTAGAAGTGTGTTTTAGGATTTGTAATTAGAAGTGTTTCTAGTAGGATTTATAGCACCCTTAGAGGTGGATAGTAAAATGTTAGCAAGTACTTGGGTTATACCAAATATGCTTGTAAAGTTTTTGCCAAAGTTGCAAATTCTTATCGAATGTATAGTATGTTTACAGTATGTTTACCATAGAAGTGTTAAGCCATAAAAGACAATCATTGAATGTATAAAACTGTGAAGAATGGTCGAGGGACAGACAGTGATTTTAGACAGGCATTCCAGGGACACGCAGAAGGAACATCACACCCGCGCCAAGGGTCCTCCAGCTGGCTGATGCGAGAAGGAGGAGCTAGCTGGATTTAACCAATAGAAACAAAGACGGACATTTTGTGACTTTTTACGAACTATTTAAGGAAATTCAGAGAGAGAATTCGTTCTGTTCATCTCATTTCATCCAGGCAGGTAACATGCTTCCTGGCTGTGGTGTGTATGGCTGCTTTTCCGCTCGGATCATATTTCTATATCGATACTGTAAATATTTCTATAGATTCTGTAAATAATGTACTTCACTTTGCAATTGTTTTAGCTTCTGTAGTATTAAATACTTTTGATTATAATTTCAGCCGGCTGACTTTTTGGCACGGCTCCACAACATGCGGTTCTCCCACAGTTTCGAGAGGTTCTTGAACCTAACACCTGCCATCCTTTCCTCACGTCCTAGTCCCTCCAACCTCAGATGCAAGCGAAGGAGGCAAGGAAGAAACGTGAGGAGAGAGGAGTCGAGGCAAAAGGCATTGAACAAATGATCACATTGTTGCCTTGGAGCCGTCATTTTAAAGCAACATCAATTAAATATCACGTGTGTTAAACCCTTGTATTTGATATTTGATCTCTGTGTTCATGAAAACTTAAATTTGTACTACTAATTCAATTCACAACGTGGTATAATGTGACAAGAATGTGTCACGCCTCTATTCATCAAAAGACTTCCGCAAAGGATACACTTGTGCATCGTCACTCATAGCTGCTCCGACAAGCCTCCTCCCTCCTTGCTCCTTTTCGACAACCTGCAAGATGGGATTTGAGATTGACCCCCGGGTCACAGGCTGGAGGACGAAGGAAAGAGGAGACGAGGGGGCACAAACTGAGAAATGAGAGAAGCGGCTGGTTGTGGTTACTGTCGGAAATGGCAACCGTGTTTCAGTAATGAGTTCTGTTGGAAATGGCGCAGCTTCTCTGTGAATCCCATGTGGAAAATGCTGAAAATATTGATCATAAAGTTGTCCCACATGTGTAGCCCACAGTATTATCCTCATCATCATTGTCACCATCAAATAAAATAACTTTGACAATAAAAAATATAGGTAAGTCAACTATATTGGACGGGTTTATTTTAAGGAACTTTCAAATATCTGCTGTATGATATTCATCATGAAATTAAAAATAACTGTACCGAAAAGAAGACAATTACTGTATAATGCTTTAAAGGATTGCTACAGGATCAACATGCAAACATGCCTACAGTGTCTTTCTCCCAAATAAATACATTTTGATGACGTTTGCCACAGATGTGTGTATACTGTGTGTGTGTGTTAACAAAGGAAACCCCAGCCATGAACTCCTCAAATACAGACAGTTTAGTAAATGCCTAACCAGAGAGAAGAACACTTTGGATCACTGTTACACTACAGTCAGCGGTGCCTACTATGACACCGTGCCCCACGCTGCACTGGGACACTCTGACCATGTCATGGTCCACCTGATTTCTGCTAAGCAGCAGAAAATAAGCCTGTTGTGAGGATATCTAAGTAATGGAACAGTGAAGCTGTTGAGGACTCTACTGACTGCTTCCAACAGTTTGTCTGGATGAGTACACACACAGAGGCTGTGGCGTCCTACATCAGCTGTGAGGACTGCTGTGTACCAACACGCACCAGGGAGGCTGGCTGAGTCCATCCTCTCCTCCTCCATCACCATGTGGTACGCTGCTGCCACTGCCAAGGACAAGGGCAGACCTTCTCAGCATATCATTTGCTCTGCAGCGAAGGTGATTGGCTGCAATCTGCCGTCCCTTAGGACCTGTACGCCTCCAGGATGTTGAGGCGAGCAGAAAAGATTATAACCAATCAACAAGAGGCTGCAGTCATCAACCTCACACCACAAGAAAAGGTCCAGGACCCCATTGACACAGACTCTCATCCCAGCCCATGGACACAACGTAAAGTCTCCAAATCTAACTGCATTACATTAATGCACAAATTATTCATATATTATACTGTTGCACATTATTAATAAATATTTCTTATTTTGTATTATTTTAATTTTAAAATAGATATATTGTAACTGTCAATTTCTATTTCATATTCAAGATTCTTGAACTTGGTAGTGTTTGTATTGATGTTTATTGTGACCATTTCCCACTAAAACACAAAATTCCTAAATGTGAAAACCTACAATAAAGCTGTTCCTGATTCAGATTGTGATTGCGCATGCACATTTCAGCACGACTTCAGCATGCGTCTTCACCCCACTACACACACACACACACACACACACACACACACACACACACACACACACACACACACACACACACACACACACACACACACACACACACACACACACACACACACACACACACACACACACACACACACACATTATCATCCCACACAGATTTATTCTCTTCTTCTATTTGGCAGCCATGGCAACAACCATTTGCCTCAGAACTTTAATCACTAAATCTGCACAGTGGGTCGTTATCAGATTATAGGATTATCCAATCCTCCCTGAGAAATCAAACAAGCCCATACCCAATCACAGAGGAACACGTGCTGGCACACGCACACATTTATAGCTCTTGTGTGAGCCTGATTGTGTGTGTGTGTGTGTGTGTGTAATAGAGAGCAATACAAAAAAGGACAAAAACTAAAGACATGGGTGATCACTGAGGAGTGTTTCCAGTTACAAGTCTGCCCTCTATAGATGAGAACGAGAGGCTGCAGGTTCAGTGGAGAGAAGACATTCTAACAGGTCCAGGTAAACCAGCAGTTAAGAATATGAAGGTAGTTGTCTGCTAAACAAACACAGTTATGTTAACATTCAGTGGTTCACACTAAACTGCATTGTATGTATGTTTTGTAGCAGAGATGGGGATACTGGTGCTGAGCTAAGCGGTAAGCAAAGCCATTACTCACAGGTCAGCAAAATGGTTGCCATGTTGGCAGAGTGCAAGTGTTTTCCACGGCACAGCAAAGGAAAGGCGTTGGAAGGACAAAGGAGGAAGTGTTGGAGGTGTGCTGGCTTGCATTTCATCAACAGCGTACTGTGGCTGTCTCTGCTGGTGCCGTTTCTCCTTGTCTCGAGCAGAATATGTCCACATCTGGTTTCATTGAAGAATAGTACCGCTGACAGAGATCCACTGCATTTTTCAAGTCCTTCAGATTACAAGTATCAGCGGGAACACAGCTTTGATACGGTTGATGCAATCAGTAACTTTTAACACAAGGCTGATATGTGCGTAGAAGTCAGTTAGAAGCTACAAAAGCACTGAGAGCTGAACACACAGGCGAAAAAAAGTGCTGATCCAGTCAATTTAGAGCAAGACACAGATTCAGTTTGACCCTGCTACTAAACAGGACCACAATTTGGGGTTCAGTATATTGTCAAAGGACACTTCCACAGGCGGACCGGAGAAGACGGGCATCGAACCGCCGATCCCCGGATTAGTGGACATGCTCTCTCTGCTCTCCTCACGCTGGCTCTGTGGCTACAGGCTGCACGACCGTGCACAAGAGAAGCAGGTAAAGAAAAGGGATGGAGGTAACGAGGAATATCTTCTTAATCTGATTCATGATGCTACTAGCCGTGACAAGATGTTATAAGGTCATACAAGGTAGAATGCAGATTGCATGAGAGGAGAAAGAGATGATTCTCTGAAAGGATCTTAATGAGGAATAATACTACACACAAACTTTGGTCCAGAGTTAAATAGCAATACAAGTTGGATGGATGTGAATGGTTTTATGTTCCAGGCTGGAATTTCAGTAACTAGTGCAGTGTCCGTTCAGAACGGGCCTGTGATGTTGCTGCTTGCAGATTTCTGGAGAACCGCTCATAAAAAAACACTTCACACTCAACTCTGTTCTTCATTGGGTCTTCATTAGTACACCTGCCATGACATCACATGCCAAGTCACAGCTACTCACCAGAGAAATTCACTGTCAGGAAAAACACCAGGGACAGACTTTATGGTTAGGCAAGGCTACTGGCCAAATAAAGGGCCTCTAACAGCTATGGATTTATTATGATGTTTACATATGAAAAGCATTCTAACTCATTGTACCTTGAAATGACTCACAAAAGGCACCAAAAGCTCTTAAAAACATGCAACTCATCTGTATACTACTAACTGTGTACTTCTACTTCAGAGGAAAACATTGTAGTACTACATGTACCTGCAGGGAAATGTTGCAGAATCAGATATGACTCACAAAATATATCAATTCAAATATGATACATTATTATTCATTTAACATCCAGCATCATATTAGAATTGAAAGTACATTTTGGTACATTGTGCTGATAATTCCTCTGTCACTCTTCACGTGAAGTAAACATTTGAATGCAGGATTTCGATTAGTGTGTTGTTAATAGTTTTACTTTTAGTAGTTCATCATTTTAATTCACTACTTCTTCTACCACTGCCGATGTCAGCATTTCCAGTTAGAGAAAGGGTGAAAAGTAGAGCAGGACAGCATTTGCCTGGAGCCCTCAAATCACTAAATCTGCCCCTGAAAAACACACCAAAGCGTTACTCGCAGTACAAAACATCAGTGAAACACAATCAGGAGGTGGATTTGGATCTGGAGGTATCGGTTGGTGTAATATACTTTTTTAGTGTTATAAGTTAGTATCAAGTATTACAGTGGGGAAATACAGTCTTACTCAGTCACAGCTTCCTCGCGGTCACACCTTTGCTTCCAGTTGACTATCTGCTCATGTCCACTGCAGGGAAGTCAAGAGTGCTTGTAACGTGATCTGTAGTCAATGAGCCGCTGTGCGCCCGCTGCAGACAACATGCTGGACGACTTGCAGCCCTTATAGCTAATTGTAATACTACAGTATCGTATTTGGTAAACTAGCTGTTAACAATTACACACTATGGGTTCCTATAGTAATGTTATAGGATATTAAGAGAGTTTCTCTATTGGTTGCAGCTGCGGTTGTATAGTAATGATGTTGACATCATAAAATAATAATTCTGTGATCTTGGGAAACAAAAATAATTAAACCTGTGGCCTCTTCGGCCTTCTGTAGGAGAGTGGAAAAACAAGACTGAAAAATATCAAAGGCTTATCCCTCTGAAATATAAATAAGTCTTCATTTTGCATTTACATATTTCAAAGATAAAAATGTACCACTGCTGTGTGACTACACGGCTGATTATGAGAGGTTCACCTTGGATTAGTTTACGGATGTTCTCTTCTGCCTCTCTTTGTTTTCCAAGTACATTTATTGTGTTTTAAGTTGTGGACATTTTGAAGGCTTTTGAAGTAGAAAAGTGAAGTCGGGATGGATTAGAACATTGTATTTCATGTACTCTTGACCTCAGCATTAATCAATCTGCAAAAACGTTACATATTGGGTTGTGTGTGTCTGTGTGTCCGTCCGAGGCCAACAGGGCAAACAACTGGACCCATTAGCCGAATATGTTTGGTGCTCATTTATTATGCATGCTCAAAGAGCTCTTGTGGTTGCAGTGTTTCACACTTTTTGAAGATATATTTTATTGACAAATAGAACATTAACTGTTTTATTTATTTATTCTTTGACTGCTGACCCCTCACTCCTCTTAAACCGCAGGTACTGGAATGTCCAGTTTGTCCAGAATGTTCTGGTGCAGCAAGGCCAAGCCAGTCTCACTACCAACTCATCCGATACCAAAGCTCGGTCAGCGCTCCTTGCCGTCTGACACCGTCGCACCGCACTTTTAAGTAACTCAAATGTAAACCCACATGCGTCTATTATTAGATACTCAGAGCAACTGACGTATCATAAAGAGCGAGACAGTCCACACAAGGTGCGCAAGAGGGGAGGTGGACAGGTCAAACCAACACAGGACTTGTCCAGGAGACCGCTGTTAGCAGCTAAAAGTAAATGGTGACATTTTGTCATGTGAGTAGTTAGTGTCGCTAGTATTCTGACTCACGAGTCTCTAGTCACATGACCTGTTGTGAGTCAATCAGGTCATCCCTAACCAAGCTCTTTTCCTAAACCTAACAGAGTTCATTGTGAAAAGACACCGTGCATGTAACAAGTAGAAACTGACCTGCCGTGACTGACCCTCGAGAGGCCCCATAGAGCCTCATGGTTTGAAGAGCCACTGACCTAGCGCATATGTTTGACAAGTTGATAATGTGTTGGCAAGGCCAGGTGTGTGAGTCTCTTCTGTGTGACTGTGTTGGGCAGCCAGGTGTTCAGGCACCAGAGTACAGAGAAGACTCTCTGACAAGGCCAAGGAGATGTGCAGGCGAAGACACAGCTTGAGGAGATATTCCATGTCCTTGAAAAGTCCTCTTGGACAAGTTGGACATGTATACCCGAGTCCGTGAACAGTGCAAAAGTCCTCCTGCTGCGTTAGGTCCCCCTGCACCCTGAACTGCAGGTGAAGGCTAGAGACATAAGGCAGCTGGAGAGAACACAGGCCTGCCTCTGTGTCAACCGACCCCTTTGGAGCAGCAAGCTTCTTTTGCTGTTGAATTTAGCTTAAGATTCAGTCATGTAATATAATGTCTAAAGTCATTTTCTAGTATTTACCTATGTTTTTATAAAAAAGCATAATAAAACTATATTATGATCATACATCTGTTTCAATTTTATTGAGGCTTAAAATGAGGTATTACAGGTGGGTGCTAGCTAGCGGTGTAAGGGACCGTAGTTGATCCGGGGTCTATACTGAACCCCCTCATGGTTTGGCATGGGAACTGTGGATTTATTATACAACCTAACCATCACCGTGTGACGTTTGACGTACGTTTTACCGATAGTCATTAGTGCTGATATTCAGTAAAAACATGCGATCGGGGATCGACATTAATGCTTTTTAGTCGCCAATCCCGATTATGTTACATTGTGAACAGAGCTGCCAGCTAAGTAAGCAGGTTCTATTGAGTTACATTATGAGGCGTTCACACTGGATTCAGTAAAAATGAGTATAAGGCTAAAGTAAGTTTCGATGTAATCATGATGTGTTCAAATGTAATCTTGTAGATTGTAGTTCTTGGTGAAAAACATGGAATGAATCCAGTTGTTTGAAGCAGATGTTTTCACAGCAATAAAAATAGCTATTAGAGAGTGAATTATGACCTGTTCCTAACACTAGCACTAAGCAGTGTATAATACATCATTCAACCTACTGTTTAAATTTTTATCAATAAAAATACACTCAATTATTTTTCTAATAATTGGAATTGTGTGCAAATAACCACTATAGATGACTAAGACAAAGTAAAAGGACAACATACAACAAACGGCCGATATGGCTCATCGGTGATCAGCATTGGAAGACAGTGCTTCCTATACTACTTAATTAGCCTTCAGTTACATGAAAGGCATAGAGCTCATCTCAGCTAATTACAACTGTTAGGTCACACACCAGCCGCACACTTGCATCCCCTCACTGGAGATGAAGAGGAAGAACAGGACAAGTGTCTGACACCTTTGACATTCCTAAATAGACCCAACAGACCACTCAGCTAAGTAAGGAAACATCAATAGGTGGAGGGGGAGAGGAAAAAAATCAGCAACAAGCAAACTACCCTGAAGGCAAACAGTCAGCATCTTGCATCAGGATCCATATCTTCTGTGGAGAGAAAATCAAACCCAAAGAAGTCATTCCCAGCCAATCGATCGTCACCAGAGGGAACGAGGACGAGAGCAGTCGATGAGAGGTGAATTGGAATCCCATTACTGTGAATTGATTTTACCTGACAAGGAAGAATGGAGCCGATTCTCAAAGTGTCTCTTAAGAGTCTGCAAAATGTAAGAGACCACTACAGGAGATGATAATGCAGCAGTTTAGAGGGGTACAGGGCAGTCCTGAAGAGCCCCATAAAACCTGTTAGTCCTGGGTGTAAATGAGAACCTTGTTCCAAAAGGTATTTGAGATCTCCCACAAATGTTCCCTTTTCAGCGTTAAAACACCAACATTAAGGCACAGACAAACTTAAAAACAGACTTAGATGTATGCATTGGTTCCACTTCATTGGAGGACAGCAACATGGGATGTATTTCAGCCCCAACAGTGTTTTACATTTTACAAAGAACAAATTACGGCGGTAAATATGTACAAATAAAATAAAATGTACAAATAAATGCTCTCTTGCACTCTTTTTCTGCATTGTGTTTATTAAAAAAACATTATTTGTTGGCCATGAATCGTACATCTAAAAACGTTAATTGTTTTGAATATTAGTATAGCCTACTTTTAAGAGAGTCACTTCACTAAATTCACAAAAAGACATTGCCTCATACTAGTATTTAGCCATGCAGGTAGGTTCAGTTTGATCTGCTGTGGGATTGAGATGCATTAGAGCTCAATGTAATTTTAGTGGTGGTCACAGCCTTGAACAAATGAAAAAGGAGGATCACAGGGTTAGTTTGTTAAAAAAGAAATAAAGAAAATGTCCCGTTATCCACAATTCTTCTTGTGAGGAGTTTTTCTTGGAAATAGCACGTACCGTATTTTCCGCACTATAAAGCGCACCGGATTATAAGGCGCACCTTCAATGAATGGCCTATTTTAGAACTGTTTTTATATATAGGGCGCACCGGATTATAAGGCGCATAGAATAGAATAGCGTCGTAAGCGTGTCTCTTGAAAGGTGCCATTTTGGGGTCTTTATACACACAAGTGGTGTTGGACTAGGAGTAAGCACAGTACCGGTGTTTACCGCGGTGCGGCTTTGTAGTTTACCAGTCGTACTGAAACATTTTGACAGAGCGCCGTGTACAACCAGTATGGATCAACCAATTAACCAATTGATCCATATATAAGGCTCTCCGGATTACAAGGCGCACTGTCGTTTTTTGAGAAAATTAAAGGCTTTTAAGTGCGCCTTATAGTGCGGAAAATACGGTACTCCAAAATTAGCACCAAAACACTGTTGACATGAAGGTCTTTGGATTATCCAGAGAAAAGGTGTTTGCACACCACCACATGACAGAAGTAAGATTCTCAGTTGGTGTGTTGTCGTAATTTTATTTTCCAGCATCTGACATTTTCATACCAGCAGACATGGTTTGCGAAGGCTTAAACAATAAAAACATGTTTCTGAAGACACATTGCTGTTGTATTTCAAATGTCATTTCGAAGCTTTAAGTTGCACTTTAATTTTATGAAAACTTGTAATACAAACCATAATTGTCTTGAGTAATAAGTGATTAATGTTATCAATGTAAGTAATCAACTGGTGAAGTTTTATGGTGGTATCCATTCCTTACATGTTTTACCCTATTCACCTTTAGGAACTCCCCTTGAAAACTTGGACGCAGCTAAACAGACTGTTTTATGTAAGTCCGCTTACATTAACACCAACTCCTAAAACTGCTAACGTACATTCTGTGAAGACTGTAAATCACATTAGCATTCATCACTCAGTACTGTTTACAGCAGAACAACCAACAAAAGGTATACATATACATACATACACATACATACATACATACATACACACACGTATATACATACAGTATATACATGTATATTAGGGGTGTAACAATGCACATATTCGTATTAAACCGTTCGGTACGAGGCTCATGGTTCAGTACGCATTACGAACCGAACAATACATTTGAATAATAGTGCATGTGGAAAATGCAGAAGCTTAAATTGTGGGAAATATGATGTTCTTTCGGTGGAGCCACTGCGCTCAACCTGGCAACCCACCCAACGTGCTGTCTGCTGTACTCTGGTGATGCTCGTGTGTTCTGGGAGAGGCACGCTACGCTAAACTAGCTTAGCAGGAAAACCAACAGCAGCACACATGCTACAAACTCTCCCCGCAGCGTATAGGGAGGCCAGACGTCACGGACTACACATAACTAGCTGACTGTAACGACACATTACCTCACTACTGGACGGAGATGAAGAGCCATGTTCTTCAGACACATAACTAGCTGACTGTAACGACACATTACTTCACTACTGGACGGAGATGAAGAGCCATGTTCTTCAGACACAAAGCTAGCTGACTGTAACGACACATTACTTCACTACTGGACGGAGATGAAGAGCCATGTTCTTCAGATGTTCTCCCCTTGAGAGTCTCACCAGCAAGGATTTGGCATTTCTGCTTTTTTGCTGTATTGAAAACGTACCAAACCGAACCGTGGCACCACTGTATCAATTGAACCGAACCGAGAATTTTGTAAACAGTTACACCCCTAACACACATATATATATACACCGGTTGAACCAGTATACCGGTGCACACCCTATAGCAGGGGTCCCCAACTGGCGGACCGCGGTCCGGATCCGGACGCAGTTGCATTCGGACCCAGGATCTCAAACCGATAGATAATTTGGAAATCTACATATTACAGAGCGAGTTTGTACTTTAACCGGCGCGTCTTATTCAGCCGATACGGCACTTGTTCAGCGGTGCAGGAAACACACCGACCAATGCGTTGTAAATCACATCACGTGATGCAGCTCAGCCAATCAAATATGGGCATTCTGACAAGTTTCCGGACTCTAGTGAGATTTACACACACCGTGACACACGGGGGAGAGACGAGGAAATAGAAAGAAGAGCAGGAACATTGTGCAAATCAGAGAGTTAACATGACGTTCTCCAAAAAGAGAAACGCGTACAGAGAGAATAGAATTTATAAGCAAGAATTAACAGACTCTTATATGTCAATTATTCTCACAGGAAGTTAAAACCAGCATGTCTCATATGTTCAGAAACCGTAACTATTGATAAAAGCGGCAAATGAAGCGCACTACCAGACAAAGCACAACTCCTTTGAACAAACGTACCCACTCACGTCTGAAATGAAGACACAGAAAATAAACCTAAGAGCCCAATATGATCAGAATCCTAACATGTTAATTCACTGTCCAATGATGTTAACAGAGAGAATAGAGCTGAAACAAGTGTTAATAACCACAGATAAAGTCCATGCTCACTGATTTCTGTCTTTAAATGACAAAAATATAATATTGTGGCTTTTTTTTTTACATCACTTCACACCTGAATGAACTGAATTTAAAGCTGCAGGACAATTCAGTGAAATTAATTTCTCTAAAATTAAGTACTTTATTTTAAGATGCACATTTTCAAAAGCTTTCTGTTGTATCAGTTATTCTTTATTTCAGCCCTTATTGTACTTGAAATGACAAGAACATTTATTCATGTATTTCTATGTATTATTTATAATCCATCCAGTTAAATTTGAAAACTGGGAATAATAATTGTTAAAATATAATTGATGTGTACTTTCTTTATTTGATTTGACAGTTGTTGACTACACAGAGACGTTGTTACTACTACTAGACTTCTTGAATATATATATACTGTATATATATATATATATTAGTGCTGGGCAAGTTAACGCGTTAATTTCGCGTTAACGCATTCATTAATTAACGCCGACAATTATTTTATCGCGCGTTAACGCATTTTTTTAATTTTTTTTAAAAACTTTTTTTTTATTGAAAGACAAGAGACAAAACATATACATAACAACAAGAGAATGACAAGAACAGTGGGATAAAAGCCAGCAAACATCCTATAGTCAGTCATTTTAGTGCACCTATATGCTGAAATTCACGGTAAACGCATTTAAACGGCACAGATCGGGAGCTAGCGAAGGACTTTGAAAGTTAGCGGAAAGATTAACGTGAGACAACATCCGGTTTCTTCAGACGAACATCCGGTTTTCAGAATAAGATGCCAACAAAGTATGAATTATATTCACATTAAGTATAAAACATGCTACCTGCATCTCGTGAACCAAATGTTATTGCCCTTTTGTTCATATAGCAGTACTTTTAAAATAAGTGCGCAATACACTACTTTTGAATTCATTATTGAACTTTGCCATAACAATGGGATTAATCGCAAAAAATCCATGCGATTAATCACGATTAAATATTTTAATCGTTGCCCAGCACTAATATATATATATATATATATATATGCCACTAAATAGCGCGAGTTTGATATTATTGTAATGTTTCGGACCTTTGCCCGAGGAGATTTTCTCAATCTGGACCTTTTGGAATTTTAGTTGAAGACCCCTGCCCTATAGTAAGCAAAGCCTTTATACATGATGGCATTAAAATGTCTTTATATTCTATGTACTTCTGACAGTAGAGTGAGCCACTATAAACCTATATAAAAACACAGTCAAGGAAAAAAAGAAATACCGTGATATACTGTGAAACCGCCAGAATCTTAAAAAATACCGTGATACACATTATGGTCATACCGCCCAGCACTAATATACACACACACACACATATATATATATATATATATATAAATATATATATATATATATATATATATATATATATATATATATATACACACACACACACACACTCGTTTCTTTTCACATTGTTATCAAAGATTAGTCATAGGATGTGTTCAGACACTATTCACTCTTTGCCACTGAAGGATCTGGTCAAATTATTTAAAAAGGTCCAGTTTGGGCTTTTTGTCACTCTAGCTAAATGGTTGTGCATTCATTGTCCCCAGAGGATGAATTGCCATAGCCTTGGTGATCCCGTGACTTTTCATCCAATACTTCAATTAAATCAAATACAATTTATCTCTATAGCACATTTAAAACAACATGAGCTGACTAAAGTGTGTTACAGACATGGTAAGAATAAAGAAGGTCAACAGAGCAAACAACAAAAACATGCATACACACAGGCAGAGATTAACCGATTCATTATCGGTGAGTGATGCAAAAGATAAATCACAAATTAAGCTTATTCAACAGCCAGAGAAAAGAGGTGAGTCTTGAGCTTTGAATGACTCAGTAGAGGGGGCAGTTCCTGGAAGAACTCTTTAGCTAAGAGAAGGGGTTGGGGTGACCCAGATGCTATGGATGACATCATGTTTCATGAGTGAACTACGACACAATATCCACAGTGAATGGTGTCTGACAGGTGAGCAGTTTGTGTCAGTGAACGGAAAATGAAAAATTTCAGGTGTAAGAAGATCAAATTAAAAACAATTCAGATAAATAGTTGGTGTGTAATTATTTTTATAGCACCAGTTCTACAGGATAATCCCCTTTATTTATGCATTTATGGCAGTTCATGATGGTTAAATTATCTTAAGGAACTGTCAAACAAATTCCGGTCTGAAGAGGTCACATGGTTGAGGGACATTTTTCCGTTGTGTCCAAGCAGTTTGAGGGAATTGTTATCTCCAGTGCTATTTTTTTGATTTCTTGGCAATCTGATTGAATCCTTATGTAATGGCTGAATAAATGATCAATGTTATTCTATTTTTACAAAACACTGACACGTTAAAACACATCAGCTGGAGCACATTACTGACTGAGTTGGACTTAGAAGTCCTCTGGACCTCTAACTTCTCTTGGACTGAGGAGCTACTCTTAGTGCTGAAACGCCTTGTGAACTGCTCTTAGCAAAAACTTAGAAGCCATTGAGTTAGCACTGACTTTTAAGAGTTTCTCCTATCGCTGCAACTTAGGAGCTACTTTTAACGTGATGATGCTTTGTGAATACAACCCCTGGTCGCTCTGCTTTCCTAAAGAAATCTATTGATGACTGGCGGGTTAGGGCTAGTTTTTTTTAGCAGGTCTTTTTGCATCAAGTCCGAAATTCTGAACCAAAGAAGACCTATGCTCTAAAATACTATTCCCCTTAGCTTGCCTTGTCTACTTCTTCAATGAATGTCTTTCAACAGCCTGTTCACAGGTGGAGACAGAAACGAAAAGCAGCAGTGGGGTTTTCTAAATAAATAGTGTTGTACTCTACTGGACTGTCAGACTGTATTCTACACATACATCTATGTAATACTGATCTTGAGTTTACAGGAAAGAAACAAAGGACATATGTACATCATAACAATGTGTCCCAGAGACGGTGGTGAGAGATGCTGAGGCCAGGTGACTTAATGAGAGCATGTTGTTTTCCTCTGTCACAGCACAACCAAAGTGATGCTTGTTGCCACCAGAGGCCTGAATACTACAGACAGGAGTCGAGTAAATAACCTGTCAAAGTGCGTCCAGTCACACCTGCCACCACTGTCACAGCCTGTGGTCACTTTCACCATGAAAATTAATTCAAGGACACCAAGTCAAACAAACAAAATCGTCTATATCTTAAATAAACTGTGCTATCTGTGAGGTTAGTTTCAAAGAAAGGTTCTCACTATCGTAGATCTACAGTGTAAAGTCACACCAAACGCGGCGCAAATTATAAATAGACAAAGTCTATGCACAGACACGATGAGACTGGAGTGACGCGAATTTGCAATGGCGCGGCACGATTTACGCAAATTCGCGTCAATCGCTAAACGCCCCAAACACATGAGTTGAAATTTTTCAACTCCGGCGAAAAAATCGTATGCCACTGTGGCGCGACAGCCTATCAGCGTTGAGATGCTCCCCCTGTCATCACTGACATCCTACCTTTGTTGAATCAGGAAACAAATACTGTATCCGTCTGTGTTCACCCAGAGCTCTACGATACCTCATATTAGTAGAGACCAAACTATGTGTATAAGGGTCATTGACAAATAAGGCTTCTAAAAAGGTAATTTTAAAAATTATCTTCAAAATGGATGTAATGCATATTTTTGTGTCTGGAAAAATGTGGTGAAACAAGTCTAAGTTGTGAACCAACTTTTCATAGTATTTTAAATCGTTTTTAACAGTATTTTTTAACTTCACAGGCTAAAAAATGTCAGGTGGCGCAACCACATATTTATAAAAAAATATATATTTTCCTAATATTTATTCAAACTGAAATTTCTGACAAGTATCCCTTAGAGTGTCTACTGTGTCTAACACATCGTATTTTGTGGTTGTGTTTTATATATATACAATAATTTATCATAATTGCGTTCTCTTGGCCAGATATTTAGTATATTTAACTTTGATTTTACATTTAAACAGAGAAACATAATAATACAAATATTCAAATGAATACATTCAATAAAATAGTTCTTCACATCATATCAAGCAAAAAAAAATTCACTTTAACCTATTATTTATTGCTTTAAATTAATATTTTACCTGGTCGCACCACCATGACATTTATCAGTTGTGCCACCTGACAATATTAATCACAGCAAATATGCAGAAAATTTGCATTTTATTTTTTCAAATAAAACAACATGCTTTTAGTTAACAGACTCTTTTTAAGTAAAAGAAGTAAATATTTCATAGCAATCATGTTTAGCACATACCTGTAACTGGAATAGGCAAAATCACAGTCGCTTCCGCCTGGGGTGTTGCAGCTTCTACCTCATTGTAGCAGCGTTTTGCACACACTCCATACATGACTTGTTGTCTGCTCCCTGCGTCATGCTGATTTTGCTTTACTTGACAGTGGCATCCTTAATAGTTAAAAAATATTCATTAAATCATAAAAAATAGTTTGAAAGTGTATAATATAGTTAACTTTTAACACTGTTAAACTTTTGAATTTTTTTTAAAATAATGTTAGAGCTTTAAATATAATATCATAGAGTAACATTCTCTGCAGTTGCACCACCTGCCTTACTGGTTGCACCACCTGACATTTGCAACTGATTTCAAATTAAACAGGCATCTACTAGGACACTAGCATTAGCTTTTGTTCTTGCTAACAACTTCATACATATACATTTTAAATAGAATAAAGACATTTATGATAAAATAACATTTTTATCGTTTTACATTGGTTGTACCACCCTGACATGGAAAGTGAACCACTCTACCTAAAAGTTGAAAGTAGCTGTTTTTATCAATATTCAAAAGAGATATAAAAACATTTTCACTCTGCTATAAAGGTCAGTTGAGGTCCTCTTGATGATGCAATAACCTGTTTACTGTTTTCCACTTTAATTTCATAATAAAAGTCCCATCTTTACAGCTGTGCCACCCTGATATTGGAGAACATTCAAATTGCTGGACAAAAGTTTTTAAATTATCGCAACAGCTTAAAACTATTGGTATTTGTAAAAATTTGGTTTATTTGAATCGTTACAACAATAAAAGCATGCCATAGTATTTTATTTTGAATTTATTATCATTTCAATACATTTTTTAATAGTTTTCTTAGACTGTTCATCTGCTAGGACAGGTGCACCGCCTGACATTTTCAGGGTTTGAGATGCCAAAACATAAAATAATATATATTATTTGATTGTAACCCTAACCCTAACCCTAACCAAAACTGGATAGGTTTTATAGAATGAAATGATATATGTCACGAATTGATACAATTATTTTAAAAGTAAATAGTGGACTCGGACACAAAAATATGCATGTCATGTCATTGACCCATAAATGTTTGTGTAAACCTTATGGTACAAACAATGAAAAAAAACGCAGACGTTTTTACGCCGAGATGACGTTATTTTGAGTGTTGTTGGAGCTGCTACAATGTTAGCATAGCCTAGCACCGATTGATCCGAGCTCCATTGAGAAAACAAGTGTTTTAAAAGTGATTTGTTTGTCGTCTTGCGGAGAGAGCTAACAAAACATGAATTCAGACTTTTTACAAATCGGCATCAGTATGTAGTTATTTCGGCATCCCTTTTTGTCTGTTTAATGCAGTTAATTCACAGCAAAATCTGTTTATTTTGTGTTCATACAGCTATAGTAAACAGCCAACGTGTGGCTTGCTAGACACAGTGAATACAGCTTGATAAAATCCATGGAGCTCCTCTGGACTATGTTATGAACCCAGACATGACGGCGTTTAGTTTCCCGGGATATTTGGGACTTCCACAACAAGTACTAAGCAGAAATAGAGGTTATTTTTTCCATGGTTGATGGCGGACAGTCGAACAGCTTCAAGGGCGATAAGCCACGCCCCCTCTCCGGCGCGTTTGGCGCGAATGGGGCGAATGACCACAAATAGTCCCCGCCGAGTTTTGGTGTGTGTGAACGCACCTTTAGGTGGAATATCTGGAATTTAAAAAATGGATTTTGGCATCAGAAGCGTTCTGGTTTCCGTTTGTAATCTGAGTAGTATTGACCAATCACGTTGGAGCAGGCTTTGGTTGACTGCAGGTAAAAAGTCCGATGAAGAGTGTAAGAGCCATTTTGTTGTTTTTGTTTTTGTACAACCTCCCACCACATGGGGGTGTAGTGCCGGTGTGAATCAGGGCACAGGTAATATAATCAGTGGAGTCATTGGACACAGGTGGCTGCTAATAGGTAGGAGCAAACAGTTTTTGACCGTGCACATTTAACGAATGTAAATGTTATGATTTGTTGGTTTATGGAGAAAATGGATAACTGAAGAGAAAGTGGTAGAACTCTGATTATGTGAGAAATAAAATGCCTATATTGGAAACTGGACTTTGTTATTTATGGCACGCGTCAGAACAAACATTTCAGCAACCGTAGTGACTTTTTATTGGGAAGCAATGGTCACTACAAAGAGCAAAAGAGGAAGAACACATTAGCTGAAATACAATCTGGGAAACCACCGGCTATCATCACCGATAATTTAGCTTCTTATTGGTTTAACATTAACTTGTAAACTGTGAAACATTCCAGTTCACGTTCACGTCTTTTCTCAACTCCAACTCGTCATGCAATTGTCTTACTGAGGCGTGTAAATCACGAGAGGAACAATTCGTAATCTGTCAGAAAGCGGAGGCCAGACTGAAGCAGGTGTTAGTGACAGTGAGGAGTCAGCTGTCAGTAAAAATAAAATGTGCACGCACAAACACACGGCTAAAAACATAATCTCCTGGCAAAGATAATAACACATTCATTATCTTACAAATACAGAGGTTGAATTCATGAGCAATGAAACACTTGCGGAATTCAATACACCGTATGACCCATTTCTACTTGTGCTATTGTTGCTCTTTAACATTTTAGCAATTATCATTATCACAGTCGTTACATACACTTAAGTTACAGAGAGCCACTTCAAAATGTCCTAGATTCATGTAATCCATCATAGAGAACACCATGCCTGCTTTGATTGTTGCCAGATGTATGGTGTAGTGTGATAATGCCGACACATTCTCACACCAATGCGTCAAATAATGCAGCTTGGTCAGTGGCTATAAGCTTCAAAGTGTGATGCTCTTTATACTCCTCTAGTGCCAGTTTTGAACGACTGTCAATACACGAGACGTTACAAAATAGAAGTTAGGGTTAGGCAACAAAAACACTTCAGGAAAAGATCGTGGTTGACGTAAACTTGGCTACTAACGCGAGTCACATGACTTACGACACTAACGACTCAGGTGACTAAATGTCAGCATTTACTTTTTCTGAACAGCGGCCTCCTGAAGGAAAGTCCTGTTTGTTTGATTTGGTCTGATTTTATTGGACTGTCTTAAGCAGGGTTGCAGAGGGTCGGAACATTTTTCGGATATTCTTCAACTTTCAATTACAAAATCGTTATTTTCTAATTATGAACTTAGACCATAGCCAGTATTCAGTCAAATTACACACAGCCCACCCTGTTGGCTTGACCATTCTTTTATTCATTTGGCAAATGAATGGATTTTGTCTGCTTGATATGGAAAAGGTTTGTTTATATTTGCATTTAACATAGTACACATCCTGAACATATAGCCCATGTGTTTACATTTTATTCATGTTAATTACCATAAATTTACGTTAAGTCCCATAGAAAGTTTCCACCTTGATAACAACTGTAGCGTTAACCCAAGCGGCTTCCAATAAGCAGCCAGTGACCCGCTTCTAACCCTCGTCTCTGGATTCCTGCCACACTTCTACCTTCTTATCCTCCACCACGCCTCGCTTCAGCCAGAGGTCACTAGTCAACAGATCATCTAGAGTCTCCTTTAACAGCAGCTATACTACAGCTCTCCATCCTGTCTATCCACCCTTGTCAGTTACCAATAAAGTTATCTTAAAAACTGTTCCAGACAACCTTTTTCAATCTGAGACAGGTAAGGTAAATTTCAGGTTTTAGTGACAGCTGAGAAAATCCTCCCATAACACAATAATACAAATGTGTCACAGCAGGAACCTCCGTCCATCGTTTCAGAGGGCAGTGAAACTGACAGGCTGGACTTTGAAATTGAACAAAAGGCCAATATTGGCCGGATGCTTCTGCCAAGCATCTAGTGCCCAAAGCAAGATATGAAATTGAAGTGGAAGAGACAGAGAAAAAGAAAAGAACAGCATTTGCACTCAGCAGTGCACCATCTGTCTCAACATCCGGTTTGATCTGAGTTGGCAGCTGCAGTGTGTGATTCATGCTCCATGCTGGTCAAATGTTTCAGAACAATGAGTTCAATTAAACCATCTCCATCAACAGGAATGACATGTATAATCTGCTATAATATCCATAAGCACCTGTTCCTTTGACCTGCAGCCCTTATGTCATTATGCTATGGACAAAGAATTCAACACAGCACCAGCACGTTGTCCAATGACACAGTGGCAATAAAGTGAGCACACTCCCATATCTGTTTTATGCAATACTTCAGAAAACCACAAAAGTAAATCATTGTCCCCTCAAAACCATACAGTACCTTAAGCCACTTTGGGACTTCCAACAAGTTCAGTGGAGCTTGGTGAGTTCTGTTCCAACTCAGCACGTAGTGTCAAATCAAAGCAGACCAACCAGAGGACAGTGTAACCAGAGGTATGTGATTTTAAAAGGCACATTTTATTAAATGCGTCTGCTGATCATCAACCTTCACAGATCTCCGAGGCGACCTATCAATCCATCACTCTGATTTGTATAATGATGCTCGTCATTGTAGCGTGAGACTTTGCCTGTAGAACACAGCTGATGGTGATCAGACTTTTAACAGTTGCTCATGAAAAAGGGAGTCAAACCAGTTGAAATGTCGCGGCTACACAGTAGCTATCCTCCCTGGTTATTACCGTACCAATGCCTCTGGTCACCCAGGTTATTTTTTTTTCAACACTAAATGACAAAACATTAAAATAGATAAAATAACGTAAGGTAAATGAGTAAAAGAATTATGTAAAAGGTTACTTTTCCTCCCTGCTCATAGAAACAGCCATTCATCACTCAGATATTGTCCCTTCTCCTCAGCCTCTTGTAATGCTTCATACATATCTTACATAAAGTGAATGAAAGCTTCCCAGATTGAATCAAAGGTCTCACTTTACCTTGAACAATTACAAAGGATTTTCTCCATTGAGAGGCAGGAGGACGCCTCCCTGAGCCACTGGTCAAAACGCTGCCACCTTATATTTCCCAAGATAAAGTTATGAGACGCTTAGCCTGGAGCAACACTGTTATCTTTTTAGATGATAGAATTAATTGGATAAATCCCTAGTATAAACAACGGAAGGTGTAGAGGTACTTCAATCATCCTGCCTACTGCATGTGATACCTCGCACCCAAACTCTCATCTGCCCACCATCCCAAAGGCAGTGATGCAGCGTCGTTCCTTTCTCTTGTCCACACTAAATACATGTGTCTTGAATGCTACTGTTAAAAAGTGCTCAATACCAAACTCAGAACATTTCTGTTGCCTCCACAACTCTCAACATGGCGGCAGCTGAGCAGGCAGCTAGAAGCTAGACGCTAGAAGCTATCAGTGCTAACAGCGCTAACAGTGCAAGCAACGGCAACAGTGCTGACAGAGATAACTGTCCGTGCATTCTAGCACCAAAACTACCAGACTATTTAGTATGCCAAAAAAATATAATTTGGAGGTCCCAATATGACATCGTATGTCAAATGCAGTATGTCAAAAATACCAGGATGTCCTACATATGTACATGTATGCAAGCAAACGTGCTTTTCTGGCTACTCTGACCCACAATGCTCTGTGCAAGAGATGTATGAGCAAGAGGGTCAAAGTTCACTCCACTCCTCTGAGGAGATACCTGTACATCCTCCTCCCAGGCATTCAGCCAGTCCATAGCAGAATCATATCCTCCTGGTTTCTACCTATTCATCATTATGACAGACGAGGTCCAGCACTGATGATGCAGGATGACATCACCACTGTCCAATGAATGAGTAACCGGTCAGTCGGTAAGACTCCATGTGAGCTCCTCTTGGGTCATAATAAGTTAGTGTGAAGGCAACAATAGACCAAACTACACATGACAGCTTTTGCCATTGATTGATGCCGTCCCAAAATAAGAGCACAGAAGGTTACTGTTCCACATTATCCATGGCTTCAGGAGAGACCATTCTTCCCTTTGCAGAGGACCACCTGGTGGCTCACGGACCACACAGGGAACCAAATGCTCCAAATCTTCAATACGGAACAGTCCAGGCACAATGATCTCTTCATTTCACATCTTTTTCCTTTCTGTTGTAGGCCACACATCGTGTTGAGTCATTATGCTTTCATATACTGTACAACCTCTACTGCAGCCAAACCGCCTTACAACATCTAATCAACCATGGCTTTCACTTTGAGTGACGGATTATGCAGCTACACGGCAGACATTGGATTTTTTACTCATTGCATCAATACAAATTCAGTAATAAGTCAGAATGACCGACAATCATATCCTTCCTACCCGAGTACTGTCACATCTCTATCAAGATTATGTTTCAGGAAAATCGTAAAACAAGCCATTTGATTAAAATCATTGCTTTTTGTTATGATTATCAATAAATCGATCTTATCTATAATGAGTCTTTTTGTACTACGATATTACTAAATACATTCTACAGACTTATATCTTGTCAATGGTACAAATAAACAAACCAGTTTCTGTTATTCCTGCAAAACAGCACATCTTTAAAGAGATTTAACCAATAAGCATTCCACACATGACTCATTCTCCGTGTTTCTCAACATCGCTGAACTTTTGCCGTGAAGCACATCAATGTCACGTATAAGAGCAGATTATCAAGCATCCCTCCTCCCGGCTGCTCCTGACTCCCCCTGTGTGTCACACATACCTGGTCTTAATGGTGGGGTTCATCCTGAGAGGAAACAGTCCCAGGTCTATGTCTCTGCTGTCAGGATTAAACTCTAGGGCTCCTGAGATGTAAATCAGAAAGTAGTCCCAGAGCTCGGGTAACTTCTGGGAGGAGAGAATCATGAGGGAAACTTTAGGGGTGGTTCTGTCTGTGGGAGAGACGGCTACTCAACACTGTCACTTCACCTCTCCTCAGCCTGCCTTTAAGCGCTACCGGCTGACCCAGCCTCAACAGTCCACTCAGCACCTACATTCAGCTGACTCCTCCCCTCAGGACACATCACAAGACCAGAATGAACCCCCCTCTCCAAACTGCCCTACTTTCCCATGGGATCGTTCACATTTCATCACGATTCATCTAGTTTTATATGAAGACTCTGACATTCTTTACCCGGGAGAGGCTCGCTTTGTCTGTTGCTTTACACATGCTAAATACTTTACTATTTGGCTCTAAATATTTTGTCATGTAATTCCATATTTCACAAAAATAATAATCAATCAATCACTGGCATTGCAATATGTTCTTCAAAATGCAAGAGACTTTAACTACTTGAATCACTGCGCATATGATGCAGTGTTACTGTGAATGATGGGCTTAATGTGCAGGGTTTGATCATCACTGCTACTGAAACAAATACCACTACCTTCCATTCTGACATACTTGGTGTATCTTGTGTTATATTGTTTAGATATGTATGTGCAGAATTAAAATGAATAAACAAATAAAAAGAGCCATCTGAACCGTATGTGATCCTCACCAAGAGTCCCACACACATACATCGCACATCCTTTATCAGGTGAATACTAAAATGTTAGACTTCACACATTGTTGGTCAACACTGAGCATGCGTATTAATTATGATTGGTCATCTGTGAGTTCAGATAGGATCAACTTAGTGCTGACTCCACGTTCCATAGTGTGAAGAAGCAGTGAGCCACATGTTACCATAAGAACAGCGGTACCGCCGGACTTTAGAGAGCCCAACCTCTCAGACTGTGTGAAAGAAACGTTTAAGGAAAAGACCCATTTGCAGATTCATAATGAAGTTTTCTGGACTTATTATTGCGCTCTCTGTCCGCGCAGGTGTTGAAGCCAAACCCGTTTCACGTACCAGTAGATGAGCGACAGTCCGTCGAACCGCTCGAGCTCTCTCCCCCGCTGTTTGAGCAGAGACATGTTGTCCAAACGTGTCCAGGTGTTCCACTGTAGTGGACTTCCACAGTAGCAGCTAAGTGGCCCCGTCCCTTAAACGCATTACTCTGCCCGCTCTCCAGCTCGTGCAGCGCGTGCCCTCTCTGACCGACCGCGTGGATGTGTCAGCATTCATTCCCCTTCAAATTAATTGGACGGACGCTGCTCGCCGGTAACGGGACGCTCTGCCGGCCCGATTCTAATCGGACAGACACGTGGGCTTCCTCCGGCTGACTGACCTTTATCCATCTGTTAGACACAAACTCTCCGTCTCTCCAGCCGCCACAGTGGTGACCGTTCTCACCGGCCGTACCGCGGAGCAGCGCTGAGGACTCCTGTGGATCAGTGCTGCTGCATTCAAAGTCCAGTTAATAAAAACAGGCCGTACGCTATCCATGGGCTAAGTAGTCTACCTGCTTGCAGGTGTCTTCAACGTTTTTCAGGCCAAGGACCCCCAAACTGATAGAGAGATGGAGCAGGGACCCCCGACTATATAAATTGTATAAAATGGTGTTTTATATTAAACTGGGCCTAGTGCCATGTATAAACATGCCTCTTTATTGTGCATTCAATACTAAGCTATTCAAATAATACACAGGTTCATATATTCATGTTTTTATTTTAAACATGTGCAAGGTACAGTGAGTAGGGAGGCCGTGCCACTGACATTTATAAACATACCTTGTCAGCTGATACCAATGCCAATATCAACATTGTCTGTCAATTGCATGATAATCATGCATACAAGCTATTCAAATTGATATTTTCATTTTAAACATAAATGTGGAAACGAAAATGAGTGATGGCCTATTAGTGCCACTGCCATGCATAAACATACCTGTTATCTTGCATACAATACTGAACTATCAAAATAATGGACAGATTCATGTTTGGAAAACAAACAAAGAAAATGTAAAAATTGACCCCCTGCAGTACCTCCGCGGACCCCCTGTTGAAGACCTCTGGCTTGGAGGATTCATAACAGTCGGTTATTTAACCGTATGACGCCTCTGACTGGCGTTTGACATTGTAGTATTTGTCTGGTTCAGAGTGACAGTTGTGATCCTGTAGTTAATTATATAGATTAAATGCTAATTTGAAAGAAAATCTCCACTAAGGTACAATAAACAAACACAAAGCTAGTGTTGCATTATCTCTTAAAGTTTCAATGCTTCTTTTCCTCAAAAAAGTTAAATTACCTTGTTAAAATGACATATAGTGCACCTTCATTAAAAAAAACAATCTATGAATAATCGATTATTGCTCAGTTGAAAAGTTGAACTGAGTTCCACTGTGTCCTGTCTCCCATACCAAACAGAACTGTTACACCATGGGCCACCAACAGTCTCACAAAGTAAGCAGCAGAGGCCCTTGTGAGGTGGGACCCATTTCTAATAAAGCAGGGAATCTCTGCTGTATTCCAAACCATACTACTGACGGAGGCAGTAGTATACAGTATACTGAATTGGTCAGTAGTATGCATTATGAAACTGTTGAATCGATTTATTTTACTGTATACTAGGCCAGGCTTTAGCCTTAGAACAACAGCACTGGACCAAAAATACAACTTATTGAACCAATGTTTGATGCTGCATGGTTTGGGGCCATTTTAGTTGAGGCCCCCAGGCAGTTGCCTTGCATAATGATGAAGTCCTGGTGTTTTTTCCTGAACCAGAGTGTATTTTACTGTGTTTCTGACCGTGAGTAGCTGTGACTTGGCTGTGTCTACAGTTTGTCATGGCAGGTGTGTTGCTGAGGAACACAAGAAAGTGAGTTGAGTGTGAACTTATTAGTGTGTTTTCCAGAAAGCAACAACACCACAGGCAAAACATTCAGCCCGTTCTGAACAGGCACTGCACTAGTCCTCTGAAAACCCTGCAGCATAACTGTTGCATTTAGGAGCAGCCTTCAGTTGTATGGTGCCACAATCTGAAATCATCTGGACGGGACTACAAGGTCACAAACTAGTCTACAGGCAGTTCAATGTAAACTGAACACTTGATCAGCAGTGTGTGTTAACAGTTACATGTTCTGTTTTTATTGAAGCCCATGTTCCCAGGACTGAGCACAGTGCAGAGCGCCAGCGATTAGCTAGCCAGTGGGGCACACACTCAGGCTCACATGCACTCACATGTACGTGAGGCCGGACCAGATACATGAACAAAGCACAGAGAAGCTGTGATAACAACACACTGAGGGAGAGAGACTTCATTCTGTGCTCAGGGAGACATTCCTCTAGATCTTTACAGAGATGATAGCTGCTATATTTGTGCTCTGATTGTTCTATAGAGAACATTTAAACAAATTAGGACAGTAAATGTGTCTTTTCAGGTCATACTAGTTGGATATTGGAGCATGACTATCTTCCAAACTAGCCGTGATGTAACAAAACTCTACTTTATCCCTTCAGCAGATAAAAGTGAAAACAGTCGTATTGTGTCAAACTGTGCCAATCATTCTGCACAGTGAAGTTCAACATCCCAGTGAAGTAAAGAAGACTTTAATCCTGACATTGTCTTAGAGAGGGGCCCGATGTCGAAATCTGTTTCTTGTTTTTTAGTGGATCCTTACATGATGCATATTCTAAAAATCCCATTACCACTTTTTTAATCAAATTACCCCAAACTCATTGATAGAAAGGGAACCTGGAATCAGGTACAGGAGCATTCCAGCAAAGGAGGAGCATACATACTATGAAGGCCGATATAACTAAGCTTCACTTTAATGGACACATGATGAGTCTGTGAAATTTGTTTTCAGTACAGAATGGAAAAAACACTCAGACAGTGTCAGCAGCAAAGCAAAGACGCACATAATACAGTGGTATGTATATTATAATGTGTGTAGTCTGGCCTAAAGTCAGTGGCAAAAACAGGGAAACACACATGAAATCAACTTTAAAGTAATTAAGTTTATTATAAATTTATAGTAAAATAATGATGATCCTAATCATAACAGTAATGAATGCAGCATATGGATGAGTGTAGAGCGTGATGGGTGCAAACAAAACACACAAAACCTTCACCAAACCGAGGGATGGAGGCCTTGGGAGCAAGAGAGAGGTTAGGGAAGAAGCCACTGAAAAAGGCTGATGGTCCATTTACTCCAGAGCTGCTTTTCATTATGCTAACATGTCTCCTTGATTCCTTTCCTTGCCTCCTGTCCTCGTCCCGATGTGAGCGGACAAGGGAAGCAAGAGACGTGAGGAGTCAAGGCAACAGACGTTTAATATATTGAGACGTCGTTGCCTCAGAGTCGACATTTTAAAGAGACATCAATTAAATATGACGTGTGGCACAGCTTCATCAGCTGTCCTTTGTTTTGTTATAAAGCTGTATTTTATGATCTCTGTCAGATGACAACTGATATATTTACTATCAATTATTAATTTAACCCACAACATGACATATTGTGACATGAATGAATATATATATATTGATATGTGAAGGGCAGAAAGTTTGATTGCATATTGATCATCTTAAATAACTGTCTTACATAACATAGTGCAATGTATTTTCTCAGCTTGGTCCCAATCAGCCCATAGAAGTTACATTGGAATGATGTCACAAACATGAAAATTACTTTCTTAGGATCTTTCTTAGGCCAGTCGTTATTCCAGCAGGTCAGTCGTTATTCCAGCAGGTCAGTCGTTATTCCAGAAGGTCAGTCTTTATTCCAGCAGGTCAGTTGTTATTCCAGCAGGTCAGTTGTTATTCCAGAAGGCCAGTCGTTATTCCAGAAGGTCAGTCGTTATTCCAGCAGGTCAGTCGTTATTCCAGAAGGTCAGTCGTTATTCCAGCAGGTCAGTCATTATTCCAGCAGGTCAGTTGTTATTCCAGCGGGTCAGTTGTTATTCCAGAAGGCCAGTCGTTATTCCAGAAGGTCAGTTGTTATTCCAGAAGGTCAGTTGTTATTCCATGAGGTCAGTTACTATCCCAGCAGGTCAGTCTTTATTCCAGCAGGTCAATTGTTATCCCAACAGGTCAGTTATTATTCCAAAAGGCTAGTCATTATTTCCACAGGTCAGCTGTTATTCCTGCAGGTCAGTCTTTATTTCAGCAGGTCAGCTGTTATTCCGCCAGGTTAGTTGTTTTTCCAGAAGACCAGTCTCTATTTCAGCAGGTCAACTGTTATTCCAGAAGGCCAGCCGTTATTCCAGCAGGTCAGCTGTTATTCCAGAAGGCCGGTCTTTATTTCAGCAGGTCAGTTGATATTCCCGTTGTCTTTAGAAAGAGTATTAGAGCATCAAAAGCAGTTGCAATTTACATGTCATCAGAAGTTTAAGGAGGCCATGAGATCCACTGCTCTTCATTCTATATTCACAGCTCCCAGACAGGACCGTAGCTACCGCTTAGGACAATGAGGTTGTGTTCTCAGTATCTTTTACATAGTACATAGTCAAATCTGATTAGTCAAGTCTGGCCTATCGTCGACTGATCGACAAATCATGTTATTTTTGGTCATTAATTATCGTTATTGAAGCTGTATATATCTATCGAAAAATCGTAAAAACAACAAAGGTATTGGCCCAAGACACTTGTGACTATTGCTTAGCTGTTGTTTCTTAATAATAACCCATGGTGTTTGTTTGTCGTGTGTAAATCAGTGGTCTTTTGTTGTCATTTAGCCTTTCTGAGGTTATCGCCAAGATGCTGCTCCGAGATGGTGATTTATTCACACAAACTAAGGAGATTGATTGAAGGGACATGAGTAATTTCACATTTTTTCGCTGGAATGGAATTATCCTTTGTTTCATTTCTACATTTTCTCGCCACTCCAACAACGGTGACATTGTCAGTCAAATCAGGCTCCTTAGGCCAAATTGTCAAATAGTTGATAGTTGATAGTTTGACCACTCAACGCCCTGGCACAGCCTTCAGGAGCAGTTTGGGGTTCAGTATCTTGCCCAAGACTACTTCAACATGCGGACTGCATGGATGACCTGCTACACCTCTTGAGCTAACGCATTATAAGTACTCAATATTAACAAGTGAATTAATGAGTCATAGACACGGACACATGTATTAGAAGATTGTTTGGTGCTTCCCATCACCATAGTCTGACTGCAGTTAGTCAAAACATCCTCCCATATGCTTCTCATCAGGGTGTCTGCACTCCAATCCTGTTACCTTAATCCCGCAGTGGAGCTCTAAGGTTTACGCGCCTGGGGCCAAGCATCGGCGCTCTGACTCTCTGACTTGTAATGGCTGCAGATAGGATTGGGAGCAGTGATCTTACATCTGCTATTATAGGAACCCGAGACCAGCTAATCCAGTCAAATCCTCCTCAGCCACTAACTGTAGAAGCCTGGCAGACATTGCCATACACACAGCCTCATCTACAGCGAACCATCATCATCATAATCCCTCATCAGTCTACTACATCTAATCTCACAAGACGCTGCGGACGTCTTTACAACATATACTGATCATGTCAACTTCATTGAGCTCTAAAACATAATCAGGAGGTTTACCTTGACCGCATCTTTGCGGAAACATATTTCCACAAGGAAAAGAAAAAACTTATGAAATGTATGGAATGAAAAATTATGAAAATAAACTGCTAATTCAAAAGTAAAACTTTTCCTTTACTTAGAAAGTAAAGTCTTAAGGAGGCCATGAAAATTATTATTTTTGGATAAATGACGTTTACTGAGGTAATTTAAAGCTGCATTAATTCAAGTTTTGATGCTGCTTTGATAAAAAAAACTGAAAACTCATCTGACATATCATCATATTACAAGTTTTTATTGTAAATATCTAGTGATAATCCTGTGTGGTTTCGCACAATGAGCAAACCCTTTTGAATTACACATATGTAATTTGCTCTATGATTGACATGAAAAATATTGATTTGTGCAGCGTTAAGGTTTTGGTGATGCTTCTTTTTAGTACAGTTATTTAAAAAAAATCAAAGATGGCATTTTGATATATTTTCTTTTTTACAAATATGGTTACATGGTATTTTTTTATTGTTGTTGTTCAACAGGGTTACACAAAGAAATGCAGATTAGTCCTATTTTGCCACACAAAAAAAACAGCAAATAAACTATATGTGGAGGGTGGAGGATGAATTAAGGAGTCTCAGCCTGAGGAAAGAAGCTGTTCTGAAGTCTGCTGATAGGCAGCTGATACTTCTCTAACTTCATGTAAGCATGAATGATCTGTGAGGTCAAGCTGCACTCAGCTAGTCACAAATGCTTTTTCAAAAATGTTTTCAAATAACATCTTCACCTTTTATTAACTTGTGAGCAAGGCCTTCAATGTTCACCTGTTCCTGTACACCTAACTGTGCAGGAACAGGGAGGCTTTGGTGGACTCTTATAAAATAAAGTAATAATACAGTTATTTTGTATAGACAAGTTTTGTAGCACATTATTTACAACATTTAGAACAATATATTACATATTTACATATTATATATAGATATATATATTAGTGCTGGGCAAGTTAACGCGTTAATTTCGCGTTAACACATTCATTAATTAACGCCAACAGTTATTTTATCGCGCGTTAACGCATTTTTTAAATGTATTATTATAATTTTTTATTTTTTTATTTTTTTATTGAAAGACAAGAGGCAATACATATACATAACAACAAGAGGATGACAAGAACAGTGGGATAAAAGCCAGCAAACATCCTATAGTCAGACACTTACATTTTAGTGCACCTATATGCTGAAATTCAAGGTAAACGCATTTAAACGGCACAGGAAGGACTTTGAAAGTTAGCGGAAAGATTAACGTAAGACACCATCCGGTTTCTTCAGATGAACATCCGGTTTTCAGAATAAGATGCCAACAAAGTATGAATTATATTCACATTAAGTATAAAACATGCTACCTGCATCTCGTGAACCAAATGTTATTGCACTTTTGTTCATACAGCAGTACTTTTAAAATAAAAGTGCGCTTTGCCATAACAATGCGATTAATCGCGATTAATCGCAAAAAATCCATGCGTTTAATCGCGATTAAATATTTTAATCGTTGCCCAGCACTAATATATATATATAACTTCATTAATTACAATAACACACATATTTCTGGCTTCAAGAAAACTACTCACCAATTTAGCTGAATTGATTTTAATTGATCATATTTTTACTTTCAGTTATCTGTCTGGCACTAGGTAGCGTCAGTGTGGAACGACTTGTTTCTTCTCTACATTATTTTCACAGCTGTAGTTATTAATAATATTTACTTTTCAGATGAAGAAACAAAATATATGATGAACTGATAAAAAACACTGAATTGTTAAAGATTAAACCGGTTTGATCTGAGCTTTTTGGTTTGTGACCCCTTTTAGAAAATCAGTGTCTACTTCTGGCTCCTTGTCCCACTTCTGTTGTTAGTGAGTTGTTAGACATTTACCCTCTAAACATGTTCGGTGCTCAATGAGTTAAAAGTGATCCAATATTTCACAAAAAGACGAAGATTACAGAAACGCATCAAATATGAATATGAATACAAGTTTCTGAAGCAGCTCCTAAACTCTGTCTTCAGAATTATGATGCAGGTTGTCTTTGCTCTCCAAAACTCTAAATGGACCGTCAGCGAACGTGTCTCACATGAGATCCAGGACCACCGTTTTGGACGACCAACTATAGATTTTCCTTACAGCTGTCGATTTTCATCTGGGACAATAATCAAAACGAAGCCTTTGGACAAAACTGTGATTCTTGTAGCATGAATGTTCTTATATTCTCCAGTAATTTCCGTCCAGTGTCTTTTCACACTTTCAAATGAAACGGTACACGTTTGTTCTATTGTCATGGTTGTGTCACTTTAAAAGTAAGTATGTCCTGTTACACATTTGGTCAATAACCAAGAGTATGCAGTATTGGTGCCACATCGGTTGTGTTGTCACTAGCAGTGAGGCTGTGAGCGTACTCAGGTGACGTTACGTCTGTGTTTGATTCAGATTCTCCATATGAACATGACGAGTGATTATAGTATATAGTATTATATAGTATATATAGTATAACTATAGTATATATATATATATATATAGTATAGTGTTATTGTATTTCTATAGATACTGACTACATTATGACATTTAATATCCTACAGGTTTATGTTGAGGCATCCTGAGGTTCTTTATGTAGTGCTACCTGGATGATCCTCTATGAGTTCATCAAGTCAATGTGTTCTCCTGGAGGTGAGGCGTTATATTCTCTAAGTAGGTTTGCAAGTGAACTGGTCTTACTGGAATCAACACAGCCAGCTGGACATGTAGCACCCTCTTCTGGACACTATTCTAACTCTGTAGAAAGTCTCCACACGTTCACATTTTCAGCATCGTTGAAGGAGACAAAAACACTATCACAATACCGATGTTCACTTTTCTAAAATGTACAAAGATACAAGTCAACTGGAGAGTGATCTGATGAGAACCTTGACAATCAGGTGAGTCAGACAATCAATCACATCCTAAAACAATCATGTGTTCCCAGACCCTTCTGTCATCGACCTTTGTCATCATACTGATGAAGATCTATAGCTGAAAAGTTGCCTTTTCCGTTGACTTCTAGTGCTGACAGTGTGCAGGAACGTATGACTAAAGGTGAATTTGAAAAGTTGTAAGCTCGGACCTTTGAGTTTAGATTATTTTGTTACGAGGGTTAGTGTACTGTATTACATTGACCAGTTTCCTTTCATTTCCTCTCGGGTTGTATCTCCATCCAGTGCTGTGCTCAGTGGTGGGGATCCTGCACCCCTTTGAGGTTTAGGACCATATCCTGGATGGGTTTTGTAGTGCGTCGTCACAGGATATAAGATGAATAGGTTTTTGGGTGTTATTTCTACAACTGAAGGTAAAAATCATATTCTGTGCATAATGAATTACTAAACATTTTAACATCCCTGTAAACTAAAAAACAACAAGATGCCTGAGAGTTTATATTTGAAAATAAGCTGATAATTGCTAATTCAATGAACATAATACTCAAGCAAAAGAATGAAATTGTGATGTTACTTGCGTGCTAGTGGACATTTTGGCCTGATGATAGTGCTACGGGAAACATTAGGACTCCAAGGAAGGAGTTATAGGTGAAGCAGACGAGCAGAGCTAATAACCTGAAAGACCAGGAGAGCAGTTTGAGGCATGAATGAATGCAGCTGCTTTACTATTCCCATATTCTATAACTCATTTCACATGTTATTGTGATCACTTCTTTCTCCTCAGCTTCTTCTGCTCTACTCCTCACTTTCAAAATGTATTTTTAACCCCATGCAGCACTGCATCCTGTATACTGTAGGGCCATTGCAGTGCAGCCATGTTCAGAGAGGAGCAGCTCTTGGCTTCAGTGTTGATCAGGCTGCAGTGTTTCTCTCCTGGGGTGTGGGGCTGGGAGGGAGGAGACAGAGGAAGTGCCCTCCCCCTCTGTGTGAGTGCAGGTTCGCACACACACACACACACACACACCCACACACTGCTCACCTAACATACCAGTTTGAGGTGTGCTCAGGTTTCAGGTGTGCAGAGACAGGGATGGGAGGACTTCTGCCCTGTCCACACTACTCCGTTTCTCCTTGGATGCAGATTTGTCAAATAGAAACGATCTCCGTCCACACGGGAGTTTCAGCATCATTCTCGAGTTGATCTGCGTCCACACGGCAGCCTTCGAAGGCGGACAGCACGTGACCATTAACTACACTGGGCATGCGCGTGACGGTGTAAACAGGAAGTGAATTGCTTGCTTAGTTAAAAAAAATAAAAATACGACAGAGTAATAAAGTAGTCTTTAATAATGAAAGGTTGTGTTTGATACTTAAGATCTTCCTCTAAAATCTCCCTCTATAAACTCAAACAGACACAGTTCGTGGAAAGTTTTAGAAGTTTTATTTTTCAGACGTAGTTACAGCGCTGCGGGTCTCTCGCTCTCTCTCTCTCCAAATTTACTTTAACATCAACACTTACACATAAACGTTTACTAGATTATGGGCCCATCAATGTGGTCTCTCACTCGTTTCCTCCGTGTTGTTGATGTCTGTTCTCACTAGTAGCTCTGAACGTCATGTCCGCCTAGCTAGCTTCTAAGCTAATTTTAACATTACCGCCAATGGAGAAATGCTAACCGCGATTAGCATTTAATACAACACAAATGTTATACTAAACACGCGAATAGAATATATCTACGTACATCTTTTCATGCTTCATAAATACATACTTACAGACTAAGGTCTCTCAAGGCTACCAAACGGAAGAAGTAAAACGTTAGTGCAGCGTGTCTTCTCATTAGAATCTAAAAACAACGAGCTGCTCCATAGGGCTGATGACGGTCACGCCGCTCGCTAATCACTCCAATAACAGCTGCTTCCTCCACAGAAATGCAGACTTTTACTGCACAACAGCTGCTAGCTGCTGCTAGCTGTTGTGCTAGCAGCAACATCATGTAGCTGTTGTGCTAGCAGCAACGCTTGCAATTAGTTATCCATGTTGAAATGAATCGCTGGTAGCCCAGTTTGTTTTCTTGGTACGGGTCACGTGATAGTGAGTGTGACGAATAAGGGACGGAGACGTCATGGTTGCCAAGAACCAATCCAGTAGCGAACACGGGTGTGGGCGTCCACACGCAAACGCAACCCCGGAGTTCTCGAATACCTCCAACCTCGGCGGAGTTTTCAGATTCCTCCGTTTAGGGTGCTCCAAAACTCCGGCGTAGTGTGGCCGCTCAGTGTAAACGTAGCAAATGCGGAGTAAAAACGGAGTAATGTGGACAGGGCCTCACTTTATGCAGCACTCAGTGTTCTGACCTCTGTTCTGCTCAGGTTGCTGGTTTGATCCCCAGGAGCCAGAGAGGAAACATGGGGAAGTGAACAAGTGACTATGACCCTTTTCACAGCACGGTGAACACAGATGTAATTAATAACATTGGTTATGGTCCTGTTCCATAGGTCAGCGCATGCTGGCTCACTGGCTGTCACACACTGGGCCCATGATTGATCCGTTACACTTGTTTTTACACTTGTTTTTGTTTATGACATGTCACAATGGCTGTTGTGAAAAGGGCCTGTTGCCCTTGAGCAAGGCACTAAACTCTGAACTGCTCCAGATGAGTCCATAGCAACCAAGAGTTTGTTGTATCAACTGGCTCTGACAGGAACATGAACATGTTCAAAGTTATTACAACTAGGGTCATATTTTTGTCATAATTTCTATCGATTAAAATAACATTGTACTTGTTACAATAAAGTCTGACTGGACAAGAGACGGTTGACAACTGTTTTTTGAAACTAAACCATTTTAGGTGAAACATAAAAGTTAAAATATAATATTTCATTGGACTGAAAAACTGCATGTTCACAACTATGGTGAGTAGGGTGGTTTACTACAGACACTTTGGAGAATAACTTTAATGTTTAGCCAATCTGGTGATCAGATAAAATGAATAGAGTTGCTAAGTTGGGAACAGCAGAACAAGCTGAAGAGACATAAATGGTAAATGGACTGTAATGTTTCTCTCTTTTCTCTTTCTGACCACTCAAAGCGCTTTCACACTACTTGTCATCATTCACCCATTCACACACTGATGGCAGCCCATCAGACTAACTCATTCACACACCGTAGGCTCAGCTACGGGAGCAATTTTGGGGTTAAGTATCTTACTCAAGGACACATCGACATGGAGCCGGGGATCGCTTACCGCCACTGATTGAAGGACGACCCTGCTCTCCACTTAGCCACGGTCACCCTCAACGTACTATCCCCCTATTAATAGCTATAAACACATTCTGTATTCATATGCAATGGGGCAAGATTTTGGAATCAGAACGTTCTGCTTTCCATTTGTAGTCTGAGTAGAATTGACCAATCACGTTGGAGAAGGCTTTGATTGAATGCAGTTAAACAGCCTGTGTGGAGAGCAAAAGAAGAACACATTGGCTGTAATGCATTCTGGGAAACCACCGGCTATCATCTGATGATGATTTAGCTTCTTATTGGTTTGAACTTAATTAGCTTGTAAACTGACTACGTGTGAAACGATCCCGTCGTCTCTCAACTCCAGTCTCCAGATATCACACATACTTATTGATCCATTGTTAATATACAATATTCTTTGGTGCAGTTTTCACATCTGTTAAATTGTCTGATTGCTGTTGTTTCTGGACCAGATCTTCAGTGAGGTCCATGTCATTGTTACTGATCGAAAAGATGGCCAAAACCAAGATAACGAAAATGATAATACATCCAGAATGAAGCTTTAACACTACATTAGCGATGTGTTGCAACATGTTCTATCAGCTGATTTATGATTAGAGACAATACAACGTCTTCACAAGTGTAGTAATACTAGCACGTGTGGTGTTAGAGTGGCAGCAGACTGTAACCAGAGGGGGCTTCGTGAGGCTTACAGTCCGGACAGACAGAGCAGCAGTTTCCTGTCAGAGGGGCTTTGCCATGGTTAAGGGGGCTTTAGCTTGTGCTGGTCCTCACACACATACACACACACAGCGACATTGCATTGCGTCAAGGCAAAACATTTTAAGACAACGTGCTTTTTTCACCACAGCCCTCAGCATAGAGACATCTTCTCATGCAGTGCTCATGTCTGGCTGAACACTCCATCGGCTCGATCATCTTCAACCTCCCTACCTTGTTGAGTAGGGTTCCATTAAACCACTGCAGAAGAGAAGGCTGCAGCAAGATGATGTCACTAAAGAGCTCCCATCAAAAGTGAAATGTTTGAAATCAGTGTGTTTCACGTATTATTGTGAGGAAGGTTAGTCTCTTCATCACAAATCTCATTTCTTCATCTGCTGCCGTTTTTCTTGGCTTTCGGCATTTTTCAGTGGAGCAGAAAGAGTGAAATAAGTGACATGCTTCATTGTTCGTCAAGGCCACTGTAGTTTTAACACTTCTCAAACAGGAGGAGTGCATCTGTTTGGGACTATGTTCAGAGGCGATTAATCCGCATTTGGTGCTCTAGTGAGTGTTTTTATCGCAGCAGGATTGAGTCCAAATAAACAACGATGTTGTGATACTCACTGCTCCTAATGTTTAGGATGGGTTCAATGCAGAGGTCAACTATGTTTGTATGTATGTGACAAATGTAATAAAGTTTAAGTTTATATAGACATCATCAGACGTATCTAGTCAGCTACTTATGGGATGCTTCTCAGCACTGCTGAAGAATAATAGTCTCTTGTGTTACTATGGTGTATCCTCGCCTTAGGAAATAAGGGTAATCAAGCAGATACATTAACTTAAAGACTGCAGGAGTGTTTATTGAGTAGATCACATATTTGAGGGCAAGGTGCAGTCGGCTGGCTGGCTGCCAACAGACTATGTTTTTAACACTAAGAAGGGTTTGGCATAGTTTGTGGAATGAGTGAATGGTTGTTTGTCTGAATGCCTGCATAGATCTGTATGTGAATGCGGATGCATTTAGTTTCAAACCTGAAGAGTGGGACACACCTGTCACAGAGAGGCTGCTGCTGCACACACCCTTCACCTGCTACAATAGTGGAGAATAGCTCGGACAAGCTGCTGCTTTATTGTAGCAAAGCAACCACTTTGAACATTTTGAGACTCCGTTCATTCAAATGTTTCCCTCATTATGGTGAAAAAAGAAAACAATTCTGTGTGGAATTACATTTATTTACTGTTGTTACGGTGGAACATGAATATCCACTGCACATGCCATCTATTAATTAATTGATAAATGAATAAAACATGTATTAGTTACCAAGTAGAAATATATAATATAACAATATAATTTATGTTAACACTGGCAACAATGGGAGTTTTGATTCAATTTGGGGGGGAGCAAGAACGCACTTTACTTTATCTGCTCTGAATTATCAACTGACCAAAGCTTCAGTCACTGCACCAACATGTTTTTATTCTGCTGCTTTCTCCGTTCAGTCTGTGATACAGAACAAACTCAGTATGTGTTTGCCACACCTGTTGATGTTTGGAGTTTGGAATGACTTCCACACCCTGTCCAATTCACCGTTTGTGTGCTTCCTCATGTGTGGGGTTGACCCGGCAAACAGACTGGTTTGATCATAGAATGGTTTACTTTGCTCACTCAGTGGGACTAATCTCTTCTACCCTGCCAGATCACCACTGGGTCCATCATATATTAGTAACTCTGGTCAATATCCCCCAGTGTCCAGTGACAGCAGTCATGTCAAGCTGAAGCCGAGTAAAATATCTTTTTATGAGAGTCTGTGTGGTTTTCAAATACTTTTCTCGAACTTAAAAGCTACTCAAGGCGGTAGGTTAAAGGGGAAGTCAGAGTTAAAAAATGTAAAGTATGGTCGAGCAATATAACTAGAACACACACACTGCAGGATTTTCACAGTGCGCAACTAGACAGCAATCATATGGCACCACCTTTGGCAACAATGTATCTGAAGCTGCATGTGTCATACTTGTCATACCAGCAGTGAACCCCCTTCCTCCAGGTAATACAACTCTGCTGACAGCCAGACACACCTTTAAGTCACCAAGATCCCACCCCTCTGGAGAATGTGGAGTACAAAGGCATGAATGCACTTCAGTTTTCTCCATGTCATACCTGCACACATAGTATCACTGCATCTTAGACACCTGTTCACTTCTTCAGCGTGTCACTCACCTGGCTGGGTTGCTAAGGACAGAAATGCACTCACAAACTCATGTCTTCATGTTGGTTCACAGACAGGTATGTGTGTGACATGCCAATAGTCTACGTGAAAATAATATTAATGAATGTCACAAAAACGAGGCAATGGGGAATGGACCCAAATACAATCCAGGCAGACAGGGACAGTTCAGTAATAAAAAGTGAAGAAACATAAGTTTACTGGCATGGGTGGAAAATCCCAAAAGAAGTAATTGAGAGTCCACTCGTAAACAGGAAGGGCAGGTAGGGAGGTACAAAAAAGGGTTCAGGTGCAGGCTCCAGTTTTTAGGGTAAAGGGTTCAGGGTTCACGGCTCAGGTCACAGAAACTGGAAAGCAAAGGTATAAAGACACATTAATAATCTGGCAGGTGTAGTCAGGTGACTGGGACTGGTGGGAGAAGCTGAGGGCATCTGGTGCATGAAGGCAAAATGGAGAGATGGAGACTTCCTAGGAAATGCTTGGACCTATGGGAATGTGGCCCAGAGAAGGAAATCAGATGCAGAGGTAACTTGCAACAAGGGGAAAGATGCAAGCTGGACAGAGGGCTCAGAGTAATGTGTCCAGTATGTGGATCCAGCTTCTAACCCTGTCAGAGACAAATGGGCAGGAGAGTCTGCTCATTGTGTCCACACAGAATCCAACCTTACAACCTCAAAGTGAGAGCTCAGTTTGCATTCTTGGCCATAAGCTTGTTCAAGGCTGATGTCAGCTGTCAGAGCTACCAAAGTGTGGTCAGCCTTCAACCTTCACATCTGAGCTCATGTACTCAAGAAAGTTGCCTTTCTTGTCAGAATGAGATGTGGGGAATCTATCTTTACTTCTCAGTGCTTCTATTTCTACTGCTACCTCTACTTCTCTAGTACTTCTACTGCTACTGCTACTTCACCAGTACTTTTACTGCTACCTCTACTTCTCTAGTACTTCTACTGCTACTGCTACTTCACCAGTACTTTTACTGCTACCTCTACTTCTCTAGTACTTTTACCTCTACTTCTCTAGTACTTCTACTGCTACTGCTACCTCTACTTCTCTAGTACTTCTACTGCTACTGCTACTTCACCAGTACTTTTACTGCTACCTCTACTTCTCTAGTACTTCTACTGCTACTGCTACTTCACCAGTACTTTTACTGCTACCTCTACTTCTCTAGTACTTCTACTGCTACTGCTACCTCTACTTCTCTAGTACTTCTACTGCTACTGCTACCTCTACTTCTCTAGTACTTCTACTGCTACTGCTACCTCTACTTCTCTAGTACTTCTACTGCTACTGCTACCTCTACTTATCTAGTACTTCTACTGCTACTGCTACTTCACCAGTACTTTTACTGCTACCTCTACTTCTCTAGTACTTTTACTGCTACCTCTACTTCTCTAGTACTTCTACTGCTACTGCTACCTCTACTTATCTAGTACTTCTACTGCTACTTCTACTTCACCAGTACTTTTACTTCTACTGCGACCTTTACTTTTCCAGTTCTTCTACTTCTACTTCTACAGGACCTCTGCTTCCACTTCTATTTCTACCTAGACTTTTACCTCCACTTCTATTTCTAGGTGTCTGGTCAGGATTAAGAGCAGAGCAACATCTCAGAGCTGTTAGTGATCTAGTAAACTTGTCTCAAGTACAGCAATCAGGCCTCTCTACTCTCTCCTGCCCTGAAGACGCATATTAAACGTACTCTTGTTGAAGTCATCCTTTGTACTTTAATGCCCTGTCCACACTACTCCGTTTCTCCTTGGATGCAGATTTGTCAAATAGAAACGATCTCCGTCCACACGGGAGTTTCAGCATCATTCTCGAGTTGATCTGCGTCCACACGGCAGCCGTCGAAGGCGGACAGCAGGTGACCATTAACTACACTGGGCATGCGCATGACGGTGTAAACAGGAAGTGAATTGCTTGCTTAGTTAAAAAAAAAAAAAATACTCACTCTGTCTCTCTCTCTCCAAATTTACTTTAACATCAACACTTACACATACACGTTTACTAGATTATGGGTCCATCAATGTGGTCTCTCACTCGTTTCCTCCGTGTTGTTGATGTCTGTTCTCACTAGTAGCTCTTAACGTCATGTCCGCCTAGCTAGCTTCTAAGCTAATTTTAACATTACCGCCAATGGAGAAATGCTAACCGCGATTAGCATTACAGCGGTGCGGGTCTATCCATCTCTCTCACATCAAATTTACTTTAAAATCAACACTTACACGTAAACGTTTACTAGAATATGGGTCCATACATGTGGTCAACACACGTCTCTCACTATTCTGCTCTTCCTTCGTGCAGGAAAGCTTAGCAGATCGCTAACAGTAGATCCGTGAAATAAAGACCATGGAATCCATAGAAGAGTTTCAAGACTTCAGTGTGAATCTTTATTTGTAAAACTGTGGAAGCACAATATGAAATATGGCTTTACGAACTGTCCCTATACACATTACACGAATACAAAACAACAATCCATGATATAGCCAGCATGTAACATGTCCGCCTAGCTAGCTTCTAAGCTAATTTTAACATTACCGCCAATGGAGAAATGCTAACCGCGATTAGCATTTAATACAACACAAATGTTATACTAAACACGCGAATAGAATATATCTACGTACATATTTTCATGCTCCATAAATACATACTTACAGACTAAGGTCTCTCAAGGCTACCAAACGGAAGAAGTAAAACGTTAGAGCAGCATGTCTTCTCATTAGAATCTAAAAACAACGAGCTGCTCCATAGGGCTGATGCCGGTCACGCCGCTCGCTAATCACTCCAATAACAGCTGCTTCCTCCACAGAAATGCAGACTTTTACTGCATAGCTGCTGCTAGCTGTTGTGCTAGCAGCAACGCTTGCAATTAGATATCCATGTTGAAATGAATCGCTGGTAGCCCAGTTTGTTTTCTTCCGGGTACGGGTCATGTGATAGTGAGTGTGACGAATCAGGGACGGAGACGTCATGGTTGCCAAGAACCAATCCAGTAGCGAACACGGGTGTGGGCGTAATTTTTTCTAAGCACATCCGTATCCGACCGTCCACACGCAAACGCAACCCCGGAGTTCTCAAACACCTCCAACCTCGCCGGAGTTTTCAGATCCCTCCGTTTAGGGTGCTCCAAAACTCCGGCGTAGTGTGGCTGCTCAGTGTAAACGTAGCAAATACGGAGTAAAAACGGAGTAATGTGGACATGGCCTAAGTCTTCATGAACCCAGGCAGTGAATCAGCCTGAATCACGCCTGTGCTCTCGATCAGAATGCTGTCGTACTCGTTCAACAGTCCAGCCAAACATTCCAGTCATGGTACAGTACCTGGATCAGCCCAGACTACACCCTGTTGGAATGCTTTACCTTTTGTCACAGAGACCTGCCTCTGCTATATTAGCATTACCTGAAGAACTAGGGCAACTTTATGATACACCCCATGATCAAAATCAAGTTAACTCACTCTTAACCTAATCTGAATCCAAAGCTGAATTAAAGGGCCACTCCAACAACTTTATCAATGAGGATCAGTTTACTAGTTATGTGGCGTAAACCTTTGCCCAATTATTACAAAAAGATGTGTGTTTGTCATATTTTAGCCTCTTAACCCAATCGTCATCAATACCGACCATTTTCTAATCATCCTGTTCTCACTGGTTAAATGTCTTTGTCCTGATCCAGAAGACGGCTGAGCGCTGTAAAACTTCAAAGAAGAAACATGACAATGAAAACCCTGAGATGTGGTTGAAAGGTTAGAATAAAAACTAGAATGTGAAAATATTATTTTGTTAAACCTGGATTAAATTAAATATATTATGGTAACATCAGGTTATTTCAGAGTTAGTAAAGTATTCCGGTTCATTACGGAACGTAAATAGAAAAATATTGCAGATACAAAATAGACTTTAAAACCAACTCTTAGTTGTGATTTCATTTATGATTTTTATCTTTATTTTGGGTCATCTGTCTTACATTTCCTAAATCTATACCCTGTTTTATCGCTTCCTATCTTGGCCAAGAGATGAATGTATTAATTTAAAACACTTTGATTTGATGGTACTTTACTGTATGAAGTAAGGTTATTGTACACTAATGCCCTTTATCATTCATGTAAGGGCAGACTGAGGACAGTGAGCACCATTTACACAGTTCACCTTTGGTGATTTATGGATACAATTCAGAGTTGCCTCTACTATGTTCCTTTCACCTCTTAATATCATAAAAGTTAAAGGAGGTTTTAGGGGAATTGTTATAACATGTTAATTAATTACAAGCAAGAATGTTTTCTGCATAAAATATAATTCATTGGTTTAATACTGGTTTAAAACATTTTCAGAAGTCCAAATGAAGTGAAAATATTCATAAATCAATTCACCAGTCTAAACGTATCCTTTTTCATCCAGCGACAAATGTAGTTTCAGGTTGTAATTTGAGCAGCATGTGTGTTTGGCATGATGTTAATGTTTAAGCAGAAATCAGGCTGGTCCCTTCATTGATCGACTCTCACCCTTGTATCAGTAGAGGAATGCAGTGGTGATGGGGTCAGATATCACTGTTAGCTTCTGATGACATGACATGAGATAAGTGCAGCTCGGTCAGATAGAGGCCTCGATGCAACACAACTCCTGTTAACTCATTAGAACTCTCCGTTTATCCGTACTGTTTCAAGCTGCTTGTGTCATATTCACCTTTTGAACTACCTTAGAATGCCTTTGGGAAGTTTCATCTGTTTCCAAATCACTGTTCTACACCCTAATTACCAAATTACAACTATATCCATGGATGAGACAATGCATTTTGGCCTGTAATTCACTCAGCGGATGTTATTGTCCTTCAGCTGGATAAGAGCAAAACCACGTGGACCATCAGAAAATGTATTCTACAAAGTTGTCTCTCCTCTCTCTGCTTCTCCCATCTCATTCTGCTCTGTTACATATTCATACTCACTTTCATTGGGTCATTTTGTTGCTACAGTAGCCTAGAACGGACAAACCAAACGGACTCTAGAGAGAGACTTTCACGCTGTTACGTTACCTGAAGGCCACCGTAGTTCTCTATGCACTTGTGAAACCTAATCAAGCCGCAGAATGTAAACCTGTGGTACCGCCAGCCGCCGTCTGACTTCTGTTGCTCCTAAAGTGGTGTTATTATGGTATGGTTGGCCTCTGAGCAAGGTGAACGGCGTTACAACGGTTTTGCACTTGGCGGCTCACGTTACCACAGTCTTGGAAAGGAAAGAGAGAGCGAAGGGGTATTCAGTTGGCCAGATGCCACCAGATGGCATCATGGCCAGATGCCACCAAATCCTACACACTGACCCTTTAAGGCCCAGGTCTCAGTTTTAGACCCAAAACTGTAGTGCTGATGTCACATCAGCTGCATGTGCCATCTCGGACTAAATGTACATGTTTCTGAAGGGACGTTTTGAAATAGAGACAGTATTTCCACCTGGTATTAACATGTATCTGTATATGGCCTCCGTTATCTTAATGTTATCAGACATTGTAATCAGATCTAATGACATCTGTTTGATCACTATCCTTAAAAATCCATCCAGCAAGTGTAAAGGTCACCTTACTCCACCTCTTCTTTGTATCTCAAGATGAGCTCCCCCTCTACAACGGAGACACAATAGAGCTCATACAACAGTACTGCTTTGGGGCTCTCAAAGGACCTCTACCACATGCAAGACAGTGTGTGTGTGTGTGTGTGTGTCTGAATCTGTATATTCTGTATATATGAGTTATACTGCTGTTCCTTTACGGACAACAAAACGTTCCACATGGTTTAACTCTTGGATGTTGTATACGTTACATTCCTATGTATATTGAATTTGTCCCAAATACTCATGAAATTAAATGATGACACCACATTGTGTTGCAGAAAAGGGACAACCCTGCATTGTTTTGCTGGAGCTCCCTCTGTTTGGGCCCCTGCTGTGTGGACCCACTGGCTCCATTCAAATAAATGAGAGGGCTTTTTTCACACAGGGCACCGTTGTCCTGAAAGTGGCCTTACAGTATAGATAAGATTAGTCAAGTTCGGCAAGCTGGCAAAAATGCTGACCATCACTTGAGTCTGCCAGCACCACCTACCTAATTTGCATATTGACGTCTGATCAGATGACAGTATCCAGAAAATATATCCAAAAATAGATCACATGTAAGTAGTAAGTAGTACGTAGTAGTACCAGGTTCTGGAGTTTGGTTTTACTGCTCACTGACACCTTCTGCCAAGTTAAAGGGAGGTAACGTGGTGGAGGTGATGGAAGGAGCACAGAAGAAGGCTGAGACACCAGTCAGTCAAGCAAACCTAAGATACACTCACCGGAGCAAAGGGTCAGGTGGTGTTTGCCTCAGATTAGAACTTCTTTAAACTAAAGCTTCTGTGTAGTCAAAGGTGAAACTATCATGAAGTCTGGGGTCACTGACTTACTATAATGAGAACAAACGATTGGCCTGTTAAATATAGCTGCTGGTGGCAGCATACTGACTGAAAGAGTCAGACAGATAAATTCAACCACGCACTTTGAGTAATATTTCCCTGTGAAGATGGACAACATGAAGAATCATTTGAATAGATTGTAATTCACTTAGAACAAGCATCCTTCTTTAACACTTTAACTCTTGCAGTAGGCTACTATTCCAAATTGGACACCTGCAATAGAGGTTTTGCTGTTTGCATGCTACAACCCAAAGGAGGGGAAGAGGTGTCAGGGGAAAAGATAGAACTAAAGACTATACTGTTGTTTCCCAAAACTAGACATGGGAACATGGAAACATGGAAACAGACACACACACAGACACCATTGTTTGGGCTCACACCCATGGCCGGTTGCTCTTCCTTCCAGCTGATAACAGCCTCTCCCTCCATGGTTGAGAGGTCATGGCCGTCAGCCCAGATGTTGAATGACACTGTTTCATTCCACCAGAAAGGATGGAAAGAATGACCCTGTTTGAAGAAGACTCCACTCTTGACAGTCCTGGAAAGCTTCAACAGGTTTACATTGAGGTCTACAAGAAGACAGTGAAGATTTGTTTTAATTGTTATGAATTAAAGAAACACAAGGGCATGTTCAGACTGTCAATAGCTCTCCAGACAAACAACACAAATGGCTGAAGAGGGGTGGGCATGTTGCTACAGTGAGAAGATTAAACATGAACCTGGAATTCAAGTTTAACGGATGATCGGATTTGAAGACACTGCACAGTTTACTCTTTAAAGCAGGATTTTGTAGTTGTCTTTTACTATGGAGTGAAATGCTTCTGGAGGCTTTGTTGGAGGGATACATTATAGGATTGGCAGAGGGGTTGGAAGTTTAGAAATTGTAACTTTTGGCAATTTAGGACTTAGGACAAACTTAAACTGGAAGTGTGTGTTGAGTCAGAAATTAGAAGACAGTCTGTTTCAACTTCTTTACCTGTTAAAAGGTTGTTGAAGGTCAATATTTGCTAATGGATACCTATTTGTATGAACCCTCTCTCCAATAGTACGGAGTCAAAGAAGTGTTGCCAGGCACACATCATGCAAATAGTTGGAGAAAGTTAGTGACTTCCATACGTCCATAACTGGACACCCACAGTATTATGTAGAGCAGCAGCAGAATGTGAGATTAGCAGTGGACAGACACAGAGGTTCACCCTCACTCAGTCACAGAGTGTTTACAAGTGAGAGTGAAAACACAAGGTAGGCCAGCTATTTTATCATACTTCTATTACTTTATAATATAAGTAATCTTGTTAGTGTATATTAGTAACCTACTGTATCAGTGCTGAGTGGACCATGGGGACATTGAGAACATAACAAGGTATGTTTCAAATAGGACAGCAATAAGGAATCACATTATATAAGTTATCATGCTAAAGATTTTAAATGAATATTAGTTGACAATCATTGATAGTCACCAGTTGGTCTCCTTCTGTCTTATCTGAAAGTCATACAGAATCAACAGTCATTAAGATTAGATAGGCCATCATTTACCGTAGAGTATTGAAAACACCATGAAGTAAACAAATGGCAGAAAATCTATCTAATCGGAATTTCGAAACATTCTTTTCCTCCCCCTCCTTCAAAATATACCAATTCAAATGTGGATGTGACAGTACAAGTTTGAGAACATGATTTAAAAAAAAAAAAAAGCAAACAACGCAACACGCTGTTTAACCAAGGTAATGTTAAACACCTCCAATATGTCAACAAGGCAGGTAACGCTTACGCAGAAATGGACTCTCTTTATAAGGCACGGACAAACAACTGACATCTCAGCCTCTGCTACTTCATGTTGAAAGATGTATTCTTGATCTGTCTCTTGTGAGTCCTCCATTTTTTTCTCTTAAAAAATGTTCTACTTTCAGGTGTGAAAAACGTGTGGCCGCAAAACGGGTTTAAAATGTATCTTATGTGAAAAATCTAAATGAACTGAAGGGAACTGGGTTTTATTTAAAATGCTGATCGAATCACAAAAGTAGCACAATGTTCAGTGTGAAGTCAAAGCTAGTTTGATGTGCCCTTACCTATAGTTCAGTTAGGAAATAGTTCACCTGGAGATCCTGTATCACTGTCACACACAGACACACACACACACACACACACACACACACACACACACACACACACACACACACACACAAACGTACACACGTAGTAGGGGCAGAATATTGAGTCTGACTGGTTCAGCCAGTAAAGTCCTTTCTGTCACACCTCCTACAGAGCTAATCACCCACACACACACACACACACGCACACACACACACACACACACACACACACACACACACACACACACACAGACTACGAAGGACTTCATGGATTGATCTATCATGGATAGATTCATAGTTGATCTGTATTAAACAGTAAGTGGCATCATGTCCTACTCTACACCATGCACTCTGTGATGATAAGTCCACCTGTACCTGTTACATCACATCAACTGCACAAACAGACACTTGTTTTTCCTCTACACAAATGTGTTGTCACGCCCTGTTTTACATAGTTTGGCCTTTATTTGTTTGTGTGTCATAATAATAATATGCAATATACTTTAGAGACAGTTACTGTCCTTTTTTCCCTTTTTCAGGCTATATTATTTAGTAGGCTTTTAAGTGATTATTACTATTTAAATACTGTATATTTGCATTAGTGATATCAGCCCGTCTGTGTGTGCGTATAGTGTGCTTGGCTGTGAGGGCGGGGCCTGGCTCTGAGGCCCCACCTGTCCCCTGCTGTCTGACAGGTAGTGTCCACAGGAACGTGGGTGTGAACACTGACAGTGAACCACAGTGTCTGTGGGAGTGGAAGCGGTGGCATTGAGAAGGCGTGTGGACGTACACATACACACCCGGAGCAGCGGAACGAGCAGAGGACTCACTCACAGCCGAGGTTCACCTGTCCTGTTGGGATTGTTTTCTCGTCGGAAGCCGGTGCCAGGTGACCTGTCAACATGTTCAAGAAAAAGTCCAAGACCACCGCGATAACGCAGCCAACTACAAGGTGAGTAGCGGTAGTCTACGGGACAGTGGGTTTACAACGAGCTATGGCGTCTCCTGGACCCTGTAGCCGTGAGTCCTCCGGTCTGCTGGCTCCACACGTAACGTGACTCCACTGACACACACCGAGAACCAACGTTAAAACTCCGGTTTGAAGTGACCTTGCTTTGCGGTAAAGTCATTAAATACCAACATGTGCTAACTTGACACAATCTGTCAGTCCGTCTTCACTAGGAGGAACATTACGAGTAAATATGTCATCTTTGGTCACCGTCGTAGGAATAGTGTGACAAGTAGCCTATTCAAATGTATGTAAATATAATGTATACTAGGTTTAATTAACTAAACACCGTGTCGTATTTATTCATAAAGACCTCCGTCTAATACAAACCGTGGTGTGTTGAGCGTGCAGATGTCCTTTTTATCTTGTAACTTTTATGGTTCTTTTCTGAACATCGCGTCTCGTGGACTAACGTGGTTCATACTAATGTGAATGCACTCCCTGAATGTAACTTTATTTTAAGTCCGTATCATCTGCGTTCAAGACAGCAACGAGAGGGTGTAGATGAGATTGCATAATGTGTGCTTTGACTCCAGAGAGGGTGTGGTGCTCCACAGGCTGCGCAGTAAAGTTGTAGTAACTGGTTTGTGAGGTATTCAGATGTCAGCGTGAGGAATGGCTTTCAGCCTCTCCCACCATACCAACGCACCAAGCCTACTCCCTTCCACTGTTAGTCTTTCCACTGGGTCTGAGTTCCCCCTGGAGAGGCTGGAGAGGTTAAACCATCATCCCATGGCTGCTCATTGAGCAATGCTCCATGTCACTCAGCATGTAGGGGCCCCAAAAATAACACCCTCTGGTGTCAAGTACTAGAAGATGGACTAATCTGTGTTTAAATAGTAACCCTCCAGTGAGAGCTGTGTTCCACTGTCACATCCACCATCAAGAGAAAGGGAATGACTGCTAGTCTTTATTTATTTATCTTAAAGAATTATTACTAAGCAGGTTTGCACATACAAGGTCTTTGTCTTGGTACTTTGGAACAGAACAATAAATACAATGCAAGAGTCAAGCGACATGATACAGAATATAATACTGTAGAAAACATGAGGAATCCCATAAAGCATATATGCAGGAGGCACTTCGTTAGAGTCCAGAACAAACCATGATATATTTGCATGTTTGTGGCGTATTGGTTTCTACTCCTCAGGCAGTGAGACAAGGAGGATGCCAAGATAAGTCCTTATTATAATCACTGCTGAACACCTTGATAGCCACCAACAAACGGTGGAGGAATCCTAATAATGCAGCTCCACCCTCCTCATTCTCCTCATACGGCTCTCCTTATGCAGTCTGTAGTTGGTGCATGAAAGCTGTGATCTCAGGTATCTGGCACGCTGGCAGCTAATGACAGCTTCAAGTCCAAGCTGGAGATCTAAAGATGGCCGGATCGCAAAGCCTCGGAGCTTGCAACAGTTAGGTGTTTTTGTGCTAGTCTAGATCTGTTACAAGAGAAAGTATAAGACAGGCACAAGGAGGCACTATGTTGTACATTTCCTCTCCTTATACAGACATGGATGGATGGGCCTCCTGGGCACAGGCTGAGGGGCCCAATCGGTCAGGGGCCATTGTCTCATACTCATAGTCCATGTATCTGCAACATATGGCTGGGACAGAGCAGGACTGGTGTTGTGCTGTGGGGCTCACTGACAGCAGAAGCCCCCCACACCCTCTGACATAACGCTGGAGCTTTCTGCTTCTAATTTCACCCTCTCCCTGTGGGAACATCTGAGTTGTGTTTCTCAAGCGAAGGCTCCAGTGCCACTTCCTTCCCAGAGCCAACACAACCACACTGAAAACATTGAATCCGAGCCAGTGAGCCTCCCTGGAAACTATTGACAGCATGTTTGTAGCTCACAATACATCGTAGAGCAGGTAGGATTATTGGTGCATTGGTTTCAGACGCTTGAGTCTGAAAAGCAGTATTCTGGTACTGGGATTCAAGAAAACAGTGTGTATTATTCTCTTTGAACAGTCGGTAGGATTGCTTAACACTCAACAGACCAATGCACAGTTAGTTTTCATCTGGTCTGAACTTTCAAACAAACATATCTGCTTTGAAAACCATAAATGTTCTATGCTCCCACAGATATGTGTAAAGCAGCGCTTTGACTTATTTCACCCCCTTCAGGGTGTTTTTTATTCGGATGGGCCTCGACAGACTAACTGGCAGCTGCTGCAGCACAGCTCTACACTACCTGTTCACACTTGTTTGTGTTTTCACTTCAAACCTGCTCTGATATTATTTCATTTCAAAACCAGGGGCTTTGAAATGAAAGTCAGTGTCCAGTGTTCGTTTGGCAGATGTTATGTAACTTGTGTGTGTGTGGGGAGATGGATGGTGGATTTGAATTGACAGACATGGACTCTTTTTGCTCTGTCTATCACCAGCGAGCGCACACAAGCACACACACACACACACACACACACACACACACACACTCACAAAAACAAAATCACGTTTGGAAGGTAATGACTTGGATGGTATTCGCTTGTGTTGGAGTTAATGTGTAACATTAATGTCATAACATTTATTGGTATCATGTGACATACGAGGGGTGCTGTAAATAATTTGCAGCGTTAAATGGAATTCCGCCAAGAATGTATTTGAATAAAAAAAGCAATGCTTGGAGTTTATAGAAAGTGAAATGAGGGTAATGTGGTTTGGAAAGGGAATATGAATAGAGCCCACGAATACTGGATACCAATAAATCATAGCAAGTCTGATAACAATATGTAACACAATATTGGATGACCAACCCCCACATTAGTTTGGTAAAAACTAATGTGCGACTTTTTACAGTGAAACAATAAAGGTGTCAGTGCTCTCTGGTGGACAAACTGTGAAATGGAAACTCTGTTTCAAAAGGACCTCAAACATATCTGAGACATTAATGTAGACGCCTTATATTTTTACTAAATCAGCTTATTTATCAGACAGGCTCTAGGACCACACTGCTCTTGAAGTTGTATATATTATATGACCTGTGCCCTCTGTACGCTAGGAGTGATGCTTCACACGCTGCTCTTTGGCACACATCACAGTGAGTGATGGTCTCACGGTGATTGGACGAGATGTGTCTGCTAGTTTCCTTTTCAGGAATGATGTCAACCTGTTTCCTGTCAGCCTCTCTGCTCTAAATGAAGAAGTTGTTCATTCAACATATCACAGTCTCGTTAATCTGTGACTGATGCTTGTTGTTTTTAAGTTTGGCAGCTATGTGCATACAAATGTTTGAGTACATTAGTAAACAATTTATTAACAGTTTATCATTGAAAAACATTGTAACATTCCATATTAAGAATATGTTAATGATAATCAAATGAGTTGTTAACCTTTGAGAAATCTTTTTCGAAACATTATACAGATGGACGAGTAAGCAAAGATTAAGCATCGACGAAGTATTAGCTGTCTAAATAATGTTAACCAATTATTAACCATTAACAAAATGTTACAAACATTTATCTGTTAGATGTTTTACAAAAGTTTTCTTAAAGGTTTAAAAATCATTTAGTAATCATTAAAAAAGGCTTAATGCTCTAATGTGTGCAACAATAAACTGTAGCATTACTAATAATTATTCAACATGATCAATTATCATTTCATTGTTAACATTAAAATAACGATAAACTAAAGTTGAATGAACTATAATGTGTTAGTATTGGTTATTATGTCGTGTTAGCCTGATGAGGTCCGTTTGTCTTCCAGTGCTCCGTCCACAGAACTGAGCACTCTGATCGACAAGCTGCAGAAGAATGCTGATAAAGTGGAGAAGTACAGCTATGACATCGAGCAGAACCTCAACAAGGTACAGTCTGATAACCAGATACACAGTTAGAGAGAAGCCTCTCGATATACAAATACCTTCAGATGATAGAATGACCAGGAGAAGCAACACTGAGTTCAACTAGTGCTGCAGTGTTGAGTAAAGAGGATTAAAGGCCACCATGATCAATTGGTGCAATGCTCTTTATGTATTTCATGTGTTTTATTTTTGGGTCTGCAGTTATCACGTTAAGATGAAATAAAATACAACAATTATCCGTTTCTTTTTAACTCCCACTGAAGGAGAGATCGGAGCGTCTTCAGCTTCTGCACTGTGACGTATTTCACAGTGAAACAGAATATTTGAGGGGCAGATTCAAATCAAATCCTTTGCATTTGATTGGGTTATGTTTAGCTCCTGAGAGCAGGATGACTCATCAAACATCAGAAACTGTAACAGAAGCTAAAGACGCTCTGTTTCACTGGGACTTTGAAGGGTCGTGTTGGTTTTGTCTCAGTAACATTCCTACATTTATTCAAAAAGTACTACAGTAATTAACAGGTGTTGCACTTTCATAAAGTTGGAAGACTTTCAAGAGACTTATTTATTTTTAAAAGACTTGAAGCAGCAGCCCTAAAACTCCTGACTCAGAACCCCAAAACACAGAATCCTACATTTCCCATAATGCCTTTCATTAGACCCTTTCATTCCTATAGACCCTTCCTGATTCGTAAACACACAGGTCTCTTAAACTCTACACCTGCAGCTTGTGATGCAGTCTTTCTGTAGTCACCCAGCTCACGCTGTTATAACTCTGATTTGTCTGACTGCACCTGATTGACCTTCCTACGTCCACTGTGTTTTTCTGCAGGATGTGAGTAAGATCAACGAGGGGAAGCAGCCTCTGTATCAGGATGACACCAACAAGAGAATCCTCAGCTCTCTAGAACTGCTCACCAGCCTGGATGAGGACGCCGTCAATGCCAAGCGCCTCCAGCATCCGCAGGCCGAGATGATAGAGAAGGAGTGAGTAGAACCCCGCTCCATACTGAAAGGCTCTATGTAATATCTGGACTAACCTGTCCAGAAGACGTCATGTATGTTTGTGTCAGAAAGCTGCATGGAGGACGTGTTGTGTTTACGTGACCTGGGGAACAGGGGAAATTAGAAATAAAGGCCTGTTTCTCTACATGTAAATCCACCAGTATTTTAGAATCGAGCAACGTTGTTGTACTGAGGAAATTGATGCCGTGGAAATGTACATAATGCTGAGTCATTACAGTGCAGGTTATCCCCCCATACCAGCTTTTATATGAGAATTTACTGTACATTGTTGACTGTTATGGTCAAAAGAGATTAAGTTCAGAAAAAAATATTGCAATTATTTGTACTCGTAGAAATAATGTGTGTGTGTGTGTGTGTATTCAGCATGAGGCAGCTGCGTGAGAAAGTGCTGAAGCTGAAAGAAGACCATGACCGTATCTACCACCTGACCCGCACTGAGGGGAAGCCCAGCATCAACTGGGGCAACATGATGGATGAGAAACTGGTAGGAAGCAGACCTGTACCCTCACACAGGGTTCCACTGTGGACCTGACACTAAGATCACACTCAGAACTTGTCGTATCTACCGTATCTAACCCAACAATGCGGAGAAGGAGAACAAATCGGCAGATGCATGTTGATATGGCTCGTTAAGTCACTCCTCTGTACACTCTAACGTGGTTTCTCTTCATTCATCACATTTCTTTCAAACTTGAAGCACACACCCTCTCAAACGTCATACAGACGTTAACACCATCTTGGCTCCAAAGTGATTTACAAAAAGCAGATTAGGTCTAAAGTCACTGCATTTACTCATCAGCAACTCATGACACCAGATGTCAAACTGATGCCAGAAATGTATTGTAACAAGGAAATGATTCCTCAATTAGATATTGATACTGCATGTGATGCTGTATCAATATGTGGAACTGTCTCATACTTTGCTAACAGGGAATCAGTTTCAAAAGATTTTGATACTTTGATACTTTCAACTTCTTCTGCTGCCCCCAATAGCTAAGAAGAAATAGGGGGTGATGAGAAAACCTGGTCAGTAGGTCAAAAGATGACCAAGTTAAGAAGATGCCAAAGCAGAAAATAAACTGTTTTCATATGTATTCACATGAGAGCATATAGGTGTTTGACATATGTGGATTGTTACATACTGTCCATAGTGGAGGCCCTTGGCTCTTACACTATCAACTGCTCTTGACTTTCAACATATACAGCTTGACTAAACTGTCACTGTGTGGTGGAGGGGACTCAAATGTGTTATTATGTCTCTCTGCCCAGGACAACCTGAACAACAAGGGCTTTGGCCAGGACCTGCCATCTGTGGAGAACGAGGTGGAGGAACACAACATCTTCCACAGTGAGGTGGAGGCTCTGGCTCCTCACATCTCCACCAGCGGAGACAAGGTACAAACAGAGAGCCAGAAGAAGCAATGTTTAAGTCAGGCCTGATGTTTCCTGACACATAAAAGAATGGTCCCAGAGGGGGCACACAGCTTATTAATCAAACACATGACCCTCATTTTTGTCTTGTTCTGCAGGAATACGTCAGTAGCCTCCAGATGAAGTACGCCAAACTACTGGTAATTAACCACCACACCCACATCCACTCTCTGAGCCCACGGGGGTGCTTTGTGTGTGTGTAAATATTATTCTAATCAGCATAACCTGTGACTGGAGGCTGGTCTTATATAAAGACCTCTTCCGTCTCCCATCACATCGCCTTTAGCCCTCTGGGGACTGCAAACAAAACACTTCACTGCAGGTTTACCGTATCACACCGAATATGTCTTCACCAGTGTCAAAGTAGAGCACCAAATGTAGATCAATCCACAGCTGAAAATAGTCCCCAACAAATACACAATTTCCTCCTGTTTGAGAAACAATTGAACTGAAGCGGTCTGCTGTTTTAGGAAACCACCAAGCCTTTAGGGAATAAAACTTCATATTTGTGAACTATTTAAAAAAATGTACATCTTCAGCAGGAACCAATGGACTTAGGGCTGAGTGCCACAGACAGACTGGATTTCAATGGATTTGTATAAAATAAAAATAAAAAAGAACATAGAATAATGCCAGCCTTATCCTTCAAGTGAAAATTGAATAAAACGGTTTAAATATATCAATACAAACAGCCACAGTGATGCTGCATTGTTATTGTTGTGAAGCTGTTTTGCTGGTCTGCAGCTGCTTCCAGCTAACAGCCCCACAAATGAGCAAATCAATATTGTGTATTAAGTATGAGGCAGCTGCACATAACACATTGGTCACATGTATTATAAACATACTGTATTATACTACTGTTGCATTGCAGAGGAAAGATAAAGGGCTGAAGTCAACTAGTTTTTATGGTTTCATTTTTCTACAAACAAAACCATATGCCGTTAAAATATTTTGAAAGACTTTTCTAGATATTTCTATCAAAATATATTTTCCTCAAATTAATATTGTTAGCTTAGAGCAACAGCTTCCAGGGAATCCAAGTCATCATGTTTGTATGCTGGTTAGGCCACTTCCAGCGCTCGTCAGCGCAACCTGCTGAGCCTGCGGGACTACATGCAGCGCTGCACCAATGAGCTGTACTGGATGGACCAGCAGGCCGAGGAGAGGTCCAGCTATGACTGGAGCGACGCCAACCTGGACTACCCCGCTCGCCAGAGGCAGTATGAGGTAGCTAACGCCACACAATAACAAGCTACATACTGTATATCAAATGAGCATCAGTGCATGCACCAATGGACACTAACACATAAATAAATGTGGTCCACGTCTGTCTTGCCTCAACAGAACTTCATTAGTAAATGTCTGGAGTCCAAGGAGGCCTCCGTCACCAAACTGAATGAGGATGGAGAGAAGCTGATTGCTTCTGAGCATCCAGGGAAGAATGTTATTGAGGTACAGGCTCATCCATCCCTGTATGAATTTTAAATGGTCTTCCCTTTTCACTTCCTGCTTCAGCAAAGATATGGTGTTCTGAAAAGACAAACAAGTGGTTATTGTAGTTTGGCTGCTCACCAACACGGCCGGCAGTTGATGCTGATCCTGTTTTTAAGTTTTCTTTACTATTAAAGTAATCCAGTGATAGTTGTCTATACATCCATGAGTAACACAATCCATTAATACTAACCTTTTTTTACATTACTAAGGCTCAGATGGTGTCATGATTCTTATATTCCTGGAACACTGACACTTCTTAATATTGGAAATGCACACACAACTGAAATCTTTACGTCCAGCCTCAAAGACAATAACCAGTGTGTGTCCAATATCTGTTGTTTCTTCATACACAGCAGGCTTTTAACCTTGCCTTGAAAACTGTACAGCGCATTGGTTAACTTTTAAAAAATGTGCCTTGAACGCAAAATGTCTTCACTGTATCTTTACTGATCAAGTGCTCACACACTTCGTTGTTTGTCAGGCTCACATGGAGGCGGTCCATGCTGACTGGAAGGAGTACCTGAACCTGCTCATCTGTGAGGAAAATCACCTCAAACACATGGATGAGTACCACAAGGTAAGACACAGGGACAGATGAGCACTCACAGGGACGTACACATTTCACACACACACACACACACACACACACACATTTAAACAGGTAAAGCTTATCTGTGTATGTGTGTGTGTGTCCAGTTCCAAAAGGAAGCGCGTGACACTCAGGACCTGCTGAAGCGGATGGACACGGACCTCAACCAGAAGTACAACCCAGAGTTCAAAGATATGTATCAGATGGAGGGCCTGATAACGGAGCTGGATGTGAGCGTTCTTTAATACTGACAGACTGAACCACTGACTCCTTCTACAGCACTAAAACATATGCTGACTGTATGTGTATCTGTGTGTGTGTGTGTGTGTGTGTGTGTGTGTGTGTGTAGGACCAAGCTAAGGCCATGGACCACTTTGATGAACGGGTCAAGGCTCTTCAGAAGCGCAGCCTGCAGGTTTTGCCTCTGAAGTACCGCCGGGAAACCCCCCAGAAGATGCTGCCCGTTGAGGCTCTGTGCGAGTTTGACACAGACGACGTATGTAGTGTGTGGTCGAAAGCTTATAGGCTGTGTAGCTGCTATTACTTAGCATTTGTTGCTCATTAATAAATGTGAGAAACTAAAATCCTCTACTTCAGGGACTTCTTGATTCTTGTGAATCATGAAAAGGCTCATCTGGTTCATCCTAGGACACGACGAGGATTCGTTTAAACTAAGATTAGATAACTAGCCAAGTTACGTTACAGTATTTAGGAACTTACTTTGTGTGTATGCAGCAACATTGTTTCACATATTTAAATGTTGTATTATTAATGTTGTTATTTAGGGTGTCACAATTTTGATTCTAAATCAAGAATTGATCAAAATAAGCTTTTGATTTCAAAATCTTTTTTCTCCTACTTGCATGCGTCAGACGGGTAAAAACACTTGAAATAGGACTCAGCGTTACTACCGGTAGCCTGCCACTGCACTTCTTGTGACCTCATGGCCGGTTACCTCGTAAACTCTGAGAAACACCAGCTGTTGTTAAGTATCCTCCTGCCATCTAGTTTATTTTAGTTTTGTTGTTGTTGACTTAGTGATCATGATGTCATACAGAATCCCTCTTTAAAGAAGAATTACTGAAAAAAAACGTTAAATTGAAAATCAAATCGTAACCTTAAAATTCAAAATTTGATTATAATTTGGTGGTCAAAGGTCACTTTGATCTCACATCACTTTGGCCCATAACTCAAGAATTCATATGCTTATTATGACAATTTCACACAAATGTCTAAGTGATGACATTTTTGGACAGACATGTAAGTAAACAATCCTAAAATAGTGATTTGATTGATGTCTCAGCAAAGAGCAGCAGGAGTAACTGTTCCTCTGGTCAATAGGTTTATGATCCACAATCAAATCACAATTTAAAGCTTATCCAGTCATCTGATAACAGAACAATCAAACATGCAAGCGAGTAAATGAAAACAATGCAATTGTGATTCGGTGGTTGATCGGTTATCATCACAGAGAGTTTCAACCATTTGCGATTCCCTCTTTGGAAGTTTTCTCCTAACTGCCTTATTTCCTTCATCTTTCTCATCTTATTGCCTCTCTGTGCTGCAGTGACCCCATTTCAAATGAAAACACTTTATTTTTGTGCCATATTTTCTCTGTCACTGGCTATCAGTCTAATCCCAGGATGTTCTCAGCTATGAGAGTGCCTGACTAAGCACTCTGTCTTTGCTTTTTCTAAGCACTAGGCCTGTAACTTGTTGGTTTTGTGGTGTAATGTATTCAAATCCCTTCAGTCGGGAGCTCAGGCTGACACTCTGAGTGTCTCATATAAAACCCCTCAGGATGAGAACACAAGGGATTGGAAGAAGTCTGCGCTTTGACTAAAGAGCCTGTGGAGCTCTTCAGTTTATGTGTAGCAAAGCTCATCGTGTGTAGGTTGTCTCTTGACCTCACTGATTTCAGGTTCTCATTATTGCCCATGATGTGCAGTACAAAATGCATAAGGTTAGCTCACTAGCAGATCTATATCTATATCCTAGAGCCCAGGGATCCCTTTCAGGGGGGCATTTTATTTTGAATTAGTTAATAGCACTGATTGTCCTGATGTAGGACACAAATCCGTTTTGTCAGGTTCAAAAGGCTTTGTCTGTTTGCAGAGGCACGTAATCTAAACACTTGTAAAGAACGATGTTGAGCTTATGGAGAGCCATCTTTTTACTTTTGGCAGATGACAGTTTGTTGTAGCATTACCGCCCTCTACTGTATAGAGCATGGAATAACTATGTTTTATGAACTTAGTTCAACTATGAACTAAGTTTGAATATATACTCTATATACATGTTTTAATACTTTTTAAAATTAATTTCTTATATTATGTTGCAAATTGTTTCATTCATTTACTTCACCCAATGTATTCATGTGCTTGTTTATTTCAAAATATATGAATTCATTTGATTCATATCTGACAGCCTCTTTTAGAGTCTTCATTTCCTTCCATCCATTATCTTCCTGTTACGGGGGCCGGGTCGTGGGGCAGCAGGCTTAGCAGACGTCCCTCTCTCCCAGCAACATTTTCCAGCTCTGCTCTGCTCGTGTTCTGGGTTTACCCCAGGTCCTCTTTCTGTTGAACCACCTCAGCTGGCCCCTTTCAATGTGAAAGAGCAGTGGCCCTACTCCGAGCTCCTCAGCTCAGTCCGCTTGTATCTGTCCATCACTCGCTCCATTTTAACCTCACTCATAAAACAAGACCCCAAGATCCTCCCTCGCTTGCGGCAGTGACTCACTCCCAACCCGAGGGGCACAATCCACCGTTTTCAGGCAGGGCCTCAGACATGGATGATTAATTTCAGTTAAAATTATTTATAACTGATTTTTAAAATGGAGCTTTCAGATTTGTGTTACCACAAACGTATGTGTCATTCTACCAGATGCAATCTTACAAATCATTTGTTGCCAGCAAAAGATAAAACCAAGACAAAGTCCTGCACAGAGCAGCAAGAGCTCTGATTGCCAAAGACTCCTGATAACACACAATGGTTAGACAGAGCATACCACAAAGTAACCACAAGTCAAATGTAAAAGCCTCTTTACATTAATTCAGTTATTCCTATTAAAAGGCAATAAGTAATCTGTCAACCACGTTCTGAAGAAAGCTGTTTTGTTGTCTAGAATGTGACTGTTTGAGAGGAAAGTACTAGATGACAGATTGTAATTGTTGGACATTTACAGGGGCAGATTTTGCGTGGGGAGAGTTACACTCTGCTCCGGAACAATGGGACCAAATGGGATGTAAAGGATGCAGCTGGACATCAGTTCACTGCCCCGGCCGTCTGCTTCATGATCCCCCCCACTGCCCCCGAGGTACTGGCAGTCTCTGACAGGTGAGTGTGTATGAACACGTACAAGAACAACGTTCACTGGATGACAAACTCCCATTACATTTGATTCCAGTGCAGCTTTAACAGTTTTTTATATTTTGTGTGATCGCAGCCTGGCAAACCAGCAAAAAGCTGTCAAGCAGAAGGTGGCGAGCAGCAGTGCAACTCTGCAGAAACGCTTCGTTGAGCTGAAGAAGGAGAGCGGGTCTGGCACAGCTACAGGTACAGAACTGTGCTGCAGCTGTTATGACACTCATCACGTCTTCACATTTCAAGCTACTTGATTTATTTGTTGCTCTGAGTAGATTTAACATGCTGGGGCGTCATACAGCTGTGTTTCTAATGAGAAATCATGGGTTGATTTACACAAATCAGGATTTGAGACTGTTTCATACTGATCAGTTAATATGGTGACCTGAAGATAAAGCCAGGTGTTCACTGTGTGATCGTTTCATTATTTGTAATTATTTGTTGTATGCACACAATGCGTTGACATGAGGTCCTCAACCTGGGTTATAATATTATTATTATTACGTGAGCCATGATTCAGTTATATTGTGCTAAATTAAATTACCACAAAGCCACAGAAAACTTTGGGCTATAAAATATTCCAGATTGGGAGGCTAACAGGGATTCAGCAGTTACATTTTGCACCAGAGTAGGTAGGTTAATCCGGCCACGAGGCTGTATTAATAAACACACACACACACACACACACACCCACAGTGAAATCAACTAGAGTTCCATCAGAAGGCCGGATTACCAACCAGGCCCCAGTTAGCTAATGTCATAAACAATATGAACATGGCTCAGCACGTGTCAAAACAGTGTGCATAAAAGACTAACATATGCAAAATGAAATGTTGTTCAGGTGAATATGGAAGCAACATTTTCATTAGGTAAATCTGTTTTAGCCAGGAACATAAAAATAAGTTTGTAATTGAAGTACTGTTGGCATTTAAAGGATACGTCCAGTTGATTAGATCTTGGATCATAGCACTTGGATTTTATTTTCATATGTTTAGCCATCATTTTTATGTTGGTACTGATAATGTCGTACTCACCAAGTTAACTGATGAGATCTGGAAACAGCGTGACATCTCTTAAAACGACGGGATAGACACACAAGCTGTCAGATGATTAGACAGGTTGGATACAAACCATAGACTGTATGAAACTTGGATGTATAGTCTCCGTGTTTCTAAAGAGCCATTATGAGGCTCATAGTGGGTGTGCAACAGCTAGCAACCTGAGATGGCATCCACCTGTCAATCACAGAGGCCACGCCCTCAATTGTGCAACTTTATGCCTTAATACAATTTAAACGAGGGAGTTATACAAAAACGTTATATTATTTATAGAGACCAGAACCGTTTTATGTACCACGCTGTAAATTGTAACACTGTAAAAACAGTTTGTAAATGTTTATTTCTGCTGCAAAGTTGCTCATTTTAGCATGGAAGTCTATTGGGATTGACTCGCTTTTGGAGCCAACCTCAAGTGGCCATTTGACGAACTGCAGTTTTTAGCACTTCCGTGATGGCTTCATTTGTCACCACAGGAGGTTGCCACTTGATAAAAAAAAAAAAAAGATTATTCAAACTTTTAGAAGAAGAAGCTAGGGCGAAAAGGTAAAATGATTACCAAACTGTTGTAGTAAACATCCATCACAGGTACTTAATGTAGATGTGCACACTCAGTTTTCCTGCACAATGAGGGATTATTATCAGGGCTGGACTGGGTTAAAATAATTGACCCTGGCACTTAGGCCCCGATTGGTTCACCACAATCGATCTCACCCCACCCATCTTTGTTCTTCCCTCTGTATAGCCCAATGACTAAGAGGGAATCAGGGACGATTGAAAAGAAACATGATAAATATCTTCATAAAGTGTCACTGCAAAATTGTATACTCTGCTGTGATGAACAGGCTTTCCACACAGATGTGGCGTAGCCAGCCAGTGGGAAGAAATAGCCAGCTAGGGGATCCAGAAAATGTAGTAGTGAGTTATTCTAAAGAAGGATTAGGTTTCCTGTGCGTTTTAGCCCACATACTATGTAAATAGCTATTACTAAATAACACCATGCCTACTGCTGACTGATCAGAACTTTTGTCATTAAGACTCATTTGACCTTATTTATCATTTTTATTCATTGACACCTCAGTATAAGGTTTATCAAGACATGCCACAATGATGGTCAATAAAGTTCATTCATTTATCCGTTTATTTATAGGACATATAGAGCATAAGGGGGTGGGACAGATACAGACAGACAGGCTTGTCTCTCTATCATCATCACCCAGTGTATATTTAGAGAAAAACAATGGGCCGATCTACCTGCTTTATTGGCCGGTTGGTAAGACGAAAAAGCGTTGTGTTGGCCCCAAAGGCACGTCGACCCAGCAGGAATGTACCCGGTCTACCAGATTGCCAGTCCAGCCCTGGTCAGATCGACATAGCAGATGTGCTTACTTTCAGTTTGACCACCAACGTTTCTTGTTAGGGCAGACTTTTCTGTCGGGATGTCAGTGTGTCCCCAGATCTCAGCAATTACTCTGTAAAGTACAATATGTTGATGTCAGACAAAGATTTCACATGTTTAAGGCCGACCAGAGCTGTCACTATGTGCCACTGAAGAAAATAGATAAAGCCAGATAATGAAGCTTATCATGTTGTGTGTGTGATCTTAGACAAACAGGAGCAGCAGTGCCGCCAGCTGATGGCCGGTCTGGACAAGGTTGCCAATGACCTGGACAAACAGGAGAAGAACATTTATGCTCGAGTGCGCCCGCCACTGGAGCAGAACAGGCCACTGCAGGACAGCGCCGACCGCATGCAGGATATGAGGGTAATGACTTCCACTTCATTCTGTTGATGGATCCAAATACGGTTTCACACAACGCCTACATCTCTTAATTAAGCTCAAAAAGCTTAGAGAGAGTATTCATGCCTTTTACAACTCGCCAATTCCGACTGTTCCCTTCAGGACATTGCTGCTGCTGTCAGTAAGATTGAACCAGAGAAGTCCTCTAAAGTGCAGGAAGCAAAGAGCTTCTTGGTCTCAAATCCAACTTGTGCCAGCGCTCCTCAACTTCACAGCAAGGTGGACGAAGCAAACAAGAAGTACACCAAGATCGAGCAGCTTCTTCAGTGCTCTCAGGAGAAGTATGCGGCTTGATTTGTGTCTCAGTGTCTCCTCTTCTGTGGTAGTTGTGATTGTTTGAGAGTAGTATTCCTTAATGGGCAGGTCCATTACTATTATTATTATTGTTGTTTATAGGTTTGTATATCATTCTGTAACTTCTCAGAGGTGACATACCTATGTTTTAGCATCCCAAGCCCTCCTATAAATATTTTCCCCTGTGACCTGACATAGCTTTCTACATGATGTCGTACACATGTATAGATGTAATTCTTATCAATAGTCAGTGTATTACCTACAGTAGTTAGATGGCGATCAGCACACTCCCAGTCAGAGACACACATTAACACAAACAAACTCGATGGATGCAGTAACCTCTGTGCTCCGCAAAGTAAAATGGAGTCTGTGGCTTTGAATAAAGTATAGATAACGGTGTCTGATCCACATCGGTAAGGGCTATCTGATGGCAAGGAAAACTGGTGCAAACATTCTGAACCTATCGTACACTTAAACTGATATTGATATTTCTTTTGGTGGCTAAGATACGTTTTTCTGCGACTCCCATCCACAGCCACTCTACCTCGCCACCAAACAGCCATTTCCAACAGGAAACTGAAGTAGTTATATTGCTCTCTTTAAAGACACTAGATTCTATTTACAAAAACATTCATTTTACCTTGCAGAACAGATACATACAAACCCCACTTCCTCCAAATTAGTTTCAGTCATTTCAATAATTTCCCAACTTAGCGCAGCTAACAGACTGAGCTATTCATAACCTTACGGATGAGCTTACTTGGGTAAGCTACGACACTGCTTTTTGCTAACAGCGTTCCTATTTTATTTGTTATTCTATTATATACATATCTACTCACAGAATAAACGCACTTACCTTTTTAGACTGAAGAATTCCAACCAGCTGGAGACTTCCATTCAAAATGGAAAGACTTTACTGTCTACCTACGAGAACAAGCTGGCCAGGGAGGAGGTTGCTCCGTCTGACATCAGCTCACTCGAGAAAACACAGCGGGAACTTTCAGTAAGATACCTCTTTTATTCTTTGGCACACATTACAATGGCTCTGTTTGAAAATGACATACTGGTAAATGAAACCTTTAAGATCCACCATGGTGTTTTTGATCACTAGTACTGCTATGGAGCAACGTATTGATCAGCAGGTCCCATTTTGTTTGTATCCTGTGCATGCGCACATGCACGCACCAATACACATGATGGTTTTGTGCTGTTTACACTCAACTAAACAAGGAAGAACATTCCAAAGATCAGCTTTGCAATTATTTTATGTGGAAGATATTTCAACATCAACTTGATTATTAATGAGACAAAGCGGGTAACTGATCTAAAAACTGCATATTTGCTGCATCTCAATGGGTTCCCACACAAAGTTACAATATTAACTAAGATGGGTCCTGTATTAGATGGTTTTGTGGCCCCTCCCTAGCAGGTTCCCTATGTCAAAATGTAGCCTTAAAAACTTCATCATTGGGTGTCCTGATCAATCCAATTGATACAATTGCAAATAAAGACTAATGTGCCAAAAAATCATTTCGAGAAAATTGTTATTTTAGTTCATATTGTGCTCTCATATTCCCAAATAAAGCATTGCTTAATCATTTTGCCACTCATTTATTGACATATTGAAACCTTGGGCAAGGCAACAGGTGTGGGACCAATAAGAGCCCCCTAACAAGTTCATACAGCCATGTCCCTGATGTATACAAGTAAAAAGATGCTGTCATCATCACCAAATATTCAGTATAAAATTTGTGGAATTATTGCACTCATTCAAACATTTAGCAAGTGCTAGATGCAAAGGCCCCAACGCACTGTGCTTTTATCATTGACTTGTCTGTGTTATTCTTTCCTGAAGAAAACATTACTCTGTATATTGAATTAGTCTGCCTTGCTACTATGGTAGGATATTGCATCCGACTTGAGGTCCAAGAGGTCAGTTATCGCTGAGTCGGAGCAGAACCTGCGTTCGGCCAAAAGCAGCTGTGACAACATGGCCACCAAATTCCAAGAGCACTGCCCCGACATTGAGAGGCAAGAGGCTGACGTCCAGAAGCTCAACAAGCGTTTCGACAACCTCAACCGGCAGACAGACGCCAGGTGAGAGGGTCAAGAAAAGGAGTCAGTAATAATCAATAATTATTGGAAGAAATATTGAGTAAAATAGCACAAAAACACATATCATATAGTCCTATATATAGGATGTGTATAATGATCTCTTTTGCTGTGTGTTGCAGGTCTCAAAGCTTGCAGAGAGCTAAGATGTCGTACAACAATTACCGCAATGATTATGATAATCTGAACAGCTGGTTGTCTCGTGTCCCAAACTACGAGCCCCGTGAAACTGATGACACAAAACAATTGGAGACCAAGCTGAAGAATCAGAGGGTGAGAGTGATGAGCAACAGGGCGATACATACTCGCATATGCATATTTCCTGGTGTAGAGAAATACTCTTAAAACAACTTCTCTGTTTTCTTCTTTTCAGAACTTGCTCTCTGATATTGCAAGAAAGGAGTCTGACTTGAACAACGTGTCCAAAAATGCCCAGCTTTACCAACATGCTGTCAAAGTAAGATATTCATTGATTTTTACCACCACATCACTATCTTTAACTTGCAGAAATTAAATAAGATGATGGTTTTATAAATGGTTCACTGGCTCTTCTTTGTAGGACTACGAGAATGAAACTGAGAAGTTTAGATCCATCCTTGACCTTGAAGATGGACTTGTACCTCAAACATACAAGAGGAACAGACTGGAATCACCTGCATTGATAGTCAAGGGAGAGGTGAGGCACACCAGCTAAGCTTTTATGACATGTCACTGTCAATTTTGTCAGATATCAGACATGACTGTAGTGAAATAAGCAAGTACTTTAAAGTACACAGTAAAGATATACAACCTATCTCTGTCTTCTCCATCCCTGCTTTCCATAACCTCTCCCTGTTTCAAGCATGTGCCTAAGTAAACTAAAACACAGCTGTGCTAGCTCTTTCTCAGCATAGATTAGCCATTGAATCCACCAACACACATTTAAAGGGGTACTTTTAGTATAGCACATCCATAATGTTGTGGAGCTTGTGAGAGACACATTAAAAAAGAATAATCAAACCATTAGAGGTTGAGATATCCAGACTTTTAGTCCCTGGTCTGAATCATACCCCCAGAAACCCAGGATCCCACATTTCCCATAATGCAACTCAATAGTGTTTTTTTATTTGACTGATACACGTCCACATCTTTCAACTATGCACTCCAAGTTTATAACACAGCCTTTCTGTTGAAGATTTAAAGCCAAAATCAAAATAACTCGGGTGACATCACCATGACATCATCAGGGTGTCAGGGTTTTTTCTGACTTTTTCTGACTTTTCTTTAACGTATGAATTAGCAGATAGTTTTCCCAAAAAGGTTGTGAACCACTGACTGAAGTATCATTTACTGTATGTGATCTCCATGTAATTTCAATGTTGTTTTCAGGAATCCGCCATTGAGGCAAGGTTTACCGAGGTGAATGCTGTGAACAAGCAAAAGCTTCAGAATCTGGAGTTTGCCCAAAGTCTTCTCAATCAGGTGAAATATTTACACACTATTATAATAATAATAATAATAATAATAATAATAATAATAATAATAATGATGATGATGATTTACCCTTGACAGCAACCTCAGGCCAATATGATTCAGTCTACAAATGTCAAGTCAGTCCATGCTGCTGCCCCAGGAGAAGAACCTTGGAGAATCAAGAAGCAGCTGGAGGATGAGGTCCAGAGGAGGGAGCAGCTAGAGAGAGAAATTGAGACTATCCAGTCTGACATCTATGTCCTTGAAGGACAGAAGCCCCAGGACACAATTGTCAAGAAGGAGCTGATCAAAAAGGTTGCTGACCCCCAGCTGGACGAGGAAGTCCATAAGGTCCAGCAGAAACTTTCAGAAGAGCGCCGCACTACCCATGTCCTGGTGAATGACCTTGAGGTACTAAAGTTGAAGTTGCGTGGCCTTGAGACAGAGGTCAAAGAAGGGGCACAGCAATACACGGTCAAGGAGGTCTTGCGCATAGAAAGAGATCGTGATCAGGAGGAGGAAATGCGCAAGCTTCGGGAAGAGCTTGATGAGCTAAGAAGGCAGAAGTTGATGAAAGACAATGAGCTGATTCAGATAACAAAGCAGGTGACACTTCTAGCTGAAGAGAAGAACAAAGAACAGGAGGTGATCACTGAGGAGGAAGTGATTAAAGTGCAGAATGATCCCCAACTCGAAACAGAGTACCGGGTGCTCCTTGACCGGAGACAGAAGGAAACAGATGGCAGGAAGCAGCTGGAGGATGAACTGCAATTTCTTCAAGAGAAGCTCCGAAGGATGGAGAAGGAAAAATCAATGGCCGAGGAGAAGATTTCCATCAAAGAGGTTCTGAAAGTAGAGAAAGATATTGCCTTTGAAAGGGAGGTAGAAAACCTCAGAAGGCAGTATGAAGACGAGAAGGGCAAACGAAGATCATCACAGCGAGAAAAGGCTGACCTCCAGAGGAACATTTCCAGCCTAGAGGAGGAGAAGTCCAAGGTTGTTATTCAGGAGAAGATGCGGGAGATCGTCCGCCCTGACCCCAAAGCTGAGAATGAGGTGGCCAATCTCCGGCTTGAACTTGTAGAGCAACAGAGGCGTTGTAGGGATGGAGAGGTCCAGGTTAGATCACTACAGGAGGAGCATACCATGCTGAGGAACAGAGGACCTCAAGTGGAGGTCAAAGAGATCATCAAAGAAGTCATCAAATACAAGACAGATCCTCAGACTGAAAGAGAACTTGAGAGACTTCGCAATGAAATCGTAGATAAAACACACCAGACTGAGAAATCTGAGATGGAAATCCGCCAACTTCGTGATGAAATTGTAAGATGGAAGGACACCAAACCCCAAGTGCAGACTAAAGAGATAGTCAATGAAGTTCTGCAGTACAGAGAAGACCCCAAGACTAAGGAGGAAATTGATATTCTCAAAAGGAAACTGGCTGATGAACAACAGAAACGCCTCGACCTTGAGAATGAACGGTCAGGCCAAGAAGAGAAGATCAGACTGAGGAAAATCGATCTGTCTCAGGTCCGCGAGAAGGTTGTTCAACAAGAAGTGGTCAAGATGGAAGAAGACCCTCTCCTCAGATCAGAGTGCGACAGCTTCTCACAAAATATCAGCAATGAGCAAAAACAAAAGGAAAGCCTGAAAACTGAGCTCTCCCAACTGCAGAGACAGAAGGCTGACCTTGACCTGCAACTGGAAGAACTGGAGCGTGAGCGCAGGGCAAGGCGCGATGCAGAATTGGAGATCCAAAGGCTTCGGGTCAGACTTACTGAGCTGGAGATCCGAGACAAAGAGAACCGTGAGAAGGTGACTGTCAAACAGAAGGTAGTCCTGCAACAGGATCCCCAACAGGAGAAGGAACACTCCATTCTCAGACTACAGCTTGATGAAGAGAAGCACAAACGCACTCTGCTCGAGAAAGAGTTGAATATCCTCATCCAGCAGCAGCTCACCCTGGAGAAGATGGATGTGAAGGAAAGAGTTGTCCGCACTGAGAAAATCCAAGTTGAAAAGGACCCAGAGGCTGAGATTGAGATTGAGAACCTAGGAAGGACTCTGGATGAAGAGAAAAGGAGAAGGAGAGAACTTGACCAGGAGTTGGCCAACCTCACCTCAAGGCTCTCTGATATGGAGTTCACAAACACCAAATCTTCAAAAGAACTGGACTACATCCGTGATGAAAGTGGCCGTGTGCAGCAAGAAAACCAAAGGCTGCAGAATGAGATCCGCAAGCTTCGGGCTGAGATTGAGATCACCAGCAAAGAGACTCGTATTATCACTGAGTCTGCACCAAGGGAGGAAGGAAAGAACCTGGAATTGAGGCTTGATTCACTACAGAAAGAACTATCAGAGCTCAGGGGCATAACCGGCCAGAAGGATGACGAGATCGAGAGCCTTCAAAAGAACCTGGTGGCAGTGAGAATGAAGAAGGAACAGAGGGAGAGCCATCTGCGTAGGTCTATCGTGGTCATTGACCCAGATACAGGCAAGGAGATGCGACCAGAAGAGGCCTTCAAACTAGGGCTGATTGACTGGAAGATGTTCGTCAACCTGCAGAGCCAGGAGTGTGACTGGGAAGAGATTACGGTGAAGGGCCCCAAAGGAGAATCCTCAGTTCTTCATGACAGAAAATCAGGGAAAAAGTTCTCCATTGATGATGCGTTGCGTCTCGGGCACATCACTAATCGCCAGCTCCAGCAGTACATAAACAAAGAAATATCCATCCAGGAGTTTGGCGTAATGGTGTCAGGCAAAACCAAGTAAACGCAAACATGCTAAGGAAGAGGATTTTTCAGTTGTTTCCTCTGTTGCATCTCTGTTGTTTAACAATCTCTTTGTGTTTTATTGTACTTCCACTCTGACTTTAATACTATGGTGACTTGGCATTACTGTAACGATGATTACTAATTGCACTATGTATTTATTTGCTTATGAATATTCAATTTAGTGGTACTGGCATAAATATATGGATTGATGTTAGTATTATTATAGCCAACTACATAACAATTTATGTGGTAGGAAGAGTTTGCTCAGCCAAGCTTTAATTTCTTACACTGGGTACGAGGGAGAGGACATATCTTTGCATATCTTTATTGGATATTGCCATTGAAATTCACATGGGTACTAAAAGTTTCATTTGGTTTTGTGGTTTTCCCAGGTTTACTGGAACTGATGTTTGCTCTTTAATCTTCAATAAAAGTCAAATCAAACTGGAAAATGTTTTTTGTGTAATTTAATTCTGTATGCTATATTTGATGATGGAGATCCAATACAGAGCATTGCATATCTAAATAGAACAGCTCAGTGATGGCCCTGCACCTAAAGCTGATGTTGTGTCACTATTTGTAGGAAATAATAAAATTAATGATAATAATAATAATGAGAGACTTTATTCATACAGCATTCATTTCAAAACAAAATGTCAAAGTTCTCTGTAAAATGTAAAAATGTTACACAACATGGGTCCTGTTATCCTAGTATATTGTAATTTTAGCGTTCCATGGTTTGATTCCAGCCAGGGACCCTTGGTTGTATGTCTTTCCCCCGAGAAAAGTGCACTCACACACATATACTGATCTACTCTCAGAATAATTACTTCGACCAAAGGACCCATAAAGATGTCTCACTAGTTGGTGGCAGTAAGTCCTCTTTAAAAGAGCTGAAAGTAGAACCACCCAGACTACAGCTTGTTCAATCATAAGTTCAAATGTCAAATGTAATACAGTTTTTTTTTTTTTTTTACGATCGTTAAAATGCATTAGTCAAAACTAAAGTCACATTGTAAAAACTCTTCACACAGTCAGTGAAACAGAAGTATATGTTGGGTCTGTGCAGGAAGTATAATTCATTTTCTATTGTTCACGTTGTATATATGTGTAAAATATGATATCTGCGCAAAATATATACTTTTCCTGCACGTCCCCTCCTGCATGTCTCAGCAGCTCTGGGGTGCTGGAAAAATCTCCCACAGGAGGCGGGTCTGTGAAGCAGTTTAGCCAATTGCTGATTAAAGATATGAAGCTCCACAGTGTAGTAAGTGATACTCTACTGTGAATACATTCAGACTTCACCAACGTATTACACCCCACACTACACACAGACACACACACAAAGTCTACACCACAGTGTAGTAAATCATACTCTGCCACCTGGTGGTGGGACACAGGTATGGATGCTGGACTCGATAAATCCGCCAGCCTCACAGGAAGATGACCAGGGACGGAGACCAGGGACCAGAGACAGGGACCAGGGACCAGGGACAAAGACCAGGGATAGAGATCAGTCTCTCTATCTCTGTCTGTATTTGCAATGTTGTGTCGAAGATACAATACAGACAGGAACATCTTGAAGCAAAAAATGTGTGATGGGACGGAGGTGTACTTTGGAGGGTGTTCTTGCAGTGGACGACGAATGGCGTGAGTGCTGCAGGGCACTGTTGGGATTTCGTAAAGAAACGGGATTAGACCGTAGGATTTTTTTCAAAAATAAATATTATTATTATTGTTATCCTTTAGAACAGTGATGCAACTTGTACTCTGAAACTGCACACCCCGGTACAGTAGGTGGCGGTATGCACCTATTCAAGTTGGTTGCGATCTGCCAATCAAACTAGAGAAGAAGAAGAAGCGAGGAACATGTGATTAGTGGGTGTGTGTTGTCTTCTCCCCTCAGTCAGTGCGACGTTTTATTAAAGTTGTAAGATGGCGACGGTGCATCTGCGGATCGGGGATCTGGTGTGGTGAGATAACCTTTAAATATTGTCCAACGCTGTAGCCTCCAGTCCTGCTAAGTGGTCTTGCGTTGCATAAAGTAGTGATTGATTAATTCGTTTAAGGTTAATGTTTCATGTTGGTGTTAACGAAGCGGTAACGGAAGTGTTCGTGTTCTCGGTTAACGTTAGTTGGTAGTCAACCCAAACAAGTCGCTAGCCGAGCTGACTCAGCCAGCAGCCATCGTTAGCTGCTAGCTAGAGGACAAGCTACAGAAAAGGTTTAGACCGAAGAGAGAGAACTTTAGTTTATTTCAGAATACAGACCAGTATTTTTGTTTTGTCTTTCTCGCGCTGATTGGTTTATCTGTAAAGCTTCGACAAATAGTTTAAATGCTCATTGTTGTGGTCTCTGGCTATCGTTTCTAGCACTGCTGAAGCGGATATGTAGCTAACTGTTACTGTAGCTGGCTTCACATTGGCTCGTCTTCCGTGTTAACCGCTGCAGACAACTGTCGTTCATCTGTAGTGATGGACGAGTCCGCTTAGAGTCAGTCTGTGGCTCATTTCACCCACAGAGAGAATAACGTGAAGCTTTCGGTTTGTGTTTCTCGTGGTGGTATTATCAGCTCTGTAAGAGACCATATCTGTTCCATACGAGAGACTGTATGTTAGTAATACGCATTAACGTTACATAATATTCTATATCCCCATTACGCGATACATTTCCGTAAGAATATAACTTGACCAGACATTACTGGCAGCTTTCTGTAGTTGGCGACTATTGATGCTCGGTGGTACGATTACCCAACCCGAGCAGTAAGTGGTGTGTTGGTCAGCTGAGATGGAATTATGACATACAATGGAGTGTCTTTAACATGAAATAATATTAACAACTAATACTTGTATTTATGTAGTACTTTTCAAAACGGATTTGATTCACAAAACAATAAGAGCAGATAAATAAATCAAAACTAAAAACAATAAAATAGGCTATTAATACGTAACATCGCGGGACATACTAGTAACAATATAATAGTAAAATACTAAAGTGGTAAAACAAGGTGATAAAAATAAGTGTGTGTGTGTATATATATATATATATATATATATATATATATATATATATATATATATATATATATATATATATATATATATATATATATATATATATATATATATATATATATATATATATATATATATATATATATATATATATATATATTTATTTATTAGTGCTGGGCAACGATTACAATTTTTAATTGCATGATTGTTTTGCGATTAATCGCATTGTTATGCGCAAAGTTCAATAATTAATTCAAAAGTAGTGTATTGCTCACTTTTATTTTAAAAGTACTGCTATATGAACAAAAGGTCAATAACATTTGGTTTGTAAACACTTTAAACACAACAGGTTCTTGTTAGCAGCAGTATTCCCTTTACACAGTAGCAGTTCTATCTCTTCACTATCTGTGCTCAGTGTGTGACTGTATGTGAAACGTTCCACTGCTGTGCAACATGAATAACATGTTTCAGCACGTTTCATCTAAATGTCTGTGTTGTGTCTTCATGACAGTCAGAGCATGTGAATGCAGCTCTACTGTTCATCAATATAATGCTGTAACTCAGAGGTGATGATGGTGACCCAGCGATGTCCAGTAGTCTTCAGTGAGAGTAACAGCTGCTGCACGTTGTAACGCCGTGGCTTTAGTAGTCCTCTCCTTTAATACAACTCGTGTATTCTTCTTGTGATGGTGCGTCTTGAGGCTCATACGTGTCGTCATTCGTTGCGATCCTAAAGGTGCGTTCACACCAAACGCGACGCGAACGCACCTTGAGAACGTTCCTCAGACCGACATCTTCCACAATACTAACCGGCTGCAGTTTGTCTCCACTTCTCTGTAGCATTTGTTAGCTTGTCTTGCTTTAGTTTATCTATACTTCTCCCACACGCTGCATCAACGTAGTCTGCCGAAGACTTCCTCCACTGTTTGTTTGGGTGATTTGCTGCATCAACAGTGTGTATTGCATTTTTAAAAAACTGCGTTAACGCGCGATAAAATAATTGTCGGCATTAATTAATTAACGCGTTAAGTCGCCAAGCGGGCAACTGTGGCTAAGTGGAGAGCAGGGCCGTCCTTCAATCAGAGGATCAGCGGTTCGATCCCCGGCTCCGCTAGTCGTATGTCGATGTGTCCTTGAGCAAGACACTTAACCCCAGCTGTGCCTACGGTGTAGAAATGTGATAGAATCTGAATTGTAAGTCGTCTGCTAAATTAATGTAATGTAATATATTGTACTCTCTGTGCACATGCTTTGCCCCTGTATAAACGTATGTACCTCTACATACACATAAAAGTGGGACCGTATAAACCAACTTGAAACGATGTGTTTTTAAAAGTGGATACAGATGATCGTATCTCAACAGGAAGTGCATTCCACACTTTGGAAGTCCTGACAGCAAACGCCCGGTCCCCTCTGGTCACAGAAGTGGACCTGAGGAAGCGCCAGAATCATCAGATTCTTTGAGCGTGTTCTAATGTGTGTCGGTACTAGCAAGACAGACGTAGACCACGGCTAAATATATCCCTCTTCTTTCAGGGGGAAGCTTGGTCGTTACCCACCATGGCCAGGGAAGGTAAGGACTGAGAACATGCCAGCGGCTGGTTGGAGGCAAATTAGATTCAAACATCGGCATGACAAATGTTAGGATTATGTTGGATTACTATATTTATTTACATTTCAGGTCGTAAGCCCCCCCAAGGACTTGAAAAAGCCCAGAGGCAAAAAATGCCATTTTGTAAAATTCTTTGGAACTGAAGACCAGTAAGTATGGATAGTGAGCTTCCTGTTCTGACTCACCTGGCATGTACTTCTTCTTCAAATGTGTGAGAATTGTGTTTCTGTGTGTCTGTCCAGTGCCTGGATCAAAGTAGAACAGCTGAAGCCCTACCATGCCCACAAAGAAGACATGATCAAGATAAATAAAGGCAAGCGCTTCCAGCAGGCGGTCGACGCAGTGGAAGACTTCCTAAAGAAAGCAAAGGGGAAAGAACAGGTGAGGGGGGTGTCACATGTCACACGTCATACGACACACTTCATACAACACCAACACATGTCGTACAACACGGCTAGTTCAGAAAAAGAAACGGAAAATCACACACTTAATCTGTTAGCTAAATATTGCCTAATGTCCCCACTTACATCCCACATATGGAATGAGATAACAGAAGTCATATGTGTCTGAAAGATCTGATCTGAAATCTAGTGCTCATTGTGAAAGCTGCACAAGCTGTGACACATTTTCATTTAGTATAAAGTATAGTATTATTTAGTATAAATGCTGTTGTCACCACAGCAGAACCAAAACAAACACAGATGTGGACCCTACTTGTTTCCAGCACTGAAACTGATGGAATCAAATGAAGGATTACTGAAGTGAGACTTGCTTCACCAAGCCTCCTCATCGAATACTTCAGTGTTTATTCAGGTGGACACGTGGTCTCTGTTGAGGCCATCTGCCCTCCACAATGAGCACATCTGGGAAAGCAATGATCCTTCTGTTCACTGTGTGTAACCTGCTTATTTTAGAACCATCCTACATTCAAACCGTTGTCAGACTGCTGGGAAACGTCTTCAAATGCAGAAATAGCTGCACAAAATGATAATCTGTGTTTCTAACAGAACTCAGACGGCAAAGGAGACTCCAAGGGAAAGAAGTCCCCCAACAAGCCACTAAAGATACTGGAGGAGGATGATGAGGATCTCAGTGCCCTGAAGGACCCCTCTGAGAAGGTCGGTAGGATGCTGACAAGTTCAACCGTTGTCCTGTCAAGTTTTAGTTAGATAGAATTTTACTTCAAATATATGCCAATTAGAAAAGACAAACACACAAAATGAAGACTGGGAAAAAGTGATTCTAAAACCGCTCCTTTATGGCAGAAACTGTAGTCAGGATACTTTTGGTCAATGCTGAGCTCATTGACTTTGGAAACATTGTGCATATAGGAAGACATGTTGTACATGTTAAAGTTCAATCCATTAATCTGTGCACTTTGAGAGCAAAAGGCTAGATATTTACCCCTTTGCTCTAGAAACAATTTAATCACAAACTCATTGTTTGCATGGATATGAATGGTGTGGACAAAAAATTTTACACCCACAAAGCATGGTGAACAAGCACGGGGCCCCGTCCCTCCCTGCAGGCAGAGGGGGCCCAGCGAGTCGGGGAAGCAGTGAGGTCCTTCTGAGGGCGGCTGTAGAGCTCCCAGTCGAAGCGTCTGTCCTCGACACAGGACAGAGACAGCAGTGCGCTGGATTTATAACACAAGACATCGTGAAACACAATGTGGCGCACTAATAATTTTATATCGATGATCGTGGTTTTCTTTAATCACTGGAAGCCACAATCGTAATTGAAAGATTTATCGGCCAGCCCTACTAGTAAATGAGATCTGAGATCTGTAATTCTATTCACCTTCAAACACCTGGCATTAGCTTCCACCGCACAATCAATGTGAGGAAATTGTGTTGACTAAACCTGCTATGTGCATATAATGGTGCACAATTTAAAGTGATCCCACCCCTGCTAGATTGGTCTAGCAGGGGTGGGATCACTTTAAATTGTGCACCATTATATGCTGCAGTACTTGGGTACTGCAGCGTCATAATACAGTCGTACACTATGGATACTAGTAAGTAAGTGTTTCTATTGACATGCTGCAGCAGATGTATAAAGCCATCACATGGAACCAGCAGTATTTCAGGAAACGGTCGCTGTTAGGCAATATCATTGTATAATAAAGCCCCATATCTTTTAATTTGATCTCATTATTAGATAAAATGATTGATAAGTTGGATAATGTGAAATTGACGTCACACAATCCTCCACATCCCCCACTACAGCAGACACGGACCTCTACGGATTCACCGTTTGATTTAGAAAGGTGAATGTGTGTCTCTCTCCTTAAGGACCTAACTGACTCTGACCCCGAGCCGTCCACTCTTGAGAGGCTGGGGGCTGGACCTGGCTCAGGATTCAAATGGGAGAGCAGTGTAGGTGAACTCCTTCCCCACAAGCCTGCCTTGCCTTGCTGTTCTTCTACCTGACCTTTGGCTTTAATCACCAGCAACTGCAGACCTTTACTTTCTCACCTGTGTGGTGCTCACTCCTGACTCCTGAAACTGTCTCTGTATGTGGAGGCTCAAAGGGAGGCTGAGGTGTGATTCAGCTGACCCACAAATGTGTGACTTCTTCATCAGCTTCCTGCTTTCTAGGATTGACTGGTATTAATGAGTCACCCTGCTCTTCAGGACCACTTCTGACCACTCTGAATGTAATCTTAAACCTGTACCACCTCGTCTCTCTCTCACTGTGTGTGTGTGTGAGGAAACAGTGCACACCCATATTCGACGCATATGCAGAGAGAACGCTGTCACAATGAACTCTTCTTCTGTTGCAGTCTGTGAAGGACGACCCACATTTCCATCACTTCCTCCTCAGCCAGTCTGAGAAGGTAAGAGGAAGCACGCTCAGTATGCTGACATCTTCTTCACCCGATCAGAGGTTGGGTTCCACATCACTGATCTCGCCTGACAGTCGATCTGGGACTCTAGTCTTGTACCCCCCCCCCCCCCCCCCCCCCCCCATGTGGGCCTGTAGAAACAGTTCCACTGAAAAAGCCTTTTTCAGCCTGTAGGGTTTGCTTTCTGCATTCAGCATGTAATACCTATGGAATGCTAATCTCATTACGTTAGTGTTTGACTTAGTGATGCACCAATCAATCCAACACTAACACTATACACAACATTGCACTGATATTAAGCATGTGTGGCCTCGATGTGGCTCATCTGAATGAGATGTTTGTTCGTAGCTGTTGTTTGGTCACATAGTCACTGCATCTCTTAGTGTTGGCGTAGTCTGTTTGGCTTGAGACATGTTGACTCTAATGTGTAGAGTGTATTGTTCATCACTGACTGTTTCCTCACAGCCAGCATCATCAATGGAACCCATTAGCAAGCGGCTGAAGATCATTGAAGAGGTGAATATTAGTAAAACTAATGAGTCAATGTGTTCCAATTTTCATGTGTTTACATTAATGTTCATTTGACCGTCTACAGTCAGATTAGAAACTATTGTTTTCAATAACAACCTATCAGGAGATAGCAAAGCTAGTTGAGGCTTCTCGTGCAGTGTGAGAGTGACAGTGTTGCCTTTGATTGTGCAGGACTCGGGGTCCACATCTATCCAAGCAGCAGACAGCACAGCCATCAACGGCAGCATCACACCCACAGATAAAAGGTATTCACACATCCTCACGACTCCATTATCAAAACAACTCCATACGTGTACAGAGAAAACATTCACAAGCAGAACACTAGGCATGACTGTTATTGAGTTGAGCAATAAACTTAATAGAACTCGGACCACAGACGCAGAACTGCTCATGTTTCCTTTCAGTGTTGGCGTGCTCATGTTTGTTCTTTTTGGACTTTGCTCTTCAGGATAGGGTTCCTGGGTCTGGGGCTGATGGGTAGCGGTATCGTTTCCAACCTGTTGAAAATGGGTCATGTTGTCACAGTGTGGAACCGCACAGCAGAAAAGGTACTGCAGTCACTGTCCCTCTAAGATTATTACTGATCTTGTGTCTAATGAACGAGTGACCATCAGTGATAATCTCTTCCTGCTGATGTTCAGTGTCTTCACATTTGGTATAAATAATGGAAACAAAGTCAAATATTATTAAGCACATATAATTTATATCAAGTGTAGGTCACAGTTTGAAAGTGTTGGAGTGAAAACTAATGTGGCTCAAGGACGTAGAACCTGGAGCACAAGATCCACATATGTTGGAAGTGATTATGTTTGACATTAGAATCTTTTAAGATTAAGAGTTTACCAAAAAATCAGTTCTGCAATAAATATGTCACCAATCAGCGTTACATGAAGTGTACCAGAGGTTGGCCACACTGATCTGATTGCTAATAAAAGATTGGATGCATATGTTGGCTAACTCTAGAAGTACCTGTGTTGGCACGCTGACGATGACTCAGAGATGTCTCCTTTGTGTTCCAGTGCGACCTGTTCGTCCAGGAGGGGGCCAGGTTAGGCCGGACTCCTGCTGAGGTGGCTTCCACGTGTGATATCACTTTCTCCTGTGTCTCTGACCCAAAAGCTGCCAGGGATGTGAGTACTAGCTCCAGTTAATGGCTCCCTGTGGATGTGAGAGTCATTGGTAGAAAACACACTTGTCTTTGTCTTTGTGGCTCTCTAGTTGGTTTTGGGGGCCAGTGGAGTGCTGCAGGGAATCAGGCCAGGCAAATGCTACGTAGAGATGTCCACTGTCGACCCCGAGACCATCACAGAACTCTCCAAGGTAAACGTAACACAACACACCTACACACCAGAGCAGCCACAGTCCTTGTAAAGTCCTATCTTATATTAAGTACACCGTAAAGAATCATGCACTATTGAAATGGGCATGGTTTCCTAGCTTTTTACCATCAGGAATGCTCCTAAACCTTCAAAGTGATTGTGGCTTTTCTCCATCTGACATATATACAGTAGTAGCAGCTACCTTTATTGGAGTAGTATAAACAGTGCTGTATTAAATTGTTACTCCATGTTTGAATGTCAGGTGATCACATCACGAGGCGGCCGTTTCCTGGAGGCCCCGGTGGCAGGAAGCCAGCAGCTCTCCAACGATGGGATGCTGGTCATCCTGGCAGCCGGCGACAGGACGGTCTACGAGGATTGCAGCAGCTGCTTCCAGGCCATGGGCAAGACCTCCTTCTTCCTGGGTACGTAGGGGTCACGGTGCACTGTTAGATACTCTCACAATAGTTCTATCAAAGATTAACTTGAACGACTTCTTAGCTATTTCTTGGCTCTGTGCTGTTGCCAGGCAACCAGCCGAGACTCTAGGTAGTTACTGATCTCTGCCAAGAAATGGCTTCGCTCACTCCCTTCTGTGAAATGGTGAATTTTCATTTTTACACTTTGTTTTCTGTAGGGATTAAACACATGAGACGGTAATGTTGTGAGATGTTTTTAGAGGTGCATTTTGTTCCAGTCGACGGAGCCAGGCTAGCTGACACTACCTGTTTCCTGACTTTGTGCTAAGCTAAGCTAACCAGCTGCTGGCTTCAGATCTTCTTTAACTCTCTGCAAGAAAACAAATCAGTGATTCAAACTGATTGTTTAAGGTAATGAGGTAGACCAGGGGTCACCAACCTTTTTGAAACTGAGAGCTACTTCAAGGGTACTGAGTAGTACGAAGGGCTACTTATTTGATACAAACTTCCTGAATAACAAAGTTGCACAGATCACCTTAATAATAATAATTTATGTGAAGAGACTGTCTGATCACATGTCAATGTTAATTATTCCTCACAATAATTATTAACAATGATGTGTATTTTGTTCAAAATCACACCAGTTATATTTTTGTACAAATTATCACTTCTAACATTTTTTAGGAAATCATTAACTGTCATATCTTCAAATCATGTCTCGTTTGTACCACTACCTTTGTAACATGTTTGAACAAATCATGAACTCTGTCCCATGTTTATACAAATTATCAGTTATGTAAGATAAAAAAAAATCAACTCTTTCACATGTTTAAATGAATCCTATTACATTAGTACTAATCACCACATTTTGGGAAGTCTGTGTCAACTTTGCATTGCGCAATGAAGCCTGCATGCCGGCCTGTAGTCTGTAGTCACCGACACCAGCTTTTTTCTGGGTACCTTTTTATCCACGAAGAAACTAGTAAAAAGTCTTGTCTATAGCCGAGGGGGGGATCCAACCCTCCGAGACACGCGAGCGTCTTTGGTCGCCTGCGTTCAAACCTCTAGTCTGGGCATTTTCGATCGTACTGCGTTGCCTCGCCTCTACCCCCGCCACCCACGAGTTGTTGCCCCGCGGCCTGTTCCGAGGACTGACGGACCTGACGACGGGGTGCGCTCGCGGCGGCGCGTCCGGTGCCAACGGGAAGCGCCCGCCATTCGAAACCTGAAAACCTAGTGCGGTGCGGCGGCCTCTTCCTTTTAAAATATACATGAATGCGTTTTTGATTAAAAAAAAGAACAGAAACTACAATTTTTAGACGGAGCTCCATGGGGACCTAGTGCTATTTTTAGAACATGCCTTGCGGGCGACTCGCATGGTCCCTGCGGGCGACCAGGTGCCCGCGGGGTAGATTGTACACCTTTGAATGGTGTAGGTGAAACTCTCCAGTGTCTTGCCAGTGAATGACTTTGATAGAATTTGCCATTTCAGATTTGAGTCTCCCCTCTGGTTTCTGTTTAAGGATACTTGAGCTGCCAGATGGCATCAAATGGTGTCATTTATTGTTAGAACTTCAACTGTAAGTTCTCTGCTCTGTGGTGACCCAGCATGAGAAAAAGGCAAATTTGAATTAGACATGGACACTGAGGATGACTGTCAGTGGAGACTGTTGCTTATGTGTCTACAAATGCGTCTGTATGTGTTTTCAGGGGAAGCAGGCAATGCAGCGAGGATGATGCTGATCCTCAACATGGTGCAGGGCAGCTTCATGGCCACCATTGCAGAGGGGCTGACCCTGGCCCAGGCCACAGGCCAATCACAGCAGACCTTCCTGGACATCCTGTGCCAGGGCCAGATGGCAAGCACCTTTGTGGACCAGAAATGCCAAAGTAAGTCAGTGTTTGAAGACATCCTTCCACTTACCTGGACCGTGCTCACTAGTTGTCTTTCGTCATTTCTCTCAATCTTACATGGTCAAGTTTTGAGTCAGTCAGTTTCAACCACAAATGTAGTATATGTGTGAAGGCTAATACAAACCTTTCTTCCTGCCTCGTCCAGATATTTTACAGGGCAACTTTAAGCCAGACTACTATTTGAAACATATTCAGAAGGACCTGAGGCTGGCCATCTCCATGGGCGACATGGCCAACCATCCAACCCCAATGGCTGCAGCGGCCAATGAGGTACAATTCAGGATTGTTACTTTTGTACTGAAAACCTTTTTTTACTGTGAACTGTGATCAAAGTACTGCCTGGCTCTTGGTACGCATGAGTACATTCCACATGCTGCCATAGAAATCCAATGGATCCATTAGTTAACATCAGCGTCTTTAGGAGCTTCATGGCCCAAACCACCACTAATAGAACATTAGGCTGACTTGCCTGCTAAGTGCATCATTCATCAGTAGAACAGAACATGTGTGTTGATCTTCACAGAGGTCTGAAATGGCAAACAGCTTAATGTCCTCTTTTAGTCTTTACTTCAGCACCATGCTGTCGTTGTAATAAATCCGATCACTTTCCCGCTATTGTGGCAAGGCTAAGGACTCAGACACACACACACACACACACACACACACACACCATCTGACTGGCTATTAAAACCTGTGCCTTTCAATAGGCTTTGTAGCAAATGTTTGGAAATGTAGTTTGTAGAAAATGATTAATAATAACTTTATTTATATATCACCTTTAAAGACAGTTTACAAAGGGCTTATAATAGATGTCTTCCTTCAGTGGAATGTGCAGCATGATTAGTTTGAGCCACGACACAGTGAACATTTAGTTTTTATGTATCCTATAAAACAATCCAAACGATGGAGAATATCTCCCAACCTTTATATCCACTGAATCAGAATCCCTTATTATTCTATCTAGGTAAACCCTATATGATTGGATAAGGCTTATCCAATCATATAGGGTTTACCTAGATAGAATAATTCAAATGTTCACCTCAGTCTTTTGTAGCTCCAACATGAAATTGAGATGAGCAGTATAATGTATGAAATATGAATAAAACGTATCTGATACAGTCAGTGAATACCTGCAGCCTCCTGTACGCCACCAGCTGCTGATCTGATTCCTCAAATGATGCATGGGAGGTGATCAGTGGATCATCTCTTATACGAATGGTCACTCACAAACAATGGTTGTGTGAATACAGACACCAGCTGCAGAGAGCACTTCAACCAGACATGTTAGTGTGGTGCTGATCTACTGTCTCCAGGGATGTTTTTTGTTTTAACTGGCAGAAGTGACAGCACAGGCTAAACATCAGAAGCTGCGTTTGAATGTTTGTACTCTTTGCCATGAGGAGAGAATATTTGAATCCAGGTGTAGTTTTTGTCGACTAAAATCAAAATTAAACAAACCATAATCAAACGCCACTGATGTACCGTGGTCGGTATTTTTACGCAGCCAGAAGAGAGTGGATTGTCAAAGCAGGATTCCGATTTTCGTATTTATTAAATAAAGCAAACAAAACTAACTAACTAACAAAAAGAACAAAGAAAACTCCTGTCGCGCTGTCTCTCCTGTCCTGGTAAAAACTATATGCCCACCCCGGTGCATGCTGGTCCTATCCTTCTACGCATGCTTGCTTGCATGCATGCATGCAAGCAAGCCCACAGTAATTACCCAAAAAACAATATAACTAAACAAATTACTATTAAAGAGAAAAAAATAATCTTAATATATCAAACATCTACAATAATTAAACAATACTACTTATAAATGAAATAACAAAATACAATATCAAATAAATAGCTCCAACACCAGGTATTCTGCCAAGTGTTAACTGGTAGTTCTGAGAATGCAGAATTCATCATGATGTTACATTATCAGCTTGTCTAGAGGAAACTGGTGCACGGAGACATTTGTCCTTTTATAAAGATGTTAACAGTATGATGGGGTGTAATGAACAATGTTTCCCCATTGAAGGTCGAGAAGTGGGTTTTTTCCATTCCAGCCATTGTGTGTTTTATCAGTGTACAAGAGATGCCTTGTTTACCTCATTGAGAATGTCTTTCATGCACCTGCAGTAATGCTGAATCATTGCTAACAATAAATGAATGAATGCTAAAATGGGACGACTGTGGCTCAGTGGTAGAGCGGGTCGCTCCCCGGCCCTTCCAGTCCATGTCGATGTGTCCTTGGTCAAGACACTTAACCCCAATCAGTGTGTGACTGTTATAGTCCTGATGGTACCTTACATGGTAGCCCTGTCATCAGTGTATGAATGGGTGAATGATGACATGTAGAGTTAAAGAGCTTTGAGTGGTCAGAAGACTAGAAAAGAGAGAAACAAGTACAGTCCATTTACTATTTACAGTAACAAGAGTGAAGCATGTGCATTACAACTGAAACTGTTGTGCTGTTACTTTGCAGGTGTACAAGAGGGCTAAGGCACTGGACCAGTCAGACAATGATATCTCTGCAGTCTACAGGGCCTACATTCACTAGAGCGAGGTGGGACCTATCCTCCGGACCACACAGTCTTTAATCCCTTCTTATTTCTCCCTTGTCATGTAATGAGTTTTTTAAATTTTATTTTAAATTCCAGTGTTTTTTTTCTTCATTTTGCCACTTTTCATTTCAGCTGCCCACAAGTCATGGGGTTGTTATTCCTTTGGTAGAGGCAACTGTGAGCATTGCACTGACTGTACTGGGGATAGATGCTGTGCTCCAGATGAGGTTGTACTACTGCAGTTTGGTTTCTGACAACTGAAATATGGTGGAAGAGATGCAGAGCGAGGCTGAGGGGTCCACAGCCACTGTGAACAGCAGGGTGTCCAGCTCAAGCCAGAGAAAATGCTGTCTGCTTTTGTGGACGCATAAACCCAAAATATTTTTTGTTGTTCATGTGCAAAGTATATTCAATTAAGTGTGATCTTTGCTTTTCTTTTAAAATGTCCAGAATTCCATGAGAGAAAAGAACATGCCACTGCATTGCCTTAATGTTGTAACCCCTGAAGTCTCAATCCCAGTATTTATTTGTGTTTCTTTCTAGGTCTTCTTGCTGCAGTTTGGCCATGGCTTGTTGCTTTATTTGACAAGATGATTTATGCTTTTGCGTTATTCATTTTTCTTGAATAGGTTAAAGACAGAGCAACAGATGTGTTGAGGCCTTAAAATGCAGTAATAATTGATAGTTCTCATCAAGGCTTGAGATTTACACATTTGAAACTCTTCGTTCTTGTGTTTGGAAGAGTTCTCATTTACACTTTAAAAAAAAAAACTATATATATATATATATATATATATATATATATATATATATATATATATATATATATATATATATATATATATATATATATATATATATATAAAAAAATCTCTCTAAACTTTTTGAGTTCCATTTGAACTGAACTTCATAATTCTGCCCTAACATCAGTGGTGTTTTTACCTGGTAGTTAGAGAGTGTAGACCATCATGAGACACGATTAGAAACCAAGCTAATGAAAGAGCTGCAGGTGAGTTAGTGGCTCTGGACAGGTTCATTCCCTAACAAGACTGAAACTGAACCTGTAGAATAAATACAACCTCTTGAGCTCCACAGTCAGTAGCTGGCTTTAGTTGGAATGTAATTATTGATGCGCTGTTGCATCACTCTAACCCTAACACACACACACCTCTCCCTACAGTTAAACTGTTTGGGTAAATATGGAAATTAAGTAATTAATGTCAACATGGACTCTGTCTTATTATTTATTTTTTTACAGCAGGTGGTCACATGCTGGCTGATGTTCACTCTGAAGTAGAGGTCTTCACAAGTTCACTCTTGAGTAAAGCTGACCGATAAGTTGGCCACATAAACCTCTATAAGGTCATTGTGTACGTGTGCTGATGCCTAACGGATACTAAAGACCAACCATACGTTTGAGGTCACGTAGAGATCGTGTCCTTACATTGAGTTGGTTTGTACACTAAAATGTCCCATTCATGTAGTCATACCCTACATAAGGATGCAGATGCAAATGACAATGTCCAACATATGCAACATAACATTGGCACGGTTGTGCATACTCAACCAGAGGTGTCGTATATTGGAGAAGGTGAAAGTGCAGAATTCTTATAGCTGTCCGAGTTGTGATAGAAGAGGACCGCTTTAATCTGTTGAGTCTTCATTCCACCACTGGAAACAGATCAAACACCACGTGTGAAGTCATAGCTCAAGGCTTCTGTCTTAGCTTATTTGTAGAGTACGTTTTGGGTTTTATGTCGTGTTCATTTCCTTTTAGATATGACCAATCTTACAACAACTCCTTAGTGCAAGAAGGATGTGGGTATTATTTTGGGGCTCTTATCTGTTCCACATGGTGAGGAAGTACGTGCAGACGTGGTCAAATATTACAGCACATCTATATCGTCATTAGAAGGAGCACATCAGTAGTCCACCTGGGACATGACCGAGTGAGACGCCAGCATTCTGTCCTCCACTACAGTATGACAGGAAGCAGCACAGTGCTCATTACAAATTCTCATTGATTCTCATGGTGGTTTTTATCAGTTTAAACTGTATATGAATACATTTGTTTCATGTCCAGAATCCAGCGTCCCATTGTGAAAGATTTTTAGTTTGCCAAAAAAATGATAAAGGTTTTTGATTTCGGCGCCCCTTACACACGGTCGTGTAAAGAAGAGTTTTTAGAAGACGGATGTAAATAGCACATTTAGTTTGCATAGGGTTTCTATTCTACCTAAAATAACCAGGAATAATGGAAACTACTGCTTTTGGTTTTGACTCTACAGAGCGACTAACATCTTTGTGTCTTTATACTGTAGATTGTTTAGTTCAAGTGTAAATGGTTTATTAATGTGTGGTTTATATAATCTGGCTTACTATCGCATTGAAATAATGACTTTGATCCTGTTAAAGGAAGGAGGGTGGAGCTTTGTTTTGGGGGATATTTATGATTTTTGTGTACATGTGGAAGTATCAAGACTTTTGTGCTGTTTAATAAACCCTCTCCTAATTACTGACGAGTCATGTGTAATCTCATCCAGCGTTATCTGTAGCTCTGAAGGTGGAGCGGGTCGACTACTCATAAGGTTGGAGCTTCAATCCCTGGCTGCTCCTGTCTGCATGTCGACGTGTCCTTGAGCAAGGCACTGAACCCCAGGTTGGCCCTGATGGGCAGGCCTGCATCTGGCATGGCAGCTCTGTTACCATCAGTGTGTGTGAATGAGGAGCAAACTGACGTGCTTTGTCCACTAAGCTAGAAAAGGGACATAAATGTCCATCTACCATCTTGTTCCATTAATGCTATTTGGACTGTTTTTTATGATTATACTATTATTTGCCTAAAAACCAACAATGTGCGTCTAAATATTTTTATTTTTACTTTCCTACCTCGTCTGTGTCCCAAACATTGGATTCTAAACACTTATTTTTTTAAAAGTCACAAATATATAACTTCAAATTTTAGAAAGGCTCAGTAATTCCTAAAAAAGCGGGACAGCTGGAGCTGGTATCTGTATTTCTAAATGTTATAGGAGGAAATAGTGCATTTGTCAGGGACTAGTATTAGCAGCAGATGAATCTACATGTGCTGTCGTGGGTATACGCAGCAGCAGGATGGTGTGTGGGGGGGTATATAATATGTTCTAAGCCCTAATACCCACGATAGAAGCGTTTGTAGGCTCAGTTGTGAGGCATGACAGTGGGTGTGCTGAAAGGGGAAGACAAAGGCCAAATCCCAATGTCCCCCCCTAAACCCTCAAACCCTGAACCCTCAAGGACTTACTGACGTCACCTGGTAAGTGGTTGAGTGTGAGAGACTGTGATGGTGTAAATAGGAATGGTACAGCACTTTGCTGCAACATATCACGTTACCATGAAAACGACAAAACATATGATGTATAATTGTGGGTATTTATTTTATACTTTGTACTCCCTGATTTGAAAGTCTTCAGGCTCTTTCCTCACAGGATGAGAGGTTCATATCATCTATTTACGCGTTTTTCTCAAAACAGCTTCAATGACAAAATCAAATATTTGATGAATAAATAAATAAATATCTTCTGATTTCATGTTTATTTTTTGTTCCATCTTTAACCCTTAATGTTTCTGAGTAAATTTAATATGACAGGCTGAACACACGTGATCCGTCCTCTTTGTTTACCTTTTTATTTACGTCTCCATGCGTCCACTGGTTACCCCGTGTTTAACGTCACATTACAATGATTTGTGGGTAATTCCCTTAGGCTAAACTTACGGAAAGGGTTCATAAAGGGCTCAAAATGTCTGCGAGAGACTCAAACACTCGAGGATTTGACAGTGGGACATCCCTAAACCCTCACGGACTTCGCGGGAGCGCGCCTCAAAGTCCGTGAGTCCGTAAGGGGGGACATTGGGATTTGGCCAAACTCCCTACTGCTTAGGTGGGAATAATGTGTTTTAACATTTTCCATGTCACTTGAACGCTGCATAATACCATCTGTTTGTGTGACGCTGGGCGGAAGTTGTATTCCCAAATAAGGACTAGTGGGTGGGGCCAGTTTGATCGTGAACGTGTGACCAGCATAATGCTGCATTCATGAGGTTCTCGTAAACAGCACAATACACTCATTGGTTTGATCGAAATTGATAACTAAAGGCATCAGTTAGCATTCATGCATTTGTTTTTGGATGATTCTTCATATGACATGGAGCACGCACCTGTTCTTTGCCACAGTGGAAGCATGAACAGCAGAAACCATACACAGGTGTAAATACATAACGTGATGCTTATGAGATCCCAGTCCCTTCAATTGTCCATGTATTTTGATCCAAAGGGTCGTTTTTACCTTTGTATCTGCTGTTGATGTGGGTCGTTCATGTGAGCGCTTGGTTATTTCCGACAGCTCGTGAAGGCAACAGAACCGCCGCTAATCCAGTGACGTTAGGTATTGAGAGACCTTCATCCCAAGGAGAGGACCGTGTTTTTAAGGCGTTATTCGTGTGTTTGTGTCCGTGTTCTGCACAACATGCTCAACACGCAGAGATCTCTGTCCGAGCTGCCCAGGATGTCCGCTGCCAGTCAAGTGGAGAGAGCCGTGTTGGTGAGCTACACTGCGGGGGAAACACTGCGCTGTTTGGCTCTGTGGCTAGCTGCTACACTGGCCGAGCCGTCCGTCGGTTAATATAACGTGTTGACATTTGTAATTGATAGTTTAAAAGAATTAGCTGGCTGGACGTCAGTAACATAGCGGCTGCTGTAATTGGCTGCTGCGGTAGCATCCGCGCGCTACAATGCAGGTGGACAGGGCTCGCGGATTTCAACGTCGATTTCTGGTTGAAAACGCGTTGAAATAGGTCTGCGCACGGACTCTGTGCATTTTTCTAAGTTAGAGACGGCTGGAAACACGTGATTTCAATGTCACCGTGTTTTCAACGTCAAAATGCTCTCAGATCAATTTGTAGCAACTAAATACTTAATCATAGTAACACATCATCCGTTTCCACTTACAGGACAAAAGACCAAGTGACACAGGCAACAGTTAATTTGTATTTATTAAGCACAATATAAATATAAACAATGTTCTTTATATACAACCATAATCTCTTTTTCCTGCTTTAAAAGTCGTTTTCAAGGCCACACAGGAGCCGGTTTCAGGAGATCTGCCATATTTTCAAGCTGGACATCTGTAAATAAAACAAGTATTAGAAAAACATATTGACTTTTAGACCAGTTTTGAAGGTCTCTTCACCGGAGACCATAGACGTATTTTAAACGTGTTTTCAACGGAATGATGCTGACCTGGATATTACACAGTATATACTTTATATTGTTTGTATATTGCTATAAGCCAAACAACAATGTTTTGACCGTGTTCTTATTAGTACATTACTTTGTTTTACTCGCGTCCTCCACATTTAAACTGTGTACAGCCCCACTTGCTGTCCGTAGTGTATTTTACATACTCTATTTTATAACGTTGGGCTACAGGGACAGTCCACAAAGAAAGTGTCTCCAACATTAACTAACACACATGTCTATGTTTATGTTCGTAACAGTAAAGCTAACATGCTAACGCTATAAGCTAGCAGCCTCGCCCGCATGGTGAGCATAACATGATATTAATGGTATGGTAATGATATTTAGGTTTGCAATATTGGAATAAAGTAGTTCAGGGTTGGAAATTTACATATTTTTAGGGGGCAATTTTTGCCCACACTGACTGAAATCCAGGGGCATTTAAAAAAAATTGTACTTATTTAGGCTTACAGTATATGAACAATTGTCATCAAATGGCAATAATAAGACTATTAGGCAGTAGTCTACAGATTCAAAGTGTTTTCTTAGATTTTTTGAACAAAATCAAACAGACAATCATATTCAATTTTATTCTTATTTCTTTGTGGTTATTTATTGTTATTACATTTTTTAAACAACTATTAACAATTATTAAGTCAACGATGCCTTGATTACATATACATCAGTCATTGTATGGAATTATTGAGAGACATTTTTGTAGCACCTCAAATATTGTGATATTACCCATTTTTGTCTGAACTTATGCATTAGTATTTGAGAAATATTTGAGAAACACATTTTTAAAGCACCTTAAAAATTAAAAAATGTGCCATTTGAAGGTACAAATTCAGTTCAGAGTTTTTACTTAGTAAAATATCTTAATTGACTGTCAGTCAGGTATTATTCATTTCCAGCAACCCTCAAATCAAAGAATAAAGACACTATACGCACAATTTAGGTGTATTTTCCCTTTAACTCACGAGATGCAGCATGTTTTATACTTAATGTGAATATAATTCATACTTTGTTGGCATCTTATTCTGAAAACCGGATGTTCGTCTGAAGAAACCGGATGTTGTCTCACGTTAATCTTTCCGCTAACTTTCAAAGTCCTCGCTCCCGATCTGTGCCGTTTGAATGCGTTTACCGTGAATTTCAGCATGTAGGTGCACTAACATTTAAGTGTCTGCTGAGTTGACCGCAGTCTCGCAGTCTCAGGTCTGATTAAGAAGCGCTCCATTTATTTGTTTAGAAAGTTCGGTTCTTCACGCACACGCAACATCAGTCAAGGCGAAAATCAAAACCATTCTATGGCAACTGGACCGGGTCATATAGGCCAGTGATTTTCAACTGCTGTGCCGCGGCACACCAGTGTGCCGTGAGAGATCGCCAGATGTTCCGTGGGAAAATGTCCAATTTCACTTAATGAGTCCAATAAAATATTATTTAGTTGTTGCAAATACTTTGCCATTATTGAGCGTCTGAGCTGCAATATAGTGTCTAGCTAAGTAATAAATACTCTTCCATGCCAGTGGGTGGCAGTAGGTAGCGCAGTAATGACCGTGTTCATGTAGGACAGTAGAATGAAATGACGCGCGGGAGAGGTTGCAGTGACGAGACGAACAGCGATGGAGAAATATTTGAAAAGGAAAAATGCAGACTCTGAACTGGGCCCTGGACAAAATAACCCAGATGAAAAGCCTCGTAAGGATCAACACATTGAGAGACTTGTCATTAAATTGTCAGCATATATCCGGCCCTCGGTACAACGGCCCGACAGAAAATATCATGTTTATCATAACTGGCCCGCCACACCACAGAGCTCCGGGACGAAAAGTGGCGATGTGAGCTGCTTTTTGTGCAACATAACGAAGCATCTCACTGCGCTAAAGCTGCAGCTTCAGGGACGGGGACGTGTGACCACAGACACGTGTGATCACAGACATGTGTGATCACAGACATGTGTGATGCAGTAAAAGTCTCCACTGCTGTGTTCCCGACTGCGCATTTTACTGATAAACTGGGTGCACTTGGCAGAGAGATCACTTGGCGATTTACCGACTTTGCAGCTCAAACATTTTAATTTGAACTGCTCAGCAATCCGTTTGCAGTTTACGTGGAAAGAGCACCTGTGGAGCTGATAGATCTCCAGTTGCTGCTGCTCAAACGCTCTGCATGTTTGGAAGCACATACCTGTGTGAGCAGCGTTTCTCTGTGATGAAGATGAACAAAAACCCACACAGGAGTCGTCTCACTGACGCACACCTTCACTCGTGAGGGTTTCCACAACACAGAACCTGACTTCAGACATTAATGAACTGGCAGCCAAGAAAAGATGCTAAACATCTGGCTCTGGCACATATGCATAAAATAATGTAGCTAAACATGTATTCTTTTTGCACTTAGTCCAATATCCCTTCTATCCTGTTTATTAAATGGTGACTCTATTTGGCCCTCAACGTAGTCACAATTTCTTATGTTGGCCCTCTCTGTGATTGAGTTTGACACCCCTGCATATATGCTGTATTATGCTAAAAGGTGTCATTTTGTAATGTTTTTGGTTGTTGGTGTGCCGCGGGATCTTTTTAATGTAAAAAATGTGCCGCGGCTCAGAAAAGGTTGAAAAACGCTGTTATAGGCTACGATGTTTTTGACAAGTTCATTAAATTATCATTATTATTAGAGGAAATTATGGGGGCATTTTTTTCCCTCTCCTAGTGATATCGGGGGCAAAATTATATTTCTTAGGGGCAGTTTTGCCCTCGTGTATTTCCGACGCTGAAGTAGTTCAAGTACTTACAGAGTATGTCGTTAGCGTGAAGCCTCGTTTATTCCTTCAGCTCGTTCATTTCGCTCATCAACTCAGTAAGAGCTAGCTAGCTCAAATAGTGCCGTCTTTCCAGCCGTCTCTAACTTAGAAAAATGCACAGAGTCTGTGCGCATGCGTGTTCCAGCAGTAAACACAGAGTCGTATTTTACATGAACATACAGACATAATGTGCTCTGCTCTCATTACCATGTCCTGGGAGCTTCTTGTTGACAGCACACAGTCTATCGTTCCATATTTATATTTATGAATGTTTAATCAACGTCTACAAATAGTCAGCGAAAAAACTTTCACTTTTCAACCAATTCTGAACGTCTTTTCAACGTTGGGCGTAGACGTCTTTTCAACGGAAAAATGCTCACTGGGCAGGTTGATCTGGGCCCAGCTCCTTTACCTGTAGTTTCTCCGCCAAAGTTCTCCTCTCAAACGGGTCTTGGAGTAGAGATTTTACCGAGTTAGGGTTGAGTCTTGAAGAATTAGTGTTCGTCTCGCTCGCCATTGTCATGTCGTTAAAATGGCGCCTGTAGAGACTTCTGACGAGAATGCGCAGTTTGGGGCAGAATTAAGCTGAATCTATTTGAGGACGCTGATTGGCTAAATTGTATGTCACACATTTATATCTTTAATCAGCAATTGGCTAAACTGCTTCATAGACCCGCCTCTTTTGGGCAGATTCTCCAGCGCCCCAGCCAGCTGAGACGTGCACATGCGGAGAGGACGTGCAGGAAAAGCATATATTTACCGTAGATATCATATTTTACACATATTACTGGGTGATTCCATATTTCAAAAACACAAATATTGACAATTTCTATAGTTTATTTTATTATTATTATTTCTTTATTATTATTTGTAGCTCAAGGGGGGGCGGCGCCCTCTATTGACCAGCCGCCACTGAGTATGAACATAGTCATCATCGCAGGAATACGTCTCAAAGTGAAAGTGTGGTGTCCCACTGTATTATTGCGTAGAAGGTAAATGTTTGTTTTGACCGGTTGTCAGGAGGAGGAATTCAACTGGCTGCTGAAAGAAGAAGTACATTCTGTTCTAAAGCAGCTCCAAGATGTCCTCAAGGTAAATGTCAGGCTTTCATGTAAACACTGTAACACGGGCTGGGACATGTTGCGATCACAATCGCAGCATTAAAGGGCCACTACACCTATTCTACACATGGAGATCTGTTTACCTGTAATGGTTAGTACGACTTAGTCTGTGAAAACATGTGTATGAAGTCATCTGTGTGTCTGGAGGAGCTTTACATTTATAACAGACACCCCAGCTTACAAAGGGATGACTTCGATCTTTGACTTTGACTCTCTCAGTTCTAGCTCTCGTGGATTTTCAGTGTTTTTTTACACCTGTAACTGGATTATAGACCAGAAGTAGAATCTTAGATCAGAAGCATTCAGTCTGTATAATTTTACACCTGAGACGATGCATCTACAATGTCAACTCAAGGGCTGTGACTTCACAACACTGATTGAGATTTGATTGTAATAGTTAGTTTTCTCTGCCATCAACAGGAGGCATCAAGACGTTTCTCCATGCCGACGCCAGGCCTGGAGAGTCAGCAAAAACAGGAAAACTTCATCCTCGGCAGCTCAACGTAAACCTCTGAACATTTGTATTATAAGTGTAACTCTTAATGCTGTACAGTCAGTATGGACATAATAAGTGAAATACAATGGATAGCGTGTCTTCAGTAGAATGAATAGGTCCTGTCTGTTCCATATGTCTTCTCCCTGTGGAGGAAGTGTCTGTATAGTCTGAAATATGCTGCGTCCCTGAATGAATGCTCGTTTCCTCCACGTTGTAATCTTCAGATCGGTTGCCCTCCCTCGCACTGTAAAGCCATCCCTTGCCTATTGCTCCTCTGGTGATGTTGAACTCAAAATGTGATGTGTTGATTTGCAGCATGGATCAAGTGAAGGGGGTGCTGACTCTGCAGGGAGAGGCTCTGACTCAGGCCGTGAGTTTGACTACTTCTCATTGAGTCTGTATATGTCAAGAGGAAACAATGATTCAAGCTAAATGTGTTCCTTGGTAATGTTTTGCTTTTCCTAACAGGACATAAACCTGAAGGTTGCAAAGAGCAGCCAAGTGTTGCATTTTCAGTTCAGAGAGGACAAGCTGTGGAAACTGCAGCAGGTATGTTAGTGTTTAATGCTGTGAGAGTAGTCTCATTTGTTTTCTCTTATAAGACTTATTGTCCACTACAATGTACATGTTGACTGAGACCGTGTAATCTCTTTCCTAGCTACTGTAGCTAGCTGTCATCAGTCATGCTTGTCGATGAGGCTCAGACCTGATATGAAGTTACACTTGAATTACTCACATTGCCAGAGGGGGGAGACAAAGAAGTTCTGCACCATCGCTTGAACCTGATTCTGTCTGTCAAACCGTTTTTTGTTAATAAAAGAAGAAGAATGAAATCATTTGTAAACTATTAGATTCATGATGTCATCAGCTGTCAGGTCAAATGTTGCTGTTGAGGTTTCTGTCCAGTGACGGCAACATGTTTGTTGTTTGCTGATGATTTTGTTGGAGGCTAGTTGGGCTACCCAGCATAGCTGAGGTCAGGATTTAAAGGTCAGTGTCGGTGTAACCTGATACCTACTGTAGCTCCTAAACATTGGTCAAAACATCATCTAACATCAATACTGGCCTTCCATAGGAGAGCTAACCCAACCTTTTTGTGTTTTTCACCATGTATATTGATTAGTGCTGGGCAAGTTAACGCGTTCATTTCGCGTTAACGCATTCATTAATTAACGCCGACAATTATCTTATCGCGCGTTAACGCATTATTTTTATTTATTATTATTATTGTAACAGACTGTCTCATGTTTATCGTTTTGTATTGGAGATGATATGTCCCTTCAGGGTTGCCGTAGAGAAAAGGCGACTTCCGCTTCTGGTCGGGGGGGTTTAGAAATAAACAGAGAAGCTGTGGGCTGAACGAGAAGTCTGGTCTGCCGACTCCGCTTATTACCGTCTTATAAATGCCCCTCATACACGAACCCAGGACGCTCGGTCACATTGGTGGCAGCGGTGTTTCTTATGCACCGACTACGGACCGCTACGACTATTTTATGCTTCGGCGACTGTGAGTGTGCACTTTCTTAGCTTAGCTGTCTCAGTTTAGCTAGCAGGCTAACTCCGCGGCACTTCAGAGAGAAAAGCGCCGCTGGTTCAAGTACAGGATGTGGGTTGGAGATGAAGACCCGTTGAAGCCCAGCTCAGGGCTGTTCGGCAGACGGTCGGCCAGCAGGGGGCCATGTGGACCTGCCTGCTCCGTTTCCAGAGTTTCGTCGGCTGGGTGAGACAGTCTGTTACATTATTTTGAAAGTGTGTGCACTGGCAGCGGTGGAGGAAGTCTTCGGCAGACTACGTTGATGCAGCGTGTGGGAGAAGTATAGATAAACTAAAGCAAGACAAGCTAACAAATGCTACAGAGAAGTGGAGACAAACTGCAGCCGGTTAGTATTGTGGAAGATGTCGGTCTGAGGAACGTTCTCAAGGTGCGTTCGCGTCGCGTTTGGTGTGAACGCACCTTTAGGATCGCAACGAATGACGACACGTATAAGCCTCCCTCAAGAGGCACCGTCACAAGAAGAATACACGAGTTGTATTAAAGGAGAGGACTACTAAAGCCACGGCGTTACAACGTGCAGCAGCTGTTACTCTCACTGGAGACTACTGGACATCGCTGGGTCACCATCATCACCTCTGAGTTACAGCATTATATTGATGAACAGTAGAGCTGCATTCACATGCTCTGACTGTCATGAAGACACAAGACAGACATTTAGATGAAACGTGCTGAAACATGTTATTCATGTTGCACAGCAGTGGAACGTTTCACATACAGTCACACACTGAGCACAGATAGTGAAGAGATAGAACTGCTACTGTGTAAAGGGAATACTGCTGCTAACAACAACCTGTTGTGTTTAAAGTGTTTACAAACCAAATTGTTATTGACCTTTTGTTCATATAGCAGTACTTTTAGAATAAAAGTGAGCAATACACTACTTTTGAATTCATTATTGAACTTTGCCATAACAATGAGATTAAATATTTTAATCGTTGCCCAGCACTAATATTGATAACTCATGTCTGGTCCGTCTGGATGTACTTTAAATGTAAAATATGAATTGTTGTATGCAAATTGTATTAATACTCCAATCCTGACAATTCCACCTCTCTCTTGTTTCCGTTCATCCTTCAGATTCAGGATGCCAGGAACCATGTGAACCAGGCGCTCCAGCTGCTTGGCAGCCATGACGAGAGCTACCACTTCAAGACGGGGGCTGAGGTTAATAAGGTGTGTCCTCTGTGTCCTGACGGTAACCATGGCCTGGTCCAGCTTCTACTGTGTCTCTGATCCTAGCCTCATGTTTCTGTCACTGCTGTAGCTCATGGATGCAGTGATGCTCCAGCTGACGAGAGCTCGGAACCGCCTCACCACCCCGGCCTCCATGACGCTGCCTGAGCTGGCCACCAGTGGTCTGATGGTAGAGACACATTATACACGCGCACACACACACACACACACACACATTTGATAATAAAGATGAACAATTTATTGGCCAATATTTCTTATTTTTTAACAAACTTGTTACAAAAACAAACATATTTGATAAGAATTTCTGTTAGTGAAGAATTCTGACATTCACTATATGGCCAAATGTATGTGGAGCCCATAGTACCAATGAAGAGAACATCTTTATGATATTAGTCCTGATGGGCAGGTGGTACTCAACATGGTAGCCCTGTCATCAATGGATGAATGATGTCATGTAGTGTTAAAGAGCTTTGAGTGGTCAGAAGACTAGAAAAGAGAGAAACAAGTACAGTCCACTTACTATTTACCTTTTGTTTTACAGATGAGAGTAAAAAACGAGAGCCTGTTAACTTTACCTAAATGCTTTTATTTGAAGTATTTAACATAATAATCAAACGTGTATCTCTTTGCTGGAGGTGTCAATCTTCACCGGCCTCGATGCATCTCAATGAATCACATCCTCGGTGCTCTAGATTACGGCACATGGCTTCTTTTTGAACTACTCATAAAGGAAGTCAGATAGATGTGAACTCCACTTTTTCTTTTGAAAGTGCTTTCAAAAATCCCACTCAAACAGTCTCTAATATAAAAAGCTGCATCCGACCAGTATCTGTGTGAGCCGCATCAGTACGTGAACATGACGTGAATCCTCTGGTGCATTACAGGTCGTTCACAACCTTCTTTTATTGAAGACCCCTACTTCAATCTAAGTAAAGCTCAGCCCCCTCCTCTTACTTTCTAATGTCATCACCATACATTACAAATCTGCAAACACAATTTTAAAAAAGTGATTTGGCTTACTAATGAGTTAAGTCTTTTTTGATTCATTTATCTTTAGCCAATATAAGTCATCAGTTTCATCAACATAAATAAAATGATGGCGTCTTGATGGATTTGACTTTTGGACTTTACAACGCTCTGTTATTGAGTTATTGAGTTATTCAAACTGTTTGGATCACAGGAGTATGAAACAATCCAACAGCCACCACTGTAATCTAGTTCTACAAATAGAATATAGTATAATAGTGATAATATTAGAGCAGTCAGGTTTCCATTGTAAATAAGAAGGTTATTACAGGTTAATGCCCATAATGTCACAGTCACATGTTCAACCATCACATATGGGTGCATCATAAGTGTCCACATAGTTTGGGCCAAGTAGTGCAAGTACTGACATTGACCTGGTCAGTGCTCTCTGTAAGCGTACTGTGGGTCCATATTCCTCTGTTGACCCGTTCTGTCTGTCTCCTTCCATCTCCAGAAAATGTTCACTCCTCCCATGCCCGGGGATGTGATGGTGAACTTCTACATTAACTTAAGCAAACTGTGCCTGACCGTGTACCAGCTTCATGTCCTGCCTTCCAACACCATGAAGGTCAGACCTTGTGGCTCTGCAACACGTTGTGAAGCCTCACTCAGCAGCATGGGACTGATGTTTACATGTTTTGTCTCATCTTAGAATTACAAGCCAGCTGGAAGCTCAGTGTTGCACAACCCAGGAGCAATGTTGTAAGTCCTTCCTTCCTTCAGATGTATACATAAACAGATTTAAGGAAATAATAAATACAAATATTGATATATAGTCAATGCAAAGAAAACAATAAGTACCGATAATACTTAAATGAAGAAATACTTATTAGTCCTAACTTGTGGATGGCAGGGCTCTGTTAGGACCTGCAGCACATGTAGCATGTGTATCTCTGAGACCCCTTTAATCTGTCTTTGCTGGGAACTCTTTCCTCCTCAGCGAGCTCAACAACAACCGCTTTGAGGTGAGCCACGTTCACAAGGTGGAGTGTGTGGTGCCTTGGCTCAATGACACGCTGGTATTCTTCACCATCTCGCTGCAGCTCTGTCAGCAGCTCAAGGACAAGGTGGGTGTCTGTCCTGCAAGATGACTCTGAGCATTCATTCTCACTTGATGAATCTTTAAGTGACACGACTTCTTAAAGCCGCACTCATCAATATTTTCATATGCAAACGATCTACTCTCGGGGCCAAATGCTCAAAAGGATTGAGCAGCTTTTTCTGTCCCTAAACGTGCACAAAAAGAAAAGGATCATGAGGAGGTTCTCTGTCTGTTCTGAGGAATGCCTCGGCACCTCGTCAGTCAGGACCTGGAGGTCTGCCGTCTGTGTTCTTGGGGCAAAGGCAACATGTGGCAAAGTATAAATCAATCAGATGCAACAAAAAAGGGGCAAATTGCACTCGGCTGCAAAACATCATAGCAGTTCCTAGAGATGCACAATTCATGGTGCGGTCAGCGGCTGATAGCCATTCTTTGTGAATTTGGCCGTCGGTGTACGGAACCTTCGGGTAGCAGCTTCTCGTGTTTAGCAGGTGCTGTCCCTTTCAACTGCAGCAGGTCAGATCAGTTCAAACTGTTTGTTTGCTCACTTTTAAAACCTGGGTCCACCTCTGATCAGGTGAATAAAATAACTGTCTCAAGTTTGTTTCCTTCTAACAGACCTGCGTCTGAACAGAGATAACGACCGGGGGAGCAGCATAGACCGTAACATTACTAACAGCACTGCAGAGTACTTGTTTCAGAACTCCACAACATTTAGTGGGCGTCATTGAATTGATTACTCATTTCATTATCGTCAGGCAGAAGACTGTATTACATTTCATTCTTGATGCTCTTTGTTTAAATTAAAAAGTAGCTTTTTTGTGTTCAGTCACACGCGTTAACTCAACTAACAGTTCTCTTGTATTGCAATTCAGTGCACTGAAAATATGAGTGAATGGTTTGAGACACACTGGAGTGAGTGAAAATAGTGCCTCCTTCAATTTATTGAATAGACAATTGAATTGTGACACCAAAAATCTAAATTAAATCTAATTATGATATTACCAAAGATTCCTGGTGGGTGGAGACCAAAGATGAGTGAATATTGGACTTCCACACAAATTACTCTAAATACATAGTGAATGGTGCTTTATGACCTCTAAGGTGATTTTATGAGATGATATTATTTCAACTTGGTCAGCTGCTAAGTGGCCAAAAGAAAAGCGATTAACTCAGCCTCACCGTTGCTGTCAATCACAGTTGTTCGATTTGTGCTGCTGCTGCAGGTGTCCAGGCGTCTGGCCTAGAGATGGCTGCTGATACAGTGACTATGTGAAGGCTACTGGTAGACATTTAACTCTGCATGTGTGATTGTGTATAAACCTAGCTACGCCTCTCTGTCCTCCCATCCATGCAGATATCAGTCTTCTCCAGTTTCTGGAACTACAGACCTTTCTGATCCACTTCCTGTCCCTCCAGAGACCGGCAGAAGCAAACTAACCACGCAAGTGTAACGGACATCCTGGGAAGGTTTTCATTTGTTTTAAACATGTATTTATCATCCCGTCATTCAGTTTCAAGTGTTGCATGTTAGCTGAAGGAACCAATCAAACCCCAACAGATATGAATATTCCCAGGTGTGTTTGCCAGCTGACGGACATTTCTCTCTCTCTGTGTGTGTGTGTGTGTGTGTGTGTGTGTGTGTGTGTGTGTGTGTGTGTGTGTGTGTGTGTGTGTGTGTGTGTGTGTGTGTGTGTGTGTGTGTGTGTGTGTGTGTGTGTGTGTGTGTGTGTGTGTGTGTGTGTGTGTGTGTGTGTGTGTGTTGCATCTCACAGCACCGACTTGAACTCCTCCATGAATGAATGTGATTGTTGCTGATTTGTTATAAGAATTTATTTTTGGATTATTTAGTATGAGAATGTATGAGGTTATCGTCGGTGTTGTTGTGTGGAGCACAAAGTGTCCACTCAGGGCTGGAGGACTAAGCAGCACCAAGAGGTCACAGTGGTCACAGTTTCTATCCGATGAGTTCCCTCACAGCAGTTTCAATGGTTCTTCATCTTTTTGCAGTCCCTTACAATATAATGGTACTTTCTTCAAAAGGGCACTCCTCTAATTTGACACGCCTCACTGCTCATTGGTTAGATATGTCGGAAAGTAAACATAGGAGGAAGGTCCAAGAAGCTCGTATCTGCCCAAAAAACTTCCTTTTATTTTCCAGCCAACTGATAACAACAGTTGCTTTCACTCATCCCAGAATGCAAAGCTCTCCTGGCTATGGGAGCCCTTTATGTCAAACTTGCAGAGCATGTCTTGTAGTTGAGTCAGATTGAGGTCGGCTCACATTCCCACCACAAATTAACTGCTTGAGAATGAATTTGTGACCGGACTGAGTCCTGTAAACAGCTGTGTTCATGGGGGACTGGAGTCTGGACTAAACGACGTAGGCTGCTCCGCCCTTAGTTTGGGTTTGGAGCCCACTCATTTCAGATCAAATGTCTGTTAGAAACTGGAAGTGTAGCGTTTGAAAGAAGTGGGCATTTACTAGGAAGGAGGGTCAAACAAAAGATGTTGAGTTGCATTGTGGGGTGTTTTTGGACCTACATGAGACTTGATTTGACCACTCTAAGGTAATCTGTGCATTCACAGTACATCCAGCTGTACTAGTGGAGCTGTCCAGCACTGGGTCTGGCCATGGCCCCCTAGATGACACTACGCAGTTCTTTTAGAAGACAGCCCCCTTAATCTGGGAATTTGTTTCAGTTTCACTAATTCCATAGAATTGCTCACTATACTTAAAGGTTCTCTGTATGTGTTCAGAGCATTAACATATCACAGCTGTCGTCTATGTAAAGATGTAGAGGAGGAATGAGCACAGAATGAAGTCTCTCTCCCTGTGTGTGTGCTTATCACAGCTTCTCCTGCTCTGTTCACATAGCCGGGCCGGCTGTGTGCTTTGAGTGCATGTTAGTGCACGTGAGCGTACCCCACAGGTTAGCTCACGCCTGCCGCTCTACACTGCTCTAATACGACGGTCACATGGTAAAGCCGTCCAGACCGACAGACATGGAAGCGTTTCTCCTCAGGTTAACACTGTCAGCAATGTTGCCGTTGTTGTTAGCGCTGTTAGCACTGTTAGCAGCCGGAATGCAACAGTATTGCAAAGAGAGGGCAAAAGGTCTTATGAAGGGGAGGAACAGACTCGGCTGTGAGGGGATGCATAGTATTAAAACATTTCCCACTGTGATCTTTTAACTCTAACCTGTTGGAGACAGATGGTACCGTCAGTGTTTGTGGACCAGGTCCAATGTCCGGCCTTCCAGACACACTGTGATCCGGACCAGCTGTGGAGTTCCCCTCCAACACTTCACACAGGTGAAGTCCATTAAAGCTCCAGCTTCCGATATAGAAATGAAGGACTCATTCTAAGCTAATAGAAACTCAACAGTTGTTAGTTTCAGGTGATTATACAATAATGAATACACAGTGATGCATATTATATTATATTATATTTCCGGTAATAGATACACAGAAATCCTACACACTGGCCCTTTAAGTGCCAGGTTGACGTATCGGAGCGTTCTGAGCTGGAAACTGGTAACTCTGCTGTGACCTGAAGGGGCATTGGTGTGGACGTTGTGCTGGGCTGCTTCTCTCTTTTGTGTTGTTTATTGCTCCATTCGGTGTAATTGACTTAAGTCACATTCCCTGGTTACTGCATGGATGTGACTGAATGATAAGCTACTTGTCACGTTTACTGATTTCATGTGTTCATCTGCTCTATGTTCATATTTATTTCACACGTTTTGCACATATGTTGTTGGATTCCCTGTGAACCAAACACTAATCCAATCTTGAACAAATGACTTCATTCCAGTAAGTGTTAATCTATTTTCAAAAGCTGCCTCGCATACAGTATATAAATGTGGAAATGATTTATCTGATATCTGTGCAATAAAAATATTCTAAACAATAAGCCGTCTCTGTTGACCTTTGCTGCAGTGAAGCTACAAATAACGATGTGTCATTAAATGTTTTCAGTATCTGAAGAGAAATATGTTTCCTCACATATTAAAGAACATGCAGAGGTATAAAACTAGTAAGTAAAAGTAGAAGAATTGCCCCGGTGACCCATATAGTATCCATTTTATTAATATGTTGTGAATAGTGCTGAATGTGTCGACAGCATTTCTTATTGGCATTAACAGAGGAGTAAACCAGCTGGACATGGCAGATGCAGAGTGATTCTTTACACTGAAAACAGCAAAGGGCTGCATGTCTCCAGGGCAGTGTGCAAGAGGTAACAAACATGCTGGTGGATGACGAGGAGGCCTTTCGTCTCCAGGAGTGAACAGAACAGTTAAGTGATGTTTTAAAGTGGTCTGTATGTTAAGATGGAAACCTCAACAGAAGGTTTTACTGAAGGACCGGATGATTACTGATGTCTTTGTGTCTGACGAGCACTCCATAAATGAACATGGAATGATGAGAAGGAATACACCAAGACATTAAATAGAGCAAAGTTTTTATTACTTTCATATGATGATTACCAAGTAAAACCTTCAACTAACTAAATAGGAGGAAGTGACATTCATGATTCCTCTGTGGTATCCTAGCAACACACAGCAGTAACAGTAAAAATGATCACATGATAGACTTTCATGAGCAAAGGACTCGTGAACAACAATTCATTCTGTGTGTAAGTGGACTAAATCTGCTGACATCCAATCAAAGCTTTGGCACAAAGTCCAACTGAAGGCTCTGCTTCTAGCTTCATCAACCTTCACGTCACTGCAGTGCAGCTCAGCTGTCAGGGCTCCAGAGCCATGTTCTCTATGCCCACCTTCCGTCTGCGAGGCTGTTGAGGAAGCACAAAGCTCTGTCATTACCAGAGTACACAGTTCTGATTCAGTTTGCTTCACTACATTACAGCATCTCTCTCTAGGGTGGTTATACGTCTGCATTCAGGATGCCAGGAATACGTCCTGCCCTCCACCCAGAGGGGGTGAGAAGGACTAAGATGAGTGGATGTTCAGGGTGAACACCTCAGCTGAAATGCCTAAAATAGTAGTGCTTCTTTGTGGCTTGTCCTACGGCTGTGTCTGGAATCACACCCTCATTCACTACTCCCCATACAACTGTATCAAAGTCAGTAGTCTACTCCACCGTGAGCAGTTGCACAACTGTAATTTTCACATCTATAAAATGCATCACATGGCATTGAGGGGTTGTTGGCAAAAAGTCATGGACTTCAACTGTTATGTACAAATAAATGTGCACTCAGAATACGGACATTCAAATACAAATGGAGGGTAAATATAGCACACTACATAATAAACAGAACTCCATGTCTTTCTAGCTGACTGCTCTGAGCTCTGTTCTGTCCCACTTGTCAGTCAGGCAGTGTGCCCTAGCATCAGTCTGTACAGCTGGAAAGTAACATTGTGTTCAGCTTCCCATTCTCTCTGGTCAGCGCCTCACTATGAGTGTGTTTTCCTTCACTTCTCTCCTATATGTGTGTGTGTGTGTGTTTTACTTCACTTCTCTCCTGTATGTGTGTGTGTGTGTGTGTGTGTGTGTTAACCTTCTCGTCATCACAGCAGCAGCAGCAGCAGCGGATGAGGACCAGGATGACCAGCAGTAGAACCATGCCTGAGAACACACAGTGAGCAGACAGCACACATCCTCAGTGCTCAGTGATTGTCAGTCGGACCATCACATCAAGCTCAATCTGCAGAGAAACCCACATTCATGGAACACAGACTACTTTGATTTGAGGAGTTTGGTCGATTTGATTGGTTCCAACATCTAATAAGTGTCTATGGCAGACAGCTCTGTCCAGCATGCAGTAGCTTCAGCATGCTGTATGTGACAAGCTGTGGGCAGCTAGCATTAGTGATAAGAATGGCAATGATGAAGACAAAAGTGAAAAGCCAAAGTGTACAAGAAAAACAAGTGTTCTTTTTCCATGGGATCCAGACCCACTGGAGAGTACTCTGGAGACAGAAGACAGCCTCAGACTGTTGGAAACTAGCTTGCGACTAGAATAAAGAAATGACACCATGCTGCACTAGCAAGTCTAAAGTAGGAAGCAGACGATATGGTCATCACATGATGTCCAACAGCTCTGCCTTCTGCCGACTTCATCCAGTCAAACGGCCTTTCTCTCCATAACTACGAGCTCATTCATTCACACTGAAGAACTCTGGTGTTTGAGCTTATTGTGATGTCATTTCTTCAAAGTATCTCAAATGCTTCATATAACCTGAACAGCCGAAGCTAAAGGGTTAGGTAAGTCAAAACAATACTAATTAATAAAAGTATTGAAACTGCATCAGAACTTTAAAAACAATTTTAAAAATTGGACATGTGTGAATAAATAACAGTAACGATATATATATATATTTTTTTGACATATGCTGATTTTTATGAGCAGGGTGCAAATAGATAGCCGACGTCATAATAAGCGTACAGCATGATGATGTGGAAGACAGAAGAACTCAGCATTATGGGTTTTCTTGTGGCAATTTCTGCTGAATAAAGCACAAAGTCAACTTTTGTCTTTCTGTAAGTTTAACTCAAGCTTCTGCAGCCGGACTCACAGCACACTCAAATGAATGAGATGCACAAATGAACAAAGGACAGAGGAGAGGTCAGTGTTTTATACACTGGAGACTGTGGAGTACACAGTGTCTTCTCCTGGTACAAAAACAGCAGCTCACAGCACAGTGTAAGTGGACTGAACTTGTTTCTCTCTTTTCTAGTCTTCTGACCACTCAAAGCTCTTTAACACTACATGTTATCATTCACCCATTCATGCAACATTCACACACCGATGGCACAGCTACGGGAGGTTAAGTGCCTTGCCCAAGGACACACGAACGAGCGGAGCCGGGGATTGAACCACAATCCTCTGATTGAAGGACGACAATGCTCTACCACTGTCTTATCTCGTTCTGTCCCTGATCATTGTGTAAGGCGCTAAAGCACCATCTGCATAAGATCTGGCAATTTGCATCACAGTTTCATTTTGGAGTGATTAGAACAGGATCATGCAAGCAACCAAATTTAACCGTGTTACCGTTTGGTTACATGTGGAAGATGGGATTTAAAGAAACATCTGTACGGCCCGATGTTTCCCTCAGATGAAAATCAGTCCTCTCTTGATGATTTTACAATAGATGGAGTACAAATACCTTCAAATGTTCCAGTGATAAATAACTAGTCTTTAGTTCTGTTCTGTTATTGTTCTACAATGGAGACACTGGTCTTTACTGTTAACATCAAATGAGTACTTCATTAATATCTTATTGAACTAATTGTCTTTAAAGCAGTGAGTAAGAATGTTTTTCTTCATTTCTAACTCTTATTCTTTACGTGATCAGAAGCAAAAGGTGCACACTGATGGTGTGAAACATGTGAATGTAGACTTTTTGTTGTTGAGATGGTTGAATGCCAGGAGATCTCGGTGGATATTTGAGCACCACTGTGTTGCTGTATGGAAGTCCCTGAGACATCTGACTGGTTTAAGAGATGATGAATGGACACAAGCATCTAATGATCTGTTTGCATCTTGAATCGCCATCAGGTGGTGGGGAGATGATCCAGGGGTTTAAAGGTAAACTTTTCATGGCTTTCTGTTCATTTTATATTTTGCATTTGCCTTCAGTAAAAAATGTTTGAATATGGACCCTGATGCTGTTTTCTAGAAGTAATTTGAACGTCTTACATCGGTTTCTTTCACCTTCACTCACCAATGAAGATGAAAAAGACTGCAAAAGAAACGATGTCCCAGTCCGACTGGAAGGACTGCAGTCTGGAAACCACATGGCTGAGCTGATCCTCCAGCAGGTCTTTGTGCTCCATCGCTCTCAGACGCACTCAACACAGCAACTGATGTCAATTCAAAAGACGTGCGTCTTTATTTGAACGTGGAAAAGACAGCGGCTGTGTAGTAGAAAAAAAACAAATCAATCAAATTTGAAATCATACGGGAATAGGTAGTGAGAGTTGTGAGTACAGTAACAGACTGAATGTGAGATTCCACTTTGGAACAGACTTGTGAATGTGCCTAAATATTTATTCTGTGTGATTAAAAGAATAAGGTTCACAATTCTCCCAGTAACACTAGCCTTAAAACAATAGTCCGGTGGCCATAGGCCCATTGAAATAGGGTTTTAACATACCTGATATCTTAGGATATATGCTTTGCATTATTTAAATAGCTCTAGAAGCTACAGCTCTATTATAACACAGTGAGAATACACTGTAAACGCTCTTATTTGTTACTATACCCCAATACAGCAATGCACTACATGTTGTGTTCACTGGTAACTAGGCGGACTCACATTAGACATTAGTTATCGTTCAGTACTTCATTCTCCAGAAGCTTTTCAAGATGGAATTTGATCAAACGGATAATATTTCAATGTACAATAAGTCTAAAAGTATTGGTGAGTTATTTAGATGTTATTTCTTACCTGTAAACGGAGTCTCTAGTTTCAGCCTTTCCTTCCGGGTCCAAAGGTCTCCCTGACTCACCTGCCGGTCACACTGACGCACCGTGTCTTTAACAGACACGTCCTGCAGTGTGTGGGGGTTTCCTCAGCAGACATGGTGACCATGGAGACAACACTTCTGATAGGCTTCAGTTGTCCTTCTCTTCACTTTGTGTGAGAGATCATTTCCGCAAAGAAAACATCATCAATAAATCAGAATCAGAATCAGCTTTCTTGGCCATGTATGCGTACGCATACAAGGAATTTGACTCCGGTTTAAATGAGAAGTTAGTTATGATACAAATAAAATACTCATAGTAAGTCACATTTTTAGATTTACTAACATAATTAGAATTGTATCAGTTATAATTATGTAATAAAAAGTCAAAATTATAAGATAAGTCAAAACATTTCTTTCATCTCAACTTCTGACTTAATTAGTCACAATTCTGATACTTAATCTCATTTGACCATGAGCATTTTCTAATAGGCTTCCATAACTTTGTCAACATACAGTATACTCCACATCACATGACATGCTATTTATGCATTCTGTCACAAACCACTTTACATTTATTTGAATCCATAATTAGGTACTTCCTTCTATACATTTGAGGCAATACATACATAAATCAAAGTAGAGCAATGCACTACTGTAAGGTTCACTCAGCAGTCCCCTGTGGTTGGCCCGTGGTGGAGGCATGTAACATGTGGCGGTTGTGACTCCTCATGATCTCATCTTAAACCCACCACATGTTACGTATGATGTGACCATCGAGGATAAAACAGCAGCCACTCATTTTTGATTGTGAATCCCTTTCCACACAAAACTGTGATTTGTTCCTCACGGTGATGTCTAAGCTTCACCGTGCACTCTGTTCAACTTTAACATCTGAATATAAGATTTGAAAAATCTCCATATTGGGAATTATTCAATGACAGAAAAGGAGGATGTCATTTTAAGAATTGCATGTGGAACAAACATCTCAGACACAAGTTATTGTTCATAGTGAAGTATTTTATATGTCTTAAACATATGAGAGCAGAGGAAAGGTTAGGAGGGAAGTGGACTCAGGAGACATCAAGCAAATACAACTACACAAGCACAAGTGTGTGACAACTGGGGAGTTCTAACGGGTGTTATGATAACAACGTTCCTTTATTATTATTATTATCACGATGCACGTTGGGACGATTTGATTGGCTCAACGGCCCTAAGCTACACGGAGGTGTTCCCTGACGGACAGCTTAATTGACCAATAAGTCGTCGTCATATTTTTGCTGACGTGGAGGCAGGAAGGGTTCTTCCCCCGGTCTTCCGGGTGACACTTCCTGGAACAGCTGAAGTTGTTTTGGAGGTGCGATGGCCGAAGATCCTGCACTGTCTCTCCGGGTCTCTGAGATCAAGGACCCGGCGGTTCTCTTCGAACGTTACAACACCGCGGAGATCCGCCGGGTCGAAGGCAAAGTCCGCGGGGAGATCGAGCAGAAGAAGGAGGAGCTGAGGCAGATGGTGGGGGAGCGCTACCGGGACCTGATCGATGCCGCCGACACCATCGGAGAGATGAGGCAGTGCTCGGAGAGCGTCGTCCAGTCCGTCCAGGACATGCACCAGTACTGCCACAAGCTGAAGCAAGGCACACCCAGCACGAGCAGCTGCAGACAGGAGGTGAACGCTAACGGTCGTACTGTCGTTGTAGGAACACCAAACTTCATGTCAAACTGTGGCCATTCATGATCATATGAGTTGTATGCATACATTCCCCCCCAACTATTTTATGAATTAACACTCAGTACGGCTCAATGAAACGTGCTGACCGATTCGGCATGGAGCTGCACGGAGCTTATGTGTGTAGAGCCCTGACTCAGTGGAGGCTAGCTGCCCGAGCCACATAAGAAATGCAAACCTTAATTCAAATGAAGTGTTGCTGGTGGATCACTTTAATGCCGAATTTACCTGAGGACAATTGTTAACTGCCCAAACACATCTTCTGTGTGTATTCTTGCTGTCATATGGAGCTCATTACATTATATTTGTGATGACAGTTGTTGACATATGTAATGGAAGTTTAAGATGGTTCTTGACTGTGTGATCATAGTACTGTAAATCTCTACATTGTCTGGTGTTTGTACTTCTTATCCTTTTACACTTGCTTTTTCTCTCTCAATTTAAATTCTATACACACGTTATCCAAAGTCTAAAATGCTGCATGTGTGTGTCATCCTGTCGTAGGGCCAGAGGCAGTGGCAGGAGAAGTTCTACACCATGGCCTCCCAGATCAAGCTCCTCTTGGAGATCCCAGAGCGCATCTGGAGCGCCATGGAGGCGTCCCAGTACCTCCATGCCACCCAGCTCTACCTGCTTTGTTGCCACCTGCACAGTTTGCTGCAGCTGCAGGTTGCTACAGGGGGCCACTACAGCCCCGTCCTGGCCCGCTTCCCCATCTTGGTCCGGCAGGTAGCCACCACGGGACACTTCAGGTACTGGATGTTTTACTCAGAGATTCTAATGGAAAAATCCCACGCCTCAGAAGTGAAAGAATTAGTGGTGGATCCACTTGCAGTCGACCCAACTAGTTAGTGACCACCTGGTCATAGGTCAGTAACTAGTCTGTCCTTCTGCAGATCCACCATTCTCCTGGACAGCAGGTCTTTGCTGCGGGGCCGCGCCGTGTCGGACCAGGCCATCGCTGAGGCCCTGGTGTCCACCATGCTGCTGGAGGACAGCTCACCACGCCAGGCCCTGGCTGACTTCTTGCTGGCTCGGAAGGCTTCTATCCATCAGCTTCTCAACCAACCACAGCACGGTATTCTACCATTTGTAACACCCGCCAACATATATGCATTTTAATATCCGAGTGTGCCATAACACATTCACAAGACACGAAGCAAGAAGTACTGCTTAAAGGCTTTTACTGTGAAGCAGAGCAGGAAATGTTAACAGTATGAATATTTAGTAAATGTATAAGTAAAGCAAAAGTGACGGTCAGAAGTGTGTGCCCGTTCATACAAGCGTGTATTTGGTCCAGGTGCAGGGATCAAGGCCCAGGTGTGCAGCCTGGTGGAGCTGCTGGTCACCACTCTGTTCCAGGCCTACGCCGTCTTCTACCTGCCCCCAGAGGGAGGCCCCAGGCCGGGGGAGGGAGCCCTGAGCTGTGGCATGCTCTTTTCTACCCTGGAGAACGTCACCTCCACCACATACGCAGGTAAACCGCTAGGATGTCAAGACACTTGTGATTTCCCTACTGTAAACAGAAAGTATAATGTTGGGATAGAATAAAAAGCAGCCCACAATTTATCAAGCCATATTTATGAATCCAAATCATGTTAGGTCATGCTACATCAGCTACCAGCAGTTCCTGTTTATGGGGCAAAATGAATACAATTTGTGTGATTTCTAAGCAGATGTGTGGATATTTAGACTGAGCTCTTTCCGTTATGTATATGACGTGTATGTTCCGATTTGACTGAAGAAAAGGCTTTCGATGCAGTATATCTTAAAAGCATTAAGCGTAAAGTAAGAAAGTCCAAAGTCAACGGACACAGATGTATTATGAAGCACACATATCCATGATAAAGAAACAGTGACACCTTCAATCCCATCTCTCTCCTCAGCTAAAGACAGGAGGGTGTTGCAGGAAGAGACGAGTACAGGCAGCTGGTTCAAATACCTGCCTCCCTCCATCACGGAGTTCCAGCCAGCCCTTCGCACTCTGGCTCAGCCAATCCAGAGAGAGCAGCTTCGGGACACCCTGCAGCAGTGGATCGATACGTAAGTACCAACCAATCAGGATACTGGTGTTCTTAACCTTTGACATGCACGTCTAATTATTATAATACACAACCACAGAGAGTGCTTGAAGGATTTTAAAGGTTTAAACGGTAGACATGAAATAGTGCTGCAGCAGTAAATATAGGAATATAATATGAAATCATTCTAATGAATAATAACAATTTCACAATGACTCACCTGTCTATCACAGTAGACAGGTGAGTAAGAGTAAAATGTAAAAACTCCAGAGTAAACGGATTGTGCAGCAATGTCGTCAATGCATATGGGCCTGGTGATGTGCTAAGCAGTTTGCACCACCCACTGTAGAGCCTTACAGTTGAGGGCTGGACCATAAATGCATGTATTGATACCAAATGATGTAACCGTTGTATATAATGCTCAAAGGGCCCCAAACATGTGCATTGTAAACACATGAATTGGTACAAAAGATGGATGAAAGTGTTTGCAGTCAACTTTGGCCATTAAAATCAATAATCGGTTTTATAATAACTAAAAATAGCAGAATTTTATTACCCACCCTTCAAAAAGGGATAATTGATGAATTAATTAGTCTCAAGTTCTGGAGTTGGATGCACACATGGTTGCTTGGCTTGAGCCAATCTGTCTCTCTCAGCAGGCAGCAGGATGGTAACATCTTGGTTCATTCCCATGTGGCTGTGGTAAAGGAGTGGTGGCAGCTTTTGCCAGATCTGGTTGCTGTGTGCGGCTCAGAAACCTGTCAGCTCAGTTTCTGGGGTTCCTTCACAGATGTAGAATTCAAGTCACCACCATTTGCTACAGGGTGGCGCAATTGCCATACGGGCGGTGATACAGAGTATCCCGGAGTCCATGTTGAGCCGCATCAGCCTGCGGAGGAAGAGCCATTGCCTCACTGTCTTTGTGATAGTGTCACTGTGGTGGGTCCAGGTCAGGTCCTCATTGATGTGAACCCTGATAAACCTGAAGCTGCTGACTCGCTGCGCCATAATCCCATTGATGGTGATGGAGGTGTGTCCTTCTCTGTCACTTGCTGTAGTCCACAATCAGCTCTTTTGTTTTGCTGGCGTTAAGATGGAGGTTGTTGTTCTGGCATTAAGATGTCAGGGCTCTGAACTCCTGTCTGTATGCCGTCTCAGTGTCATCAGTGATCAGGCCAATGACTAGATGGGTTATGGCTAACTTACTTCTTTTTGATGCCATAGCACGTCAGGTCCTTAGAAGAGAGCGTGCCTTTACACAGCATCCTGATATTGGCAGAGACAGATGGATGGTTCTTCACATGCAAAGTTTATACCAGTCGCTGTCCAGGGGAACATCTTCCGTTGCAACATCACTTATTACGGCACCTGTTCTTTCGTTCAGCTCCGAGATGATCTTGCTGTGGTGAGACGGTTTTTTTAAGCCATTTTCGTATAGAACAATTCATTTCTTTATTTCAGTGACAGAATGACCCTCAAGTGGCAACAGCATCTTTTCCCATTCCGTGGCTTTAGCAGGTCCCTTAATTCTGCAGTGTTCTTCTGCAAGTATAGATTTTCCTTTATGGATCTCCGAAAGCAAGACTAAAATCTCCAAACTTTCCATTCTTTTGTGCCATTTTCACGAATGACCACTTCTGGACATAAGGGGCAGGACGCGTAGCCTTATATGGTATTACCGGGCCGTTGATTATGCATTAAGCATTACAGGGAAGGACCTGTTTGACAAATGAGAGGTCAACTAATCCAGAGCCACTTCACCGATGCCAACATGCTTTGTCAGACAACTGATTAAGATATTATGGTCCACTGGGTCAAAGGCTGAGCTGAGGTCGAGGAGAAATCAAATAGAATACAGGCCTGAGTCTGTCATTGGTGACCTTGACCAGAGCACTGGTCACTGCTGTCAAATATTTTGAATTTATAAAAAATGACTTAAGCCTTTTATTAATCAAACGATAATTGATAATCTATTGATATCTAATCAATGCCTTTTGAATCTTTCCTCGACTCTTAGCTGTAAGGAGGACATCTGCCGTGGCGTTAGCGGCCTTCTGGTCTATGTGAAGAGCATGAAGGGGTTGGCAGCCATTAGAGACTCTGTATGGGACCTCCTGTCCACCGAGTCCATCAGTCAGCACTGGAGCACTGTGTGTCAGCGACTGCTGGAGTGCCCCCTGGTTGTCTGGGATGACTTCCTGCAGCAACTCTTCCTTCAGCGCCTGCAGGTTAGTGCTCTCCTAGCTTCACACTTGTTATAGCTCTTAGCGGTTTTCAGCATCTAAACACGTCTCTCCATTGACGTCTTAAGGATTCATGTTGAATTTTACAGTAGCGACAGACTTGCAAAATTGATCAAATTTGACATATGGTAATATGCCAATGATTCCATCCTCCTGTTCCCCAAGGCCATCACCAAAGAAGAAACTGAAGCCATCTCAACGAGCTCCATCCAGCTCCTCACCTCAGCTGTGAGGGATCTTGAGGGCCAGACCATCCATACTTCTTCAGCTACCAACCCTGGCTCAGGCCGCGGGGGCCAGTACGAGGTAGATGTGGCATCCTTCCTGTGGTCGGAGTCTCCGGGGGACCTGCTGAGTGATGCAGGGTGGGTCAGTGTGACCCAGCGGGGGCAGCAGCACCATAGGAGTAGCCTGGCCATGAAGACCCAGGCCCTGACGCCCTGCGTTCAAAACTTCTGCTCCTCTCTGGATGCTAAGCTAAAGGCCAGGCTGGAGGACCTGCAGTACTACCTACCCTCCCAAGACACAGGTGATGGCAGTTCAAACTTAGCCAGTGTATTGTTCAGACAGACGTCTTCCTTAGGATAGAGATTGGGCTGTCTGTCCCAATCTAGACTCCATGAGGTGGTCACGTTCTGAGTATTTAAACACCTATTATGCTGATTTGTCATTTAACCTGAGGCTGAGGTCATCATTGTTTGCTGTCATCGAAGAGACAAACATATCTGATCTGCAAAAGAGGAAAAAAATAACATTTCCAGTTCATAGCCTCAAAGGGAGGTGAAATGATCATTGCCGCTCAAAACAATGAAATACCAGCTCGTGCAAATGAAGCAGTCAGTTTGCTATTGTTATTAATATTAAGCTGGTCAGACCACAAAGTGCCATAACTACATGAATTCATTCCCTCTCATGATATAGGTGGTGCTGAAAGCTTGATGAAGTTGTGACTCTTTGCAGAGCTTGTTGAGAGCCTATTGTAACTTGTTAACTGGTAACATAGCCAGCCCACCTGGCCCTCCATGCATGCTACGCTTACTGCAAACCTTGTTTGATGGTGCAGCATAGCTAATATGTTAACTCCCTAATTTTTGAATCTCTGCGTATCTTTACCCTCTAAGGTTAGCACTGTCACTGGCCGTGATGTTTTGTCACACATTTATAGTCCCCTGATGAATCTCAACTCATTTTCCTGTAGTGCCACCATGAGGTTGACATTGGTTTAGTTTTGATTGAGTATGTTTCAACAACTATTGTTGGTCTGATCTGACTTTTAATTCAGTGTCACTAGCGGATCATCATTTTCTCATGTTCAATGAAATATTTCGACATTTACTCGATTGATTGACATTTACAAATTACAAGCACTGTTTTCTAATGACTTTGATGGTCCCCTGACTTTTACTACAGTGCCACTAGCAGGTTGATATTTTTGGTTTCGAGGGGAATGTCTCAAAAACGGTTGGATGGGTTGTCAGGATGAATTCTAATAACTTTGGTGATCCTCGGGTCAAAATACCTGCAAAATGAATCACATTCCCATCAGCCTCAGCTGGGCTTTGTGTTTAGTGCTGATTAGTACAACATGCTAAAGATAGTAATGGTCAACATTATACCTGCTAAACATCAGCATGTTAACATTAACATTATGATTATGCCAGCATGCTGACATTAGCATTTTTCTCAATGCCCCACTGTGTGTGTGTGTGTGTGTGTGTGTGTGCAGCCTCACAGAGCTGCTAGCATGGCTGTAGACTCTTGTTCAGTACAGCCATGTAGTATATACAGTACACAGAGCCAGTATTATCACATCCTGAATAATGCTAATATTCACCTTTCATACTGTGCTCTGTAGGGTCTGACTCCAGCTCAGTCACAGTCACCTCCTCTGGTCCCAGCGAGAGCTCGTCAGCGTCCTCTTTTAACCGCTTCACAGACTCTCCAGCAGTGGAGGACGCTTTACGTGAAGGCTGCGTGGCCTGTGTCCGCCACATCCTGTCTTCCATCCGCTCTGAACTGGCCTCAGCCTCACCTGACCCCAGCCCCGCCTGCCTCAGTTCAGTCCTTTTCATGGCCAGGCTGTGCCAGTCCATGGGTGAACTCTGCCCCAACCTGAAGCATTGCATCCTGGGAAAACAGAGGGGTTCTGAGGCCACAGCGAAGGAGACCCCCAGACAAGGCAAGAAGCTGGGCAAAGCCAGGGCCACCACGGAGGTCAGCCCCACCCAGGCCAAGTGGGGATGTCTGAAGGAGGAGCTCCTCGTTTGCAGCATGGAGGCGTACCGCATCTGGAGCTCCGCCCTCTCCAAAGTCAGACACTGTCCAATGTATTTATGTGAAACTTTATTTGTTGAAAGTTTTACGAAGTCTGTTTGTGTTGAGGACTCTTAGGAGAGACTAAGATAGCCGGGGGTCGTAAACATTTAGGTTACATGATGTGCTGTAGTAGCTCAATTGGTTGGTTATGACTTAAATGCAGTTGAAACTCCAAAAGCTTACACAAACTTTAGAATTGTGTAATAAAAATGAATGTTGGGTAAGCCCAGGTTCTGTCCTTAGGTTCTAAACATCGCTTCAATTTAGGGTAGTTATCCACCTTTTTTGTATTTTCTATTTTCCAAGCCTTAATCTCCGTGGACTTCTAATTCAGTCAACAAAAGGCTGTCTGCTTGATAGCAAATGCCTTTCCACTAAAATAAGGCCTTAACCTCACATCATTATTTGTTTCACAATGTGAAAAGGCCTTTGAGCTCCTTTAACACTTTAAAGCTACATTGATTATTTTGCTCACTTTGGGGCAGCAGAACCAGCTGTAAACATCTGACGTCTACTTAAATGGCCTTATAACATTTTGGCTAATGTTTTAGTAAATGTAAACAACATCAGCATTATATGTGACAAAACGATCCATGCCCAAAGTCCACTTACCCACTTCTGGATCTCTTAACATGTCTCTGGTGTCATCATGTGACAATAATGCGACCGTAGAAATGGGATTTCAGGAATTGAGTAAAAAGTTAGAACTGCATTAATCAACATAATTCTATTAACATTGTATCAAATGTGAAAGGTTTCTGCTGTAGTGACAAACCCACAGACGGTTATCAACTCTGTAGTTCCCTCAGCTCTACAGAGGCTTGTAGAGTCTTTAGCTCACAGTTTTGGTTTGACAGGACACAATGCTGTTCTTATCAACTTCATTTCCAGCAGCAGCATCTGTTTCCAGCGGTAAACCCACTGCACTCTACCTGCTGACACAGTCAGAGACTAGCTGGTCAACATTGTGGAGCATTTAGCAGCTTAAGAGTCAGATATTTAGAGGAGTCACTGACCAAACCAGAGCAAAGAGGAGAATGGCTCTTATGGTGAATTGTGTGTGGTGTTGTTCCAGGTTCTGCTGGATAAGTTTGCCACAACGCTGCATGCTGAGTCTGCCGGTGCCATCCTTACAACAGCAACAAACTGGGAGGATCTGGAGATCCAAGAAGAAGCCGAGTCGGGGAGCAGTGTCACATCCAAAATCCGTCTTCCAGTCCAGGTCAGCCAGCACGACCTCAGGAAGCACAACCATTTCTGATTCCATTCAGTGATCTGATGTGAAGTTTGTCTCCTCTACAGCCATCTTGGTTCGTGCAGTCGCTGCTATTCCAGCTGTGTGTGGAGGTGAACAGGGTGGGGGGCCACGCTCTGCCCCGGCCCACCCTGCAGGAGCTGCTGCAGACCTGTCTGGCTCAGGTCCTGCATCACTACCACAGCCTCACACAGCAGTCCTTCAGCAGAGTAACTAGCACACACACACACACACGCACACGCACACGCACACGCACACACACACACACACGCACAAAATGGAAATGAGAGATGTTTGTATAGTGAGATGATTTGGTCTTCAGATTCTATAACCTCTGAAAGCATGTTCATGATCAGCAGTTTACTAAATAAGGAGCTTATGATCGTATCACACAATCTTCCTAAGCAGATGTTTCCTCATATTTACTTTGCAAAGCAACCTAGCTAAATGTTGGTAATAACAGTTGACACTTATTGGAGTTTGCTGACCTCATGCACATTACGTTACCATTGTACATACATTGACAAACGCATAAATGACGACACATGGCTTTTATTTCATACGCTATACTCGGTTCATGTTATATTGTTGGGAGTACATTATTTTCTGTTTGTAGTGCACACATTAAGTTATCTATTTAAAGTTACTACAAGGAACTTTCATTTGGTGTTGATTTGGCGCTCCCTGTGGACTAAAGTGGTAGTGTTTCTGATCACCAGAGTCCCTTTAGAAAGCCTCTCATTTTACTGCAGCAGTCCTGGTTCTGGTTCTCCCGTGCCTCCCTTCCCTCCAGCGGGTCCAGCAATACGGCCTGGGACTCCAGCAGAGAGGTGTCGGTGTTGACTCCTAGAGAGGAGAAAATCTGCTCGAGGAGGAGGAGCAGCTGCTGCTGCTGCTGTCGGGAGCTGAGCTCTCCTCCTCCCTCCGGAGCTCCGACTGCAGGTCCAAGGCTGAAGTGAAGCCGGATCTGGGTCTGTCCATGATAGGCTGGTCTCTGCTGGAGGATCTGGGTCTGTCCATGATAGGCTGGTCTCTGCTGGAGGATCTGGGTCTGTCCATGATAGGCTGGTCTCTGCTGGAGGATCTGGGTCTGTCCATGATAGGCTGGTCTCTGCTGGAGGCCCCGCTTGAGTCTGAGCTGAAGGAGTTTCTGGTGAACCTGGATGATTTCATCAGATTTTATGTGGCAACGCCAAAATCAACAGAAAATGAAAGTTCCTGGCAGTAGCCTCAAGGGTTCCTGTGTTACACTGACTAACACACCAAAGGCTGCTGCTGCTCAACCAATAGCGGCTCAACATGAAATATCCAAGAGATGTAAACTACCCGTAACGTATACTAAAGAAAAAAAGGGAAACAGAGTTTACACGGTTTTTGCAAATTAAGCTTTAAGTACAAAAAATTCACCTCATTTGCATATCATATTATTTTGCCTCAAAAGTAGTGAAATAGTGGGTAACCTTGTTTTTTAGCTTTCAGGTAATCGGATAACCATACTGTATATTTGTGAAGTAGATATCTGATATCGGTGCTGGTCTAATATGGTTTAAATTTGATGGCCCCTGGTATAAAGAGGATGGTGGAGTGAAGTGTTCTTATCATTCACTAGGAACCACATACGCTTCCTGAGTTTCTCTGCTCTGTTTGATTCTGTTCCTCCATCCAGGAGGGCGTGTTTCCCATGACTCAGAACAGAGCCTTACAGCTGTTGTTTGACCTTCGTTACCTCAACACCACACTGAGCAGCAGAGTGGAGGAAGGAAAGAGCTCCCGATCCCACCAGGACCCCAGGTAACATCCTCTGTCCCAAATCATCAAGGGTAGATTACCAACCTGGCTCCTAAGCTCCAGGCCACAGTGCAACACATGCTGAGTTAGGTCTTCAGAGATCCACGAGGACCCACATAAATTTACTTTAAAAAAAGGAGAGGGAGCCGAGCGTAGTCGGACCCGTTCCACTAGGCCAACGGAGAATTACACCCGACCCATGACTCAATGTAGGAACCAGTGGCGGCTGGTGGAAAATTTTCTAGGTAGGTCCATCCTATCAATTTCAGCAAACATCCCAGTATGATTTAATGCAAAAAAATGTAAGTATCAAACACGCATTACTACTTTGCAGTTAAATATTTAACATTTATTCCAACATGAAAAAAAGCAGTAAATAACACTTATATAATATAATATAATATAATATAACATGTTTATTTATTGAGATGCCCCTATGGACCTTGTTATAGGAGGTAAAGATCAGGAGAAGTAAACATGAAGTGTAATTATGAATACTGATGTTAAATTAAGCTATGATGAGTTTTCACTGTTAATTTACCATCTCTATTACATGTTGATGCCTCCATGACCAAGTTAAGCAGATGAGACTGAGGACAACTATGTAGAAGAGAAGATGTTCACTTTGCCTAATATGTAGCTTGACAGAGTTCTCCATGTGTGTCCTGGTGTTCTCATGTTTCCTTACCTCCTCATCCTTCACTCCCATAACTGTCCGTGCTGGATCTGTCCCCGTTGTTTTAAAAAGCTAAATAAGTTATTAGCATGACGTCATCCAGCTAGCCAAACCTGTCTGGTGTACAGTAGAGAAGCTTCGTATGTACTGCTTCCCTTTCCCGCTAGTCTGCTGTCTGATTGTGAGGTCAGGCTGATCTGATATCAGCTCTTTGGCTGCAGGATCTCCGCCAAAGTTCTCCTCTCAAACGGGTCTTGGAGGAGTAGTGCTCGCGCTCGCCTGTAGAGACTTCTCCTGACGAGAACGCGCAGCTAGGGGGGCCAAATCGTTTTGGCCCCACGCTGAATCTATTTGAGGGCGCTGATTGGCTAAATTGTATGTCACACATTTATATCTTTAATCAGCAATTGGCTAAACTGCTTCATAGACCCGCCTCTTTTGGGCAAAAACGATTTTGCCCCCCTAGCTGCGCGTTCTGAGACGTATCGTGCACACAGGCGGAGAGCATGAGCAGGAAAAGCATATATTTTGCGCAGATATCATATTTTACACATATTACTGGGTACATTCCATAGTTCAAAAACACAAATATTGACAATTTGTATAATTTATGATTATTATAATTTTTATTTTTTTTATTATTTTTATTTTTTGTGTGGCTCAAGGTGGGGCCATGCCCCATTGCCCTCTATTGACCAGCCGCCACTGGTAGGAACAAAGAAACACAGACCTTATTTTGGAACCATGGCTCTTTTTTTTTTTTAGCTGTTTTTCTGAAGACAGCTGTGGCTCAGAAGTAGAGCGGGTTTTCTTCGGCTGTTTGATCCTGATCAGCAGGTGGCAATATACATGGTAGCCCCTGTCTTCAGTGTATGAATGGGTGTGAATGATGACATGAAGTGTTAAAGTGTTTTGAGTGGTCGGAAGAATAGAAAGGCTCTATACAAGTACAGTCCGTTTACCATTCCCCTACCCCTGTTTAGAAAACGTATCCATGATGTTTAAGAAGTCGGGTGTAAAATGGCAACCTCCTTTAGGGAAGTGGCTACCTTGTGGTTGACAGGTCGCTACTACGGCGTCGTCCGGTCTGAGAGTTGTCTGTGTTTTCGTCTTTAAAACTGTATGTATGTATGTATGTATGAAGAAAGTTGTTTGTGGTCCTTTTGTTGTTCAGACTACAATGAACATTTATTTAAAGCAGATGGTGAATCAGAAACCTAATCAAATATAAAGCTTGAGTTTATTCTGTAATCTGTCTTCACTCTGGTGTTAAACTCCAGTCAGTCCGATCGGCTGCAGCGTCCAATCACATGACTGATGAACAATGAGGGGGCGTGTTGGACGTTAAAACACTTCCTGGAAGTCTGTTCTCGTGGGTCCTCGCTCATGGCTCCTCGGAGATCCCTCCTCGCTCCTCGCTCCTCGATCCTTGCTCCTCAGAGCTAAATAAGAGCTTTGGGACGGCCGTCAATATGGCGGAGCAGAACAACTTCCGGTTCAAGCGAGGAGCGAGGAAACGACAATTAAGACTTGGGATGTACCCTGTGTCACATTTTCTTCAAAGCCCGGCGCTCTTCCTAGGAGTTTGCTTCAAAACCGTAGTCTACGAACCGAATGTCTGCAGCTGAAATTTAGATGCATGTTTTTATCTTGACAGTTGCACGGTAGTATAATTCAAGTTTGGAGAAGGGCTCTGTATTTCAGGACATATGGGTCTTCAGTCTGTTTACACACAAGTGCACACATGCAAAGAATCTGAGGTTCCAGCAGGTATTTCTCTCGAGAAGGTGGATATGTTTGTGGCTGGAATTCCTGTGACACTTTGGATCTCATTTATAAGAACCGAAGCTAGTTGGAGGACAAAAAGCGCTTCATAGACCTGTTCAAACTTTCAGCAAACATGAGCATTTTAAAGGGATAATGTAACCATGTAAATCAGTAGCTCTAGAAAAATATTCCGGAACTATTCATATGATATCTTTCTTTCAATATTTGGTGGTTAAATTTCTCTTAAATGAAAAGGCTCTGAAAGCTGTAAACATTGTGCCGTGTGTCTTCCAGATTCCACGAGGTCTGTGATTGGCTGGAGGGCTACATCGACCCGTTTGACCTGGACGTGTTCACACCTCCGCTCAATACCAACCTCAACCGCCTGTCCCAGAGGACCTCGGTACTTTCAGCCCCAACCACACAGAAAAACACAGTGTAGTCGTAGCTTGATGAACCAGCTTTGACATTAGCCCAGAGATGAGTGACTACAATGAGCTCATAATGCCTCTGTTGTCTATATTATGTCATGATATAATATGAAGTAACAGCAAACATAATAAATGGGGCTGCTCTGCTTGCTAACGTTGTGTCTCAGGTACTGCTGGGGCTGCTGACGGGCTCAGAGAAGCAGTTTGCCTTGCGGAGCAGCAGTGTGAACTCCCAGGAGCCTTTCAACATCCTGCCACTGGCCAGCAGCCAGATCAGGTACAGACAGTAACAGATATGGCAATTTATTAAGCTGGTTTTCCACACATTATTGTTTTACTAAGTTTAAGTACAAATGTGTCTGAATGTAGCTGAGATTCAAATAATATTGTCTTTGTGTTCTGTGGCTAATTTAACTTATGACGCGTGGAACATCACTAAAATGTATAAATACATACAAATGATTGAACAAAATGTGTGTGAATTTCAGATTCATTTCTTAAAACTCAATACAAACGGGTGCATAGAACAATGTATCCAAGACGATGTATGAAATGAATCCTGAGGGCTGGCTGATATCTGGACCTCAGCTCTGATACCTAAATGAATTTTTCAATTCCTTACTTTTAGACTCTTTTACTAAACAAAAGAAGCTGAACTCCTAAAATGTTGCCTGAATACAAACATGTGTGGAAACCACGCATGTCATGTATAATGTCACGTTCACGGCTCTGTCACAATGACTTTACAGAGAATCCAGTAGGTTTTTAAAGGTTTTATTAAGTCTGAATATCTTAATCCATAAAGGAACACTTCATCATTCAGTTTATCTGAAAAAGCCAAAATAACATATTTGGAGCTACATGGTTTTTATTGGACAGTGAAGTTATATTAAAAAAAACATAAAATCTGAAATTGGTTATATTTTATTTAAATTCCAAATTGTCTGATCAAAAAAAAAAGTCGAGAGTATGAATCTGAGCAAGAATGTAATGGCTGGTTTAGGTCAGTGCTTCAGAAGTATTGAGCTTTCAGTACCCAGTCCTACTAGTGTGAACCAGGAAGAGGGCACTGTTTTCCCCTCTCTCTCTCTATCGGTTATGTATATCTGTATTTTAATAATTTCAATGTTCTGCAGGTTCGGGTTGCTGCCTCTCAGCATGTCCAATGTGCGTAAATCTAAGTCGGCCACCCGGAGCTCTGCTGCTGCTCACCAGCTGGTGAGTCACAGAGCTGGGATCAGATTACTGAAGCTGCTCTGAGTCTGACTCGGCCTCAGTGTTGTTGTTTCATATGCGGACTACCACAGGATGTCTTCATTTCTCTGTTTCTTGTTTTGTTCCACCCTGGAAAAAATGTTTCTGTTATACCTTCTGCCCTCCCAGCGTTTTTGAGTGCGAGACACACAGGCAAGTTCCTCAGTGTGGGTGCGTGTGTGTTTTGGTTGTATTTTCAGTAGTGGCTTGGGTTTACCTTTGGTGCATTTGCAGTGTGACAGGGGTTATTAACTGATTCAAATGTTTCTCACTAATCTCCCACTCTCTGCTGGGGCTCATAATGTAGCTCAGGATCAGGCTATTAGCTGGAGAGTTCCATGGGGCGGCAGAGACCCTGGGCTATTCTTACCTGTTTTAAATGGACCAATCCCATCTTTAGATGCATGCATTATTAGTAAAGTTTGTGTTAAGGTCAGCAGAAATAGAAAAAGCAGATGTCTCTATTCAGCTAAAGTTGGGATTAGTCCAAAACCGTCACATTTGAAGCTTCCGTATTAAGAAACTCTGACACAACACACTGACATTTTGAGAAATAGTCTTTAATAGTCACTTGCTTTCTTACCAACAGTCACATGATACCAATATCAGTTGGCTTTGGAGCTAGCAGAAGCTGAATGGCCACCAGTTTCCCGTGCTTTCATTCTTTGTGCTAAAATAGGCTAACCATGTCTCATCTCTGTACAGGGTACACAGAGGGAAAATCCATTTCTATTCTTTTGATCTGACTCTTGAATAAAGACTTGCAAATATTTCCAACAAACAGTGTTTCTAAATGGTCAGACTGTTCAGTGTAGCCCACAGACACTAGAATAATCCAGGTGTTCTGTGAGTCATTGGGTCAGGAGTTCCATGATCAGAGAGTTTAACCATTCCTCTGGAAACCGAGAAAGTAGTCCCCACAAGTTCTCAGTTTTTTTATTTATTAGACATAATGCTCAGAGTCCACTCCCACTCGACGTTTAGCATGCTATAGGTGTAGCCTTTTATGTATGCCTTAATCGTTAAACTTTTTTAAAACCGTTAGCTATTTGACCTTTTGGATCCACTACTATCAGTCAATATCTGAAATACTGACGTGTTAGCATGGAGAACCATAGCCAGGATCTACCGAGCCCTGATCCAGGAATGTCATGCTACGTATCATAGTGCTCGATTGTTCTGGTATACCATTTTACTGTCAAATGTTGTGAAACCTTCTGGTGACAACAAACCCCAAATATTTCATTACTAATCAGCAATTAATTTCATGGGTCTTTGAGTAACCGAAATGTCCACATCCCAGGAGACCTTGATACCTCTTGATAATCCTGGATCAGGACTCTTTGTCATTGGCCAAATGTCTTGTCATCAAATACCAATGAGACAAACGGGACAACCTGACGTCTTCTCCTTCCTCCAGCAGGCACCTCCATCCTCCGTAGCAGACAGCGAGAACAGCTTCCGGCCGGGCAGCCTGTTCAGACAGCTGGCTGATCAGGACGAAGACACAGCCGCTCCGTCTTTATTCAAACTCAGCTGGCTGTCTGGCATGGCCAAATAACCCTTTGTTGCACAAGGCCTTTTATTTGACCTTGCAGAAACTTTGTAAAAAATAAAATGTATAGTAAAAATAATTTGGTCGTTCCAGAAATGCGTCTTGTGTGAATTAATTAACTTGATCAATTGATGCAAATGGAACCTTAATGGAAATTAGTGAGGTGTAATTATGTGCCAGCTAGCAAGCAGTTAATTAGTGAGAATAACTGAGTATTTTCAATGTTTGCACTCTTAGGTTCATCATATAGTTAAACAAGCAGTAGCAAGGCGAGCAGCGTTGTTCTCATAGTCGTTTGCGTACTGTGTGAATTTGGATGTGGAGGAAAGGGATTTCCACCAGTGGGCCTATCAGGGCCGCGTTATCCCTGGCTGAGTCCAACATATCTGTTAGCATTTAGCTCGAAGCGCTGCTGTGCCTCAGTACAGCCTCACAGAGCTGCTAGTACTGCTAGCTTGTTCAGAGTTGGCTACAGATCTGATTTCTTATCCAACATGCAGTTAAGCCCCTGCTGTTCATAGACTTATCTTGCAAAATGTAGCATTTATCTCTAGAGATGTGCACAGCCAATTTCTCTGAGGAACAAAGTATACATGAGGTAGCCATCACGTGAATGTGTAGGGGTAGCAACGAACAGAATGGAACGGTTCCAGTCAAAGCAGCAGAGGTGTATATATACCGGGATTATCATGTTTACTCCCCATTAGGTTCCAAAAATGTCTGATCCTACACTTCCCATCATGCAACCAATGGCATCTTGTTTAGACCCTCCCTGATCGGTAAATAGCCACATCGTTCAAACTACAGTCTGCAAAACAGACTCTGTTAAACGTTACTGGACCAGTCTGTCTCTGTGTGTTCTAGTGGTGAAGTTCCACTGCAGTCAAACATGGTTTATGGATTTCATTAGCTGCAGTGGTGTTAAATCGTTCTGTGACACCTCTGTGAAAATAATACCTTACAGTTAGCTGTAACCTTTGTTACAGATATATTTGACATACATAGTTTAATATTTTAATTATTTGACTGTATTATTTAGTAGTATTTGTTACAATGCCACCTCAACCTGTGGTACTAATTACATGATTAGATGCCATTGTCATGTTTTGTCTTGGAATGTCCAGCCTGCTGTGGAAAATGTTCTGCAGTAGTTTTCTATCAGTGTTTTCTATCTACACCATAGAAAATCAGTGTGAAGTCACTCGAAGTCTGCTTATCTTGATCTCATTTATTTCATTTGGTTAAGTAACCAGATTTACATTGTGTGCAGATCCTCCATAGACAAATTGGGTCTTTTTAACATCATTGTACTGTTGCTACTATATACTATATGGTGCATTTCCACTATGACTGGTTCCAATTCAGTATCTCCTCACACTGTTACAAGAAAGGGTAATATGTATGAAAGAAATAGAACTAATACAAGCTCAGCTAAAGACAAAATGCTTTGGCCGATGTAATATATGCTAATAATATTGTATTTAAGTAATTAACATGAGACACATTTGAATTGTTGATACAAACATTAACATGACTTATGTAGAGACACAGCATATTTTTGGGAAGTCTCTAGAAAATCTGTATCACTTTCTAAAAAAAAGCCCTAATTTCTGCAGAGTCAGAGTCTTTCAGTCAAATATGTGTCTGTGACAATGAAATCTATGGACAGATTATGAGACAAAGGCCCCCTGGGCACGGACATGTACAACCTGGACAACAGGACCCTACGCCTGCTTGTGCTCATTTTTAGTGTCTTTGTAGTTTTGTCTTCTTTTGCCTTTGTGGTTAACGTGTATATGTGTTATATTTGTAGTTGTATATTTTTGTAGTCATTTGATTGACTTTCCAACAGGACATGTAAAGAGTCAAATCAAACATGGGGTCAGAGGGCCCTGGGCCTGTGCCTAGTAGGCCTGTTCAGTAAGCCTTCCATAATGAATACTATAGCAGATTATTCTGTACAGTGTATACATCCTAACAGGAGGACTGGTTCCTGTGTTGGTACTGTGCAAGCATGGGACCATATAAAATGATTACGTCACGATTATCCAGGAAAATAATTGTGATTCACAATATTTTCCCAACAATCATCAGTAACACATACTAAAATCACTTTTACCTACATTTTGTTAAGAAACAAATATTTCTATTGCATCACAGATATGACACATCTTTTTTTAAGTGAAAAACAACCGTAAATAAGGTAATCGTAAGTCATGTCCCCCTGGATTGTGAGTTTGCGCTTTCTTACATGATAATTCCTGTATCTTTTAAATCAGACTATTTTTTACTTCTCAGTTTTACTTGTGTGATGATATTCGTGATTATGCTGATAATAGAAATTCACCACCATCAACTTATTGGGAGCGTTTTTTATTGCGATTCGATATAAAATCCTATATGGTCCCATCCCTAGTACTGCGTGTGACATGACATGTAGAATACACAACCACAAATACATATCTACTTCTTCCTGTCTATTTTGCTCATCATGGCCTTGACGTCGACAGGAGCGGAGGCAATGGCAGCCTTGGCCTTTTCCTCCTCCTCCTGCTGCCAGAGGATGATGGGATGGATGCCTAGGCTTCGGTTCTGAGCATTTTGCTCCAGCTGGGCTGGACTAGGGTGGAAACAGAAACATGATCAAGTCAAGATGATTGAAAAGCCTCTCTTTGTGGGAAGGGACAGTTTTTCAGTGGCTTTCAGTTGGATTAAAGAAGCAGGTTCAGGCATCTTGGCTGTTGAAACCGGTGGTGTAGTTGTTCAGTCGTTCAGATTTATTTTTTGGCGTGACCAGGCCATAATGCCTTATGTTCTCTGTGCAGCCTTAAAGGGTTAACGGTTCAGTTCCTCCAAACTATGGAACCTATTTTCTGATATCTAGCCATACAGTTTCTAGTCATTCGTCCAGGTTTTGAGATTACATTACATTACAATCATTTAGCAGACGCCTTTATCCAAAGCGACTTACAATTCAGAGTCTATCACATTCACACACCGTAGGCACAGCTACGGGAGCAATTGTTGGGGTTAAGTGTCTTGCTCAAGGACACATCAACATGCGACTAGCGGAGCCGGGGAGATAAACATTTTGACTCCACACCAATTCAATAGAGATGAATAGAATTTCATGTGTGGTGCTTCGAAAGATGACACGTTTAACAGCAACCTTTCTTTCAACAAGCACTGTGCACATTATTCTGGATACTCCACAGAGCTCAAGTGTTTGGAGACTCATTCAATATCTTTCTGGGCAGCAAATTCCATTGACATGCATGTTATTTTATCTATAGCTCTAGAGTTCCAGCAACAACTTTCATGTTTAACTTGTCAGCATTTTTCTAATCAACCTGTCTGACCTGGTTAGTAGCTGCTGTTGTGCAACTTTAGGTTAGCATGTGTTTTAATCTGGCATGAAACCTAGTGTTTGCATAAGTGAGTATCCAACTGTGGGGTGAGAAATTACATGACTATAGGAAGAACAACAGGTACAATCACACATATTTTAAAGCCCTTTTGTACATATATTCGGATGCCAATAGTAACATTGAACATGTGTGGTCATCAAAGGTATGGAAGGGATCAGCCACCAACCTGAAGCTGTGAGACTCAGGGTTCAGTGCCTTCTTCTGGATGTCTTTGTACACCGGTGACTTGAGGTAACGGAAGAAAGTATCCTGTACCAATGAAAGCACACAAGACTGCAGGTGACCTCAGATTCACAACAAGAGTGCCTTTTATCTGAAAATGTGTATTTCATTTATATACACATTTTTAATTGGATCACAAATTATAGTATGAATAATATATTATATGTCATAGCCTCGACTTAAAGGAACAATGTCTGATCTGGTAACCTCTGTAGACCCAGTAAAAATAGAACCCCCGTCCCCTCCAACTATGCTGTTCTGTGGACACACTTTGGCAGTGACTTCAATACATTTGTAATGTATCTACACAAGAGATCTCAGATGATCCCCACATTAGTCCTTAAACCCTTATTGCCAAAGATTAATTATAGGCATTATTAGTTACAAGGTAAAAAAAACAAGTACACAGACGCACCTTTTTCATGAGCAGGAACACGTGTGTCTGGGCTGCTTCCAGCACGTAGCGGTGAGGATGGTCCAGGCCATTCACTGTCAGACCCATTGTCCTGCCATCAATGTTGATCCAGCGGGGGGCACCGGGGACCAGGAAGGTCCTAAACACACAGACACTCCGGTTCAACATCTTGGTTGACATTGGGGTAAGGGTGTAGTCTACTCACTTTGTTTGGAAATATAATACTGCTGAAACATTAAAGTATTAAAGGCCCTGAACCCCTATTTAATCAATCAGCTACGAATATGGTCCATGTGATCAAACTATGTTCTGCTAAAGTTTGAATAATTCACATGATAGAGTCATGTACTGTGGTAACCTTAATGTAGTTAGTAGGTACATGACAGGTAGTAATACATATATATGCAAAAATAAATGAAATATCTATGCCGAGATGTAAAGGGCAGTAGAAGTGTGTTTTAGTAACAAGCTCGAGACTTTTGCCCATGCCCAGTTATTTGCATGACGTTATAGAAAATAAGGCACAATACTGTGCTACATAACCCCCAGCACCTTGTGTTTTTAAATTCAACAAGGCACCAATTTTTTATCTCAGCAAGGAGATTATGTATTGGGTTGGGTGTTTATGCGTTAGTGTGTGTGCATCTCTGTGTCTGTCTGTCCACGATAAAACTTGCATACTACTGGACCCCACAGCCTGATATATGTGTTCATTTATGCTCAAGGACCTCTTGTGGTTGCTTAAAACATTTTATTGACATTATTTTATTGACTATTTTGCACCGCCATTGACTGCTGACTCCTGACTCCTCTCACCACAAGTGATCAACAACTGCTTCCACTTGGACTCTTGTTTCCATATGGATTACGAATTGTTGCTCTCTTGATTTGCACACTTAGGTAAGAAAACTGTACGTGTGTGTGAGTGTGTGTGTGTGTACAGTATGTGTCTGTGTCAGAGATGGGCAGTATTTCTATTACTTGTATTTGAAATACGTATTTCAATTACTTTTGAGTATTTTGTAATTTGTATTTGATAGGGCTGATAAAAAAATCTAATGTAATTTGTAACAAAATACTTTAGAGTGGAGTAATTTTGTATTTAAAATACTCAAAATACTTTCTCCACGAATCAAAAAACAGTTCACGAGTTCAGTCTTCAGATCTTCAAGTTCAACAGATTGTCTGTCAAGGTAAATATTTTATCTGAGTGTGACAGATGTCAACTAGCTTGATGTATAATTTCTGTCTGGGTCTGGCTACATTATAGCCTATTGTATATACACGGTGATGGTTATAATATCAAGCTAGCGATCGATGCTAACATGCTAATGACGCTAGCATGCTGTCATAGCCAGTGTTTAGCAAGTTAACTTATCAGTCGAGTAGCTAGCTATAGGAAGAGGGAGATTGGGAGCTTGTATGTTCATGATAACTTTATCAAGAGACGTCTGACCATCTAATCTTGCACTGTATTACAAGTTCTGCTGTATCTTCTCAATGTGAATGTCATAGTGTCATATCAATTACACAGTTAGCCAGGCTATGACAGTAGATGTCCATTTGTTAAAAAAAACAAAAAAACATTAAACATCCAATTTATTTTATTTAAAAGGCATATTATGAAAGTATTCTTAGTTTTATTATTTCATACATTCTACAGTTGGCCAGGTGGACAACATGTCTGTGACTGTTCTTCCTTTTTGTGGGCTTCACCAGAGCTTTGTGTACATTATAGCCCAAACCTGAATGCTCTGCTATACCTAATTGTGAGAAAACGGAAAATCTTCCTATATTTTAAATACAAAATACATGTATTGTATTTTGTTACATTTTCTGGCACCAGTATTTTGTATTTTATTTTAATACATTTATTTGAGGGGTATTTTGTATCAAAATACATTTTGATGTATTTTTGCCCATCTCTGGTCTGTGTGTGTATGTGTGTGTGTTTGGCTAACAGCGCTAACAGCTAATGGGGCTAATACAGCTAACAGAGCTAAAAGCTAACATAACTAAACACAGCAGAGAGTCAACATGAAGTGTTTCACTGTGAACTGCAGTTTACTTTGACCACATGATTGGCTGAATAGCCTATATCGCCGGTTGTTTTTTTCATTAATTTTTGAATAATCTAATTCAATGGTTTGCCTCTGAAGAACTTAAGTCACTCAGCAGTTTAGGTGAGTTTTATTTTGTTTCTGTTGAGTTTTAATGAAGTGTGTTTACAATGAGTTAACAAGGCTATTGGTTTGCATGGCTCACGGGTCAGGTAGGGCCCTGTTAAGAGATTGTAGAAAAATATGAAAGCATAAAAGTATAACTATTATAACCTGTAACCTGTTTGATTCAAAGTATAACCATTACACATATAAACTGTTTTATTTCATGATAGAAGTGATTAAACATATAAACTGTTTTATTTTATGATAGACGTGATTAACCATATAAACTGCATAGACGCCTTATATAAAATAGCCACTCAAAAGTTATATAATCCTTTCTGTTCAAAACAGGATGAAACCAGTTACATTCTGTTGCAGACCTAAAAGCAGGAGGACTCATGTATGTGTGACGCATGTGATTAGGGGAGGTACTACACTCAGAGTAGCAGAAAAGAAGCAGAACAACTGTGAGATTCTGCTTTTTCCCCATCTAGAGACTGGGATAGACTTCTCTAATATACCCTTAGGGGTCTTACCCCCTCAGAGGTGGGGAATAGAAGACCCTTCTGCTGTCTTACCCACTCAGACGTGGACTAGAAGACCCTTTGTCATGAAAATCATGGGAGTCAGACAGCATCCCACACTCCAGGCCGTCTTTGATGAAACTATCTTCAGACAGGCCCAGACGATTATTTCAGACCACTCATATCCTCCACCCTGAATATCAACTTCTTCCCTCAGGCAGACGCTTCAGAGTCCCCCAGTGCAGCTCAACCGCTTTAAGAACTCCTTTGTCCCCTTGTCCATCAAAGCCCTAAATGGCAAGCTAGCCAGAGCTTAACTCCTGTAACACAGATTTTTATTTTTATTTTGTATTATCTTAACTATACACTACTGGTGCGTTGTACAACGGGCAGTGTGAAATGTATTTGTTGGCTGCGGCAGTCTTTTGCATTTACTGTAGGTACTGTGTGTGCGGGTATGTGGACTGGCGACAGTCTGTGTATGTAATGTATGTATGCAATATGTTATTTGTATTGTTTTAACAGCAGACACTGTATGTATGTTTCCAAGACAAATTTCCTTCGGCACAATAAAGTCTATCTTATCTTATCTTATCTTGTGCATTATCAGAAGATCAGCATAAAAAGAGCCAGCATAGCAGAGCAGAGAGAGTGGGAGAGAGGAGGGGAGATTTCCAGAGAAGCTGGATTATATTTCTTTAGAAAATCAACGAAAGCTGAATAGAAAAAAACTATTACAGTAGGAGTGTTAGAATTAGTTCTTGTAGCACTGTGACTGTTTCATTGAATTGAAATTGTTTTGTGAAAAACTTTAATAAAACCACGGCCCCCCCACCCCCACCCCCACACACACGCACACAGATAAACAGTTATTTTTTTTCTTACTTGAAAATGGTCTCAGCTTTTGATGACATGGAAGATGATGTGCCCCACTTCAGTTCTTCAGCTGCCTCCCAAAAAGCCAAGTTCTCGCCTAGGACACACACACACACACACACACACACACACACACACACACACACACACACACACACACACACAGTGATTTATTATTGTGTTTTTAAACCCAGGCTGTGGCACCATAAGACCGATTTGTTAAATAATTTTGTTTTACAAGCCTGCTCAAGGAACACAATGAAAGCTGCAGTATGTACTGCTGAACAACTGCTCATATCAGATGTTTTGGATTATGGATGGCATATCAAACAGATTGTTCCATGTGCTTTGCTTATTGTCTTGGGAAAGACTCAGTTGTGCATTCAAATACATGTCACATGTAAGCTGCATGTCTTGACATCTTGTTTTTGTACCCCATATTCATGTATTCTGCACACAGGAATGAAAAAATGTAACATTAAAAATACCACAACTCTGACATGGGAGGAGCAACAATATCACAATTACGATTCTACATTGTTATGCCATTACCTGCCTTAGCCTTAATATCAGGAAGGTTGAAACAAATTAAGACTTGTACAAATACCCAAGTGCCCAAAACAAGAGGAAGGGTTCCAGAGAAAGTACCGGGAATGCCACAACCATCTCACACAAGAGATGCATGGTCTAAACTGAAAGATGTCTAATGTGGTAACATACCGCTGAACTCCTTCTTGAGAAAGATCTTGAAGTCGTCTCGGCCTCGCAGGTCGCTCAGCAGGTCGAACAAGCTGAAGGACCAGCGCTCGACTCGCATCTTAGTGGGAACGTCAACTCTGGACACAAACACAGGCTGAGTCAAGCACTGGAAGTCTTACTGCTACATGACTGTGCCTTTAGAAAGTATCCACATCACACTTTTACAGACATAACATCTGTTTGGAATACAATACATTCACTATGCAGACCCATTTCTATGGAGTGTAATAAAAATGAAAATAAGTTTAATTTACACAGTTAAACATTCACAAATTGGTACAGCTGCACATGGTTGGACATGGTTGTTGGGCTACTGCTGCAGTTGAGGTTGTTGCTATGATATGGATATGAAAAGTAGCTGTAAGGTTGCTACTCTGCCTCTGTTTACAGTAGCAGAGAAAGCATTGTAAAGCCAGCAAGTGAACCTGGTGATTCTACCAGATATGACCAATATGTTGTTACCAGGAGTTCCAGATCCATGGGCCTTTGCTTTTTATGTTGAGTTTGAAGCAGCAGGGTGTGAGGAGTTTAGGGGAAGATGCTGTTGCTGAGTCAGCAGCAGTATAGGGTTAAAAGTCCGGGGGAAGGGTCTTTTATGATTTTGGCAGCCTCGTTTGTGTAGCGTTACGTGTAAATGTCATGGATGGAGCGGAGAGAGGTCCCAGTGATAGACTCTGCTGACTTCATTTTTCTCTGTAGGGAGTTGTTGCACTTCCCATGCCAGACAGGGATGCGGCTGGTCAGGACGCTCTCTATGGTTCCTCTGTAGACGGTGGGCAGGATGGTTAGGGGAGGTTGGCATTAGTGTGACCAGCAGTGTGCTTACTACACATCTCAAGGGAGGGCTGGTGCTGAGTGTAGTGGCAGCAGAGGTGATGATTCCAAGATGATGTTGAAGATGTCCGTGAGCACATCTGCCAACTGGTCCCTGAGCATGTCCAGGCACACTGTTGGGTCCAGCAGCCTTGCTCGAGTACACTCTAGCTGGGGTTCACATGACATTGGCCGTGGACAGAAAGAGTACCTGGTCACATGGGGGATGGGTCCTCATTCATATAGCGCATGTCATTTGTGTCTGGGAGACGTGCACTTTGCTCTCCTGATGTCCCGGGACAGATTAGCCCTCGTAAATCTGAGGGCTGCCATGACATGCACGTAGTTCAGTGGACATCCATGGCTTCTGGTTAACACGTATGGTGATGTTCTTGGAGATGGTGACATAAACTGTGCACTGCCTGATGTAGCAGAAGCTGCATACTGGTCAGCTACATGTTCAGAGGTGGCAGCTTTCTTGGACATGTTCCAGCGTGAGCAGTGAAAACACATGCTGATAAAATTTTGGCAAGACTGTACTTCACTGATGAGAAACCGATGGTAAATGGTAAAGGGACTGCATTTATATAGCAGCTTCATAGTCTTCTGACTAACACCACCCATTACAATAAGTGTCAACATTTATATGTATACACACATTACACACATGCATACATATTAATCTAAGGCTCATTCACACACACTCTGATGGCAGCAGCGGCTGAGTATCTTGCCCAAGGACACTTCAACTGGCCAGGGATCAAACCACCAATCTCCCGATGAGTGGATGGCCCACTTTATCTCCTCAGCCACAGGCGCCATAGTCACCATACAAGGTTACTAGGTCAGGCCAAATATTGCGAGGGAACAAAAGGAGGCTCACAATCTAAAGTCTTTGAAGAAATCTGAATAGGTCTTTGTTTTTCATTGAGATGCCTTTAAGTATCTTGATGATGAAGCCAGACAGAAAGAGAAACTGCAGCAGCCCTCACCGTCTCGTGTTGTAAGTCCAGTATGCGTCATTGTCTGTTTGCCAGGGGTTGCTGGGTAGACAGGGAGCCAGGAACGGGTCGTGGTTTTTGTAGGTTGTCACGTACTTGGCCAGTCTGCAGAAACAGAACTATCATGAGACCAATAGAATCCAGAGTCTCCAAGTCAGTGTTTCCAAACTGGTCTAGCCAATGTTTTAACTGATCACTGAATAATTATCTAAAGATCCTGTTCTTATAATTAGGCCTGCAAGATATATATATAATAATCATACAATGAGCAAATACAGATCTCATAGTTATGTAAATTTCGCATTTTATTACACAAAGATAAGTCTTATTAAGAAGGAAATCTTTAAAATTGATTTAAACCCAAATAGATAAGAATCCAGAGGAACTTACGCTCCGAGGGACACACTAGATTTCACCTTTGACCTCATGATAGCTTGTTGGTAGAACAAGTTCTAGAATGATAGAGGAACACAAATACATTTTTTTGTAAAATTGTTTGTAAAAGTTTGATAAATCAAAGAATATCCGACTATCCAGTTTCAAATCTGTAGACAGACATGAGACAATCGATGGGGTTACATCTGTGTCTTTAAATTAACCAGAAAATAGATTTCAGAGCAAAACACCTCAGTCCAAAAATGTTTAATTGCAGGTAAGATAAACGTATAATTAAAAATGTAATAATGCAAATCCCAAAGTTATATTTGTAAATCCAAAAGTTGTGCTTGCTGTACATGTTGCCAAGCTGTCGCTCCAATCGAGACTGGCCAATAGAGATGTGTTTCTTTCAGTGTATGTCCCGCCCACATGATTCAGCTCAACAGCAAGCAAAACTTTTGGATTCACATTATACATTTTTAACTTATCTTATTAGCAATAAAACTTGCAGATTGCAGTGTGTAAAGTTCTTTGACTGCAAAATAAAGACACAGAAGTAATGAAAACATCCAGCTCACTGAAAGTCAGCTGACTTTACAGCTTCAAACCTTCAACAGTAAGCGTGGAGGAAATTTGGGTCTGCTATGTATCAGATATAATATTAACGTACATATTTTTTAACATAATTTCTAATGAATTACTATGACTTACCATGCGTCTGTACGCATCAAAAGTGATTTTCTGAGAGACAAGAAGAAATAATGTTACCATGGGAACAGTTTGTTTGGCTCAGATTACTCTGAGAAGCACAATGTTTAAAGGTATAATAATAAAGGATTGAGCAGTGGGGAACATCCTGATGCTATCCATGCTGTTACACTAAAGTAAAGCTACCACTGGTAAAGCACACACAGAAAGGTGGGAAATAAGAAAACACAGTCCCCCCCAGGGTAAAAGATACTTGATGATGTGATTATTGAAGCCAAGATTGATTCATTTGCAGCAGCTTTTCAGAAAATATATCAGTATTTGTAAGATCCTGGCTATACTTTGTAATACAAATTCCAGTAAAAGTGAAGAATGGTCTAAAGTGTGCTTGGTGAAATGTAGGGTTTCATTTGATTTGACCTGGTTTTGTAAATGCCTATATTATGCTGAAAGTAAAAAAAAGCATTTCTCCCATATGACCAATTTATAATGGAATTATTGCAGGAATTAGACAAAATTACCAGCTTGGTCGATTTACCATTAATTAATACAATCACAACATCACTTTTTTCTGGAGAGACTGACTAAAAACTACATGGGACACAAGTTTGAGATTGTCATTTACACATGAGAATGACAATCTGGGAAATCACAGTTTACTATTTCACGCTTTACTCTCTTATCTTCATCATTGTAAGGAGATCTGTGAAAAGAGTAAGAGACAGGACAAGGACAAATGCAACGAATGGATTAGTTTCTCTGTACAGGAGAACTACAGGTAGGTTTAGTCATTACTAATACAATTCCAGACACCATGATTGTGTTAGATCCCCAGCAGTACACTTTCAGTCACATGCAGTTATTTCTTTGCAGGTTACAAACAATATAATATTGGATATTATATTACCGTTGCTTTAAAGTTAGGAGCATCTACAGTAAACTTTTTTATGTTACAAGCTCAAATTTCTCCAAAGCTGAAATGATTTTTGAGGGGCATTTTAACAATGTAAGAAATGCCCCAAGCTGGGTGAAAAAATGCAAGAAACTATTTCAACTCAGATGTGGATGTTTTCATTAGATGGCAGCCTTCATTTTGGTGATCTCAAATTGAATTACAATGACCGAATTATGGTAGAATTATGGATCTTTTAAATGTTGCTAGGCACATTACCTGTATGAATGGAACAGAATAACAGATCCGTGTGAGATTTAAATGTCGATGTGGTGTCATAATTCAACTTATTATTAACCTTATTGTTGATATGGCACACTTTCAAAGAAAATGTAAAGATGGCACTTCATATCAAAAAGGTTGCAGAGCCTGTGTGTACATCTATAGTTCATTTGACGTTTTGTGAAGTTATGATAATAATGCTGAAACTAGAACTCTGAAAGTGATCTTAGTGATCTCAAGAACCCTGCAACTGACTTTTAGAAATGATTTCTTAAAGACGAGTTAACCCATTAGCTTTCAGGTTTACAGAGATTTTTTTCTGGACAATTATTATGAAGAGTGAATTTCAGAAAAGGGGCCATATTTTTGAGCAAGCAGCACAAGCAAAGTTCCAATGCAATCTTTATTTTTTAACACTCGCCTGTTGGTCATTTCCTGTCAAACAAATTCCCTTGTGCTGAGTCTTGTTGTACATTTTTCCCCAGTGCTTGTGCTCAGGTTCAGGTTAAAAAAAACAATCTTATGTGTACAATCGTTGGCGGAGGAAGTATTTCGGTTTATGAAAGTTTAATTTCAGAGTACCCCACTCAAGAGTTTCAAATATAGGTTTAGGTCCTGTCTGATGAGCCAAACTATTCGTACTGATCATATCTGACTAGAACTCTTCTCTCTCGTGAGGACAATAGTGCTTTTAAGCGTGTCACACTAGATTATTTAATGTTTCTACTTGATTTATGTTGCTTACTTTATGTTTGGTTTTTTGTTTGCTTGTTTGTTTACTCTTTTTGATTATGACTTTTGTATTTGCTTATAATATTGACTGAGGTGAGGGTGGTGAAGTAAAATGTATTTGTAAAGTGCTTTTCACAGACAAAAGTCACAAAGTGCTTAACAGGGCAGAAATTACAAGCATAAAAAACACAATGTGACCATAGGGCCAATAATTTACATACACACAGAAAAATACAAAATTAAACATGGTTTAAAAGCAGGTCTAGGACATGGGTTTTACCCAAACGCCAGTCTAAAGAGGTGCGTTTTGAGCTGGTTTCTGAAAGTGTTCACAGAATCTGTGAGGCGTAGAGGTGCAGGCAGAGCATTCCACAGCCTCGGTGCTACTGCCTCAAAAGCTCGGTCACCACGGGTCTTAAGGCGTGTGTGTGGGACAGACAGAAGACCTAAAACGTTTGACCTGAGAACGCGGGCGGGTGAATAGGGGTGAAGTAGATCAGCTACATATGTAGGAGCCTGACCGTGAAGTGCTCTGTAAGTGAGGGTGAGAATTTTAAAGTGTATCCTAAATGCTACAGGGAGCCAGTGGAGAGATCGGAGTACGGGGGTGATGTGAGACCGTCGATTTGTCCTGGTGAGTAATCTGGCGGCAGCGTTTTGGATGACCTGCAAGCGGTTAAGAGCAGATACACTGAGTGATGAGAAAAGTGTGTTACAGTAGTCAATGCGTGAAGAGATAAATGCATGTATGATCATCTCTAGTTCAGGTGTTGATACTACAGATCTCAGTTTACTAATATTTCTTAGGTGGAAGAAACATGATCTGGACAGCTGCTTAACATGGGGGTCAAACGACATGGATCGATCAAAGAAAATCCCTAGATTGCGCAGGTTGCAATGGGCAGCAGAGGAGAGTGGACCAATACTCTCCCTGATCATAAGGACAAACTCATCCGGTGCAATAATTAGAACCTCCGTCTTAGTGTCGTTGAGTTGTAAGCAGTTTTCTGCCGTCCAGTCTCTGATGGCATTGACACACTCCAGGAGCCTAGTTAATGTGAAGGCCTCGCTGGGTTTGAATGACAGATGGAGTTGGATATCATCTGCATATAAATGATAGGCAACATTGTAACTTTTTATAATCGGTCCCAAAGGTAACAAATATAGGGAAAATAACAGAGGCCCCAGAACCGAGCCCTGCGGTACACCACAAGACAGTGGAGAGGTGACAGACATGAAATCACCCACAGAGACATTGAAACTTCTGTCATTGAGGTAAGATGTGAACCAGTCTAACGCTATGCCAGATATCCCAACCCAATCACGTAGCCTCTTAATCAGGATGTTATGGTCTACAGTGTCGAATGCAGAACTGAGGTCCAGAAGTACTAACACAGAGCAGTCACCTGCATCAGAAGACATGAGAATGTCATTTGAGCGGTTTCAGTAGAGTGTTGCTTACGAAACCCAGACTAGAATTTGTCGTACATGTTGTGCCTCTCCAGTGCAGCAGTAAGTTGGTTGGCCACCACTTTCTCTAAGATTTTGGACAGGAAAGGCAGTTTTGATATGGGCCTGTAGTTCATAGGCAATGCCGGATCTAAGTTGGGTTTCTTTAAGGCTGGATAGTGGCATGTTTAAAATAGGAAGGGACAATTCCTGTAGACAATGAGGAATTAACAATAGATGTTACAGTAGGGCCAATAATTAGCAGAACTTTCTTAAATAGAGAGGATGGTATTATATCCAGAGGGCAAGGTGATGGCTTTGTTCTGTTAATTAGGTCCATCAGGTCTTTAAGGCTGATAGGCTGGAAAGAGTCCAGAACAGTAGGAGATAGTGAGTGTGACGAATCAGGGACGGAGACGTCATGACTGCTAATAACCAATCCAGTAGCGAACACGGGTGTGGGCTCATTTTTTCTAACACACATCCGTATCCGACCGTCCACACGCAAACGCAACCCCGGAGTTTTCAAATACCTCCAACCTCTGGGGAGTTTTCAGACTCCTCCGTTTAGGGTGCTCCAAAACTCCGGCGTAGTGTGGCCGCTCAGTGTAAACGTAGCAAATACGGAGTAAGAACGGACTAGTATGGAGATGGTGAGGAGCTACATGTAGATGAACAGATCCCAGGCTGAATGCAGACCTAATAGCTATTACCTTATCATTAAAATAGGTAAGGAACTTACAATCATCAACAGAACAGCATGGTAATGTAGAGACAGACGGTGAAACAATTCTCTTAATTGTGTCAAACTAAATCTTGGGATTTATCTTTGAGGAAGAGATTAAGTTGGCAAAATAAGCAGTTCTAGCTTCCTTTACTCCAGCATTAAAAGAAACTCTAAGGTCTTTGAGATATGAGCGATGCACTTCTAGCCCAGTGGCTTTCCATAGCCGCTCTGTCCTGCGACACTCAGACTGCAGACAGCGTCTGTCATCCACGGAGAAGTGTTGTAGGCAGCCTTGGTCCTTTCCTTAAGAGGTGCCACTTTATCCAGCAATGTGGTGCAATGTTCATTAAAAGACTGTATTAAGAGTTCGACATCATTGTGATTTGTGTTAATATCACAAAAGTGCATTGAGAACTGATCAGCTGTACTCTGAGTAATAATGCGGGAGTGGAATGTTCGTTTCAGACACAAGGGATAAGCATTTACAGAAAGATCAAAGAAAATACATTTATGGTCACTGATCAATAGGTCCTCACAACGTAAACACCTGAGACAGCTGATCAGCACAATGCTTCAGGGTGGAGGGGGAGACAGTCTGGGCCGGCTGCTTTGCAGGGGTTCTATTTCTTAAAAAGCCTGTTGACGTCTCACTCCAGAATAGAGAGAGTTGTCACTGGGGAGGGGGGTGGGGGGAGCACTGGGATAGGTGGTGCAGAGGCGTGGGCCCTTGCTGGGCTGGGGGAGGGGGACCTGGTGGTCTGGGGCTGGTTGATGGAGTCATGGGGAATGGAGTCAGACAGTGGCGGCTGGTCAATAGAGGGCCATGGGGCATGGCCCCACCTTGAGCCACACAAAAAAAAAAAAAATAATAATTATAATCATAAATTATACAAATTGTCAATATTTGTGTTTTTGAACTATGGAATGTACCCAGTAATATGTGTAAAATATGATATCTGCGCAAAATATATGCTTTTCCTGCTCGTCCTCTCCGCCTGTGTGCTCGTCTGCTCGTGCTCTCCGCCTGTGTGCACGACACGTCTCAGAACGCACAGCTAGGGGGGCAAAATCGTTTTTGCCCAAAAGAGGCGGGTCTATGAAGCAGTTTAGCCAATTGCTGATTAAAGATATAAATGAGTGACATACAATTTAGCCAATCAGCGCCCTCAAATAGATTCAGTGTGGGGCCAAAAATGTTTGCCCCCCTAGTTGCGCGTTCTCGTCAGGAGAAGTCTCTACAGGCAATGTGTGTCACAGATAACACATCTACAATCTAACTGTGTTCTGGTAAAAGCAAGTCCTTTAGTGGAAAGAAAGGGGAAGATTCAGCATAAGCTTCTAAGGATTTGATAAGAACCTTAAGTCAACTTAGCGACACAGGAATGTCCTTGACACGTTCACAATACAACAGGGTTTGGGCTTTGTTTCCGAGACACTACAGGACCAATGAGCTCTCGTTATGGAGCTGATATTGATGAGAACAGGGATCATTGCCATGACAACCAAAACACATTCATCAGAAATGTATCTTATTAAATGTGAATCAAATAAATTAATTCATCAACTTCTAATTTCACCCATCATCAACAACAAATCACATCATTTTTAAAATACCTGTTTAGTGTGTATGTGGTAAAACATGGATGAATCGAAGTCAGAGTCAATTTAAGGAAAGGAAAAATAACTGAAGGGAGAGGAGAGGACTCTAAGTGGATCCTCTAGCAGTATTACTCTCCATGTTAAGCTCCACTAAGTTTCTAAAAAGACCAGCTGACCTCAATCCCGTAGTCACTGTGTGTGTGTGTGTGTGTGTGTGTGTGTGTGAGTGTGTGTGTGTGTGTGTGTACTGACCTGTTACCTCATCTGCAGTGGGATCAATAAGACGTTCTGGACCACTGTCCATAGCGCTGTGAGTACGAGGCTGGACATGCACAGGACAGGTTCATGATGAATGTACAGGCAATATGATAATGAGATCTTTCTGCTGCTACTGTAGATATAGTTATTATGAATTTATTTGGATCATGGCATATTCACACAGAGACACTCTCACTGACCGGGGGCCTGTTGACTATCCAGTATGCCCTCTCCTGGCAGTCAAACACCACACGATCCGGCTTCTTCCTCTCCTTACCAGCCCTGACACACACACACACACACACACACACACATATGAACAAACACAGAAAGAAAGGGAAGTGGAACGTGTCCAGAGGAACTGATTTATTGGGATGTAAAAACTTCAAAATGTTCGTTGTGTTTACAAGTTGGTTAGTTGAACTGATTATACTGGTCTCAATGTACGGGTTGGTTGTACATACATGGACATACATGTGTACACAGCACCAAGTACTGAAGGTTTGCAACAAATGTTTTGTCAGATTTATAATATTGTTTTTAACCTATTTACCGGTTTTAGACTGTTCTATTCTGTTCTCCTGCATGTGTACATGAGGTAATAGTGAAAACTATTGTTGAGTAGTACTATTGAAAAATGTTAAAGAATATCTCTGATCTTATTTGGTCTGTGCTTAGAAAATACTGATGAGCTACACATGTCGGCTACACTAGCTGACGTGTGCCTCCTCAAACGTGTAATGACACATGGGGCTACGGTGGCTATGAGATAAGTGATGTGACTGGTCAGCATGGACTGTTTGTGATGCTGGTGGAGGTTTTTGAGAGTGAAGACTACATGGAACAGGCTTTTCACGAACACAAAAACATCTCCACTGCAAACCCTCTGCTCACTCAATAAAAGAACATGAAGACAGTACTACACACAGCAGTATTTGCAGTATGGTCTTCTATTCAGCAATGAGACAAAAGAAATGCCCTGTAACTCTAGTTCTATAGGTTTATGTGTATATCACAATATAAATAGCTCAAGCCTGATACGACGTCTGATCCCGTATACATTTGTCAGGGGTTGTGGTGGTGTTATCAACCAGTGAAATCCCTAAACCTGCAGGTATGCGCATTCAGTTTAAGATTCCCTTCAACATGTTTTTAGACAGGGACAAAAAAAATCTCCCTCATTGATCCAGAATCTATGAATATGCAAATATTCATCATTTAAAAGTTGAATTGCCGGACACAGGATGTCTCCAACTTCCCTGTAAAGTAAAGTGAAATGCCTTAATCCACGCTGTATTGCTTTCACCTGTACTGCTCAGTGGCCTGCATCACGATGAAGTCCCACTTGTGGTTCAGCCAATCATGGAGGTGGTTGTAATGTGCCTGTTTAAAACATAAACATGGAGACAATATAGAGCAGCAAGTAGTAAAATCACTGCTCATCTGTTTATGGAGAGTGAAACAGATGTGACAGTAAGGACTAAAGGAGACGAGTGAGACTAGATTCCAGTAGAAACAAGGATCCTTTAAACTTCATGTTGAGTCAACATGAAATATTGATGTGAATTGCATCAACAACACAAGAGTCACCCCACTGATTTTACACATGAAGATAAGCAGTCTGTACAGATCATCCATACACACACACACACACACACACACACACACACACACACACACACACACACACACACATATATATATATATATATACAGTATATACTGTATATATATATATATATACAGTATATACTGTATATATGAAACAAGTCTAAAAAAGGTCTTCTAAATCTCTGGACTTAACTACATTGAGTCATTCACCTTGATGTAATTTAATAGGGACAATAAGATGTTTTTCAATTGACAAATATGAATGAATTATAATTAAAATAATAATAAAAATTAAATAAAGGAATAAGGAAATAAGAATTTAAATGTGGTCTGTTCTGCAGTAGGAGCTGTGTCCGCATTCTCGGCAATAAGTCAGACATGTTCCCGGTGGGTGTTGGCCTCCGCCAGGGCTGCCCTTTGTCGCCGGTCCTGTTCGTGATTTTCATGGACAGGATATCTAGGCGCAGCCTGGGGGCGGAGAAAGTCAGTTTCGGGGGTCTTGGGATCGCCTCTCTGCTATTTGCAGATGATGTGGTCCTGTTAGCCTCCTCGGATCATGACCTCCAGCATTCACTGGGGCGGTTTGCAGCCGAGTGTGAAGCGGCGGGGATGAGAGTTAGCTCCTCCAAATCTGAGGCCATGGTTCTCTGCCGGAAACCGATGGATTGCTCCCTCCAGGTGGGGACGGAGTGCCTACCTCAAGCGAAGGAGTTTAAGTATCTCGGGGTCTTGTTCACGAGTGAGGGTAAGATGGAGCGGGAGATCGACAGACGGATCGGTGCGGCTGCAGCAGTAAAGCAGGCGCTGCACCGGACCGTCTTGGTGAAGAGGGAGCTGAGCCGGAAGGCAAAGCTCTCAATCTACCACTCGGTCTACGTTCCTACCCTCACCTATGGTCACGAACTCTGGGTCGTGACCGAAAGGACAAGGTCGCGGCTACAAGCGGCCGAAATGAGTTTCCTCCGTAGGGTGGCCGGGCTCAGCCTTAGAGATAGGGTAAGGAGCTCGGTCATCAGGAGGGAACTTGGAGTCGAGCCGCTACTCCTTCGCGTCGAAAGGAGTCAGCTGAGGTGGTTCGGGCATCTAATTAGGATGCCTCCTGGACGCCTCCCACTGGAGGTTTTCCAGGCACGTCCAACTGGGAAGAGACCCCGGGGAAGACCCAGAACACGCTGGAGAGATTACATCTCCCAGCTGGCCTGGGAACGCCTCGGGATCCCCCAGAATGAGCTGGAACATGTTGCCGGTGAGAGGGAGGTCTGGGTCGGCCTGCTTGGCCTGCTACCACCACGACCCGACCCCGGATAAGCGTGGAAAATGGATGGATGGATGGATATTCCGCATTCTCTATGACAAGTTGTAATTGCAACTTCCTCTTTTAAGACCACATTTACATTGAGCTGAGGATAAAACACAAATTATGAACTCTTCTGTGCAAATATTATAGAATATACCCGAAATAAAGAAACACTCCCGGGTGTGGCTTTACCATCCAATAATACTCATAAAGTCCCACATTTCCTCAAAGTTCACTGCTGACGTTTTGGAACAGTTCACAATTGTGTTGTTAAACCATGAACAGAGAAAATGAGAAAGTAAAGCTTAATGGCCGACTGCTTGTTGCCACACTGCATCCAGAGCCAATATGTGTCAGTAGAAAACAAATCAACTCTTGAGCACAGTCAGTAAAGCTTGAAGCCTTTAGCTTTATATAGAAGGAACACTCACACTCAGACAGACAGACACAATCACTAGAGACTAACACAAACCTGTTCGTAGGGTTCTAGCATGCCTTTCTTGCGGATGTTCCTCTTTGCCAGGTAAATGGCTACATTCAGAAAAAAAGCAAAGTCATTACTAATCACACATGTTACAAAAGTAAAAATGTATAAAGTGAGTAAATCTGCTTGTTTGCAATGTCATACCCATAATCAGAGAAGACTGATATCTGTTTTAGGACACAGATAGGATGTAGAAATAAAAGGAAACTAGCCTAGATCTGTCAAAATACACCTTGTTATCTAAAAGGTTTAGACTTCTTATTTTAACGCCTCGCTTGTAGTCAGTTGAGCTGAAGGAAGGGAGGGTGTCTCTTTCATGCTCCACATCCAGATGTGTTGAGTCATTTTAAGAATTGGAATAAAAAAGGCTTGCTTCTAAAACAATACCAGTAGTTTAGCAATGTGACTCAACAGGTTTCATCCTATCACTGAAGCTCATCATTTTCTTTTTCTAATCCCCCCCCCCCCCCCCCCCCCCCATTGACATACTGTACCCCACCATAGTCAGAGTCCTCTGCAACCCAGTTCTGTGTAGGCCAGAAGTATGGGGTCTGAAAAGGTTTAGATCACAAAGATAGTATTAGTGATTGCCTCTCCTTCTTCCACACACGACTGCTGATGGCTTTTTATTCCTGCTAAATGTGTTTGTGTAGGTTTGCCAACTTCCACTATAAGAAATACAGAATGACCTGAGAAAAAGAAGACAGGCAATAAAACAATTCAAAGATTTCTAATTCCACTTTTTGGTATTTCAATGTTTTACTCACACAATAATGTTTTGAGTTGAAGTTGAGTTCATTTGGGGGCTTTACCGAAGGAATTATGAGGTTACAACGTTCATTTATTGTCATTGTACAAAAGGGTTGTGCAACAAAATGCAGTTTGTAGTCTCACCTTGCTACAAATGAACACAAAGAAGAGCACAAAAAACGTTATCATATGTGGATGAGTTAATGAGTCTCACAGCCAGAGGAAAGAAGCTGTTTTTGAAGTCTGGTACAACAGCTGATACTTCTGTATCTCTTTCCAGGCGACAGCAGGGTGAACAGGCTGTGGCTGGGTGGGTTTTGTCTTTCAACATCCTTTGGGCTCATTGCAGGCTCCTCTTGTCACAAATATCACTGCTCAGTAGATGGATACCATCATTTATTCACCCTCTGTAGAGCCCTTCTATCGTGTGCCGTGCCCATCCCATCCCAGTTTGTAATCTTTCCAGTCAGGATGCTTTCTATTGCTCCTCTGTAAAGGTTAACAAGAACTTGGCAACGGTGGTGCATGTAAATGCTGTGGCCGGTAGATCTGATGAATTTTGCAATTTTTGTCTTAATTTGTTGTATTTTTGTCTTTACTACTGGATTTATTCGCGGGGAACGGACCTTGAGACGATTACCTTCCACAGGCCAACCACCCAGCAAGACCTGCCGGACCAAACACTACTGAAAACGGAGTTGAGGGGGCGGAGACTCGAGATGGAAGCTAAGCTAACCCAGCTAGGACCTATGGCTATTCCACCACCCAGTCTGCTCCTGGCTAATGTCGGGTCGCAGGTTAATTCAGGCTAACCTAGGAGCAGGGGGACCTGGCTCATCGTTTGTCAAAGTTGATTTGTTTCCCTGATGTTGAATTGTTGAATGTAAAGATGTTGGCCATTTTGCCCGCTTTGTCATGTTTTTACTTGTGTAGCGAAGGGGCTATAACTGCATTCTGTTGTGCATCCCTGTGTTGCCGTAGTGTCATCTGCAAACTTCATTTAGAGTTCTCTTCAAGTTTGGGGTAGCAGTTGTGGTTATACAGCGTGAACCGAAGGTGGCTGTTCTCACAGCCCTGGGGTCTCCGGTGGTCAACACTAGAGTGGAGGAGGTCAAATGGCCCCAGCTTGCGCTTGGATTTCTGCTCTAACGCTTGCACTCAGATATGTTGTTGCTTGCACACATTTCAAATGTATTCCATTTCCACTTTTATTCTCCGGTTTTCTACCAGCTGACATGATTATACAAAAAAGTTTTATTCCGATTATTGTATAAATGCCAGCCAGTACTTGAAGGTACTTGTACTTGTACTTGAGTATTTGCATTTCAAGCTACTTTATTTAATATTGTACTTTTCACTCGTACATTCGTCTGACAGCTTTAGTAACTTTATTGTTATTATACCAAAATCTTTAAATCGACTTTGCCAAGTGATACTTACATAATGCATTACAATTTAGAATCCAATAATACTACTCAATATGCAGAATCGCCCATTTCAGAATTATTCTAAAATGGGCTGTAGCTTTAAGTAACATTTTTAATTCAGGACTTTTACTTATTCCACCACTGAAATTAGCCACAGAAAGTTCTGTTCTCATGTGTCTTTCAATCAATTATTCTGCATTGTTTCCATGGTAAATCAACAGCCGTGTTGAGGGATGCCACGTTGAAAAGTTCACACAGTTCCATGAAAAATCATAGATCAATTAAAACTTCTCTCTCTGCTAATAACGTGTTCAGGACCGTCTGCACCTGATAGATGGGATATAAAGTTATAATGCAAAACTAATATCCAGCTAATTTCCTGCCTCCTGCTGTGGTTTGACTAAAGCACAGTCATCACTTTTTAGATGTAGACATTGGTCTGTCTACAAAGTATTACTCACAAATAATTGCCATGAAATCTGAGTTATCAATCATTTTAAAATCAAAATCTACTCTAAAAAAATGAATAAATAAAGAGCAGACATTTTGAATAGGCCGTTCTTCTCAATAACTGACATCGCGTTGGTTGAAACATTTGAATCATGCTTCTTCTTAGCAATTTATTTCGGATTATTTTCTGTCCCAACATACTGTTTCAACAGGAAACATATTACATACACCCTGATTTTATTATAGACTGTCAAAGTGCTCCAAAATATCCTCCTAGTTCACTATCTTCTTAACAGCTCACTATGTTCACATCAAAAATCAGCAGGTAGAGAGCCATGCGGGAACTGGTGCTTTTGGCATGCTGTTGTTGTTTAACACAATCAGCGAGTCTTTGTATTTTGTTAAGAAAATGACTCTCCAAATCCTGTTTCCCTGTGATGTTAAAGTGCAACAATAATTCCAACAATGGGTAGCAAAGAAGAAACAAAGATTTATTTTGACCTGGAAGCGGTAGAGGCTGGTGTCGTTGCACATCACCAGCTTCTTGTGGTTCTGCAGGGGGTAGATGTAGCCGTAGGCCACTAACATGGTGCCAAAGGCCTGAACCTCTGGAACACAGACAGGTAAATAACATGTGAATATGTTCCCTTTTTAAAATAACTGACGCGTGGAGATGCAATGTTTTAGCAATCAATCTATGATTTTTACAGTGTTGTACCTTCTGGAGTGGTCTTCATCTTGGTGGTGATCCATGCGATGACGTCTTTACCTGTGGAAACAGAAAAGAGCTGAAACACTACACAGTAACTATTATGTTTCCTTATTGTGTCTTTAAATCTCAAATTGCAATTTTTTAAATGATTATTATTGTTATTGTTGTGCCTACCTATTGTATGCCATCTCACAATATACTATTTTCTTGCTTTAACATTTACAGTTTGTTAACGCCATAATTTAAAGATGTACTTAATGAATGCTAATCAGTACGCTAACATGCTCACAACGACAACACTTACCACCTGGCTTTAGCATGTTAGCATGCTAACATTTGCTAAATAGCACTAAACTCAAAGTAAAGCTGAGGCTGATGGGAATGTCATTAGGTTTTGCTCTCAAACCAAAATATTTGACACATTAAAATGTTGACCTGATGATAGTGCTAGATGAAAAGTTAGAGGATCACCAAAGTTATTGATTGATTGTCTGGAACTTTTTTGGCAGTCCATCTAATATATTGTCGAGATATTTCAGTCTGGACAGAAGTGGTGGACCGACCCAACTACAAACGTGTGAGCGGTGCCACTCTAAGGATTCAATATTATCTTCCAGAACAGTACTTTTATTTCATATTAGAGGTTAATGATAGTAACTCTGACAGTTAAGATGTGCTTCAAATAATTTTGTTTTATCATTTTGTGACAGTGAATTAAAAAAAGAATTCAGATGCATAATTTTTTGAGCATGAGAAGGACAAAGCTAATTCAGAGGACGTGACTGCTGCCCACCGTGCACACAGCCATGGCGCATTGACTGCAACATAGAGATTGGAATAATTGATTAATGTGCTAAATAATTTGGGTTTAGCAATATTGAATGATATAAAGTTTGAAAAAAATCTCTCTCAACATATTTTTTATTTTTTGCAAATAAGGGAATAGAAAGACTACATGCCAAAAAATGTTTTGGGGGTTAATACGTATTTTCTGAAAACATTACAAGCAATATTATTTGTATTTGTTCCATATGAAAGACTCAGAGTCAAGCTCAATAATGTGTTCCAAACACAAAGTGCCATCACATCCACAGGTATGTAACTTTAGGGACGATGGACAAAATAACAGCATCAGCCAGGAGACATGATGACAACACAAATGAATGACTAAAGGTAACAAGCGTTCTATGGAATCACACTGCTTGGCTTCTGCACCACCCAATCAATTTGTAAACTGTTACTCATAGCCGGTGCGTGCACTTCAACACCACTTCAGTTCACCAGGGGGGGTTATCCCATGTATGTATGCTGACCTTTCCCTCGCTGCGCTTATAGATTGGATTAAAAAGCCACTTTGGCCCCAAAGCACAGTCCAGTGCTCATCCAATTGTGGACTGCCTTATTTAGCCTGTTAGCAGCTTAGACAGCAGGCAGCCTGCCAGTGTCTTCATGCAGTCTTTAAATGATGCAATGACAAAGTGTTGTGAATCTATTGGAGTTTTGCTCAACCATCTTTAGCCTTCGTTCTAGGAACTGATAGAGTGAAGGGTCAGTAAATAAGGTCATTGAAGTTACAAATAACAAATCAATCCAATCCAATGGGACCAAAGACGCAATATTGGAAGATTTATCTTTTTTTTCCTCTTCATTATTTGTTCTTTTTCATTCTTGTGGCATTTCAAATCAGGTGGATTCACAAGTAAACTTCACAGCAAATACAGTTTGATGAACAAATTACCATAGTCAATAGGTATGGAATAAAAGTATGCTGTCATTAAAATATGTATCAAAATATTGATATTAAAAACAAAAGAACATAGATATATTTGAAAGAGGAATTCATCTATTTTGTGCCTAACCTTCTAAACCCTAAACCCCTCATCCCTGGTCAGTTGCTCTTCCTCAGGTTTCTTCCATTTTTTCCCCTCTTGACCTTTTTCTTTTGGTTACATTTTTCTGATCTGCTGCAAGGGTTGAAGACAGAGTGTGTCGTAAGCTGTAAATATAATAAAGGCCCCTGAGGCAAATTTGTGATATTTGGCTACAGTATATCAATAGAATTGACTTGACTAGATGGTTTGCTGGTGTCTGCCAATCTGCTGTTTCATTTTAGGAGCTGCAACACCCAAGCTATACGCTAAAGCTATACGCTAAAGGAGGCTACAAAAACTCTACTCTGCATCACCATCATTAGCTATTTGATACATTGTTAATATAAAAGGATTTAAGAGCAGCTTTTCAGATGCTGATTTGGCTGTAGCACCCTATGAAGCCATTAGTATGCAGATTGTAAAAACACTGTCATATGCTGTCATTACTTGGGACAAATATTATGTAATAAATATTTTTAGAGTCTTAGCAACTTTCTCAGGCTTTGTGAATGTGTGTGTCTCAGTCTCACCAGTGATGACATGTGGGATGGTATTGACGTTGAGTTTCTGCTCCGAGCCCTTGACCCCACTGTTGGGATCCTGCATCTCCACCACAATGGCCTCCAGCTGAAAGCAGAAGGACAGCAAAGATGTCCATGGGCCATTCAGGAAGAGATTGGTATGAGCCACCAGATAAACACTATGAATTCATGTGTTCTGTCAGCTCCTTTCTTGAACCAATACATCAGTTCACAGATGAGCTTCACAGCATCATCAGAGAGGAAAGAGATTTAAATCAGAGAGTGAATCTTTTAAACATAGAAAATTTGTAGATTTTTATAGAATTTAGGTTCTATACTAAGGCCATTTGTCCAGGTAAGATGTATTAGTGCAATCTCAGTTAATCCTCACTGTTATGAGGAAGATTGTAAAAGATCACAGTATTTGTGATTTCCTTTACTTCAATACCATAGTTATTAAGTAAATGCATCTGTTGTGTGAATGAAACAAAGGCATTATGAAATAAATAATCTTATGAATAAATGGTGCAAAATATATAAATTAACTTGAAATGATTTTGTGAAATAATTTAAGAAATCCTTAAAACTCAACACATTATTCTGAAATATAATTTCCACATTACTTTATAGCTCCATAGTTGTGTGTGCAACAGTGCATCAATATAGCAGCTATGTTACAGTTAAACCAAAGCCCAGAGAAACCCTTTCGCTAGTATTGCAGGGGTGACATATTTTTGTGGACCAACCATTACCAGAGCCATTGAATTTTGGATCATTCAGAAAATAAACCCTGTAGCAAACAAATGTTTATGAGACCTTTTTCCATTTTAATTTTGTTCAGCAAGATCATTTTCACATATGAACTCCACTTTTCATATATTTAAATGTGATTGCAATCGCCAAAAAGCTAATGTTAGGCTATAAAGGAACTCCAGCACGGTCACATGGTTTCATGTCACCACCACTGAGCTAAAGGAGGACTAGTGTTCTAGTGATGACATGTAGTCGTCTCATTTAGACTCTTGTTAAAATCTCTTCCGCTTGTGTTAACTGCTGCAGACCTAATTCCAGACATCAAACCAAAAACACATTCAAGAATCCCATTGACTTTGAGATTATGGCACCGAAAGTGCAAGAATGCTGACTAGTGTCTGAGTTTTAGGACTCATTCCTGCAGCACTGTATAATGTGTCAGTTGGGTATTACTAATCTGAACAACAGCGATGATATGTGGAGTTCCCCAAGGTTCCATTCTTGGTCCACTTCTATTCAACATCTATATGCTCCAGCTAGCTCACATCTTGCAAAATGACAAAATATCCTCCCATAATTTCAGTGGATGACACAGATTTCCATAACAATAAACCAAGATGATTATGGACCAATGCAGACCCTGAATAAGAGCATTAAACACATCAGTAATAGGACATGTATGTCGGAATTTATCTAATTAAATATGGATGAAACTGAAATTATTATTTTTGACGCCAAGAAGGAATGACTCACTATCAGTGCTCTAATGTTTAAGACCTGAAACCATGTCAGAATTAGTGTAGATCTGAATTGAATTGAACCAAATCAGCCTCTTATCAAGTTGAAAATATAGTATGACATAAAGCACTAATGTTTTACAACAAGACTTTTGGTTTATACTTCTTTGTTGAATCTATTCCATTTCGATTCAATATCAATTCAATTTATTTGAATAGGTACCGGCAGCCTCCACAAAGAAACTCGTTGATGTCTTTCTTTTTACATGACTTGATTATTCTAACAGTGTCTTTGGTCTCTGTTAAAACAATCAGTTAACTGCAGTTTATTTATAATGCTGCTGCCTGAGTCCAGCACTACAAACTAAGGAAGTGGAACACATCATCCCAGGTCTCAGAGCTTTGCAAGAGCTTCCGGCGCATCAAAGAGTGGATTTCAAAGTATTGACTTACAAAGCACTGAATGGTTCTGTGCCATGCGTTTCGTGCCATAGAGCTCCTATATTACCTGTGGACAGGTCTGCTCCCCGTCCACAGGGTTAGAACCAGAATGTAGTTCACTTTGAATTGCCTCTGAAATGGGCCATATAAATAACCTTGCCTTCCCTTATGAATGTGTGCTAGAATACTACCGGCCCTCTGGTGATAGTTAGTGTTTGATAAATTGATTCAACAGAAGTTTGTTTTTTTAATGTGCACAATGTAAGAATTATCCTGAAATAATGTATTATTAAATCTACATTTCCACACAGGACCCATCTTTAAGCTAGTGAATGAGATTCAGTCACACAATTACTGAAATAAACACAAAATTGCCACACAGTCAGTTCAAAGTCATGCAACTTCCTCCCCTTTAGTTAAAAGTTTGTCAGACACTTGAAGACACTTTCTATTGTACACACTTCCATCCGCCACACCTGTACTTGGCTCGCAATGTTGCCAGTGAATGCAAATTGCTAATCAAAGTACTTGCATATGAATGACTGCATGCACCTCATCAGGAGAGCAGGTTTTCCATGATGCACTACATTGAAAGAGGACTGCTTTCCTAATGTAAAACATTATCATTCCTTCTGTTAAGGTAACTAACATCTGATTAGAGTTAGTGTTATTCTCAGGCACTTAGGTATTTACATACCGAACTTATTTATCTCACTAAAATTCAGAGGGAAATGTTGTAATCGTTAACTACATTTAATTAACACAAATGATCACGAACTATAAGATTTCACACACAAACATATGATCACTTTCTCAAATTCGATGCGGTTCAATCGGTTTAACTATCTGACAGCTAAATGGACAAGATACTAGCAACACCTTACAATGTAATACAGTGATGTGTGTTTCAGTATGGAGGCTTTCAGTGATCTTTTCTCTTTTGTTAGTTAAGGAGGATGTATTTCAATCATTTCATCTTTTATTTCCAGTGTAATTTGCAGTGTTCTCCATTTGTCTTCCTCCTTTCGTATTGTAATCAAATAAACTTTATGATTTTTTCCGTTATAGATTTGCTCCCGTCCTGTTAATGAGTTTGAAGTTAACATTAACAACTAAGGAGCATACAAGGTGAGTCAGGTGATAAACTGTACAGTATGTTTCACCTGCAGGGACACCTGGCAGCAGAGCAGCAGAGCTAATTGGCTTTAAAGGGGAATTAAGGATGATCTTTAATAAGCCCCCGCTCTGCTAGTGGCCAGCAAATCATGTGTAATTCTCATTCAAATGTATTTTGTTGTTTTTTGCTGTGTCTGTGCTACATATTTATGAATGCAATAAAAGCAAACTTCAGTTTAATCCAGAAATGTTAAGTGTAACTCAACTTTAGAATATCTTAAACAAATAAAATATTCGTAATGTTTAAAAGTTGTCTACATTTCTGATTACTATAGGGATAAAATATTACAAATAAAATACCAGCAGCGAGTACTAAATAATACCAATGATGATGATGATGATGATGATGATGATGATGATGATGATGATGATGATGATATCCACTCACCTTTTTGAAGCAGTGCGTGCGAGGCCGGAAATGTTGTACCCGGTTTGGACGGACTGTTCTAATTGTCATATTTGCAGACGGATGAAGACCAAATCAGGTGTTTGAAGAAAATCCTGATGTGAAATATTCCAGTTATAATATTACAGTTGCTGACAGAGAAGTGTGTGCATGTAGTGGACTTCAACACACTCCCCCTGTCTGGGGATTATAGTACAGGATGGGAAGGATGGATTTATCTAATCAGCTGGAGGACGCCTCTGCCCCCAGCAGTTACAGAGAAAAGCCTGTCGGGTGGTTCTTAAATTAACCTCTGCGAAAGACAATCTTCTCATCTTAGCTTTAACATTCAATTCAGGTGGCTAAGTATGGAAGCTAAAGAGTGCCACAATCACCAACGATTTCTGGGTGGTTTGATTAATCAGAATCAGCTTTATTGGCCGTATGCGTACGCATACATGGAATTTGACTCCGGTTTTCACATTGCTCTCATCTTACATACACAGAAAATATACAAATAAACAAGAGAAATATAAAAACAAGGACATTACAAACAACAAAGTAGAACAGAGAAACTAAGCATAAACATTTAACTACTATGTACAATATAAATATATATCAAAGAATATATATGAGCATAAAGAACAACAACAATGACCATGGACAATGGATTCGGGATATTAGTGCAGCATGGTGGTAATAGTGCAAATAGGGCAAATGGAGGTGCAGTATGTCTGATTAATAGTTCATATTAAAATACAATTATGTATTGTTATTTTGCACTTAAAGCATATAATATAAAAAGACAATTGAGTAAAAAAGTAAAATGATCATCAAATGTGCAATTTAAAAGAATACTTTATGTTGGAGCCATAATGTAGTTTTATTTTATTTTTGAGGGAAACACAAGGTGAATTTAGACATGCAGTTCTGACATTGAACACAGGGTGGCGCATCGACCTAAAAGTGCATATAGATAAGTGCCTGGTGATGAGTTTTTGACCGTGTCAACGCGTTGTCCTATCCTGCCGTGTGGTATCCTGTGGTGTTCTGTTACTAAGCAATTAAGATGCATTGATACAAGTAAGATTGAACAATGCTGATTTAATGATATGGTGTCAATGTGCAACGGAATAAATGGATCAACAGATCGAAAGAGATACAGCGCACTGGACAGTGATTTGTTTGTGGCGTAGAACACGCCTCCCGTTCGCCCCCCAGTGGCTTTAAAATCAAATTAAAAGATCACAGCCATGATTTTAATACACTGATCCGAACTGCACGAGTGTACCTTGGCATTGGAGGTTGAAGAGCTGTGCATGAGGCAATTACGCACAAGCATACGACACACAACACATTTCAATGTCAGGAATACTGATAGAAAGCCCATTCGGCCAGCAGAAGGTGTCCTGAAATATATGTCCAACTGAGTCAGAAGCAATGCTGAGAGAAATGTTGCTACAGCGATCTGTGCGACCCGCCCAAACATTGAAGCATGAGCGCCCCTCGCCCGCTATTTTACACGTTTTATGTGAATATGTGCAGCCATAATTCAATTTAATGGACTGTTGACTGTACTTGTATAGCGCTTTTCTAGTCTTTCCGACCACTCATCATTCACCCATTCATACGCTGATGGTAGGGGCTACCACGCCATCAGGACCAACTAACATTCACACACATGCCGTAGGCACAGCTCGGGAGCAATTTTGGGGTTAAGTGTCTTGCCCTTTGATTGAAGGACGACCCTGCTCTCCATTAAGCCACAGTCGCCCACCTAAACGTTTTAACGTCTAAGCGGTGGTTAAACCACTCTGTTGAGGTTGAGTTAGTGGTTTCCCACGACACGTGAACGCAGCAGCGGACTGTGGTGAAGCTCTGGGCTCAGCCTTCCTCGCTGTCTGTATCGATGAAGTTGTTTCAAAGATGGCGGATTTCCTGCCGTCCCGCTCCGTTTTATCTGCATGTTTCCCTAACTGTCTCCTCACAAGCGGCGAAGCAGAACAGTTGCGGAAGTCTAAAGAGATAGATAAGTGTATTCATCGAGATAAGACGTATGTAAAACGGTTAGTAAAGATCTTATTACTTGGGGCAGGCGAGAGCGGCAAGTCCACTTTCCTCAAGCAGATGCGCATTATCCACGGGCAGGACTTCGATCAGAAGGCCAAAGAAGACTTCAGAGCCACGATTTTTAGTAATGTTATAAAAGGTAAGTGTACACTGAGAAGCCATTGTATTTCACGTGTTGAAGCGGGCTTCTTTTGACCTCTGTGTTGGTCTTGTGTTTAAGAGTGGGGAGAGTAACGACAGTGGGAAGTTGGTAGCCATGCTAGCTGCAGCTGAGCCGACTGGAGGGACACTTCTCGGTGTTTGACAAAGCTAGTGTGGTTAGCTTGTTAAGCCACCAAGAAACGCCCATGTTATTTGTGTTGGTCCGCACGGTGAGACGGTGGCGCGCGTAGTGGGGCTCATTGTTTGTGTTTATTCAGAGCTTCCCACATATCCATTTTCTCCTTAGTTAATGTTCAAGTCACACACAACGTACACAATGGGTTGACATCGTCCGAGTGTTTTCCTCGTGGCTGCTGTTGTCACCGGAACATAGCACTAAATCATTGTGATCATCGTCTCTGGAAGCTTAAATAAGACGCTGTCTGACTGAACTACCTCAGGACTGAACACTGGACCTTTTCTCAAAGTGGACTCATTGACAAATACAACAGAACCATCAATACGTCTGATATGAAATCTGCAGTAAAAGACATGCGTCATTTTACAATAATCTTTCTCAAGATATAACGTTAAAGCTGTAATTGTTTGCAGATTGTTGGGCGTACATTGATGCTGACATTTTAAATATTACTATTTTTTTTTAACTCAGTCTGGTTTCTCTAAATGGTATGAAGAGTGTGACATGTTGTGCCAGTTATGCTACAGCACAGACAGACAGCTGTCTTCTAAACGTTCTAGAACCACTTCACTAAATGTGTAGCTTTGCTAGAACTCTACAGCAACACTTAACAGTCTGTTGTGTCTTCTGCTAACTGGCTTCATTAATGAGCCAATGAAGTTTTGCATTGCTTTGAGCAGTAATGCAAAAGTTCCATTATAGGGCAGTTGACTTTTGTGTTTAACCTGAGTAATTGGGGAGGGAAAGCACATCCAGACACTTGTGAACCTAGTTTGTGAATCAGACCACTTAAAGTAGGATGTCCCCGATCAGTTGTCATGTTTCAGATATACATTTGCTCTGCTGGAGAAATCTGGTGGTTGTGCAGCCTTTGCAACATTGTTATGGCTGGCTAGTTTCTCCCAGTATCGAGCTGAATCTCAGAAATGACTGTTCATTGAGAGTATGTGTTTGTCTTAAGACATTGGCACTGAGAGTATGTTGTGTTGTCTGTCTTAAGACATTGGCACTGAGAGTATGTTGTTGTGTTGTTTGTCTTAAGACATTTACACTGAGAGTATGTTGTTGTGTTGTTTGTCTTAAGACATTGGCACTGAGAGTATGTTGTGTTGTTTGTCTTAAGACATTTACACTGAGAGTATGTTGTTGTGTTGTTTGTCTTAAGACATTGGCACTGAGAGTATGTTGTGTTGTTTGTCTTAAGACATTTACACTGAGAGTATGTTGTTGTGTTGTTTGTCTTAAGACATTGGCACTGAGAGTATGTTGTTGTGTTGTTTGTCTTAAGACTTCGGCACGGAGAGTATGAGTGGCTTGTCTGTCACAGGCTCCCAGCAACACAGCAAACAACATTGCTTACCCTTTTTACGTGTAAAGTAAATGCCTGCTGTTCTCTTAGCCTCATAACTGTGTAAAAGTGGTTAAAATGTAGACTTGTGCATGGTTTCCTCTAGCCACTTGGCACTTAATGACAGTATACTTCCCAGGAAAGCTTTTATTATGAAAAGTTAGCTTCAGGAAGTGTTAAGTTTGCTATGAAAACTAACAGTTTGTCCTATGCTCATTTGTTTCTGTTTTTAGCTCATGATGCTTGAGGTCAACTTTTTAATTTGTCATTTTAGGCAGGTGAGAACTATTTTGAGTAGGGTCCTGCCCATTGGTCATGGTTAGGGAGGCTCAAGACGACTCTCTGAACTTACAAATACAAGCAGAAAAAGTAGTTTTTACACGCATGTATTTTTTGAAAAATAACTTTTATTAATAATATGACATTTATAGCTTTATTCAAGCTTTATCAGCTTGAATAATTAATTACAGATGTTTGACGGATGTTTCACAGCAATAAAAAATAGATATTTGATAATTATGACCGGTTTAACACTAGCTCTAAGCAGCTTACAATACGTCATTAAAACTACCAATGCTGAGATTTGTTTGAATTAAAGCAATTATTTAAATTAAAATACAATCATTTATTTCCCTAATATTGACAATAACAAGGTAAAAGGATAATATTTGTTGAAATAATTTTTTGGGACAGTTCCAGGATGTGGTGAGAAAAATGTTAGCCCAGAGCCTCACTGTCAATTATGGTTCTGGAAAATCAGAATCTGCAATCGGGAATCAGAATCGTATGAGAAAATTCTATGTAACAGTTTGTGTGTTTGCAGCTGATTTAGATGTCGTAACTGATGATTTGTGGCCTTAATACTTGATCATGACGACCTTTTGTTGCTTTTGACTTTATCTGTGAATCGTTTAAATGTCAATATAGCTGATCGCACTGCACAGCAGCTGTCAATGACCTATATCTGAGTTGATTTTGTCTGACAGTGTCTACAGCAGCTCAACAGCTTGGTAATAACTGTCTGCGGGGAACTTGTTAGTGGCAGATTACTGATCAGATGGTATCTGATCAGGTTGGTATATAAATGTCTATATTTACATGGCACATTCATATTCAACATGATTTATTTCCAGACAGTCAGCTGCATGCTGGAAGTCTGTTGGTGGGAACATATTGAGTCACCATAAAGAGTTTGATGCTCAAGTGGAAACAGTGTTGTTAATCACATGATTATGTCCAACATGGCTGAGAGACCACATACCGTGCCACCCAAACAAAAGACGGAATGAACTCCGATCTTGTAGTTACTGTTCACACAGGGTGAAAATGGCACCGCGACTCTTCAGCATCATCCTCTTCCAGCTGTTCTCATGTGACTCCACCTGGAAACAGCTGCTGTTCTGGTTTGATCTGTCCTGTCTGGCTCACGGTGATAGTGGTTGAATGATAACTGGCAAAACTCTGGTAACTTGTGAACATTACCTGACCATTTAAATGATCTTAACACAACATTATGGGTCGTCTACTATTGGTTAGTGATGCAGCGATTGCAATTTTGTTGGCCAATTACGATATTTTAAAAGTCTGACCTACCGATACTGATTTTCTTTCTAAGAACTGTTGTTGACAGCAAGGCTCTTGACTAACTATGTTTTACCAACGTCGCAAAAAAACTATTCCGAAGTCAGTTTTAACTGTCAAAAATTCTAAATGTTATCCTGTTACTTTGTTATTGGCAGCTATAGTGGTTATCTGTATAAAACTCAATTAAAATGATAAAAAAAAAAAAATGCTTGTATTTTTATTTACATATTTGCTTTGATAAAAAAAAAATATTGGCATCGTTCGTTCTAAATATTTATTTATTAGCTGCTTCGAGCTAGTGTTAGGAAGTTAAACAGGTCATAATTCGCTCTCTAATATCTATCTTATATTGCTTTGAAATCGTCTGTTTTAAACAACTGGATTCATTCAAGTTACTCACTATTCTCTCATTTCACAAGATTACATCTGAACAGGGCTGCACGCTGGTGTTGGCGGTGTGATGCATATAGCGGATGTAAATCATTTAAAAAATATAATATTATTGTCATAGTTAGTTACCTGGTCCAGATGGATTCATACTCGGTATAGCCTACAGAAGAAAAAAATAGTATTGTACAAAATATTTTAGCCTTCCACGCATCAAATGAATGTGATTGATAGAACACAATGCTCCTTTAGTTTTAACAGTAGTGAGTGAATTTCCCAGTTAGATTTCTCCTGGAGAAAGTTGATTTCTTGACCGTGTTTAAATAACGTAAGTTTGTTTCTAATCGGCTTCTTAAATGTGAGTGTGTGCTAAGGTCAAAGACTTCAGACAGATATAGTAAATAGTAAGTGGACTGTAGTTGTTTCTCTCTTTTCTAGTCTTCTGACAACTCAAAGCTCTTTAACACTACATGTCATCATTCACCCATTCATACACTGATGACAGGAGCTACCATGTTAGGTGATCAGAGCAATCCTGATTGAAGGACGGCTCTGCTCTACCACTGTGACAGTAACACTGATGGGATCATTACACTAGATGTATCTATACCTTCATCACTACGTGCATCCTTGTTCCAAAGTTTGAATCAAATACATATAGCAGCTAGTAGTATAATAAACGCCTGACTGTTTGTAAAGTGTGTACACTATGTGTGCTCTCACCACAGAGCCTGTAGTGACAGCACACTACTCCTGTCATGGGTTTAGAACAGGGTCAGTAGAAGTGAACCATGACCTGCTGCATGTATATGTAGATTTACAGTATCCAGTGCATGAGGACTTAGTTAGTTATTCGATATCATGCATGACCTGATTTCTCTTGTCTGGTCATTGTCAACAATGCAGGATCATATGGCAAAAAAAAGTTGAACCTGGCTCGAGTACAATCACAATGTGACATCACTTGGCAACACACTGTGTTGGGTGATCAGATACATTCCAATAAACGTTCCTGACAGAGCCCTTTGTAAAGTCAAGGGGATGTTGATGATTCAAATCATCAGTCGACAAGCATCCGGGTAGAATCCCGTCTTCACAGTCCAATGATTGCAATTGTATTAGCTGTGTCATTCCCAAATGAAAATAAATGTATGTATATGCACATGCAGCTAGCACAGAATCACCAGAGGTGATTGGGTCTGTGGAGTGTGTGAGTACCAATAAGCTTCGATTTGTGCTTCCATGATGTCAGAAGGGTTGTGGGGGGGCAGTTGCACGTAAACTCCCTTTGAATAGTGTGCGAACAGGGAAGTGGAAGGCTGGAAAGGCTTGCTCAGCTGCAGTCAGGGGGAAGTGACTGACGCGTGACGTGGTTCCACTGAGAAGGAAACGGTTCGTGTCATCTCAGGATAAAAGTTAGCTAAATCAGTCCAGGTAGTTTTGTTAACAGCAGGGGAGTCTCTCTTTGACGCACTATTGACACACTACTGACAGTAGTGTGGCAGCCCAGTTAAAAAAGGTTCATGCTGTCATTAAATGAAACCCCTTTTGCCACCATGATAAGTGGGGAAAAATGGAAGCTTGTGTCATTAATGCCACGAACATATTCTGTTCCACATGAGTACAGAACTGTTGCAGGTAAATACATATGTTTTAAAGTCTTTTAAGTGTCCAATAATTTAGCTTGTGTGTGGCGTGCTTGTAGCTGTCAACCTCGGCTGAAATCACTAAACGTTTATTCTTGTCATTCAAGATAACTATCTTGCAAAGTGAAAACATTGACAAACCCTTTCATCTGCATCTTGATTTGGTTTAGTTCAGCTAATCACTCAATTTGAGTGGTGTAACTGATCACGGATCGATCCGATATTCTCATCTTTTTGAAAACATTTTTAAAGAAACATTTTTAAAGAACCGTGATCCGTTGCACCCCTACTAAATTTGATCTGATACAAACGGATCATTCTTTGCAGTTATGCATATACTGAAAAATAAGTGTGCTTGGATCAGGATTTACAGGCCGACCAATACTGACACTTTGAAAGATACATTAAATTCAGTTTCTTCATCACTGTCATGTTAAAATCCAGTGTTTCCACTATCTGATACTTACATTCATTCACTCACATGGGGCCACAGACTTTTCAAGTGCCACAGCAATATTATCGAACATTCGAATAGTCCCAATCACTTCCAGGCTGTGTGGTATGCTGATTTATGCTGGGGGGAAAGGGGGCACCCCTGTTTGTTTAAAAAAAAAAAAAAAAGTCGGTATCCTTTTTCTCTGACTAAAGCTGCCCACACATGATCAGAGATGAACCGCTCTGCGTTGACTGTACCATTGCTATGGGGAGAGCTAGGAGGAAGCGCTACCTTTGGCGTGGCCGAGCGCTGTTCTTATTTCAACTTTGACCTTGGTGGTTGCTGACCTTCGAAGCACAACCAATGACATAAGCTTAATGTGACGTAGCCAGAAGCAACACATGCATGCTCCTCTTACATAATGAGACACCAGCGTTTCATGGCTAGGGGTCACCAGTCAATCACAGATTACACCCCTTCAGGAAACCTCCAGGTTTACCTGACCTGCAGTTTTCTGTTGGCTGCTGTTGATTTGTGTGGTTGAATTCAGTGTTTTTGACAAAAACAGTTCAGCACTCACTGATGTCAAACCAGAACTATATGAAGAGGATGTGAACCGAGGCGCATAACAGAGCCCACTTCCTATTGTGCCTCTCTATTGTAACGCACAGTTGTTTTATGTTTTGTGTGTGTATGTAAATGACTGGGTGACATGTATGTGCAATTCTTACTGAAGTGAGGAAGTTTGATGTCATGTTAAAAGACGTGTGTATGCAGATGAGCGTGAGAAGCCCCCTCGGGGTGTTTCCCTGGTGGGTGCTGCTCACTGGGCTTTCCTCAGAGACACAAGCGGCTCACTGAAGCCACAGTGTTGGTGTGGTTCTGTGTTGGGGTGAAGTGTACTACAAATGACTCAACCTGATCATCATGTTAGGGTTTTGCCGGTGTAAAATATATTAATATCTATATTCAAATATATTAATATTAAGCCAAACAGATGCAACAAAGCTAACAAGAGCGTAAGAAAAGTGCCTTTATGAGATCGTGAGAAACATGACAGGCCTCCAAAACATAAAAAAAAGAGAAGAGGTCTAATCGGACTAAAAGTTATTTTCATTATCAGTTCATTTTCTTGATTAGCTGATTAATCATTTTGTCCATAAAATAAAAAAATAGCTCAAGTACCCAGAAGGTGATGTCTTTAAATTGCTGGTTTTGTCTGGCCAACAGAATCGATACTGAAGGTCTTTGATTTATTAAAAATAGAACTCAAATCCTCAGCTCTTAGAAGCTCAAAGCAAAGAAGTTTTTTTGGCATTTCTGCTTCATAAATGACTCAAACGATCAGTGGATTGATCATAGTGCTGGGCGGTATGACCAAAAATTTGTATCACGGTATTTTTTAAGATTCTGGCGGTTTCACGGTATATCACGGTATTTTTTTTTCCTTGACTTGGTCTACTTCAGATTTTTTTTTTAAACCAAAATACTTCCAAACAGCAGACCCAGCTCCTCTCTTTGTTCATCCTGCATTGCTCTGTTCTGTTCTTTAATGTAACGTTACTGTAGCGACAGAGCCTCTCCAAGCTGTTAGCAGACTCTTGTGCTAGCTGGCTAGCTAGCGAACTGCCTGTATGTCGTTCGGAGGTGTAATTTTATAAATGTACAATTATTAGTGTTACAAAAACCACATCTAACCTACATCTAAGATGTATTTTTTTTTTTTTTAAGATGAGAATATCTACATTGTCGTGCGTGAGGGAATTTTCATAGCGTAGCTCAAGCACTTTAACCAGATTTTGAAATCCTTTATTTTCCACAACGGAGAATGGCCTCATGTCTGCAGCAATAAAGACCCCAATAGATGTTGTAATAGCTTTAGCCCGGTCTAATTCTACGGTACCACAAACACTTTCTTAAATGTCGCCGTGATAAGTTGTTGGTGGTGGTGGTGGTGGTGGTGGTGGTGGTGTTGTTGTTGTGGCTTGTCCCCCGTTGCTGACAGACCAGGATGGTGGCGCTTCATATGTGTGGACATGCCCGATGTTTTGCCGTTGTCGTATATCTTTCTCGTTGAACAACGCCTACATACCGTAACGGTTTTGTCCACCACCCTTATTCCTTCATTATTAGTAACACAAACGTGACTTAAATGACGCCGGGGCTTCTCAAGTTCCTCCGCTCGCCATGCCTTTCACCGTCGAATGCTTTTAACACGCTCTGTTCACGTGAACACACTACTGCTTTATATCTGTTCACTGCATCTCTGCATAGATATTTAGAGACGCATTACCTGGAAAAAGTATGAGCAGCAGTAAAACTTTATTTCACACTGTGATGTATAAACTGTAAAAAATAAAATAAAAATGCAATTAATCCATGGTTCACATGTGTGCCGAACCATGAGCGGTGATCCATTACACCACTACCTATGTTGGTTTACATCGTGCACACAGCGGCACATACACCCCACACACACACACACAGTGTGGACTGGTAGCTGGAGAGGTGGCAGTTCGCCATTAGATATTTTAATCGTTGCCCAGCACTAATTATAATACATAATTAAATTGACAAGATATTTTTAATCAAAACAAGTATATAAAGTGAGAAACTTTTAACTGGTTGTGAACCAGTCTCAGTGTAGTCCTGATCCTCTATCAGACCTCCATCAGTAAAGAGACCATCAGAGAGAAGATGGTCTATTTCTATAGAGTTATTCTTAATGCTCGTCATCGGTGCCACCGGGTCGGATTCTGGTGGAATCAAATGAAATCATGCAGGTTCACCAGAAACTCCTTCAGCTCAGACTCAAGCGGGGCCTCCAGCAGAGACCAGTATATCGGGGACAGACCCAGATCCTCCAGCAGAGACCAGCCTATCGTGGACAGATCCGGTCAGGAGCAGAGCTTCTCCACACCACGCTGCTGGAGGGAAGGAAAGCTCCTTAGCAGCTTTAAATAGGAAATAGTCTTTTGTTCCTTTATCATATAAATTGTTTTTTTAATGCAGATAACCACTGTAGATGACAAGAACAAAGTAAAGGGATAACATTTGGAATTTTTGACAGTTTGTAAAGACTTCAGGGCTGTTATTTTTCTGGACAGTTCCAAGACTGAAATCAGAATCAGAAACCGTTTATTGCCAATGTATGTTGCACATATAAAAGGAATTTATCATGGCGGGTGGTGCATAACATTAAACAATAACATTAGACAATCAACACAGTGTGAGAAATAATACATATTAAAATTTACAATAGAATGTAAAAGAATATAAAATAAAGTGCACAACAAACGGATAACAGGACTATAAACAAGTATGATGAAGTGTAATGTTAAAAGTGTCAAGTGTGTTTAAATAAAGAAACATAGAGGGGATGTGCAGGGCAGTGACCGGTAAGAAATTGTCCTGGGGATGACAGTCAGTGGGGGTCCCGGGCTTTGTTGATGAGCCCGACTGCCGATGGGAAGAAACTGTTCATGTGGCATGAGGTCTTGGTCCCGATGGACCACAGCCTCCTGCCAGATGGAAGGGGCACGAACCGTTCGTGTCCAGGGTGAGGGCGGTCGGCTACAATCTTTCTTGCTCGCTTCAGGGTCCTTGAAGCGAACAAGTCCTGGAGAGACGGCAGATTGCAGCCAATCACCCTCTCAGCAGAGCCAATGATGCGCTGCAGTCTGCCCTTGTCCTTGGCAGTGGCTGCAGCGTACCAGACCATGATGGAGGAGCAGAGGATGGACTCAATGATGGCTGTGAAGAAGTGCACCATCATTGTCTTTGGCAGGTTGAATTTCTTCAGCTGCCTCAGGAAGTACATCCTCTGCTGAGCCTTCTTGGTGATAGACCTGATGTTCTGCTCCCACTTGAGGTCCTGGGTTATGGTGGAGCCCAGGAAACGGAAGGACTCCACAGCGTCGACACAGGGTGATAGGGGCAGGTATGGCTGCATTCTTCTGGAAATCAACAACCATCTCCACTGTAAACGTAGCAAAACATATGCGTTTTCAAATGGAAAAGGAGTAGTGTGGACATGGCCTGAGGCCTCTCCAGCAGACAGAAGCAGAGTCACTTGCTGAGAGCTGGTGTTGCAGTTTCTCAGAGTACAGTTGTTTAGCGTCTCTCAACGCCTTGCTAAACCTGTATTTTGACTCTTTATACATGTCCCTGTCCCCACTCCTAAATGCCTGTTCCTTGTGCAGCCTTAGCTGTCTGAGTTCTGCTGTAAACCAGGGTTTGTCATTGTTAGAACTAACCTGGTGCTTGATGGAACACAGCTGTCCTATCTGTCCTCACAGAAGCTGATGTATGACGTTACAGCCTGTGTACTCATCCAGACTGTTGGTAGCAGTCCTGAAAACATCCCAGTCTGTACAGTCTAAACACGCCCAAAGATCCTCCAGAGTTTCACTGGTCCACTTCCTGAATTTCCTCACCACAGGTTTACAGAGCTTTAATTTCTGCCTGTATGCAGGAATCAGATGGACCATGACGTGGTCAGAGAGTCCCAGTGCAGCACGAGGGACGGCGTGATAGGCCCACGCTCTATAATTTAAAAATAATAATTTAGTCTGGAGTATTGCTGATAATTATAGGTCTTAGAAAGAAAATTGAAACTGAATTGGAAGATTGCAATCGGTGCACCTCTAAATAATAATAAACCACCAGATACAATGCAATATTGTTTTCAGTGTTGCAGATGTAAGACTAGGCAGACCTGCACTGTCATTGGTGTTCCAGTGATGTATTCATGTTTTATATGTCGCTATTTGGTCAGTAATTACCTGCTGTATGTATGCCCTTGGCTGGAAACAGACTTTTCATGTGACATGAGCTGTCATATGACAACAGTGAATTTTGAAACCTAAACATTGGTCCATTTGCCAGAGAAGATTGATCTCGCAGTAAGCTGCTTTAGCCTTTACTCTGTTTGGAAGCAGGTATGATGTTTAGCTTCTGTTGGTGGAGCCACATCCAAAATACATCCAAAAATAACCGCGTCTGTATGTAAGGTGGAAATTTTTTTGCAGTTCTTTTTTTTCTAAAAGAACCACATATGTGCCGTATATGGTTCCTTTCCAAGGAAGCATAGGCTGTAATGTGATCTGCAAAGAAACGATGATCCTGACTAGAATACCAGTCTGACATGTCTCCCTCCTGCTTCAGGTATTCGAGTGTTGGTGGATGCTCGAGAGAAGCTACACATCCCATGGGGCAACCAGTCCAACCAGCGGCACGGAGACACAATGATGGCGTTTGACACCCGGTCGGTGATGGCCCACGGTCACGGCATGGTGGAGCCCAAGGTTTTCCAGCACTACCTGCCATCCATCCGGGCCCTGTGGGCTGACCAGGGCGTCCAGCACGCCTACGACCGCCGCAGAGAGTTCCAGCTGGTGAGTTAGTGTTAACCAGCGTCCACATTACGAGCAATGTGGTTTAAAGCTGTATACACGTTCAAAGGGTTAAGGGCAGTGGTGGGTCCCATAGATTGTGGTTCTGGTGTTGTGCACTGATTAAGCCATGACCCATGTACCTCAGTGTTTTCCCTGGGTTGCTTGGTTTGACATCCATGATTGTTCCTTTTGCCTCTAGTAGCATGTCCAGTGATTACTCGTGAGTAGGTCTAAGGGCTTCAGTGTACAGACGAGCATTGACGGCCTCAGATAAAGGCTCGGCCTCACAGTCGATGGTAGAGCTGCAGCTGCTGAGCGCACACAGACGAGCTATGAAGGGCTGCTTCTCTCTCTCTCTCCCCACGCCCTTCCTTCCTCCAGCTCTCCCTCACTGCTCTCCACCAGTGTAGACTGTGCTCTAACAGAGTCTTTCTCTCAGGGTAGTGATCTTCAACTGTCCTGCAGTGACACTAGCCTGCCAAGCTTCTTCATGGAGCTGCTGAGATCCAAAGAGCAGTTAGCTCGCTGTGCATTGCTCTTTGTAATGTTACTGTGGTTATACAGGTACTATCATTCTGGGATGCCCTATACATGCCAACTTCACTACCGATACGTTTTGTTTTCCCTCAAATAAAACAAGTGGTATTATGGTCTGTAGAAAGAATGCATGTGACCAAAGTCACTATGCTTTCTTCCCCAACAGGCAAACACATCTGCCAGCATGCACTCACATTATATTTGCCAATACCAATAAATTCATACTGTTATGATATTAAATCAATGTGGCATATTCAATGTGAAAACAATGCATCTAATTAAGACGTTACTCATATTGCTATGTATTTATGTCATGGCAATGTACAGCAGCAACAAGCATGGCTGAAAACAAATAATGCTATGTAATGCTGTAGGCTAAATAAGTAATGCTGTAGGCTTCTCTGGAGGAATTGGCTCCAAATATGGGAGCAACATTTCATTTATTCCATGTTTTCATTTGATAAATTCGACATCAATTCGAGATTTGCACTCTCATATTTCCAATATTTTGCTGGTCACATTTACACATGCAGGATAGTTTTATAATCAAGATTCTTGATTGGTATTCGATCAGCACTGCCTAGTTTTACACTTTGATCAGAAATCCCCAGCAGGGAGTATCCTCGGCTCTGATTGGTTGTTTTTCTTCTGGTGGAGTCTTTCAAATGTCATGAAGAGCACTGAGAGGAAGCACAGTAACCTCGTTATCTGTCTCATGTACTACTTTCAGGATAAAGTGACAGTTTGAGCAAACATGACAAAGTTATTGTTATTAAAGTTACCATTCATATGTTAAATATCATCATATAACTAGTTCCAACCCCTGAACATAGAACTACCTGTGTTAGCGTGAAACATGTGCTGGTTCCAGCTTCTGTGTAAATGTTCTCAGGTTTTCTTCATCCTCTGTAATGAATATATTTGGTTTATTTGAAGATGTCACATGAGCTCTGCTGGGAACTTGAGATGGGAATGTTTCATTGTTTGTCAAACAATTAATAATTAAGAAATAGTTAGTGTTGGCCCCCTGTACAGACTAGTAGAATATATGTTGAGGTGTGATGAGGCAGCTGTTTATTGTAACATTTGTTATTGTGATGGACTGGTGGCTGCATGTACAGTATATACTATCACAGCTCTAAACACAGTCACTAAAACCTCTCTCTCTCTCTGTCTCTCTCTCTCTGTCTCTGTCTCTGTCTCTGTCTCTGTCTCTGTCTCTCTCTCTCTGTCTCTCTCTCTGTCTCTGTCTCTGTCTCTCTCTCTGTCTCTGTCTCTGTCTCTCTCTCTCTCTCTCTGTCTCTCTCTCTGTCTCTCAGGGTGAGTCAGTCAAGTATTTCCTGGACAATTTGGAAAAGCTTGGACACTCGGTAAGTCCCACCCACACTGCAGAGGCTCCACTAATCACAGACACCAGTAGTGGTGCAACGGATCATGAACCTCACTGTTCGGATCGTATCGCAGATCAGAGTCACTGATCACAGAGCAAATATAACTTTTAGATCCCTGATCATGTTTCTTTAGCCGCTGATACTAATTATTGATCATTGATGATCCATATTAACAGATCCAGATCTCTCTGTTGTTTGACTATACAGCTGGTCTACAAGGATCCTATTACTATTAGTATTTTTGCCACCGTCCCAAAAATCATTTGAGCCGCTCTAAAGTCAGTAAACCATCAAACTTTCTAAATGTTCTTTTTACTTTGTTATAGTGTATAGTGCAAATACAATATAATATTTTTATGGATTAAAACAAATCTTGTCGTTAGTTACTGTTTATATTAATGTGAAAACATTAATATATTATTATTTCTCATGAACACACAGATGTTTCAGAGAATGTAAGTTCATATGTAATAAGTCCAAACAATAAGCTACAACGGATCATTTTCCCTCAGCCTCAACAAAGGCACTCAGCTACAGGCCCGAGAGCCTCCTCAGATATTCTCCAAGTCCCTCTTGTTATAAATATTATAATAATAATCAATACTATGTGCCACTCTGAGCTGTACAAGTAACCACCCAAGCTGCTGACTTTGCTGTGTGCTAACATGAATACTGCATGAGAGGCTTTCCCCAGACCTTTAAACCAGATGCGTTATTTGTTAGTGTGTTTGTGTGTGGACATGCCAGCGATGAGTCATCACCTCTGGAATGTCATGAATTAGGATCTGATGTAACCAGAGCACACACACACACTCTCTCACACACAGTCACACCATGATTGGGAATAGTGATCATATTTGATCCTGAGTAGTTAAAGGTGCCCCCCACCCCATCACAGACACTCTTCCTGAAGCTCCACATTTGTTTATGCGCTGTGGTATTTCAGGAATGCAGTGTTAAACAGAGAAGTCCCCAAAGCACCACTGGTTTTATCTGGAACACAAAGATCTCTGGTTCTCTCCCTAACGCTCATGTTTGCGTGTGTGAGAGAAGTTGGAGATTATTTTATAGGTGCTATGCTTAATGTGTTTCTCTCAAAGTTATGTACCATGAAAAATATCCTTCTTTTTACATCTTGTCAAATCTGAAGACCTTAAAATGTACCGACGCAGCTCAAAGGGAAAATGTGCCTCCTTCTATGTGGATGTCCAATCAGTGCTGATGGTACATTTAGTCCACAGGAGAAATACATTCCCCAGTGCTGCTATATTGACAGAGAGAGATCTCTCCTGCTGCGGAGCCAGGCCTACATGTACCAGCATGCATTGCACACGAGGGGCGAGTTCGCTATGTCTGATTTTAAAAAAAAAAACAAAGAAAAAAAAACACTATATTGTTATTATTAATAACACCTAAACGGAAAAATACAACTGTACAGCATCTGAATATGACTTAATTAATAAGGCTTAATTGCCTAGTTAAGTTAACGTAAAATACACTCATTTCAAACTGGACAAAAACTAAATAAAACACACCGGACTCGTCTTTCCACCCTTCCAACAATCATTAACTCTGATTGGGTTAAATTCAATCCTTAATTCACAGAGTAAGACGTGAAAGTATGGCGGCTCTAAGCCCTCTGAGCAGCTCCTTGTGTCTCCAGCACACCTCTATCCCAGTGAGGAGCACCTTCATGCACGCAGCGTGCTCTCTCCGCCCACTGCCCACACTGAGGTTCAATACAGCTGCATGATTCCGTTTCTTTTTTTCACACTTTATTTTTGTTGCCTTTTGATCAGAGACGGAACACACACACAGAAAAAGGGAAAAACAAAAAGGATCCGGATTGCTCTGTCCCCTCAAAAGCTTGATCCATTCTGAGACATATTCAGGGGTTCTCATCCTGTCTAATCGTTGACATGGAAACATCGTCCATTTCTCACGACATCGCTCCTCTTGAGCTCTTATTCTGTGAGTTAACAGTTCCATATCATATATTTCATTCACACTTATCAGCCGTCCATCTTGTGATGGTTGTGCCATCTCTTCATAATAGCCTTCTTAGAAGCTGCTAGCAACATTTTCAGCAGTCTTCTCTTAACACAATATCTGCTGTCATGTTACCAAAGTAGAGTAACATACATGACTTAAGTGTATCATAGCCCAGAACTTTGAACCACATGGACATTTCCCCAAAACAGTACATAACCAAAATGACCTACATTTACTGCTCCACATTTCCTCCGACATTGTTGAACAAAAGAGAGATATTTGCTTGTAATTTTGGGGGGTAATACAGAATCTGATTACAGAATGTTTGTGTTGGCATCGGAGAGCAATTAGAGCAAAGGCTTCACCAGTCACTGTTCTGGAGGATCCGGCTGGCAGCAGCAGCCTACACTCAACATTGGAGTCAGCCAAAACACAGAAAATTGTTCAATGTAAAGAATCTGCTGTCATGTTTTGGGATGTTCACTGCTGTAAACGTAACACAAGTGTTGAGAATGGCATTGTGGCACTCTGTAGTCTCATCACTGGATGCAGGAAGACACGGAGAGCATCGCAAGAACTTCAATCGTTCCTCACACTATATTCCTAACTCTGATAGATCAGGTTGAGAAATGGCGACTTTTCTCTTTAAAACACTGTTAATTAGGCACGTTTTTATAAGATAATAATCGATCTGATAATGTGCTTGCAGGACTACCTCCCTAGCCAACAGGACATCCTCCTGGCCAGAAAGCCCACTAAAGGCATCCACGAGTACAACTTTGAGATTAAGAACGTGCCCTTCAAGATGGTGGATGTAGGCGGTCAGCGCTCCGAAAGGCGGCGGTGGTTCGAATGCTTTGACTCCGTCACTTCTATCCTCTTCCTCGTCTCCTCCTCTGAATACGACCAGGTGAGTGGGCTGTGAGCCACGCTGTGTGCTGAGGCATCAGGAGTGCCCTTTTCACTGCAGGGATTTGAAGGATGGGTTCAGGTGCCACTGTGATGATCTGCTTTAACCCCAGCACACGTCTGCACTCTAACACCTCCAGGTGCTGATGGAGGACCGGCAGACCAACCGGCTGAGCGAGTCCCTCAATATCTTCGAGACCATCGTCAACAACCGGGTGTTCAGCAACGTCTCCATCATCCTGTTCCTGAACAAGACGGACCTGCTGGAGGAGAAGGTGAAGCAGGTCTCCATCAAAGACTACTTCCCTGAGTTCTTGGGCGACCCCTCGAGCCTGGCAGACGTCCAGCGCTTCCTGGTGGAATGCTTTCGCAAAAAGCGCCGAGAACAGCAACAGAAGCCGCTGTACCACCACTTCACCACAGCCATCAACACCGAGAACATCCGGCTGGTGTTCCGCGACGTCAAGGACACCATCCTGCATGACAACCTCAAACAGCTGATGCTGCAGTGAGGGAACTGACCAGGAGGAGGGGGATGGGTGGAGGAAGTCCCTCTACCCACTAACCCTCCCTGCTTGACTTTGACCGGTTCCTCACTTTGAACTTTGACTGTGTATTAAAGCCACCACTACTACCCCCCCACGCCTGCTCTCTGCCTTATTGAACTTGCTCATTATGACTTCTAACAGTGGCTGTGGCTCTGAGCCCCACCCACCCTCTGACCCTTCAAACCACTGTAAATGACCCCTAAGCCCATCCTTCATGTCCTCACCATGTGTTGCTCTAATCCACATACTTCTCTCTATGCTGCTCTGACCACTGTTGCTAAGGAAGCAGAGGGGGAGGGGCTTGTTTTAAATGAGTGAGAAGCCGTCATCAGCGACCGTTGACCGCTGTTGCCTTTTCTTTCAGAACTTCTTTGTTGTTTCTCTGGTTTAACATCTGTTCTCCACTGGCGCTTGGTGATGACATCACTGGGGGTTTCCTCTGAGAGCATTGGAACTAACACACACACACAGAGAGAGAGAGGAATTCCTATTCCAAAGTCCACTTAATTCTAGTTTTCTCATCACTTTGTTTCTTTTTCTAATATATGAATATACTGTATGTACCTATGCATTTTTCTTTAACTTATATTTTATAGGGGTTTACACTTTGTGGGTTTGCTGATGGACTCTGTTACATTTAACTGGATACGTAGACCACTTGTAAAATGAAACACCATGCGTGCTGGGTTAATTGTGCCACGTTGTATTCTTCTGTTTCTCAGGACACATTGTGAACCCACTTCTCAACCACAACTCTCCTGCCTCTGACTCAGTCATATGACAGATTTCATGGTGTCTTTTCTCTGTCCGTCTGCAGAGAAGACTCTTTATGTCTCAAAAGTAGAAGTCCTGCCATCTTCAACCAGGACCATATTTTACCATCAGGGTCTGCACAAACAAACCACGTGACCTCATTTCAGCCTGGTATTGACATGTGATCTGTGCCTAGATTCCTTATCTGGATAATAACATCTACACTTGGTATTAATACCACCTGTTGCTATCTCACTTCTGCCGACATCACCGTTGGATCTCAATATGCAAACCAGACCTGCAAACAGGTCAAAGCAGCGATGCAACTCTGAACCAAATGCACACCTCTCCAGACCAGGAATGTTTCCTGTATGCTGATGACATAATCCAGATACTTACCACAGGTCAATATCACGGGTGCATTGGTCCATGATGGGCTTCTATTAATCATGTTTTTATCTTATTTTATTTTTTATCTTTTTATTCTTTTATCAAAAATCAACCCCCCAAAGCAGCAGAAAGACGTCCATGAAAAGTTCCCACCAGCCCGTAGTGTTAGCGGCTGACTGCAGCAGCAGTGTGTCCGCAGTGCAAACAGTCAACAGAAGCCACGGACATGTCCGCTGGGCAGTAGTGCAAAGCTGCACGCTGAGGTAGGCACGACCCTTAATCTCTTCAATCCTGCTGAATCGATAATTGCCAAAAAATATTTCCAAAAATAGCAGATGTGCCAGAGTGAATGTGTACAAACACTGCACAGAAAAAGCTGTCTGTAGTTTGAGCTTGTCCTTCAGTGTAGCCATCATGTAGCTTCAGTGTAGGAACTATTGTTGCAGTCGTACACAGTGAACTCTTCAAGTAGTCTTAGTAGAAGATTATGCTCTGGTCCCTGTGGAATCCCTCATCTACGCCTGTAGGGTTCTTCTCTTTATGAGAGACGGGAAAGAAGGGAATGTTCTTCTTTTCTCACCTCCTTCAGTGTGTGTCTTCCTGTTGTTTCTCGGGTCATCTTTATTTTTAATAGGTACCTGTTACTGCCGTCTGTCATGCATCCTAAAGGGACATAGCCAGCCTGTATGTCACTGGAGGAACCGGAGCATGTGATGTCTGCTGGCCCATCTCACTTTAGTGTCTGTCTAATGTATCAGTGTCCAACCTCACTCTCATTCCAGCTGATGTAACCTCCCACACAGATTAGTATGTGTGACTGTGAGTGTTATTTTATTGTGGATGGTGTTTATTTCAAACGACAGCAGACGTCACATTACTCAGCTTCCTCCAGATGTGTGGAGGCCCCAGCAGATAACTGTCTCCACTGCTTCATGCTATCACAGGATAAACACACATTTCAAAAGTAATGGCCTTTTTATTGAGGCGTTACAATTCCCAGACTTCAAACCAGATTTACAGAAAGCAACATCTTGTGTTTGAGTGTGAACACAAACATCCAACATACATCAGCATATTGCATTATTTTTGTACTCCTGTCTCTATAGTTGTGTTGTAATTGCTACTGGCAGCTAATCACTATAGTGACTGAATAACACCCTGCTCCCCCCCCCCTTGTCTACACTGGATGTTTCAGCCTACCTTGTTGGTCTTCTGTCTCCATTTCCATGAGAACAGCTGAAGTTCTCAGTGAAAACTATAAACTATCTGGTGACAATCAGCAACCTAACTGCTCTTCCTAATCACCTTTCATGTAACTCTGGTTCTATGGATTCTGAATGGTATGTAATACCTGGATCTCCAATGAAGTGACTACTTGTGATTTATAAACTCAGTAGTGTTAGAAACTCTTGTTTTAAAGAACGCAGTATAGTTGTACGTTTTAACTCCTTAACTACAAATCATGTCTACTTGATGTGTTCAGTTAATGCACGATAGAAAATAATAGGTTTTTAGGAATGTTGTTTCAGACATGCGTTGGTTTCCATCCAGCTGTGTATACTATGACATGAACTGGCCTAAGTGATGTAATCTGTCACGGTTAGCTTGAAGAGTCTCCGATGCATGGCCTTGCAGTATTTGGACTACACCTTGCTGATCACTTTATTTTCTGCAGCTCATCAGGTAGAAGTCAAAGAACCCAAATGTATCAGCTGCTGTTCTGTTCCTTCATGAGACCCTCGGTCCAGGACTAGCGGCCTCGTTGGGTCACTACTTCTGTTCACTCAGTTTCTTACTTTCTTTTTGATTTGATTTGCGGGATGAATGAGTTTGAGACTGAGCTCTGATATTTGTTCAGAATTTAGATTTAGATTTGAATTCGTGATTGCTTTCATGGGTGGCGTGAAGGGTAATTGACCTCATTTGTGTCCCCAAGCTGCATCAGTGTAGTCCTTCCTGTCACTCAACGTGTGTTAGCATGAAGCAGTGAAGTGGCTAACAGTGTGTGTTCCCAACTCTTAAAGGAAGACGACCAATGAGATGCACAAAAGCTCAGTGAAGTCAGCATGATTCTCCCTTCGTGTGTGTGTGTGTGTGTGTGTGTGTGTGTGGGAGAGAGAGAGAGAGAGAGAGAGACACTAACGTGTCCTAAAGCCCAGCAGAGGCCTCGTCTGGATCCAGACTGCTGTCATGTGATGACTTCAGGCCAGAAGAAAGCCTGTTGTTGCACAAACAGACACCGTGAAGTCAGAGAGCAGCCCTGTTCCCTGACGTGGCCTCTGTCTACTTGGTTTGGGTTGTTGGAGCACACCGGAGCGTGGACAGACATGACCCACTGCCTCAGCTCTTTAATGGAGCCTCTGTGATGTCATGTTTCACCATCATATGAGAGCAGGGCTCCACAGTCTGTCAGGCTCTCACAGCAGAGTTGTATCCTGCAGCAGAGAGGAGGCTCAGTGAAGAATACAGAAGAAATCACTTCTGACATGTATCAGAGTTCTCAAGAGAAAGTCTGCATTAGTACATTTTAGACCTTGTGGAACAGTATCTGCAACCTAATGTGAGCTCAAAGGTACGCCTGTTTCAGAGCTCTCAGCTGCTCATCACAGTCTGCTTCTGCTGGTGGAGCGAGCTCCGGGTGTCCTTGAGGCGTGACGCTGAAGACAGAGAGCACCTGCTAACGTGGGACCCAGCTCACACCTGAGCCAGCTCTATTTGCTGAGGAGGAGATGCACTTGAAAGAAAATTCCTTGTATGAGAAACCCTCCTGGGAAATTAGCTACAAGCAGAGAAAGGGTTCATTCGAGTGTAGATTTTAATTTCTAAAGAAAAGGTCAGAACCTCAGACTGTCAGTAGGCTTTTAACAAACAGGCCTGTACAACATGTCAAAGCAAAAGTGCTCTCTAATACAGAGTCGGGGTAAAAGCCTCATCACACCTTCTCCTCCAGCTCTCTCCAAGAACTCTGTGTTCTGTGTCTTTGCGGTCTCAACACTATGAACTGTAGCAACTAAGTGAGCGTAAAGAAAGAGCCGTGATAACTTGCACCTCCAGACGCCCGATCAGTTACACGTTAAGTGGCTGAAGTGTCTGATTGTCTCAATCCGAAGGCGTTGGATGTGTCCTCTGTAATGGTTTCACATGCTGATCTGATGAGCTCTTGTGGTCCAGCTTTGATGGGGGACACTTATTGTTTAGTATCAGTCAGTGCAGTCACATGATTTGTCCCCAGATCCCCCAGAGCTGTATCGTGGCATCCTGCCCAGGGACCTGGTGGTGATCTGGGAGCAGAGAGGACCTGGTTTGATTATTGCTCCCAGAGCTGCATGTGTTTCAGAATGACCTGTGCACTCTGACTAACTAATGTAGTGCTTCTGCTCTTTTCTTACGTGTTTGGTTGTGAACCGCTGTGAGAGGACACCAGTGTCACCTTACATAGTCCAAGCTATGCAACAGCTATGCACAGCCATGACTTGGTATCATTGGTTAAATAATCCTGATTCTCTTAATGCCAGTGTCTTATAGAAATCTAAGTGTAATGTCAGGAGGAACATCTGCCAAATATACTGATGTTTAGTGCCTCTACTGTCCAATCACCTTCACAGCTTTTATACTGCTCTAGTTCTTTTTCATGATGCCCTCACATCAAGTCATTCAGATAAAACCTCTCACTTCAGATCGACCAGCTCTCAATGTACAGTCTAACTTATGCTGTCTTACTCTTCTACTCTCTTAAACAAATCAAACCTAAATAAAGTGTTTCTAAAGAACATCTCTGTCTCTGTCCGTCTTATTGAATTTCTGCTTGTTGAGAAATACGCAACTATTTTGATCAGTAAAACTTTCAGTCATTTTTCAAGCAAAAAATAAAATTCTGTGACAAGATTTTTATTGATGATCTATGACTCATGGGGAGAATTGACATGTTTCTGATTTCTCATAGAAACATTTGTAATGATGGAGTTGCAGCCCTGATGAGGACGTTTCTTATTTTGTCTTTCGAGCAGATCTTGGACACAGGTTTGAACCAAGTGTAAATGGAGTAGATGCAGAGGAGCACAGCTGGAGCACAGCTGGAGCTGGAAGGCAGAGTGGAGAGGCAGGAAGAGTACCTGAGACACAGGAGTCCTCGGGATCACAAGGATTAGAGACAAACTAGGAAAACTGGAGTGTAGAGGCGGTTCAGATACGCAGCAGCTGATGAGTGGGGGGGGTCTCAGGTGTGCAGGTAGTAGTACACAACAGCATAGAAAAGATGTGAGGATTTGAGTGATATAGACACTAGCCAGAGAATACTTTGGTAACGATAAGCTTTACTTTTTTTGTTTTTAGACAAACTTTTTATTCGTTTTTTACTCCAACATCACTCGTACAGGGGCCGTCACAAGCATTAACAATGTTATGTAACATAATGAGAAAAGCAAGGAGCTCCATAGCAGCTCTTTTAATGGCCTCTAATGTTCCTCTCAGCGTTATGACAGAGGAATACTGCATGGTGGAAGACATCTATTGATACATGAGTGTGTGGGGAGTCCTGCTTGCGGTTGGCTGCAGTTAAGCCACAATTTTTTTTTTCTGTTATTAGATCAATTAAGAGATGAATCATCATTCAGCAATCCAATGTTTGGGAGACAGGGTGTCTGAACCCCAATGATGTCAGATACCATGTCGATACCTCCACCAGTGCTTCACTGGAGTTCACTCCAACAAGCAAAATGTCTTTTGGTTCTTCCGCTGACAGCATAGTTGATAGATAATATCTGTATCATTAGTGATTATGAGTTTATGATGTTCCATGTTCTCTGTCCTTTTTCAGATCTGCATTACATAGTGTCATAATGCCAATACATCCCATCCATTTCTGTTTTTATGGAAGTAAAGCTGCTTTCACCAGTTAAGCTCTGTAAGATCTTATTGTTCCATATCTTAACAGGAATTTGGATGTAGCTACTAATTAATATAATTATGTATATATACTATAATTGAATCTTATATGAAGTCAACTTGTGTCCTTCTGATGAGCAGCGTCAAGAGAGCTTCCAATGTCTTTGATTATATGATGACATTCTACTGGCAAACGTAAAATACTCTCCTCTCCTCAGTACTTTTGGATTCACATGTTCTACTATCGCACGAGGTAAAAGTTCACGAGTCGACATACTTTGAGCCTTTTGGTCATTGTTTGAGGTACTGATTATTATTCAGACATCATGGTGTGTGTTCATAGAGAGAAGGCCACAGACACAGCTGCTGTTCAGCCAGCAGAGGATGCTGTTTCACTACAGCTGGAGAGCTTGAAAGGCTACCCCAGTGATTTAGTATTACATCCTTAAAGGTATGGAGACTTAAGCAACACTTTTAAAAAGGGTCGGTCAAAATGGCGAAGATATCCTGACTTTAATCCCTCCACATAAACTTCAAAAACGCAGAATCCTGCATTTCCCATAATGCAATGTAACAGTTTCTTTCATCACAACTTCTCTACATGTTGAATGCCCAACTCCATACCCCCCCCCCCCCCCCTTTCTTATATTTTTGAAGTCTCAAGGCTAACTTAAGATAATCCTGATGACGTCATGATGATCTCCTCCAGAGCCACAGCAGACATTGTACAGCTGCTTTCAGGCTGAATAGTATTCCACATTAACTTAAATTAATTTGAGTGTCTTTTTAAAGAAACATACCAAATATAGTTTGAGCTCCACTGAACAGAAGAGAAAATCAACAACAGTTATTGAACTACTGGAAGCAGAACATCTGATTTAATTGTTGAAATGTAAAGTGTGAAACTTCCTATATGCTCCACTTACTAGCATTTTGCCAGAACTTTCAAAAATGTATTAGTGTTTGTTATTATTGTATGTTTGCATAGTAACATTAACTTTGCTGATATTAAATATAATGTATGTATGAAATGTTGCATTATAGGAACATATGTATGAGTCCTACATGATCAATCATTTAGTGTTTTAGTTCTATCTGCCTCACATCATTCCACATGTTCGTCTCAAGCATTTGAGAGACACTTAAAGAAACTGTTTGACGTTCCAAACAACAGTCAGCACCACATACCAGTTCAGCTTCTCAAGGTTGTGCCATCAGTGTGTGTGTATGCGTGTGTGTGTGAGAGAATTAGTTCAGATGGTGGTACCTCGTATGGCAGCCTCTGCATCAGTGTATGGATGTGAGTGAATGGGTGAATGACGTTCAGTGCTCTGAGTGGAAGACTAGAAAGGTGATATTTAAATGCATGAAGTTCATTTATGAATTGGGTGACACACCGTCAAAAGGATTTGTTCTGAGTTTATTGACACTACCATGGCTGAGAAAACTCAAACGAAAACACCAGACACAAAACAAGATGTGTTTGGAGGACATTTTATTTGGATAATACATAATGAAAGTAGAGCAGCACTTAACAGGCAGGCACCTGCCTCTCACTCATGTCAATACTTTTCTTTTTGAAAAGGTTCTATTAAAAACTTTGCATCATATCATCATTGTCAACTGCTTAAATAAAGGTTATCCAGTACAGAGACATACAGGCGACTGGCTATTTGGGGCAAGCATGGCAAAGCCCCCCCCCCTGTTGGCTAGAGGCAGATATACAGTATACAACAACACGTCCTCAAGTGTGGGAAAACTACAACGCCCAGCAACCGCGTTGATGTTGATGTTGTGTTTAATGGAGTGGTTCTCCAGGGAAAAAACCTCACTAGCTTGTCAGAGAAGAAACGTTTGTGCCTCCTCCATGTGTGTTAGTCGGAGGGATGGTGCCTGGTCAAGAGCATTCTGATCTCTATACACAGATCCTGCAGTCATATGCAGAAGGCTTTGGTATCTGAAGTGTTCTGGTTCACGTTCTGAGTCGTGTTGACCAACACGTTGGAGCAGACTTTGGTTGAATGCAGGTAAACGGTCCGTGTGGAGAACAAAAGAGGAAGAGCATAGCTGAAATACCCTCGCATTAGTACATGGATTATCACCTGTGTTAAATGTGTACAAAATGTGAAGTTGTATACATTTCTAGGTTTTGCATCTGTCAAAACACCACTGGGTATACTGTATATGACCGCCTCTGGTTGTACACTTAAACATGCTGTATAACGTACAACATTGCATTTAGTTAGCGATGGCTAACTGATAATAACTCACTGTGAACCACTAGTTCTTCTCCGTCCTCCAGTGCATCCACAGCATCAGAGCGTGATAACAGAGCAGACACAATGAAGGATAAAAAGGTTCTGAGGCTCATGCACAATGAATCCCACAAACTCCACTAAATAGAATCATAGAATACACTGCTGCAATATGGCTTCAGTTACCATGGTGATGGAACATAAACGTCCACTCCATGAATGTGCGTAAACAGACAAACCTGTATGAACATCTCTCGTCCAGCTTTAGCAGCAGTTAAATCCTCGTCCGTGCATCAAATGCATACAGCTAGATTGATTCAGGTTCATTTTGCAAGAAGAATTACATTAGAGCGTGAAGCAGTGTGTCCTGTGGATGTTCAGCGTGCTTCCATCATGGGGTGACAAACACAACGTGCAGGTGTTCAGCAGAGCTCTCATGAGGACATGAGCTCCAATCAACAAGCTCAACACAGGGGTGATGTCACAGAGGCTTCTCGCAGATATCATGACTGTTTTGTCCAACTCATACTTCAGTATACATGACAACAACACTTCTTTCCTGAGATAAAGGGAATGAGACTGATGCACAGAGGATTGTGAGAGCGAGCTCTTGCCCTGAGCAGCTGGAGCAGAAATGTAGTGAAGCAGCTAAAGGTGTGACTCCGTGTGCTCAACATGGATACGTCTTTGGTCTTACAGAAGGGACGGCTGTGAGACCAAAGAGACCAGCAGCATCTTTGAAGAGCATCTCTGTGGGCAAGTGTTAGTGACACTGGTGATGTCATGCTGGAGTCGGTTTCATATTACAGAGACGTTGTCCTGTTCCGCAGCCTGTCTGACCAAGTCCACCTCCAAAAAGTCAGACTGGCCGCTATCCTCAGACATTTCCTCCTCTTCCTCTGCACTCCTGCCTGCCTCTTCGTGTCTGCTCTGTCTCTGGCACATGCCGGACTTGGTCGGGCCAACCAGAGCCAGGCAAATGGCACTGAGGCCCATTCCCACGGCACATGAGTAGAAGGCAGCGCCGTAGTTCTGTGTGACATCTACCAACACACCTAAAAGAAGAGACAGCGGTTAGAAAGTGCTAGAGAAAGGTTAACTGATGAGTGCAATCAGAGAGAAGGCCAACAGTAAAAGAAGCAGAGATCCTGTACCTCCTAGTGGTGGCCCTGCCAGACCAGCAAAGCTCTGGATGAAGACGTAAACTCCCACAGACGATGCCATCTTCTGGATGCCCACCACGTCCTCCTCAGCCAGCATTGGGACGTGAATAGAGCCGACGGTGCCCATGAAGTAGCCGTAGAGGGCGCAGCAGACCACTAGGCCCCAGAACTCCCACACAATAGTGAAGGCCACCAGCACCAGGCACAGCAGAACCACACAGCCCAGCAGCACCAGGATCTTCCTGCAGTGGACTTTATTCAACACCACTCCGATGGACAAGCGGCCGAAGATCTCGGCCACAGCCATCACAGAGAGCATGTAGGTGGCCCAGCTGGGCTCCACGCCCCGGCTCTTGCTCAGTTCGATGATGTAGAGCTGTGGGGCGAAGAAGCCCAGCGTGGCGAACAAGCCAAAGAGGGAGTACCAGATGAAGGCACCGTCTTTGAGCACAGAAAAGTCCAGAAGTTTGGAGCTGGATGCATGGAGAGGACCCGCCTCTACCTTGACTGGGCTGGGGGGGGTGGACAGTGACAGCTCCATGCTCTGTTTGTCCTGCACCTCCCACTCCATCAGAGCCTTGTTTTCAGCTCCTGCAGTCCTCAGGTCTCTGTTGGAAGTAGAGAGGGAGGTGACACCCGAGTCCTCTGAACTGATGGAGATCCCGGTTTGTTCGTTCTCCAGCTCCAAAGCAGTCTGCAGCTCTTTCAAAGACAGAGACTCTGATTCTTTGCCCTCCTTTACAGGCTCCGTAACAATAATGATTGGACGGAGGAGAAGCCCACAGCCAATCACAGAAGCCTGAAAGATGCCGAGGACAACCAGACAGTAGCGCCAGCCAATGTGTTCCTTCAGTGTACAGAGCGCTGTGGAGAGAGGACAGCAGCCGTTATATTACTATTCAATACTCAAGGTCCACTCACTGTACTTCATACTTGACAGGAGTTTCACCTAAACCACTTATTGTCAACCACTGGAGGGCCTCAGAGCGCCATCTAGGGGGCCACGTTGGTACTGTCAAATGGTTAGATTAAAATAAATCAAATGTCTTTGGTCATTAACAGAGATAGTTATTTTTATATTTAAATGTGCTGAAGAATTCACATAAATAAAAAACTTAGAGTAAAAAAGGAGATTACTACATTAAATATGGATTCATAATGGCAGGCAGTGACGTTAAGGGTCAGCAGAATATTTATTTTGGTCGTTACATAACACATGTTTACAGTTAATTTTTTCTCCTTGTATTTGTCATGTTGAAATGGTTGTCCACTCGTATTTAACATGAATCCTATTAGTATATGACTGTATGAAAATAATTCTTTAATCAATGCATGATAGTCATATAATTTTTTTTATGAACGACCGTATAGTATATAGCTTTAAATGTTGCTGTCGCAAGGAATTGTGGGGCGGCATTATCTCCTTCCCTTTCATAAAGGATGGTCCAGTGTATCCTATGCTAAAGGAGCTCAGAAAGGAAGCATTGAAGCACCTTTCCTAGCGTTTAGAGCGTTCTCAGAGACGTCTGGGTCACCATCATTCTCCAAAGATGGGTCTACAAGTCATTTACTGACAGACGCCCAGCTGTAGATACTGAAGGAGTCAGGAAACAGTCAGCAGCAGCTAGCTCGTCAGCAAGCTAACCCGTTCTACCACTATTATCACATGACCAACACAGTGACAGCTGAGCCATCACCATGACAACCGAGAAAACTCCATCCACTGGGGAAAAAACTAGTAGGTGAAAATAGTTCCACTTTAGCTAACTGCCCCTCTGAGACTGAACACTCACCTGGAGCAAATGCAAACATGGCGAAAGATTCTCCGGAGGAAGCGACAGAGGTAACGAGGGCTCGCCGTCTGGAGAAGTACTGGGCTAGGATGGTGACGGTGGGAAGGAAGGTGAAGCAGTAGCCCAGGCCTGTAAACAAAGGAGAAGAGAAAAGGGGGACATGACAGCCACTGGCTCACATGGTAGGAGCACCGCATGGCTAGTGGGCTGGGTCAAAGATCAAGGCGTCAGGTCACTCCTGTCAAAAGGCATGTAAAGACAAAATGAAGAGACAGGGGGAGAGAGGGGAGGGGTTGTCCAGTTAGCTGTCGTCCATCTGAGAGGCACACATGGTAATCCCAGTAAGAGAGCTAACTAAAACATATTTCACCAATGTCATCATCATCATCATCATCCAATCCATTACTTTCATTCAGTCCATTTATTCCTTCATCTTCAGCCACTTCCTGTTCTGTCAATCTTGCTCTGAAAGAGAATTTAGTGTTTTTTGTGGACTATTTGGCTGCTCCAGTTTCCCTGCTCTGCTCCTTCCTAGAGACTAAACATAGCTGTATGGTGTTTAGAGGCTGATCACCTCTCAGTCATCGGCCTCTTCTGGAAGAAACAAACTGATTGAGATTCTGTTGTTGACACTGCTGGAGTTCATTCATTACAGGATGGGACTGTAAACAAGACAAACACATCTACAAGAGGTATTCAGTCACCATGTGAACAGCATGTTACTATTACACACACACACACAAAGACAGACACACAAACAGACAGACACACACAAAGACACACACACAGACAGACAGACTGACTGACAGATATATAGCTGGTAGTGTGAGTATCATAAATGATAAGTACCTGAGACAATACCCATGGTGATATACATGTCGTTGATGGAGCTGCTGAAGGCGGAGGTGATGGTTCCCAGGCTCATGAGGAAGCCTCCCATCATCACCACTGGTCGAAAGCCGAAGCGGTTGCTCAGCATCGTGGACAGGGGGGCTGGAGTGGGGGTGAAAGAAATAATAAGTAAATTATATATATTTGAGTTAGCCCAAATCTTTAACGAGTCACCTTTGTTTGTATACCAACAAAGACATGGGCTGCGGTCGAATAGTCCTTTTTGCTTAGGAAGGTTCCTCACTGCGTGAAATGAACCGGAAGTATCTCAGTGTCTCTCTCTAAATGTGAAGGAAAGGTGCTTCAATGCTTCCTTTATTAGCTCCTTTAGCATAGGAAAACCTGGGCCTTTCTTTACGATAATTCCACCCCACAATTCCTAGCGGCGGAAACATTTAAAGCTATATACTACACGGCCGTTCATAAAAAAAATGATGTTTCCAACATTTCAAGGCATTTTTGCTTTTGTTTATAGTTTAATGTCATAGTAATCTCAACATTTTTGTGTTTTGGACTGCTTAAAAAAAAAACACAACTGGAAGAAGCGACTTCGGACTCTGTAAAACTACAAAGCTTAAATGCATTCATTGTTTAGTCTATAACATTTAATAGACAATCATTAGCTGCAGCCCTACAACTCGTTCTATATATAATAGTCTCTCCTCTCCTCTTGCTGCTCTGCTGCCACAGCGTGATATCCTCCATGTCTGTCACACTGTAACAGGACGATTACAGACAAAGGAGAAACAGATGAGTAGAGGCCGAGTGACTGACCAGTGAAGCTAAAGATGAAGACACAGATGGCGAAAACCCATGACACTCGGCTGTTGCTCTCCCCAAACTCTTCCATCAGGTCCTGGAGGAAGACACCCAGACTCTTGAGGGTCCCATAGGTACAGACCTCCACCCAGAAGAAGGCCGCGGCCACAGCCCAGCCCCAACCGCCTTCAGGCACCTCTGGGTAAACATTTGGACCCAAACACCGCTGGAAATTGGGCGTCCTCATGGCTGCAGCAGGCCACCTGGAGGAAGAAACAGAGATGTCATCAGTGAGCTCATTCTGAAGTCCTACTTGACCATGAATTTATGATATCTGGGGGCAGAGGAACTCCAGCCCTCACTGACAGACACACACTTCTCTCTGTGGAAACAGCTCTTTGCGGCTGGAAACAGAGTTGGGACTGAAATTTGATTGAATAGTTTGGTTTTCTGCTTGACGCCATATTGTTGGCCAAGGATTGTCCATTCATCTTCAAATAGTTTGCTGACACAATGTTTCACGTCTCTCTCTGCTGCACAGATCCATAAATAGCTTGTTCTAAAAGGGCTGTGTAGGCAAACCTAACTTAATGAAAACGTTGTTAAAGACAATGTTGAATCAAGTAGAAGGAGGCGTGGCTTTATTTTCAAAAGTGAAATGCAACGTAGAAACAAAGCCGGTTCCTGCTTCAGCTGCAAACACAGGAAGTTGACTTGGCTCTTGAGAGGCTGCAGTGTTTATTCATGAACAATCATAAAGCTACACTGCACACGGTGTTTATTCATAAACAATCATAAAGCTACACTGCACACAGTGTTTATTCATGAACAATCATAAAGCTACACTGTACACAGTGTTTATACATAAACAATCATAAAGCTACACTGTACAGTGTTTATTCATGAACAATCAAAGCTACACTGTACACAGTGTTTATTCATGAACAATCATAAAGCTACACTGTACAGTGTTTATTCATAAACAATCATAAAGCTACACTGTACAGTGTTTATTCATGAACAATCAAAGCTACACTGTACAGTGTTTATTCATAAACAATCATAAAGCTACACTGTACAGTGTTTATTCATGAACAATCATAAAGCTACACTGTACAGTGTTTATTCATAAACAATCATAAAGCTACACTGTACAGTGTTTATTCATGAACAATCAAAGCTACACTACACAGTGTTTATTCATAAACAATCATAAAGCTACACTGTACACAGTGTTTATTCATGAACAATCATAAAGCTACACTGTACACAGTGTTTATTCATAAACAATCATAAAGCTACACTGCACAGTGTTTATTCATGAACAATCATAAAGCTACACTGCACACAGTGTTTATTCATGAACAATCATAAAGCTACACTGCAGTGTTTATTCATAAACAATCATAAAGCTACACTGTACACAGTGTTTATTCATGAACAATCATAAAGCTACACTGTACAGTGTTTATTCATAAACAATCATAAAGCTACACTGTACAGTGTTTATTCATGAACAATCATAAAGCTACAGTGCACACAGTGTTTATTCATGAACAATTATAAAGCTACAGTGCACACAGTGTTTATTCATGAACAATCATAAAGCTACACTGCACAGTGTTTATTCATGAACAATCATAAAGCTACACTGCAGTGTTTATTCATAAACAATCATAAAGCTACACTGTACACAGTGTTTATTCATGAACAATCATAAAGCTACACTGTACACAGTGTTTATTCATAAACAATCATAAAGCTACACTGTAGTGTTTATTCATGAACAATCATAAAGCTACACTGCACAGTGTTTATTCATGAACAATCATAAAGCTACAGTGCACACAGTGTTTATTCATGAACAATCATAAAGCTACACTGCAGTGTTTATTCATGAACAATCATAAAGCTACACTGCACAGTGTTTATTCATAAACAATCATAAAGCTACACTGTACAGTGTTTATTCATGAACAATCATAAAGCTACACTGTACAGTGTTTATTCATGAACAATCATAAAGCTACACTGTACACAGTGTTTATTCATAAACAATCATATAGCTACACTGTACACAGTGTTTATTCATGAACAATCATAAAGCTACACTGCACAGTGTTTATTCATGAACAATCATAAAGCTACACTGCACACAGTGTTTATTCATGAACAATCATAAAGCTACACTGTACAGTGTTTATTCATGAACAATCATAAAGCTACACTGCACACAGTGTACTCTGCCATAAAGGTCAGTTGAGTTCCTCTTGATGATGCAATATCCTGTTTACCGTTCTGCACTTTCATTTTATAATAAAAGTCCCATCTTCGCAGTTAATTTTGAATTTATTATCAATAAAATATAAATGTTTTGATAGTTTTCTTAGTCTGCACATTTGCAGACATTTTCATGGTTTGAGATGCCAAAACATAAAAGAATGAATATTATTTGAATGTACTGAAAAAAATGTCAAACTTAATAGCTTTTATTGAATGAAATGACATATGTCATAAATTGATCAAATTATTTAAAAAGAAAAATAATGGACTTGGACACTAAAATATGGACGTCATGTCATTGACGCGCCCACAAACTAGATGATCTGTTCCTCTCAGATGGAGAACAGGTTCTGCTAGACATTTATTAAGTTGTATGCTTTTTAACCTCTTACTTGTTAAAACCCGCAGAACATGTGGCCACCGGCTAACTTTAAAATGAGCCATACACTCTCATTTTGACACGGAAGGGTTTTATTGTGACTCCTCTTTTCCAGTGTGATTAAATACACGTAGACACTGTGGACCGCAATGCAGAGGAGGCTGTCAGGGTGCCGCATCCATCATGGTTCATCCAGACTTCCGTTATACGCCGCTGCGCTCCGCTGTGAGCTGAGGCTACCGTCACACGTTAACGGTACTTACCGGCAGCTGACCGAAGCAGCCTCTCTCGTCCTTATTCCGTTGTGTCTTTAAAGTCATTCGCTGATGTAACGTGACTATTCACAAAGCCAACATGTATTTTTAAATATTATTTTAAAAACTAACCCTATCGCTCAGTATAATGAATAAATAAAAAAGACCAATAGTAAAGCCGATGTTGCTACAGCCAGCCGCGTCTTTTGTCTCCACCGGATTGTTTCCGGTCTGCTTTCACAGCTCTTTACCGGCTCTAACCGGTACTCAGACGCGGGCACGCAAATCCCTCTCGGCTTCATGAACGCGCAGGGCGCTCCTCGTGAGAGACAAGGAAGTCCGGTCTCTCTCTTCTCTCGCTCTCACACACACACACACACGCAAACAAGCGCGCGCACACGCATTCCCGCACGCACGCACAAACACGCAATTCAACAGCCGCCTTCGCTGTTCTGATGTTGCGTTTCCGTCCCGGTGGGAAAGAAAACACCACCGAAATATAAACGGTGTTAACCACAAACTTAAACATTCTTGGCAACCTGTTAGTGATTTATAGAACAAGGTATCATGAATGTGGTCACACGATAATAGTTTTGATATGTATACAGGCTTATTTCTGTGACATAAATAAAATAAATCGTGTGTGTGTGTGTGTGTGTGTGTGTGTGTGTGTCTGAAGGCAGAAGGCCTTCCTCCCAAACAGCCACACAGAGTGCAGATGAGATAACTGTGAAACGGTGTAACATTTGAAAACCGTCCTAAATAGTATGTGATTGCCGATATCATCATGCCATATTCTTACATGAATGCAATAAAGCTGCTCGACCCTTTCAGAATAAAATACCTCCTTTTATTTAAATGTAATTTTTACCTTGCACATTTTTGAGAATGCCAACATTTAGTTCTGTATAACTAATGAATGACTCACCTCTCTCTCAGCTGTGACTGCTCCTTTGACTTGTGTTGAGTGTTCAGTGCCTGTGTACTTTTCTGTTTGAGACTTGGTTGTGTCTAAGGAGTTTCAGCCCTGAAATCTGATTGGCCTCCCAGATGCAAACTCAGTGCCCCACCAATCCTCTGCCATCCTATTTGAGACGTAACCCTGATTTGCAGTGCACTGATGTAACACAAGTCCAACATGACCAGGGTGTGTGATTACAGAACAGATGTCAGTGAGTTCGGTACAACTCTAAAGATGACGAAATGTTTGTCCAGTCATGTAACTAGGTTGTTTTCTTGTTGTCTGCTCTTTGTTCTGGAACCAGTTGTCTCTGTCTTCCCTCAGCAGTCCGTTAGGCCTCTGGGTGTGAGGTTACAGCTGGTTATAATGGCTAATGTTAGGCCACATCAAGGCTGTACTGATAAAGGACATACAGAGAGAGAGAAGATTCTACCAGCTGGTCAATAGAGGGCGCTAGGGCTCCGCCCCCCCCCCCCCTTGAGCCACAAAAAAAATAAAATAATAATAATAAATTATACAAATTGTCAATATTTTTATTTTTGAAATATGGAATTCACCCAGTAATGTGTGTAAAATATGATATGTGCGCAAAATATATGCTTTTCCTGCACGTCCCCTCTGCCTGACAGTAAGTGGGCGGACCTAGGGTGCTTCTCAAGTCTCTTAATTGTCATTTCCTCGCTCCTCGATCCTCGCTTGAACCGGAAGTTGTTTCGCGCCGCCATATTGACAGCCGTCCCAAAGCTCTAACGTAGCTCGGAGGAGCCATGACCGAGGACCCACGAGAACAGACTTCCAGGAAGTATTTTAACGGCCGACACGCCCCCTCATTGTTCATCAGTCATGTGATTGGACGCTGCAGCCGATCGGACTGACTGACTGACTGGAGTTTAACACCAGAGTGAAGACAGATCACAGAATAAACTCAAGCTTTATATTTGATTAGGTTTCTGATTCACTATCTGGTTTAAATAAATGTTCATTGTAGACTGAACAACAAAAGGACCACAAACAACTTTCTTCATTTGTTAGAAAGAATTGTGTTTTCATGATCTGATGTTTCCCTCAATAACTTTATTATGAATACAATTAAAGTCAGAGAGAGCTGGATATATATATATATATATATATATATATATATATATATATATATATATATATATATATATATATATATATATATATATATATATATATAAAGTGTTTCGTCTCTCCAGTTCCCTCTGACTTTAATTGTTTCCATAATAAATGTCAGATCATGAAAACACAAATCTTTCTAATAAATGTAGAAAGTTGTTTGTGGTCCTTTTGTTGTTCAGTCTACAATGAACATTTATTTAAACCAGATGTTGAATCAGAAAACGAATCAAATATAAAGCTTGAGTTTAATCTGTGATCTGTCTTCACTGTTTACATGTTGAACAAAATCTCATCAGTCCGATCGGCTGCAGCGTCCAATCACATGACTGATGAACAATGAGGGGGCGTGTCGGCCATGAAAAGACTTCCTGGAAGTCTGTTCTCGTGGGTCCTCGCTCATGGCTCCTCGGAGATCCCTCCTCTCTCCTCGCTCCTTTACAACGCCGCTTTACAACTATACAACGCCGTACATCATGTCGTCTGACCATGGCTACTGTAAAGGTGAATGTTTGATTACTGTAAAAGTAACAATAGAAGAAGTGTGTAAATCACTAGAATGGTCAGATTATTAAATAGATCCCCGTGTACCGACAGCTGAACACACTTATGCAACACCACCACCTGTTGCTGTAAATCGACTTCTCTTATAAAACCATAAACACCAACAACTGATCTATGAGCTCCTTTGTCATGTGAAAAGGGAAACGCTGTCGTGGATTTAAGGACATAATCCACAGGTGCCCTTTAAGGGAATGAGAGTAACCATGGTGACGCAACGTCAGGTTGGGGATTGAAGGTGAGAAAGAAGTGAGTGTTTGTTTGTCATGTTTTTGGGAGTGGAAATAAACGGCGGCAGAGGTGTGCAGCCAAAAATACAACAATGCATGTCATAAAAATGAAACAAGACAAATCCTTTGCTTTGCATAGGTTCTTTCTTACTCCACTCTGTGTTTATTTCTTTGTTTCTTTCACTTGTTTTGGTCTTGTGCAATTAGCAAAATACTTTGCTCTTTTACAAATGATAATAGGCACAAACAAACATACAGTACAAACGCACCATCTGAAGTGTATCCAGGAGGCATACATACAAACATCTATTACATGTCATTACAATACAGAATAAAAATGACAATTCAATTATTTATCATGGATGTGAACTAAAATATTATTAATGAAAAAATGTTGCTACAACAATGCAACTAACTAAAATATTTGTCAAGTAAAAATTCTATGAAAATTGTGGTTATATTTCTGCTCCAGCATGCACCTCATACTTTCAGCACTCCTGAAAGACAAACTCCCTGATTTTTGTAAGTTACCAACAGCATCTACAGGTTAAGAAATGTGCTCTCAGTTCACTGGGGATGTTTTGTAAGTCGACAGTAAGCTGGAGGGAAGTTTAGAGGTACTATTGCTGCTTTGACAAAATTGCTGCTTTTGACAAAATCAGAATCAAAATCTTTCACACAATCATTATGTAACATGAGGACCAAATTCCTCATGACATCTACTTCTTGGTCAACTTGAATGTTAATGCAATTTTCTCTCCAACAGAAAAAATAACTTGGCACCCTGAAAGACTTTTTTTTTGCGGATCATCCCACAGCGCCTGTCTGTCTGTCTGTCCATCTGTCCTTCTACCCCTCACGAGCGCCTGGCCCGGCCACCTCCAGTTCCGTCTCGGCACCAATTAATCTACCAAAACACATGAACACACCCGTTAGTTTTCACTACAGGATTTGTCAAATGCAGTTAATGCCTAATTTCTGGGTTAAAGGGAAATTCCAGTACAACATGTACAAAACAATCAGGACGTATTTTTGTAATATGTGTTTAATCTGCCGTCATAGTATCATTCCAAATATGTGAAAGGATGAGTTGTATAGCTTTTGTTTTTACTGCAGAGGAATAGGAAGGTAGTTTGGTTAGCAGGCGTTTGCTGTTTACCTCACTTGGACTCAGATACAAGTGGCTAACATATTGATGCACAATTTGGTCAATTTAAATAAATAAATAAATACTTTACTTTTCCTGATAAACTTGTTTTTGCCAGACTCAAGGATAAGCATAAATTTAGCATGAACCGTAGACAGAATGGAGTAAGACCCTCGCTGTAAAATACTGGAATGTTCCTTTAATACAAGATGTAATGTGATCTGGTAATGGCCAGAGCCTCTCACTCTGCTAAGTGTTAAGTAACATAGTGTACTGTAGTGTAGGTGATAAGATGCATAATCAGGAGGCTCACACAAAAGGTCCTGCAGACGGCAAACGATCAAAAGCTGCATCACTCTAACTGCTACACAGCGTTCAGACATGGAATACATACGATCACTGGATCCATCTGTCTGTTAAAGTCATGGCCTTTTGTCATTCTGGGGACTTTAACGCAAATGTTACTTATGGCTTTATTCAGAGAGATCCATGCTGCTCCTCCAATATTTGCCACCTGGTGCACTAAAAGGAGCAGAGTAGTTGCTCTGCTCCTTTTAGTGCACCTCTTACAGTTGTAAGAGGTGGCATCAATGAGGATTCTAAAACGTTTCAAGCTGTTGAAGCTTTAATTATGGTGAAAGCATTCATCCTTTTTCACAGCTTACTTTGTAATGTCCAGTGGTGCACAAGTATAGAATGACCAGGTGTTAAGCTTTGTACTTTAATTTCTGTTTGCTTACATGCTGTATGTAAAGCGTTTTACTTGCTTATTCATGTATTCATCCATGAAGTTGATTTGAAAGAAAATCTGACAATGTCTGAATTTCTTTAGAGAAGAATCTTTTCAACAACTTAAGTGTTTCCTGCTTTAATAAGGTTTTAGATTTTCTTTGCACATAAGAGATGACAACCAAAGGACCAGTGTGTAGGATTTAGTGACATCTTAGTGGTGAAGCTGCAGATTGCAACCAACTAAATACTAAGGCGGCCTTCAGACAACATGAAAGGCCCTGTCTAAGGCCAGTGTTTGGTTTGTCCATTCTGGGCTACTGTAGAAACATGGCGGTGCAACATGGCGGCATCTGTGAAGAGGACCTGCTCCCTGTGTAGATATGAAGGACTCATTCTAGCGAAAAGACAATGATTCTTAGTTTCAGGTGATTATACAGTAATGAAAACATAGTAATTCAATTTATGCCAATTCCCCTAAATGCTACACAGTGGTCCTTTAAGTGATAGATTATAACAGTACTTAAAGTACTATTCAAAAAAGCACAACATGCATTTCTCTCTCTCTGCATGTTTTACCTTGTGCACAAGTACAAGGACCCTTATTACTGCCAACTCCCAAAAGTATTTTTTGAGGACTTTATATTCGAAAACCTCTCAGTATACCATAACACTAATCAAACGTCACCCTCGAAAATAGAGTTGAATCAATATCTCTAAAACAGTTTCACCACAAACTGAACAATAGAACCATGAAGGGAGGATTCATTCAGGACTGTTGCATTAGACTACATTAGTTTTAGCTTAGTGTACGCTAATAAACCGCGGAGTTAATCATTTATTGGTTATATGGATTATGTAAAGACAACTTCGTACTAAGTTAAATCCAGAGTTCCTCACTCTGCTCTCATTTGCAGATCATTCTGCTTGTTTTTGGTATCAGGGAAAGAGGGATGGTCATCATTTCTGAACTGTGTCAGTCAGCTGGCTTGCTATCTCGCTCTTACTGTGTGCATCAATGCTTTGGCATGCCTATAAAGTACACCTGCCGAAGGAGACCTAGCTATAGCTGACAGTTAGCACTTCAGGATGCTCACAGGAGGAAACTCGTTCTCGTCGTCGAGACACACAGGTCCAGCAGCGAACTCGTGTTCTGGAATGACTTCGCCTTTCTTTGCGCCGCCATCTTCAGAGTATCCTGGGTAGAAACAGGTGAAGCAGGCAGACCCATCATCAGAGCAGCCTGATCTTTACATGACACAGGCAAAAATCATGTTTTCAGTATAACTTGTGTGAACATTAAATTAGTTCAGATCAGATCTGCTCAGTTTCATCAGCATTACCTAAGTAAGCTAAGTATGCACCAAGCAGCAACTTCTCTGTCTGAAACCTGCATTCTCTCTACTGACCATCAGGGGGCGACTCCTCTGGTTGTATAGAAGTCTATGAGAAAATGACTCTACTTCTCTCTTGATTTATTACCTCAGTAAACATTGTAAACATGAGTTTATGGTCTCAATCTCTAGTTTCAAGTCTTCTTCAATACAGCATGATGTTCATTTAGTAAATGATGGTCCATTTAGAGTCAAACAGACCATAAAGCAGGGGATGCTTTAGGGCGGGGCTACACAGTGATTGACAGGTTGCTACTACAACGTTGTCTGGTCTGGGAGTTGTCTGTGTTCGCCTTACAACTCGAAACCGTTCAGTGTGTTTTCAATTCATGAAAGTTAAATGTAATGTTTCGGTTGCCGAAAAATGTCTTATTCAGCATTTGGTTGTACTTAGCTTCACCCTCTCATGCCATTTCTAGTTGTGAAACAAACCAATGGGTGACGTCATGGTGACGACGTCTACTTTTTATAAACAGACTATGGTAGGCAACAAGCAATTTGTTTGAAGCAAACTGAGGCCACACTTGAACAGGTAGAAGGCAAAAAATGGCCCCATTGGAAAGATGCTAGTCTTGCTAACATCAAATCATGATTTTATGATATAAACATAATTACTATTACCAATACACCTCTGTTATCAAACAAAAACACCAGCCAACATCAGGAGCCTACATGGGTGTGTTTAATTACTTTGAGATTTGGTGGGAAATCAACTGGATCGTTTCGTGCGACAAAGGAAGAGGGTGGTTATCTGGCACTGTGCCAAGGCTTTCAGACAACTGCATACAACATGCACCGGGTCTTGGTTTAGGAACCTATAGTATAGTACTAGTAGAAGTGCTAACTCTTACTGCTTCCATCTTCAAAATACATGTTGTTGCCACCACAAACATTGCAGTTCTCCTTAGATCAAGTCATGGAAAGTTGACAAAAAAGCCGGTACTAAAAGGCACCTGGTTAAACAGTAGGCTAGTTCAGCAGTTACCCTTCCTGTTACACACAAATGGAGAAATGTGTGCGACTACTAACCAGTGAGGGTTGCAGTGACGGGACCAGAGGCTGGTAAAGCAGCGGTCGCAGCGTAGGATGGACAAGTCTGTGCTGGCCCTGGGATCTCTGACCCTTCTGTCTCCATAACTTCCCCCTGGTCATCATCAACACCAAAGAGCCTGAGAGAGGAAGAGAAAGATGGAAGCAAGAACACAACTTAAACTGGCGTTTTGTCAAGACTTTTTTTTCTTGAGTGTCTCAGACTTTCAGACTAATTTAACACTGTGAGGAATGAAGCAAAGTTTTGAGTTTTATAACCCTCCAATATCACATCACAGTATGCAACTGCCACACACAAGTGTACGATACAGAGACACAACACCGGATGTTTTGTTGGTTTCAGTGGCTTCTACAGGATCTGTACCCAAATCTGGGGCTTTTGGATTCAGGGACTTCAAAACCCACAGATAAAATAATCTACCCGATATCAACCTGCAGTCTGAATCTGGATAATGACTCTGATCACAGGCCACCTGGCATCAGCGAGTGATCTTGTTATCTACATTTTGCCAGCATCTCAACATTAGATTTGGTCAGTTGGAGCTTGCCAACAACAACCCTGGTGTTTCCCTAGCTGTGTGTGGAGTATCCCTGAGCTTTTTGTAGCCATTTGCTGAGTTTGCTTGAGATAGCAGGAAGCGACAGAGTTGGGGGATCAGGCTTCCTTTCTTCAGAGGTCAGTTACACCTGGTTGAGAGTCCATTGACAGAGATGAGAGACAGACCGGCTCCTGATGCCAATCCAATTGCAATGTATTCTGCAAACATTTCAATGTACATTAAAATCCCTTATCCAGAGAACAACGCACATAACCAGGCCTTCTCTCATCTCCAGCTATATGCTGAACTGACACATACACACCACCTCACACATAAACAAACCAGCATTTGCAGATGATTAGGCAGCTGTTGGGCAGAAAGATCTTTATGCAATTAGGTACAATAGCTAATCCAGCGGGCTGATTTTGGTATTCACTTTTAGTCTGACTTTTAGTCAAACAAGTGTTTGAAATGATTCTGTAAACATTTTTTATTTATTTATTTAGAAACCCTTAGTGTTGGCCCTTGTGCTGCTTGCCCTAATATAAGAACCAGGCTAAGAAACAGAACATCCCTATATGATTTAAAAATGTTTGACTTTGGCGACTTCCAGTGGCAGAATGACAAATGATAATTTGCCTACATTTGAAGTTGGACATGATTTCTTCTTATGTGTTATCTTTAGATTTACTCTGTATCACTTTCTGTTAGTTTATGTTTGAAATATATCAGAAATAAAGCATCTTTCAGGCATGCACCCGAATGTTCCTTCTACTCTCAGACTCTCGAATTCTCTTTTTTTTTTATTGGAACAGATAATGTCGACATTTGGATGTCAGAAGCCTTTATTGGCTATGAATGACCATACTACTGTACAGTCTCTGTTGATGTTGTTTGCTCTGTGAAAACACTCATGGGAATCATAGTATTACAGACACTGGGACCACATGCACTAAAAGGCATGCACGGCCAGACCAGCTATGTAGAACAATCACAGAGAAGATCTGATTTTATTTCCTACTCAGGTAGACATTACTCCACTATAGTTGTTTGATATTAATGCTCTGAATGTCATATTGATCACCTTAACCTTAACTTTACTTTTTAAGTAAGCAACTTTTGGTAGAATTGGGAAATTCATGATTTATTAGCAATGGATATTGTAACAAATCTGATGTGACATTTGTCTGCCATTCATTATTTCTTATTTTACTGGCAGGTAAAAAAACAAGGCCTATTTCCATCCCAATAATCTGACTGTCCGACTCTATGAACTGAACATGCTGCTCTTTGGGTAAACTGAGTTTTAGATTTGTAAATGTATCTTGAATAAACATGTGCCGAAACGTTGATTTATGAATTAACCGATGAAAAGTGCAGGGTTTCTCCTCCCTCCTACTGCTTAACATCTATCTCATCCGTGGATGTGAAATCAATTGTAACCTCACCTGTGTTTGTGGGCTAACGTGCACTCGCCTCCATCCAGTGGATCCACATTGTAGATGAACAGCTGGCCGTCAGCTGTGGCCACCAGTAGCCGCGGAAGCTTCTGGATCCTGGAACATTAGATTGAGTACCCGTTTAAGTTGTTAAATCATAAACATTTACTAATGTCCAACCCAACAGTAAGAGGAACTGATTCATTTACCGTATTTTCCGCACTATAAAGCGCACCGGATTATAAGGCGCACCTTCAATGAATGGCCTATTTTAGAACTGTTTTTATATATAGGGCGCACCGGATTATAAGGCGCATAGAATAGAATAGCGTCGTAAGCGTGTCTCTTGAAAGGTGCCATTTTGGGGTCTTTATACACACAAGTGGTGTTGGACTAGGAGTAAGCACAGTACCGGTGTTTACCGCGGTGCGGCTTTGTAGTTTACCAGTCGTACTGAAACATTTTGACAGAGCGCCGTGTACAACCAGTATGGATCAACCAATTAACCAATTGATCCATATATAAGGCGCTCCGGATTACAAGGCGCACTGTCGTTTTTTGAGAAAATTAAAGGCTTTTAAGTGCGCCTTATAGTGCGGAAAATACGGTACACTTTGTCACCCGAAAAATTGTTTGCAGTCAACCCCATTTCTCTGTCGGTCATAGCTGGATCAAGAATGAGGACAAATAGAAATGGTGTGTCAACCCACATCTTAATCCACAGATTCTTTTAGGAGATGAAGACGAGTCAAAATCTCTTCTCTCAAGGTCAAAAACAAAACTAGTTGTGTGAAGAAACCACACATGAACACAGAAAGGCTGAATATAATGTAAAAGGCCCATTCCCTGATTCCCAAAGATCACAGAGAAGCTCACATAGCTAGGGTGCAGATGTTCCTCTGGCCCGATGTCACCAGGTGGACGGTGGCAAAGGCCCGGTCCTGGCTCATCATGCCGGATACCTGAGCAGGGAGGTAGCTGCTGGCTGCTGAGAACATCTTCCCCACGTAGGCTGTCCAAGTGGCAGACTCGTCTCCTCCACTAAATACAGGTTGTAATAAATCGTAGCTTTCCTTAAATATAGCAACCAGCCACAGGCAAAGGTGACACATGGTTATATTAACTTGTTGTGTTTACAGTGTGTGTGTGTGTGTACCTTGGTCCCAGCTGCTCTAGTTTAAAGATATGCACCGTCTCTGTGTTGCTGGACGCACAGAGGAACTGGCCATCTGGGCTGAAGGATAAAGAGCTTATATTGACATACCTGCAGAGAAACAGACATAAACACACACACACACACTTGAAGATTAATCAATGTAGTAAAGTGGATATACATTTTGACCAATAGTAAGCTATTGTCTGAAACCACTGAAGTCATGTGCCATTTAAAAACTATAATTCAGTCATTAATCAGTAATTAAGTCTCCAGGAAACGTGCATGTCTGCAGCACTGCAAGAATGACTCCATATGTATTTGGAATGATGATCTAGTTTATATCTGTGGCTGTGCTCATTCTTTGGACAGGGTGCAGATCTTATAGGATGTGATTGAACTCTGACCTCTTCATGCCCCGGCGGAACTCAAACAGACGCAGCCCCTCAGGTATGGAGAACACTCGAATAACGGTGCCCTGTAACGACACACAGCCAGTGAGGTGTCATCTGTATTACAGATTTCTAGCAGATGCTTCTTTTCTGTGTGGAACTAGTTCAGCAGCTGTTCTTCCCTTCTGATGATCTTCAGTGTTCCTCCATTTATAATCTGATATGTAACTAGACGTGATGGGTCATGAGAGGCAAGTGAGGCGAAGTTGTAGAATTGAATATCATTCTGGATTAATGCATGACATATATCTGTATAAAGAGATAGTTGTGATGTTTTGAAGTGTGGTTGTATGAGGTACTTCTCCATAGTCAGTGTATTACTACAGTAGATGGAGTTTGGAGAAACAGACAGGAGCAAACCATGTACTGCTGTGGATGTATTTTGGCACCTAATAAGGTTAAGGACCGCTTTACCTTGCTGTCAGACAGCCCTTTCTGACGGTGAACTGAACTGAAAGTGAAACATGCTCTATTAAAAGTCACCAAACTCTGCTGGTACTCCTGTCTGTTTGTACAAACTCCATCTACTGTAGGTAATACAGTTACGACAAATAGGTACGTCAAACAACCCTTAAAACCTTAGAAAGGCCATTGTATCTACAGCTCTTGAGGCTACATTGCTCTTGTATCTGATAATACAAAAGCTTTGAAAGAAAGACACAATGCACGGATGACTTTACTGTTACTAACAGATCCATAGAAGTAGTTTGGCTGAAGATGTAAAGTGTTATGTGGTCATGCGCCATAATGTGTTCAACTGTCATGGCAACCTGCACAAAGTTCACATTTTGGCTGAAAGATGGAGGTAGTGTGTCAAAGTGATCAAGATGACAAGGATTCGTCCCCTAGTGAACATAAATGTGCTTAACACATTTCATAGTAATCTGCCTTGTAAAGTCATAATAAGGCATGGTGGTGTCACTGGAGGAAACGTCACCGAAAAGGAAAAAAAAGCATATTAGAATTCATCCTATGGGACTTTGAGTATCCAGAGCAAATTAAATGGAAATACAGCCTTAGCTTCTGAGCTCATATGGATGAAAGTGCTGGTCAGAGACAGATGAAAAGGAAAGGTCAGGAGGTCATCACAATAACAAGGATTCATTCTGTGGGGACCCTGCACATCCATAACTGGACCAAAGTGATGGATGGACAGACTGCCACTCTCGGACTGACTCTTGCTTCATCAGCTACATTTACAGTACATGGAGTCTTTTTTACCCTCTCTGAGGCGCTGGCAAGTTTGGTGGCCGAGGTGTTGAAGGTGAGAGCTGCCAGAGGACTGTCATGAGCCGGGATCATGGTCACTGTGTTCTGAAAGGACCAAGAGGACGATACCGGGGACAGAAATAAAGAGCGTTACTATACACTGATGCAATTTACATCATGCCTAATTTACTTCCACAAAAAAGCTTGCGTAGAGTTTCTGCAGAGCCACAGAGATGGTTTGCAGAGCTTAATTAACAATGCAATTGTAATAAAATCATGTGACTCCATTTGAAATCAGGGAGGAATACAGATTATTTGAGGTGTTCTGTGATGACATGTTTCCTACCAAATTGTTGGCGTCATACACTACAATCTCCCCAATGGTGGCACTGCCGGGGTACGCCAGGTAGGAGTTGGAATGGTTGATAGAAAGAGCACAGAGACCTGCGAGACGACAGAACCAATAATTGTTCAGGGTCAGTCAACCATCAGTTGGTTATGTTCTATAATATATAGTCCAAACGAGCAACAAATGGAGAAACTATGTGAACCAGGAAGGATGTGTTTTACAGACAGTGGCCTAGGGCTCTTTATGTGTGTGATTACCAAGAACCCCTCTTGGTATTAATGTCTTACCTGAGGGGTTGGACGGAGTGTTGAGCAGAGTCTTGAGCAGCTTCATGTCTTTGATGTTGTGGATATAAATGGACTCGTCAAGGCACACCACCAGCCTCTGCAAGACACAACAGACCTCAGGCATTACACTCCACTGTCATGCAGTCAGGGTTGGCTTCTGTCAGTGAAAGCCCACTTGTTATAGGAACAAGGGGCCTCATGCACCACCCTTCTCTTAAATTGATTTTATATTTTCTCTTCACTTTCTGTTCAGAGAAAAAGTAAGAGAAGTGAACTCCAGATGCATTAAACGTTCTTACCAGGTGAAGCATAAATCACGGACTGCTTTAGCTTTAGGGCGTATGTTTTAATATTTTTAGGATTAGGTAGCCAAAAAAGATGATTCAGCAACATGTGAAGATCTTGACTGAGTGAATTACTTCCTAACTGTGATGAATTATGGTGTACACAGTCATATCTGAGGGTTGTGGGTGTGAAACGGGGTAACTCGCCTGTCTGTTGAGCTTGACAGCCAGGATGTTGTTGGGATAGCTGTAGTTGCAGATCTCCGTCCCCTTCTTGAAGTGGTAGATGTTCATGCGCTGCGGCATGGCGGTGCTCACTACGACTACCAGACTGCTGGAGAACAGACGCTCCACGATGTAGACATCTGGAGTCTCTGCTGGGGGACAACAGGGAGCAGACAGACAGGCAGTGATGGAGACGCTGCTTTTATGTTGACTGAGGGATTCAAGAGAAATACAGCCTTTCTAATGTATGATACTATTTTATTTTATTTTTCTGCACAGCTCCATATAATGGTAATACCTTAGATGTTTGTACATTAATGTATATCCTCCAGCCTGAATCATTTGGTATCTTTGCAAACTTGGAGTCCTCCAACAGAAAAAGTCAAACAGGATGGGGGTTTGAACAAATGTTGCCTGAACCACAACGATTTCTAAAAATGGAGAAAGCTATGTGACCAGTAAAGCTGCAGAGGTTTGCTAAGGGTTCACATACAGATACAGAGTACAGATCAGATACCAGTGTTTAATCAATAAGCTGTACATACATACATAGATATACATTTACTGAAATGTTATTTATTATTAAAATAATAAATTGTACATTTGCAACTAACATATATTACACTTTAAGTGTTAGCCTTTTTAATGCAGCAAGAATTGGTCACAATTCCAGTAGTATATTTAGTATTTAAACATTTGAACAGTTAAATTGAATATATCGGCCCCATTGTGACCAATACTCATTGTAGCTACTTGAGTCAGTATCGGCCCGATATATGATATCCATCCGTGGATTGTTTAGACTGCTTCAAGCCAACTAGTTACTACAAAGTATCACTGAGCATGTCTGAAGACTAAGTGTTTATATCTGGTACGAATGGCCCCACTCAAAGGAGAGGTGAAAAGCCTGACAAGAAATGTTGACAACAGTCACTTCACAGTCTCTGACCCAGAGGTTCTGACTCAGAGGCTCTGACTCAGAGGTTCTGACTCAGAGGTTCTGACCCAGAGGTTCTGACTCAGAGGCTCTGACTCAGAGGTTCTGACTCAGAGGCTCTGACCCAGAGGTTCTGACTCAGAGGCTCTGACTCAGAGGTTCTGACTCAGAGGCTCTGACTCAGAGGTTCTGACTCAGAGGTTCTGACCCAGAGGCTCTGACTCAGAGGTTCAGGAGACCCTGGCAGTAATACATTCATGCTTCATTACAGCTTTAAAAGCCATCATGAAATGGTTTCCACTTGAATTAGCGTCTTGGAAAGGTAGAGGCCGCACTGAAAGAGCTTTTAGATGAATGAATCACAACAATATGTTATAATATATAACAACATCTAAAGCCTGACCAATAAATCGTCATGGCAAATGTTGTCAAGCAATTTTAGCTCATCACAGATACATAGGTATAGGTGTATATGTCGGCCAATAAATAACTGGAAACTGCATATGTTGACCATATTTGTATCTGCTCTTTAAATGATCAAATATAGATATATCTACATAATACAATATCTAAGTTGTCCTGACACAAAGCCCCTTGAGGCAAATTTGTGATTGGTGATATAAATAAAATTGACACAAATGCTCAACAATGTTAAGCTCTCATAGGATCATACCAGCATGTCAGGTTAACATAAACCAGACTATGCTGTACAGACACTGGATAGTCCAAACACACCATTCTGAGGAAACTCTCTTCTTCTTCATTGCTGCCAAAAGCCACGAGCACAATGTAATTACAGTAAGCTGGGCCGTGTCTGAGCGTACAGCCACTAAAACCCCTAAAAGGACCCAGCGAGCACTGTGATGCACACATACTTCATAATTATAATGAGATCATACTCTGAGTTAGCAGAAACCTGGTGAAGACGTCTGGCTTCCTCCCACATTAAACTGGTGACAGTAGCTGCGTTTCCACACACATTATTGAGGGAAAAGTTCCAGACTGTAAGAATAATCTGATGAAAGATGTGTGACAATATATTATATATACAGTATATGTATTATATTCCATAAAGCCGTTTTTTTCCATCTCATGTTTTGCTGAAGTATTCTTAAAGCATTTATGCACAAATTAAGAAAACTGAATTATTTAATTTGACCTTCTCCTGCAAAGGTTTACAAAAATGTCTGAGTAGACGTAAGAAATGAAGGGAAGCAGCAAAAAGACCTAGTTAATACCATTATGTATCACTTTTAATAACGTACGGCCACTTTCACACTATGGTTCGGTATAATTGATCTGGATCAAAGCAAAATGGTATTTTCATTGTGGTCTGCTTGAACTCTGAGACTTATAAAGAATGTTTTGAGAGGTGACATGAAGTCACATGGTAACTCACTCAAAAGACATTTTAGGTGACGTCATCCTGCTTCATCAGCAACATGGACCCACTGGGACTGTAAGCAGGTCGTGCAGCCCAGGCAAAACTTTAGTCCCTCACATGCTGACACACATACGTGTTACCATGGTTACCAAACCCCCTTGCATAATTATAGAGCTGGTTTCTATAGAACAGTTATGCAATTCAAAACTTCACCAATTTGTTTTTAGTTTTCTTTTGACAACTTTAAAAATATATATATATCTGTACCTTTTGAATTATCACTCTCTGTGTATATATTTTGAAGGTGTATTTAGCATTATCATGGAGGTAATACATTTCCTTTGTATTACAAGGTAGCAGTAAAGGGGGAATAAACACATGAAGGTTAACTGGTGGCAAGAGAGAAACTTAAGAAGAAAGTACGTTCCATGGAAACAGATTAACCTTAATAAGAGCTCAACCAGAGAATGAACAATATACAGATGATGCATTGTGGGTAACCAGCAGTGTTTCACAAACTCATGTTCCTTTAAAGCAGAGGTAGCCAACACGGTGCCCGCGGGCACCCTGTCGCCCGCAGGGACCACGTGAGTCGCCCGCGAGACATGGTCTAAAAATAGCACTACCGTAGTCACCATTGGAGCTCCGTCTAAAATTGTAGTTGCTGTTCTTTTTTAATCAAAAACGCTTGCATTAGTGTAGATTTTAAAATGACAATATTTCTTGTCATAAGAGAGTTGGGTACCCGGAGGCGCACGTCGGACAGCCTGGACGAGGCCGCCGCACTAGGTTTTCAGGTTCTGAATGGCGGGCGCTTCCCGTTGGCGCCAGACGCGCGCCGCGAGCGCACCCCGTCGTCAGGTCTGTAAATCCTCGGAACAGGCCGCGGGGCAACAACACAGGGGTGGCGGAGGTAGAGGCAAGGCAACGCAATCCGACCGAAAAGGCCCAGACTAGAGGTTTGAACGCAGGCGCCCGAAGACGCTCGCGCGCCTCGGAGGGTTGGATCCCCCGCTCGGCTATAGACGAGACTTTTTACTGGTTTCTTCGTGGAGAAAAAGGTACCATTGGAAAAGCTGGTGTCGGTGACAACAGACTGGGCTCCCGCCATGACGGGCCGGCATGCAGGCTTCATTGCGCAATGTAAAGGTGACCCAGACTTCCCAACATGTCTACATTACCACTGGATCATTCACCAGCAGGCGCTATGTGCAAAAGTAACCGGCTTTAATCATGTGATGATACAAAAATATCAGAGATGTGATACCTCTGACTTTCAAATGTTGAAACAGATTAACAGAAATAAAAGTTGCATGTTTAAATACGTATGTGTAGCTATACCATCATTGTTGTGGAAATCATTCTTAATAATTATTGTGAGGAATAATTAACTGACATGTGATCAAACAGTCTCTTCACATATATTATTATTATTAAGGTGATCTGTGCAACTTTGTTATTCAGGAAGTTTGTATCAAATAAGTAGCCCTTCGTACTACTCGGTACCCTTGAAGTAGCTGTCAGTTTAAAAAAGGTTGGTGACCCCTGCTTTAAAGTAATGTGACTTGGCCTGATGTTGACATGTCATCAACAGCTGACGGGTCAGTCTGGGACGAGCTAATACGACAGCTCAGTTTACACAAACGCAGAACACTTTTGTCCAGTTTAAACCGTCATGAATGAAACTAAATGATCATTGTGGTGTTCACACTGTCATCTTTCAAAGGCTGAACTGACAGATTAAAAAATTCTCAATACAACAGTACGGCTTTAAAAGGGTCGTGTTTTATCAGTGGTGGGCCGTCAGGGCCTGCAAGGCCTTCTCTGCTGGCCTAAACAGAATCACAAAGTTATAGCTATTTTATAATTGAATAATTTATCTTAAAATACACTACATGTATTATAATTTATAAAAATATTTTTCCCATTATCTTATTATCTCATTGCACAGCTACTGTCTTCCTCAGTTGCTCGGCTTCAAGTGCAGCTTGTTTTAAGTAGAGCTTTTATCCAATCAGATTCAGCCCCTATGTCTAGGACGTTATTGTTGAACGTATTGTTCGGTTAGTAAGCCTCGTACCGAACGGTTTAATATGAATACATATTGTTACACCCCTAGAAACAAATAATAACCGTAGCTGTGGCGCCATCATGAGGTTATAATGAGGTTATTAGGAGGTGGTTCAACTGCAGGACAGCAGTGAAGGCCCAGGTATAAAATGCACGGCCTGCCACTGTGTTTTATAATAAGCCAATTTTGGTAGAGAGATCAAAAGCATATTTGTAATAACTTTACACTGAAATGTAATTCTCAACTAAATGTGGAGGGATGTTTGGCCCACACTGATGCAGAGTGCAGAGTCAGAGCTCCATACTAACCACTCTCATGGATACAGTCCAGCTTTTCCACCATGGTCAGAGAAAATAGCTTGTAGCCAGTCTTTGTTCCCAAAGCCAGTGACCTGCAACACACACACACACACACACACACACACACACACACACACACACACACACACACACACACACACACACACACACACACACACACACACACACACACACACACACACACACACACACACACACACACACACACATCATTACAACTGTAAAGCTTTAGTTTCTCTCACTATTTCAATAAAAAAAACAAATTATAATTTGTCTACGTCTAATTTTGTTGCACTCCAACTGGAAATACAGGGACAGTTTAATATGAGAGGAATTGGGGTGTGTTCACTTCCTCATCATCACACTGTCTTACCTGGTTCTTACTATAGAGAGCCCCCTAGTGATGAAATGTGTGATATAGAAGAAGTGAGCTCTATTGGGGACAAGGGGACCAGCTGAAGTTCTATTCAAACAACCCTCATAACAAATGAAAGTGGTCTGCCAACTAAAGATCAACTTGTTCCACTTACTAGTTTTGTCTGGAGCTTTCAGCTCCATCTAACATTCTTCCTCAGTGGATAGAGTTGTCATAGAGATGAAGTAGTTCAGTTGCTATAAAGTCACCAAAGTATGGAACTTTGGTCATGTGATAACTGGTAACACATGAAGACACAATCCAATGAGGCATGACTTGGAGTGATGTGGTCTGACGTGAGGTGACAGTTTGTGATGTTGTCTAACGTGATGCGGTGCGGTAAGGTGCGATGTGATGTGGTGTTAAAACATGGACACGTTGTACAGAAAAGGATTAGTGTGGAACATGTGAGCAAAAACCGGATAACACCGTGAAGGTGACACGTCTGTTAATGTTCTCCTGTTGTCACAGGACTCATTAAATAATCATCTGATGTCTTGTCAAACAAACTATCCATCTTTCTGCCACTTCCCATCTCTTAACAGCTCGTATGTAGCCTTCTAAAGTTCTCACTCAACCCTGTAGTCCAAACACACAGTTTAGCCTGTTTGAGACAGTGGTTCCTTTTCACACCGACCGGTTTCTTAATGGCCACCTGTGCCTTCATTCCCCACCATGACATCTGAACATTCCTGTCCCGTCTCATCCCGTCTCTGAGCAGGAGGAAACCTGCAGGACTACGCAAAAAATACAGCACATTTTTACTGCACGCGCAGAACAAACCAATTGTGTGACACATGCATGTTTTTTCTCTCATCTGCTCCATATTTTGTCAAATAGTTGATCTATAATTGGGAAGGGAATGACTAATTATATGCTGGAGACAAAGCGTAAATACCAAGTATGCATTCTTCTCCTGTATGAAAAGAGTTACTGTCACATGGACTGGAGATGAATATGTTAGGTGAGTGCAAATTAGCACATACCCACACAGACACGATACATTTACACACAAACCTTTCTTTCACAACATCCTGCGCTTATTTTTGGATTACTCAGCACTTTAACCAAATGGCCGACGTGTCAGAGGCAGGCCTGTGTGGACATCCTGAACGATCAATGAGTTGCGCTCAGTAAACATCTCCATCGTATGTTTGTACTGTTTTAAGAAGGCGGCTTGTTACTTGTTGTTTGGATCCTCAACAACCTGTTGAGGAGGACTGGCACTTGGCAGTTGCTCACAGTGTAAACCTCTATTCAACACACTTGAATTAGACCAACTGTTTGGCAAACACTACCCTTAAGCAAGGCACTGAGAACACCCTAGTGATCCAGTAGAGCTGCTGTTACAGCCATCAACAGATGCTACCATGGTTACACTGGGCAGCTGCAGATTTAAGAGCTTGAGCAACCAACCTAAATCCAGAAAACTAGGGGAGCTGAGAGAGACCTAACTTGACCCTGAATGAAAACATTGAGCCTTGACAACCCCAAAGCCTGTTACACAGGCATTGTTATAATCTGTGCATCAGCAGAGGCCCACATATTGACTTTGATCTATAGCTCCAAACATATTGAATCTGCCATTTCCCGTAACACATCTCCATAGATTCTTTGGCCCCCAATTCTTTGCCACCCTCCGGGTTTCAGGCTGTCTGAAGTTTCCGATCCCAAAACAAGACAACCCTGACCACATCACTATGACATCATCAGGGTAATTTTCTCAAACTTCTCAGGTTCTGATTGTGATATGTCAAATTGGTGGAGTCCCTTTAAATGTGAACGTAAGCCGGGTGTTTGGGGAATCCTGATTTAAATACACTATTCTGTTTTTAGTGACTAAATGCACATTTTGAAGGAAAAACAGTACGCTTTGGTTTAATTTCAGGGAGAAGTGAAGCTGATGAGTCTCTCGTTGACTCACCAGCTTGTGATCTTCCTGCTCACTTACGTGGAGTCTTGGTTGAAAGAGGCGCAGCCAAACTGCAGACCCGGTCCGTCCGGCCCGCCAGGTCCGTCGGCACTCTCTCCGGTCTCCATCCCGACTCCCAGCCTCCTCCTTCCCTCCCTCCACCCTGGATTGGAGGCCTGGGATCGGCTGCACCTCTTCGCTCGATCTCGGCGGAAGACGGCTCCAATTTGGAAGAAATGTGGACCGGGTGATGTGAAGGTGAGCGCTCCAGGCAGAGCCGTGAGTTTCTCCGCTAGAAATGAATTGTTTTTCGGTTTCACTGCGGATATTTAAGGAGGTCGGTTATCCAGACCCTGGAGGAAAAGACGGGGAAAACCGAAGCAAAACAAGAACAGCTGACGGCACTACGTCACATCTTCGCCTCTTACGATTGGCTGGTAGTGAAACCACATTGTTGCTGGCTTCTATTTTGATTGGTCAGGGGTACAGTAGTGTGTGTTTATTGGCTGCTAACGTGGAGTGGGTTGTGTTTGTGTCCGTCCATTCATGGGCTGTAATCATACCCTCAACACTCTCTTCTGTTGACAAAACGAAATACTTTTTTTCCGGTAATGTATCTTGACGATTACCGGAAAAATCGTCAATAAGTCTTAATTTGTCCACGTCAGCTGGGTGAATTAGTCTCATGTGAGACGGCAAAGCTCCGGTGGGTGTAGGTCGTCCTCAAACAAGTGAAAGTCAAGATAAAGCTGGGAGTGAACGCCACACAAGCTGAGGTGTCATGTGATCAGAATCACATTATCATTTGCCCGATCATAATAGGCTCGTTCGACATAAGCCAGAATCGATCCCCGGCGGCGATCGGTTCACAATGCATGCCGGTTAGATTTGTGTCTGACTTGATCCCAACTTGCTCTGACGTCATGCACAGGTGGGCACCGATAACGTCACGATAGCCAGGCGCCGTAGTTGCTCTCCACCGACTGCATGACCCAACGTATGATGGGAAACGCCTAGCTGTCGCCGGATCAAAGAGCTGATTGGCTCCTAGATTTGACAACAAACACCACGTTTTGTAGAAAATCCTAATTTTCCGTTTAATTGTAATATTTAATGCTCGATTGTTGGCTATTATAGTTTCATGTTCTGCGTCGAAGGTTTAATCTGTGATTGATAATAATAAAGCTTATTTATACAACACAAAGCGAGCATCAAAGTGTTTCACAGGCACACATAAAAATAACAAATGACAGCATACAATACAGATACACGCACATTTCCACATAAATATACATGTATAAACACATGAATAAATACGATTGAGGTCTGTAAACTACAAGCAGCCTACAGATCGGATCTAACAGGAAGTAACTGTTTCCGTGACTTCCTGTTTATTCTTTGACGGATGCTGAAAACTGTCCGACTTGACCTCAGTTTATTTGACCCCCTGCTGCTGCTGCAGCTCATCTGAACGAGCCTGTTAAGACTTCAGACATTCCCAGCAATGGGAGGTTTGGTGACAGTTGTGCCCACATCTTTACAGAGACCTGGCTCCATAGTAATTAGCATTAGCGATTAGCATAAGCTAATTGAAAGGGTAACAGCCATCATGAAAGGTAGTTTAAAAACAGTAACAGCTCTGAGGTTTATTTAGATGACTTATTTAGGTTACTCTTTAGAAAGAAGTCGGCACGCCAAAGGCCCTTTTTCTACTTCTCCCTTTTCTACTTCTCACAGTCTAATGTCGGCCACAGCCGACATTAGACTGTGCCCCCTCAGGAGTAGCAGTAGCAGTGGAGTAATGACACAAAAATAAAGTAAAATATCAATACACTGAATACACAACATTCAAATGTGAAGAACAAGTTGCATTGTCTGGCCTGTAAATATCCTCTTTCTTTATTCAATACTGTTTTTATTGACAAATATCGTTTCCAGTCAATCAGAAGCACATCAGTATTTCCATGGTGGCAGTTATATTCCATACAAGTGTAATTGACACAAGGGTGTGGTTGTCGGTTGAGCCTCTGACACCTCAAGGACTGGAGTTTCAATGCTGCACAAAAAGAGTACGAACATGTTAGAAGTCATCCTACACAGCTGGACTGATGTGTTTTGAAGGCAGATCGCATCAGATTATGTCTCAACATGTTTGCCTTGCAGCTGAGCACACATTCAATACTGAACATTCGATCAGTGCTTCCTTCACAATGTTATCAGCACGAAATATAGTCATGAATCTCTTAAATTACATTATTCATAAAACACTCAAAAATAATGTTGCCCCTATAACAGTTTGTTTGTCAAAATAGTCTTAACTCAAGTTCCACTGGCTCTCTTTTCTAAACTTTGAACCACATCTTGTGGTCTATAGCAGTGAATGGATTTTACTCAGTTGTCTCAGAGTTGAGTCAAGACATGTTCCAACCATTTCCATAAAAGTAATCAAATAAATATGTATGTGATTATTCACAGAATATCCACCTTCAATTACAGTAAATAACCTCCAGTCAAATTCCTCAATGTTGAAGATGATTGCATTAAACTACAATTGTATGATACAAATATTTACAGTCAAATTACTAAATCAGGTTTCACTCATGTATTGAAGACAGAGTTTGACACATGTACCTTAAAATCCCACACCACCATGGCTCCATCCAGACCCACACTGCTATACTTCTGCACTTTGGCTTTCTCCCCAGATACAACACACAGTTGACTGCAAGACACAACACAACACATGCACACACAGTTTACATAAAAAACAACAATAACAGTGATTTCTGGAGACACCCAGAGCTCACACGCACAGCAGCAAAATACATATACTTACCTGGGAGAAGTATATATATGCTGATTTATGTCTATTAGATGTACAAACCAAAGACCCCTCACTTTTTGGAGAATTTATAAGTGAGACTGACTGCTCTCTTGTTACCTGTAGCATTGATAGACATACAGTACCTCCAGCAAGGCCACAACGTCTATAAAGTCATAAAGTAGTTCAAATAAAAGAAAAGGTCTAATTTGCATGTGGGTTCAGATCTGCATCACAATGCACAACATAAACATAGAGCAGGACAACCATGCTGAGTGGTTGATGGTTTTTGGAGAAATCCCACCTCCTACCCGGGAATATTACGGATGAACTGTGCAACATTTCAAGAGTCAGATTCATGACCATTCAATCATCACCATTTGAAATGTATATTGGCAAAATGTAATACAACTTTGCAGGTTTAATGTGACATATACATTTGGTAAAAATGACATGCATTCAAGGTGAATGGAGATTTATGTCAAAAAGACATGTCTACAAGAACCAGTTAAAGGGAACCTTGCTGGTTTTCAACCAGCCTTCTATTGTTAGGGTTAGGGTTAGGATGTGATGAACGATGTTCAGCTTCTCTCCGTGTTAATATCGTCCCTTTCCTTTTAAATAATCCGTATGGCATGTTTAAAAAGAAATGTAAAACTTTTTTGGGCTCATCCAAATATGTCGTATCAAGTTTGGAGAAGACATGAAATTTGTAGGAGTGATAAAAACTGCTTTGCAAAAAAATATTGTAATGGCAGAAAATCTGAAATTTTGCTTTTTAACTTGATGCTTCAGGAGATATAGCCAAACCACAATGCATGGTGCTGCTATTGGATCCACATCAACAGGTTTCTACTGGTGTTTGTAGTCCAGTACCTCCGCCGTAGAGGTAATGATGCTAACTGAAATGGAAGCAGCAGTGACCCTTACGTGATGCTGTTCTGGTGAAGGGTGCCCAGCTCGTTGCTGTCCTCATCAGTGGCCCTCTTGTCCAAGTTCTGGAAATGTTGCATGGCAGTAATGCCGCCCTTGGAGGTCTGCTTGGGGATGTCCAGCTTCTTCACAAACTCAAGAGCACCTGGACCCTTATAGGTGAACTGGCAAGGGCAACAGTCATGACCCTGAGAGAAAAGAGATCACATTAAGGATATAAAAACAATCATATCAAAATTCAAGTTAATTATCACTGAAAAGGTTTACTACAAATTCTTCATCTCTATAAGGATTGAAAATATCAGAACATAAAACTAAAGGGGAAAATGTAAGCTAGTAAACCAAGCACAGAGAAGCTCTGATAACAACCCACACAGAGGGAGGTAGACATGACTCCTCTATATCTGTACATAGACAACAGTTAGATGATGATATATTTATAGTTTGAATGTCATTATAGAAAACCTTTAAAGCTGCAATAATATATTTTTTTGCCCTAATGAAAGCAATGGGAAAAAGCTGAAAGAACAATATTAACACATTATCATCTCATAAAGTGAATATAATGCTTTAGCAACAGTTGCCTATTTACTCATCCAGCAGACCAGAATTAGGATATCTGTCTCTTCAGCTGCTTAATGCTCCACCACGTTCACTAGCTCGTCTCTAACTGTGTATGACTGCTATTTGCTGCTGAGAAGGTGTACAGTGAGTTTACCAGAGCTTTTCACTGAAAACAGCTGCTGCTGCTGGAAACAAGGTTTGTGGTTAAAAACCAAAGCAATGCCAAAGGTTCTGTATAGAGGGGAACTGCAGAGTTGATGCTATTTCTCACCAGGGTTCATCATTATGAGGGACTAACTTCTCATTGAACAAAATCATTTCATCCATTATTAATACAAAAATATTGATTAATGCAGCTTTAAATGAGGTGCAGCGAGTAGAGTAGTTGATCATTCTTGGAGTTGCTGGACACACACACACACGCTCACACACACACATACACACAGAGCAGGTGATAGTTACCGCAGCAACAAGCTCAGTGGGGCTGGCATAGAGCACACTCAGAAGTGGCAGACGGTTGGTGGTCAGCTGGGTGACCCTGGATGGACAGATGTCAGAAAGGTGATATAATATCAAAAGACACGCATGACATTTCATTATTTACAGAATCATATATGAAACAACAGTTATGAAAACATAACAAACAGAGAAACAAAAACAGAGTCTTTCAGAAGCCATGAAGTGCTGCTGGCCTGGTGAGTTTGCTAAAAACAAATCTGATTTATGTTGGAATGGAATCTAGTCTAGATTTATGTTGGATGTCTTATCTAGTCACTGATCCACTTAATAAAAACATAGATACGTCATCTCCATTTAAGCTGAATATAAATACTGATCATACTGATGTAATAAGTGTGTGGCAGCTGAACTCACTCCTTCCCCTGGGCGGCATCAACCACAGTGATGCTGCTGTTGTGGGCCACCCAGGCCAGCTGGTCTCCACTGGGGGAGAAGGAGACACTGTGCACCCAGCCTCCACAGTCCTTATGCTCCAGCAGCACCTCCCCAAAAGGCATTTTGGCCCCCCAGGCAGTAGGTCCAGGCTTGTCCTCGATGTCCTTGATGTAGGCCGAGAAAACCCTGAGGAGCATAGTATAGAGTTCTGCTATAGTTTGTTAGCTTTGGGACCCAATGTTGTGTTGCTTAATCTGTACAGTTGGACGAGAAAAAATGGCAAAAACATCATTAAATACTATAAATTGAATTAAAGCTCAATCAATTATAACAACTCCAAATACATGTTTTTGCTCTTGATGTGAAAAAAGGTAACTGTTTGCTCACAAGTTTACCAATAAAACTTTTTGGTATGATAATATTTATAATGTGTGTTTACAGCTTGGAGAGGAAAAATAAATGAATGCAGCTTTAATAAGGTGATGCATCTATTAAAAGGTAGTCTATATTAATAAAATGATTTCTTATGTTGATAATGATACTTTTTTTTTACCAACATAGAAATCTGCTACAGGCCCAAACTTCGTTTACACGCAAGCAGTGTTAAGTCGGCAGAACGCAAGACTTCGGTAAGAAGAGGGGAGGCGGACTGTGTGATCACATTATCTGCCCAGAGAATTCATCAGTTTTTTCGGTGCTGCTTTTTACAATCCCCCAGATGAAAATGTAAAAAATGCACTTCAGGAACTGAATGAGGTCAAGAATGGACACATGCCTAAACAACCGGATAGTATTTTGCTGATTGAAGCTGATTGAACAGGTCAAAATAAGCCACCACCCAGGAATATACATTAAAAATGACATCATATATCAGCAATGTGTTGATTATGTGGTGATTACAAAGACAATCAAATCATTCCCCAACCAGAAGGCCTGGATGAATGTAGGGGTGAGGGCTCAATCCTTTCAAGCCTTTCGGTCAGGTGACAAGGAAGCATACAGCATCACCAGAGCAAGACTGAATGCAAACTGGCATGGTGTGTGCACGGCCCAGGACAGGAGTAGCGGGTGTTTAAAACCGCCCAGGACATCATTGGTACCCATCTACCGAGCATCAGTGATATCGGTGAGGTGAGGTGCCTGCACAGAGCCCAACGTATATTAAAACACAATACCATTTGGGGTAGCAATGACTGAATTGAAACTGAATGTGAACTGATTTAGTTGCTTATTGACAATTCTCCAGAGCTCTAACGTGTGGTTCTTTAGGTCACAGTTTTGGTGGTTGTGTCACCTGCAGTGGAAGTCTGCAGACCCAGCTGCCAGGAGGATGTTGTTGGGATGCCAGTCCAGACTCATAACTGTGGAGCGAATGGCCTTCTTGATGTGCTTACTCAGCCACCTGAAAGGAAAGGAGAATTGTAAAAACCTGCAATTGAATGCAAATATGACACGTTGTGTGTCAGGTAAGAGGTAAGAGACATATCTGGGACGAACTGAAGCCACTTATTTTGAAGTGCAAATACTTACATTTAAGTACTTGGCGAAACCAAGTACCAATATGAGTACTTTATAACACTATTGCAGCTCGAAAAATAACTTTGAAAACATTTTTTATTTTCATCAGATGTTCCTCACTTTCTGATTGTAACAAATTAAATATACAACATAATGCTGTTGCTGACATTTTAACAGTCAACTTTGTGTTTCACTGATACAAACAGAGCATTGTTTGCAGTAGGGATATTAATATCTAACTTTTTAACTGTTCTATCAGTTAAACAGTTAAAACGTTACACCGTTGCAATACACTGGCGGAAACCACAGCTGACAATCTGACAGCTAAACTAATTGGGTTAGCATCAGGTTGTCCTTGCCTATTAGGCTCAACTGACGAGAGGTTAACCTCACATTGCCATAGTGATATTGGATAGTCTTACCCGTAACGTTACAAGTACGACTACATGAGCACAGTATCGGACCTGATACCCATTACTGATATCAGTATCAGTGCATCCAAAAGACATTTTGTGTGAATATTAGGTTGTATTTTCTATATCTTCAGCACGATTCTTTAGTTGTGTTTTCACTAATTGCTGCATGTTACCATAGTTGTTTGACTTTCTAATCACTTTGTCAGTTGACTAACATCTCCATTCTTAGGCTCCAACCCTAATGAAGTAAATAGTCTTGGCCTTCAAAACCTATATCACTTCAAGTCTTACAGGATACAGGATCAAGTCAAAACAGGAATAGTCTTGACTTGATCCTGTGTCGCTCACCAGTCGTTCTCCTTCTCAAAGTAGCACACAGAGATGAGGCGAGCTCCGCTGCCCAGGGCGAACTTGTTCTCCAGTGGTGACCACTTCACACAGGTGGCTGCACGGTTGATGCGCACCAGGACTAGGGTGGGCTTCCACACTCCATCCTTCAGAGTCCACACGTAGGCGTTGCGGTCAGAGGCACATGTTACGATGCGGTTGGACTCTGGGGCCCAGTCAATGCCTGTGGACATAATTATGAAGCTCCAATTAAAGTGCCAAAGGATCAATGAACGATGCAATGCTTCCTACTAGGAAATATATTCCACCTTTACTTTCAAGTTATATCTTTTTCTCGTCAAAAAACACCATCAAAAAAGAAATGCTAGATTGTGGATATTAATACCACCATACAGCCAAATAATCAAATTTGAACTCAAATGTATCGTTACTTAGTGCTTTGAGGTGGGGCAGTCTTTTATTGGAACTACCCAAACCCTGAGGGAAAGTTCTACCATGAACCATGAACATAAACAACACCCCTGCCCCCTCCCCTGTTGGACCCCTTGGACATGTGATGACAACTGAGCAAACTCCATTCACTGATCAAGACTGAGGTTTGACTGAAAGAGCTAGCAGGTCTTGACCCACTCTTTGCCTTTCTTGAGTGAAGTCTATATTATCAAACAATTAATACCAAGATCAAGAATGAACAATCACTCCCTAATTTTCAATTCGTTAAATTACAAAAAGACAGCAGACTCACAGTGAACTTGGTCCTGAGGCACTTGGCCCCATCTCACGTTTTCTCACTCAAATGGATGTGGTCAAATAAGTCAGATCCCATCTATCATTCAGTTGGCTGATATAAGTTACCGAACCTGTGACTCGTCCACTGTGATCAGTCAGCTCGTGGATCTTGACCCACTCTTTGCCTTTCTTTTCATAGATGTTCACCACATTGTTGTTAGGACTCACTGCAATCTCTGCAAAGAAATATGTGTGCACAAAGGTTATGCATTTGAACCATTTTATGATTGTAATACAATAACACAGAAGTAGTGATTATGACATGGTCTTCATCTAATGAGTATGGATGTGCAATTGTCATTGCTATCAGTCTGTTGCAGTATGTGTGATGGAAAGGTACAGGGTTTGTCTTTTGAATATATACAGAAACATGCCATGGAAATATCACCTTTAGTTATAATGTGTGCAAAGTTAGTAGTGAGAAGATTATATAGAGGTCAAAGAGATCCTCTGAGGAGCATGAATGCATATTTAGTCAATTTAAGAGTAATCTGCCCAGTTTGATTTGAAATTGTGTTTTTGCAATTAGAGATATTGGTCTGAGAGAGGAATTCCTCCTCTGTTGCTCTCCCTGAGGTTTCCTCCTTTTCCCCTGCCATCAAAGGTTTTTTGGGGGGGGCGGGGTTTTTCCTTATCCCACGCAAGGGTCAAAGGACAGAGGATGTCGTATGTGTACAGATTGTAAAGCCCTCTGAGCAGATTTGTGATTTGTGATTTTGGGCTATACAAATAAATTCAATTAAATTGATTTAATAATGCACATTAGATTATTAGATTAGATGAATGTGTTATAACTCTGGTGATCCTCTGTCTTTCCATCTAGATCCATCATCAGGTCAACATTTAAATTTGGTTTATGACCAAATAACTGCAAAGCTAAGGACCTTCCCTTGGGCCCTTCAATTCAATTGATTTTTTTTGTACAGCCCAATATCACAAATCACATATTTGCCTCAGAGGGCTTGACAATCTGTACAACATATGCCATCCTCTGTTCTTGGAGCCTTATGTTGGATAAGGAAAAACTCCCTTAAACAGGAACGAAAAAAAGGAAGACACCTCAGGGAGAGCAACAGAGGAGGGACTCCTATCCCAGGATGCGCAGGAGTGCAGTAAATGTCACGTGTACACTACAGAATGAACAACATAACAGAGTTACAACGTAGTCAATCCTTTTTGCCTTAAATATACAAAAGCAGGATGTAAAGTGTGTACAACAAGTTCAAATCACTGCAGTGTTTATACCAAGTGCAGAAACAGCAGTAGACGTCCTGCAACTGAAGTGCAGTCAGATGCATGCAATAAAGCTCTTTGCGTCCATTTCCTGCTTTGATAATCAGATTCCCTGCGGTTCTCCATGCAACATTAATGCAATTAGAGAAGGGAGGAAATGTATCTACATTCTGAATTGCAAGTGTGGTCCCACCCTGTATTGAACCCATACATTATGGAGAATATTGAATACTGCACATATGTACATATGTATGTAAGTCTGTTTGCTGTTTCACCTACGGGTCCTGTCTTTGTTCCAGGTGTGGCAGGAGAGTGGCTCCAGGCCAAAACTGTAGAGCGACATGTCTGAACAGAGGCAGGCGAGGCTGCTGGAATGTAGATCTGCAGATGTGTTGCTGCAGGTCCCAGGATGACATCAGGGAGGGGGGCAGGGAGACATTTTGTAGAGCAGCATGACTTTACAGACAAAGCACTAGTGTGTTGTATTTGGCTTGTGAATTGATGTGAGCAGGGGATTATAAAGTTGGTGGTATTAGACTTTCATACTCCTATTTAATCATAACATCCTTAGTCACCATGACACCAGATTGGTGTTACTTAGTGGATGGATACTTGGAATTTAGGTCCTAAGAAAGTAGGTACATCCGCTTTATGTGCAGACTTTCAGTATGCTTGTATGAGGTTACTTATGAGGACAATTTTCCCTTTTACTGATTGTTAGCTATGTGAGTAATGACTGTGAGATAAGAGTAGGCTACACCTTTATCAGGTGTGGTGCACACTGTACAAACACAATCTAACTGGTACGTGTGTATTTTTCTCTTCTCTCTAACGATAACCTGAAATCCAGAGATTTCGTCAAAATTCCTGGATTAAAATAAAATAAAGCTAAAACAATGAATAAAGCAGCTACCTGCCGGACAAAATAACATTTACAGTTTGCAGTTAATTCCTCACAGTTTGAAAGGTTTTGAGTCTAAAATGATAGCTGACTCGTACATTTCACCTTTCCAATGACTTATCAAACAGACAGATTAGAGTGTCTGGAATGGAGGGAATAATGTGGTTCTTACAGTCATAGCTATATGGACCAGACAGAAAGCATGAACCACTTTCACAAGTGAGCAAAAACATAGCAAGCTGATTAGATGTGACAAAAACAAAGCGAGCTGAGATCATTACTTACCTTTGGTCTGTATATTTGGTTAGGTTGAATGTGTGCTGGTGGTTAAAGGTGCAGGGCTGTATTCGTGGACTCTGGGCAGTCGACACGAATGAAGCGGTGCAGTCTGTCTGGGTGAAGGAAGTGACTGTGTTATTACTGAAGGGAGGGAAGAAAGGTGGGTGTGTCTGCAAATAGCTGTTGAGCAAGCATCTTGTCTTGAGCAGGTTTGTTGTAATAAACCACAACGACCGAGAGATAGGTACGCTAAAATATTCACACCAAAACATACAAAAACAACCCCTGTTAGAAAGATGTATGCGTCATATATATGACACATCAAATATATATATAGCAAATGGGTTGTTTTTGTAAATATTTATATATATATATATATATGTATTTATACAAAAAATATATTTACTCTATAAAACGGTTACAAAATAGTGACAAATGCAAAATGTAATCTTACAGAGATGATGTCTTCAAATAGCCCCTTTTTGTCCGACCAACAGTCCAAACCCAAAGACATTCTGAGCTGAGACGCTGGAAACAGTTGATACCTGTTTGCTTTTATTATTATTATTAATATTATTATTGAAACCAAGCAATTATCAACATAGCAGACCATTTATTTTCTGTCAGTTGACTAATCAATTCTTTGACTGATTGTTAAAGCCTAACACAGAAAGTTGTTTTCAGTTTTAGTATACTAACCAAATTCAAGGTCCTGCCATAGTTGTATGGGATGCGTACTGGTATTCAATTTGTTGTTAATAATTTAATTTCTGTGAAGACAAGGAGTTTCTAAATTAGACATACTATTTTTTGAGGGGACCCTTTTATTCTGAAAAAACTCCAGGCGGAAATGGTGGTTTTCTGCTGGCAAGAAGAAAAACAACCAGGACACACATCGTTTCATATTTGGTGAGGATTTTCATGTAGTTTGCGGTGTGAATAATTAGTTGTCACACTTTTATAGGTGCATTTGTTCAAAGCTTGTCACTTCTTAGGGTTTGCTTTTGCCATTGTTTTGATATGGGACAGCGGGTGCTAATGGTTAGCTCGCTAAGCTAATTTAAGTGGTTACTTTTCAAGATGGCGAATCATAAGAAATCCTAAAGTGTAATAACAGCAACTGTATTGGTATCACATTGACTTTTCATTTGCAGCCAAGAAGCGTCCTTTGTTAACTTTGCTCTAACGTTACGCAGAAATGAAGCTTTATGAAAGTAACGTTAGCTAAGTTAACTAACTTTAGTGTTGGTTAGCTAGCTGTTTAGCACGTTACATTTAACGCACGCTAACCTGCTCAACAACATTCCTTTCATAGAAATATGTATGACGTAACTTATTGTGTAAGATACATTTCCGTGTTGCTGCTTAAGTCCTTTGTGCCATGCCCACTGCTCCAGTAAAGTACAGTGCATAGAGGAGTTTACCACATTTAAAGTTACTGAAATTATGTTCAACCAACTCTCACACACTGTTCATTTTGGGGCCCCAGAAGGTATGGGGCCCCTGAGCAGTTGCCAGCTTTGCTTGGTTGCCAATCAAGCCTTGAATGTTTGGCAGTGTCAAATAATTGTTGTGAATAGGGATCAACCGATATGGTTTTACCAGAGCCAATACCAATTATTATTAATTAAGCAGGCGGTTTTTGGAACTGAGATGCATTGGCAGTAGAAATGAATATACAAAAATGTTGATGTGTCTGGATCCTCACTGCACTCCATTGGTATACACTGTTATAATCTGGTCATGGGTCACATCTGTGGCCCACATCCAAGAGCTGTCCTACTTCGTCTCCCTGCAGTTCTCGTAGTCATATAACTGGATTTAACGTACATTCAGTTCCTACTGTTTTTCTTTTGTGAGTTTTTAGCTACCAAGGCAGAACGTTGAGATGCCTTCAGATGATAAGAAATGTGCTTCTCCCTCACCGGGAGGTAGGACTCAGAGCATAGTGCAGCCACAATGTAGAGGCAAAGCACAGTGCAAGTAACCGTCATCAAAACGTGGCTACGTCACATAAAGCTATTATCTCATTGGTTGCGCTTTAAAAGGTCAGCTGCAACTGATGTCAAAGTTGCAATGATTTCAAATTTGAGCACAGTACTTGGTGGTGGGTCACGTCAAGGGTAGCACTTCTGCCTAGTTTGGCTTCACCGCTCTCCCCATAGGAAAACAATGGCACAGCCAGGGCAGAGCGATGGTACCGCTGATCATGTGTGGGCAGCTTTACCAGCAGAAACACTGGTTGTTTTTGCAACTTCAGCATTTATGCTTTAGGATTGCGATGCGTATTGCAACGTCAGCTAGGCCTATATCTGCTGCCTTACGTTTGACACACCGTTCTGCTCGCTCACCCAAGCTGCTCCAGTTTGCCTTTTGTGTTTGCCCGTCACCGTAGCCTTCAGTAGTGCTGGTAGTAGGGATGTACGTTTGAACAGAAGTTTAAAGTACTCTAAAAGTAAGAAAAGACTCGAAATTCCAATCATGATTTCATTTATTAGGTTAAGCATTGTGTATAAGAGCCATTTCAAATTTTTAATCACATTTTTCAATAACCACATAATGTTTCAAATGCCGCTGAAATCAGTATGTCTTCAGTGTCGGCTCTGGTTACCAAGTTAGGAATGCCCCTCACAAACCAGGTGTGTGGTGTATTAAATAAGCTTTATTAACTTCCACCTTCTCTTCCCCCTCCCTCTCTCTAACACACACACACACTGTGAGCGACGTTGTCTCTGTAATGTTAATTTGTTGCAGTTCTCAGTCCAAAAGTCAAAATGTATTGAAAAAGATTGAATTTCCAAAATTCACATTTTTATCTTACAAAATTGTCTCCTTCAATCCATATTTGTTGGTGCTTAGCCTTTCAAAAATAACATTTTCACTGCTGTGTTACATTTACACAACCACAATAACAATAAATCTATTTAATTCCTTTTTTTTAAGAGCGATGATCTCATAAATTATGCCGATAGACGCTTCTATAGAAGCTTTGAATATAACAGTAAAATGTCATGATGGTTGCTTTGTCCTCTTCATACTTGATATGCTATTTGTAACTTTCAATCCTAGGTAACATTTAACTTAAGCTGCACATCAATTCAGCATGGCACAAGACAGCTTCCTGATTTGTCGGTGTGTTTCCATCTCATCTCCCTTCAGGTCACAAGACAAAGATGGCATCGAGCAGTACAAGCAGGGAGGGGGAGCTGAGCGTTCAACAGTGTGAGGACTATATCCAGCAACACGGCATCCAGGCTGTGATGAAGGAATGCATCGTCAAGCTGTGCATGACCCGGCCTGACCGGCCCATTGCCTTTATCAGGGACTACTTCGAAAAACTGGCAAAGGTGCATACTGACACATGTGACAGCATGTCTCGTTGAGCAAACCTTAAGCACATCTGGGCTCAGTGGTAGAGCGGGTCGTCCTTCAATCAGAGGATCGGCAGTTCGATCCCCGGCTCCACTAGTCCATGTCTATGTGTCTTTGGGCAAGACACTCAACCCCAAATTACTCCCAGAGCTGTTTCTACGGTGTATGAATGTTGTATGAATATGAGATAGTTGTGATGCATGGTAGCCCTGTCATCAGTGTATGAATGGATGTGAATGGGTGAATGATGACATGTAGTGTTACAGAGCTTTGAGTGGTCTGAAGACTAGAAAAGAGAGAAACAAGTACAGCCCATTTACCATTTAACTGACCTATGTCAATTGAGCTTGTTTGATTTACTGCAGTACAAGCAGTCTATTTTCTTGAGTATCACTGGTGTGGTTTTGTGAACCTGTTGTCATGCAGGAGGACGACGGGTTTATTTCACCCATGAACTCTCCAACCATGAACCCTGTGGTGAGGCCTCGGAACCGGAGAGGAGCCATCAGTGCGGAGGTGTACACTGAGGAAGACACTGCCTCCTATGTCAGAAAGGTCTGTTGTCTTGTCTTCATGTTTTCATTCACACACCTTCATACTGTCTTTAAAGCTGCACAGATCAATAATCAACCTATTAACTACCAACTCCCGTGGATCGGGCAGGTTGGGTTTTAAAATGAACATTCTGATTAATAGTGGATGGGTTGCAGGCACGTGAAATAATACTTATTATAATTATCAATGTGGAAAATATGAATTACACTCTCTAAAATGTGAATTTTACCTTCGTTTTATTGTAAAAAGCAAATGAAAGTGGATTGTATTTTGTACAAAGTCCAGTGTTCATCTGTGAGGGGGCCTTAGTCTCCTCAAGGTAAGAGAGCTCTTGCCCCTGGATCAGCTGTACCGTCAGCTAGTAAAATACATTTGCATAACATACCTTCTACGAGCTAATGTTAGATGATGTTCAGTATTATGTGAGTTACTAACTTGGTTGGCTCACATTATTTTTGATGCTCTGTTTATGTATCTTATATGATGTTGCAGAGTGATTATAGTGCTGAGACATCAGCCACACAGGGTTCTTCCTCCAGCGGTAGCCCTTTAGAGCAGGTCCATCCTGGAGTACTTCCAGTCCTCCTACACCTATTGCACACACACACACAAATCCGTTGATATCCGGCTGTCGGGGAGGAAGAAGTGATACGGCTGTGGCTAGTGTATTAAGTTATCCTGGCTTTTGCCCCCCTAAGCAGGCTGAGACGGTCTTGCGTGTAGATTTTGAGGGGTACGTTTGTTACCTAGGTCAGAGGTCACTGAACAAGCCGTCTTCCAGTGCTTCACTCACACTGTGAGGGGGTATCGGTTACGCAGCTAGGCTGCACACCTTTCCACTGAGAAAATAGCGATATGGGGCATAAAGAATTAAAAGTCCCCTGAAAAAAATAAAAGCAGTCCTTTTGAGAAACGTCCTTTTTAAAATATAAACATATATATTTACTGTATATACTATATTGACTCATTTATATATTCATATTTACATGTATTAATATATTTGATGCTTCATTTATTAATTATTTCATTGCTATTTCATAGGCTTATTTATTTATCCAATATTGAATAGTGTGGCTTTCCATACAAGTCATTTGACTTGCAATTTTGATTGTGATTCTAGTATATCGTAGTCTTAATATTCACTGAAATGTTCCTGTGAAATCTAAACAAGCTTTTTCATCTAAGGTCATCCCGAAAGACTACAAGAGCATGGCGGCCCTGTCCAAAGCCATGGAGAGGAACGTGCTGTTTGCCCACTTGGACGACAATGAGAGGAGGTAACGCCACCCGTCCGTTTGGTAGTTAACGACCCTTTTTGATTTCCAGCTAATCGCCTTGATTTCTGTCCCTCCAGTGACATTTTTGACGCAATGTTTTCTGTCAACTACATCGCTGGAGAAACTGTCATCCAACAAGGTGAGTTTTACACACAGCATTTCATTTAAAGATTGTGTTCATTCATTTATGGGCCTCTTCATTGCTCCTGTTCCAGGTGATGAGGGAGACAACTTCTATGTCATTGACCTGGGAGAGACGGATGTAAGATCTCTTTCTTATGTTTTTGTTTAGGCAGTGGTATTACAAATTAAAATAGTTATCTTTCGTTTGTATTCTACTAAGAAGAACTAACATCCTGATGAAGGAGTTATGTTCCAGCTGCTTCTGCTGCCCCCAAGTGGCCAAGAAATCTATATCACCAGAGCTTTAACTTCAGCAACAGAAATGTTACTCTTAGTGCCTCGTTGTTTTCCACATATGCTGTGTTATGCTATGATTTCATGTTTAATCTGATGGCCTGTACAATTAGTTTTTGTATATTTGTTGAAATTGTCATTACATCCTGACAACAATCAATAAATAAATCAAATGCTTACAGGACTGTAATAATGAGATGATTGGATGGGTCTGCTGTTTACACTCATAATGATCACATTGTCAATTGGTCACATCTGTTGTGGCTCCTCTTAGGTATACGTGAACAACGAACTGGTGACCAGCATTGGTGAGGGAGGCAGTTTTGGGGAGCTGGCTCTGATCTACGGAACCCCTCGAGCAGCTACAGTCCGTGCCAAGTCCAATGTTAAGCTGTGGGGCATTGACAGAGACAGCTACAGGAGAATATTGATGGTAGGCTGATTGATGGTACATGACAAAGCTGACCATAAAGTTATGAGAATAATGAGTTGTTGAGGAAATGCCACAATGTATTTGTTTTTGCTTTTTAGGGAAGCACTTTGAGAAAGCGCAAGATGTATGAGGAGTTCCTCAGCAAGGTGTCCATTCTAGGTAAGAACTTCTGTTCTTCATCATATTGACTGACTGGACCATCTTGTTTTTAAAGCAAAGCTGTCTTTGACCTGATGACCCGAGTGTTGCTCCTGAACAGAGTCTCTGGATAAGTGGGAGCGTCTGACGGTGGCTGACGCCATGGAGACTGTGCAGTTTGAGGACCGCCAGAAAATTGTGGTGCAGGGAAAGCCTGGCGATGAGTTCTTCATCATCCTGGAGGTACACACCACCTTCTGCAAGCTCTAGTCAACCCAGATCGGTTGGTACAGGACATTTGGTTCCGCACACATTCTTTGGTGTGGTACCCCTGTTAAACCTACATCCTAGCAATATAAATGATGTTCCACCCAGAGAGCTGATTCAGTGGAACAGCTGTCTGTGTATAGGGTCTAAAGTCAACGTTTATTAAAGAAATGTTACATTTCTGGGATATGTAGTTCAAAATGTTTTTGTTGTGCTTTCAGGGGACAGCAGCGGTGCTCCAGAGGCGGTCGGAGGACGAGGAGTTTGTGGAGGTCGGCAGACTTGGGCCCTCAGATTACTTTGGTAAGTCAGACAAACACAAGACCCTGACAACATCTGCTATCTACAGCACAGGAACCTTTCCACCAGCCGTCATTGTCGTGTTAACATTCGAAGCATGGCGTGGATTTAGAAATATCCCAAATACATATACAAAGCCAAAGCAGGACACCATCAGCAGTGTGACTTACCTGTGTGAACCTTCCCATGTCCCTCAGGTGAGATCGCCCTGCTGATGAACCGGCCCCGTGCTGCAACTGTTGTTGCATGCGGTCCCCTCAAGTGTGTCAAACTGGACCGGCCCCGGTTCGAGCGAGTCCTGGGTCCCTGCTCTGACATCCTGAAGAGAAACATTGAGCAGTACAACAGCTTTGTCTCCCTCTCTGTCTGAGCTTGTCGGCCCTCTGGCCCTCCTTTCCTCTGCTGCAGGGGCCACCAACGCACGTGCACCCCCCAAAAGAAGACTTCAATACATCAGTTACTCCTCTTACTTGTTTTATTTTTTTTGTAAGTTCTCAGGTGATTTGTTTTCTGTGAGTTTTGAGCTTCATCGCCTGAAGCTGTAATCCTAAAACCAAATAGACACACTTTGAAAGTGTAGCTAAGATTTAAATAATGGTGTATGCATGACTGGCTGTGCCTTCACACTGATCACTGTGAGTAGATTATTCAAATGGGAATATTTATCCAAAATACACAGATGAAATAATCTATAAGATATAAAGCATTTTATAGTCACAATGGAACATGTCGATCCATCAGCTGATGTCCTATTAAGACAGGATATGAAGGGGAGCATTGGAATAGGAATGGTTTAAAGTAGTTAGTTCCACAGCTCGATGGGGGTGACAAACATAAACATTGTCACATTATCCGTTTTGCAGTATTAAGTCCAACATGTTGACGGTGTGGATGCACAGTTAGTAGCTTAGTCTGCTCTGGAGATCTCCAGTGTTCACAGAGATGGTGTACAGATGTTTTCATGCTGACTGTGCTTTATGTTTTTGACGGGGTATGCCATCATTTGTCTCGATGTTATTTTTAAGCTAGCGGCCGGGTTCTAGGGATGGATGTGTTTGGGTCTTTTGTCCGGACTGAAATATCTCAGCAACTATAATGTGATCTGTTCATGTCTCCCTCTCAGTGAATTGTGATAACTTCTCTTCTAGCAGCCTCAAGTCCAAATTCAAATTTGTCCAGTGCTTCGGTCTCTGACCTGCATAACAAATGACATTCCCATCATGCTCAGCTGCAGTGCTGACTTTAGTAGGTTAGCATGCTAACCTACTAAAGTCAGATGCTATACAGCTGCGTGTCTTACTTTTCATGCACACAGTTTGCAGGAGTACCAGTCATACTTCTACAGTATGGAGGGTGTTTTAACCCAGGAAGAGAAAATGAGATTTAAAAAAAAAGCACAATTAGTTTCCAGCTAAACTTGACCATTTTGGTCAATTTCTCCTGACACTGCTTATTTTAAATAGCGCTCAACATCTTCTGTGTTCAGGTTCTTACATCTTAATCAACATTTTTATATTGCTCTTTCTCCATGATTTCATTTTTGTATTTTTTAACATTTAATCAGTAAATAACATGTTCTCTTTGTTTACCTTTTGCTCTTTAAAAGTTACTATATTTCTGGGTGAAATTCTCCACATTTAGTGTTTGTTAAATACTTTCTGAACACGCTTCAGAATGTCCAGGTCTGCTGGTTCTATTTACACCTCTGCTACAAATCTATATATTTCAAGTAAATGACTATTTTTTTACAGATTTTGTGATTATACAAAACTATTTAATCAAAGAAAAAGTGTTTATATGCTGTTTAGTTCACTGTTTCGAGTTCGTCTGATCCCAACATTTAAAGGGAGCTCAGGTCAATACTTAATAAAAAGGTACCTCTTGGAAGATCAGACTTTCTGACACGCAGCAGCACAGCCACCCGCTTCCAAATAGGGTTGCTTGTGTGTGTCACAGGCCATCAGGTCTGATCACTCATGTTTTCTGCTATTTCAATCTCTCTGGTCAGCGTTCATCAAAGGACACATTGGAAACAATAAATAATAATAGAACATCTCGAAACCAAACTGCCAATAAACTCATTGGCATAACTAAGTCATTTCCTGTATATCTGTAGTGTGATTAAGAAAAGTACATAGATACTTATTGCTGTGTAAAAGGGGCACATGTACCTTGCTAAATAGAAGACTGGCCCATTTTGTAGCGCGGAGTTGCACATAGCTGTCTTTGCTGTAATGTTGCAGCAGCCGCTCCGCAAAATATGTCCTCATATGTTACACTTCAATGTAGTTAGTTACAAATGAGTTAGTCAAGCTCCCAAAACACTGGAGCCTACATTTCCCATAAAGCAACTCAGTGTCAGCTTTCGTTAGAAGCCCCTGTGCTTCGTAAACGCCCACAGCTCTTTAAACGTTCTTCTACAAGCCTTAGGAAAAGAGCCAGAGCTGTCCGTCTAAAGCTTTCCTTCAGTCAATGCTGGTCAGTGAATAAGTCAAATGGAGCATGAGGATTTAATGCAACCTTTGTGTACTTTACATATGAAGATACACACTTGAGTTAGTATCATAGAGGCACAGTCCTATGTAACAGTGAACAAATGTACAGGAAGCCCACTCGGTCAGCATCTAACAGTTGCTGCCTTATCCTCATTGCCGATTGTTGTTTTGCAGTTCTCTCTTCTCTGAAGATCAGCACTGTAGTCCAGCCACTCGAAACCTGACAATCAGGTTTGGCCTTGACATTTATCTTGAGTTTACCGATTACACCCAGTGTTAAATGTCTGTTTATCACAGATGTCTTAATTCAGTAGTGTTGCACCCATTTTGACTTGGTACTGTATTTTTTTTCCAGCTATGTCTTTACATTATTTCTGACTCATTAGAAGGCAAAAAGTGAATGTCACTGCTCCACTCCTTCAGACCATCAGAGAAGCTGATGGAGGAGCCAGCAATGAGTCTCCGTCAGACTGTGTGCCTTTGTTCAGACGCACTGGGCAGTTTGTGCTTAAATGCTGGTTGTTTGGGTTTCTCTGCTTATAGCAGTTCAAGCAATAAAGAGATCAGTGTTTTCACAGTTGCTTTTGTTTTGTTTCCTCGTCTTGAGGCCTTGACCTGTAGAGTGGCCCTGTACCAACATTTAGTTGACATCTTTATTATTTTACTCATTCACATCCTATGTTTGATCAAAACCGGTAGTGGAAACTTAAGGATATCTACTGGAGTTCCATTTTCTGCTACTTTCTATTTGAGTCAATGGTTCAACCAGACTGACAAGTGAAAGAGACAAAGATCCTCTGAGCAACAGTTGAACAAGAAAAAAAGAAATCAGCAGTCATTGGTCAAAGAAACAGGAAGCTTAGACAAACAGCTTCCTGTTTCAGTGTCAAGTGTTTCACAATAAAGCAGCCTAGAACAAGCTGGAATTAACTTTAGCAAAGTGTTTCTTCACATTTCACTATAGAAATAGAAGTGTAGCACTGTTGTAGTATCAGCTGAACTAACCACAGTTTAAACCTCTTCAATCTAACCACTGAGTGGACTGCAGAGGGCGTTCAGAATTTGTCATGCTTGACATTTTATGTGACTGGTTCTTGTCATTGTGTTAATTACATCGATTCTGACTTGTCCGTTAATGACGAAGCGTCCAATAGAAACAAATAACCGTAGCTCAGTAGGACAGCACAGAAGGCCCAGGTATAAAATGCACGGCCCGCCACTGGATTCATATAATATACATGTATGGAAATAAGATTAAATGGATTATATTCCAGGTTTATCACCTGATGCCATGGGGCTCAAAAACACATTTACCCATAGACTAACATTAGGAAAGAGACTTCTGTAACTCAGCAGATGATTTTCTTTTCGGTAAATAAACAGGCTGCACTTCCTACTTATTACATCCCCACGTTGGGCCCAAAGACATTGCTCACATCCAGAAACGTTCTTTATATTATATTATATATCATATTATACCTTTGAAAAGTAAAAATAGTTATAACTTCAAAATGTGAGGCTTTTTCTGTTTCATATCAAACAAGACATCACAAGCTGAGTGTGGCTCAGTGGTAGAGCAGGGTCGTCCTATCAGAGGGTTAGCTCTGCTAGTCCATAGACACTTAACCCCATTGAATGGGTGTCAATGGTTAGTTAGAGTCCCAATGGGCAGGTGGTAGCCTTCAGTGTCATCAGTGTGAATGGGTGAAGGATGACATGTAGTGTTAAAGCTCTGAGTGGTCAGAAGACTGGAAGAGAGAAAACATTACAGTCCATTTACCATCTGCAGTACCCGTTGGGCTTCTGTCATTTTTATAGATCACTATATATACAATATATAGATTAGATTATATAGATTACTAATCTAAGTATTCAACTCACAGATCTGCATCTGAATGGACAAAAGTTCATTTATTTGATATGAATTATCTGCACCAGGCGTAATCCTGTGTTCGGTTGGGTGAATCTGTCTGTCCGTCTGTCCCTGGCTAATCTCACATACAGCTGGACCTGATATTTGTTGTACTCAGAGTCATTTATGACTATGCTCAAGGACCGGTTGTTGCTGCAATGACTCACACTTTCTGAAAAACACATTTTATTGTTTTATACCATCATTGAGAAGAAGGGTCCGGCTGCTGCCTGTAGGTTCATCACCATGCCCAACTCACCCGAACCAAAGACAAAGGGGACATGTCCTGAAGGCAATCTGCTTGGCTAAAAACAAGCCTTACCTAGTCTGTTGCAGACCACATTTTGGCCTTTGTCATGGCTCAAAAACCGACATCCATAGAAGTGATCGTTCTTGTTTTGAACTGGAGTTTCTGCAGATTAATTCCATACCAGATATGTTATGATCCGCGGAAGTTGGGCACAATACAAAATTACTAAATCCCTGTTTTTGTTGTCTTTGCCAGCAGCTTGACTGTATGAGAGCCAGGAGGGACATTTGAGAGAGTTACAACTCTTCTCTGTTTGGGAGGGAAACACCTGAGACTGTTCTAGTTGTGATGAGCGTGTTTAAATATATCTGTTTAGATATCAACGTGTCCTACTTATGCAGCATTCTGTTCTGCCACAAAAACACATCAATGATCAGATTTAATTGCTTTCAACATGTCGACAGAATGAAATTATAAGCACACGGATGTGCTGAAAAACTTTATTAGATCTTGTTTCTAATCAGACACACTATACAAACATGCATGACTTAATAGCTTTAACGACAGTTGGTCATAAATGCATGAAACAAGATCAAAAAGTAAATTATTCTACATTCATTTTTAAAACTCCCCGATGAACTATATGTCAAATTGCCCATTTCTATTACCTCACTAAATCATATGACTTTACACATGTAAGAACAGCTGAGTTTTTGTGTTTCACACAACCTTCAACTGCTAACTGGAGCTCTGTTTGGTATCTTCAGGAGCGGCTGCAGTGTTCACAGTGCTCGCATGAAGTGGAAGTGGAGTGACGGACACCTTCCACAGCTCCTACAAACAGGAAAACAATAAAGTATATTAATAAGAACCTTACTGCTGATCCGGGTCACGGGAGCTGCAGGCTACCCAGCAACCTTTCCAGCTCTTCCTGGGGGACCCAGAGGTGTTCCAAGGCCAGACCAGGTATATGTAGACCTCCAGCGTTTTCCGGCTCTACACAAGAGCCTCTTACCAGTTAGACGTGCCCGATAAAACCTTCCTGGCTTGGGGCAGTGACTCAAGAAATGTTGAGGAAGAAGAGATGTTGAACTGGTGTCCGGTGGTCAACCAGCGTCCTGTCAGCATGCGGGATGGTGTATGCTTGAATCTTTCATTTCTATTATAATCAACACAGCTGCAGCCTCAATCCTTCGTCTGTTTCAAGTCACTTTAAATACACACTAGACACTTTAATAATAGACTTATTTTTAACATACTCTTGATTTGGTTGTTGGTTTATTCTATAGCAAATTTCCATGTTTATATTTTTAAATGATGTCTTATACTGTTCTACTGTGTTTATTGTTATGCACCAATCACCATCCAAATTTCTTGTATGTGCAAACGTACTTGACAATAAACCAATTCTGATTCTACACAGAGTGTGTTCAGTCACAGTACTACTGGGTACGTCTCATGCCTTTTGTTCTGATTAATTAAGATGGATTCAGGTTTGAGATTAAAGGCTTTAAGGTTTAGGTTTGTTTCAATTATTAGAATATGTGTGTGAGTGTTTCCCTTACCAGTTGCTCTATGCGTTCATACAGAAGAAACTGTGCGAAGTCAGAAGGGAGCTGTTCCACTCTGAAGCTGCAGCGTCCGTCCACCATGTCCTCCAGTTGGAACAGGCAGTGGCTGAAATGGTTGTAGGCGTCGCAAGAAACATCCATGTGTCGCAGGGTGAAGTTCATCCTTGAGAGACATCCAGTCACAACAGGAAACAGGATTAGAGCTCGTAACTTGATCTGTGTGGGTTATCATTAAGCCTGCGGAATAGGAAAATGTTAACGCATATCAATAAATCCCAAAATGACACAAAACAAGCTCCCTATATCACTGTGTACGATATCAGTACAGTATCAATACAGGGAGGCTGTGTATGTGCAGTAGAAGTCAACAGACTGCAAAAGGCCCAGAGAAGCATTTATAGTTTTGACCAGAAAAAAAGTCAATAGCCAATTAATCGGACAATACCTCTCCCCCACAAAGAAACTTAATTCAATCTGAAGGAAAAGTCTAACTGTTTAAAAGAACAGCTAATTAGAGCAACGGAACATGTGATGTAGCGATGAGCTGTGATGATGTCGCATCAATATGTCAAGTGTTTGTGTCTTTGCCATCAAAATTTGAAGATAAAAGGTGAAAATCTTTTAGTGAAAATATACAGTCCAGTTCGTTCAATACTGAGGTGATTAGCGGCTTCACAGGAAGTTCCACATCTGCATTGTTTTTGAAAATATCAAAAGGTCAGATCTTAAGTTGCTGGAAATATGTCCAACAATGAGGGAGACCAGACACATCTGTCAGAGCAAATAAAACACGAGCTCAGAGGTTCATCTGGTTCTCAGACTCACAACCGCACAGAACAACCAGTGAAGACTGGTTTCTGTATTCTGGTGGTCTATGTGGGAGATACGGGGCTCCCTGTGTAGCATACTATGTCACATTTTACAATAAGATTCGACAATTTATGACGTAATATCTGACTGAAACGTTATTGGTTTAATGAGATCATATAAACATCTTCAAAAAACACCTTTTCACACATTATAATTGGACATATCAACAGGTTTTGTGCTCTGTGTTCGCTCTTTGCTCTGCACCATCAGTATTATGTCCTGGACAACTTGTTGAGTCATTGTTTACAGGTGCAGCTGTTGCTATGAGCCCAGTCATGTAACTGGCTGAGAGTATATTTATTAATGAATTAAATGCAGGTGGGCGTGGAGATGCCCTCACAGTCCGTGCGGTCAAGACTTACGTCATCGCGCTGGTTGCTTGCTAGATAAACACTTTTCATCAGTTGAATGAAATAAATCCAATATTCCAAAAGCTGCTGTGGAAAAGTCACTCACCAAACAAGCATCAGTATTGATGTTTCTGCAAAACCTGACTACCAGGAAGAAACTTAAAGATGGGTAGAATCTACACAGACAGCAGTGAAAGCTCCAAATCGTGTGGTGGGGAAATATAGCCATAAATACATTCAATATGGATTCATAATGGAAATAATTGATAGTAAATCATATTTGGGAAGGTGGTCCTCTGAATTTCTTTTAACGATCAGAAGTGGACCTTAAGTTACAAACCCCTGATGTAGATTCCTCCTTACCTCCTTACCTTTTCTCTAAGGAGATGAAGATGGTGCAGGTATGACGGAGGTTACTGCAGAGTCGGTACAGTGTTCGGAAAAGCCCATCCGTCAGATCCTCATCATAGCAAACTGGTGACAGAAAAACAAACCTCATTAAAGCTGCAAGCAGCGATGTTTGTCTCATGAGGCTGACTTCCTGTTGCCAGTAGGTGGCGCTATGACTATGTGTCATAATTGAGATGTAGAGATCTTCGGGCCTGGGCTCTTATGAAGCATGATACGGTTGGGGAATATTAGATAGTGTACATTAGAGTTAAAACAACTTCCTGTTTCGAGGCGAATCGTGCAAAATGGCCGCCATGCCACGGCAACATCGTTTCATGAAAACCATTTTTGCAGATTCCGATTTTCTTTCTGTACGATGATTGACAGCGAGGCTCCAGAGTAACTTATGTCACCACTGTCCTGGAACCGTGTGTGTGACGTTAATGTCTGGGCCGCTGTGTGCCGACCTAAAACTATCATGCTGTAGGCACGCATGTGTAAATGTGACCGGCAAAAAAAAACGTTAGACCAGACGTTAAATGCTAAATGGAATTGCAAACACACACACACACACACACACACACACACACACACATAGACATACACCAATGTCACAGTCTTTGGAAGCAATTTGGGGTTCAGTATCTTGCCAAAGGACATTTCGGCATGAAGACTGGAGGAGCTGTGGATCTGACAACCAATTTCCCACCACCGCCCACTGGGCACCAGTCACGGCTGATCAGCTGAAAACTGCCCGGTTTCAATAAGAAGTGCCCTCCTACCGCTCAGTATGGAACGCCACTTTTAAAGGTGCAAGATACAACATTAGGAAAGTTTTGATTGCCTCTCAACATGGCGACGCCTCAGCCATTGGCTCGTAGCTAACAGTGCTAACAGTACAAAGAGCACTAACAGTACAAACTACGGCAAACATGCTATATTTATATATTTATATTTATTTATACTTTTACTCCCTGATTTATTTGTTTCAGGATTTATTTCATAGGCACATTTAATTGTTTACGTACTTATTAATTTATTATTGAATGAAATGGCATTCCATTGCTCGAATATTTATTCTGCGTATTTGTCAGTATGTGCATGTGCATTGAATGCGTCTGTGATTCGTATCACAGCTGCAGCTCTAAAGTTAGAGCTGTGATATGCATTTCTTTTAACAGGGGGGTTAATTCTCTTTCTCAGTGTGTTTCTCCATGTAGAAAGATGACAACAATGCACAGACTTCATAGCTGAAGTTATTTTGTCGTTAATCTGGATGAAATTGTAGTACTGTGGAGATAGCACTTTGATTTTTGCTTCCAATTAATGAGAATGTACGTATAGTCGTAAGGTAACCCTCAAAACAAACTTTTTCTGACAAATGTAACATTTCGGGGTTGATCATCCCCTTTCTATATATTTCAGGCCATTGCTGGAATTGCTCCTCCTCAAATATAGAAGATCTGAGGTTCGATCCCCGGCTCCTCCAGGCTACATGTCGAAGGGTCCTTTGGCAAGTTACTGAACCCCAAATTGCTTTTAAAGGCTGCGTGAGTCACAGGCTGCGTGAGCCAAAGGCTGCGTGAGTCAAAGGCTGCGTGAGTCACAGGCTGCGTGAGTCACAGGCTGCGTGAGCCAAAGGCTGCGTGAGTCACAGGCTGCGTGAGCCACAGGCTGCGTGAGTCACAGGCTGCGTGAGTCACAGGCTGCGTGAGCCACAGGCTGCGTGAGTCACAGGCTGCGTGAGTCACAGGCTGCGTGAGCCACAGGCTGCGTGAGCCACAGGCTGCGTGAGCCACAGGCTGCGTGAGCCACAGGCTGCGAGAGCCACAGGCTGCGTGAGCCACAGGCTGCGTGAGCCACAGGCTGCGTGAGCCACAGGCTGCGTGAGCCAAAGGCTGCGTGAGCCAAAGGCTGCGTGAGTCACAGGCTGCGTGAGTCACAGGCTGCGTGAGTCACAGGCTGCGTGAGCCACAGGCTGCGTGAGCCAAAGGCTGCGTGAGCCACAGGCTGCGTGAGTCACAGGCTGCGTGAGTCACAGGCTGCGTGAGCCACAGGCTGCGTGAGCCAAAGGCTGCGTGAGCCACAGGCTGCGTGAGCCACAGGCTGCGTGAGTCACAGGCTGCGTGAGTCACAGGCTGCGTGAGCCAAAGGCTGCGTGAGTCAAAGGCTGCGTGAGTCACAGGCTGCGTGAGCCAAAGGCTGTGTGAGCCAAAGGCTGCGTGAGTCACAGGCTGCGTGAGCCAAAGGCTGCGTGAGCCAAAGGCTGCGTGAGTCACAGGCTGCGTGAGCCAAAGGCTGCGTGAGTCAAAGGCTGCGTGAGTCAAAGGCTGCGTGAGTCACAGGCTGCGTGAGCCAAAGGCTGCGTGAGCCAAAGGCTGCGTGAGTCAAAGGCTGCGTGAGTCAAAGGCTGCGTGAGTCACAGGCTGCGTGAGTCAAAGGCTGCGTGAGCCACAGGCTGCGTGAGCCACAGGCTGCGTGAGCCACAGGCTGCGTGAGCCACAGGCTGCGTGAGTCACAGGCTGCGTGAGTCACAGGCTGCGTGAGCCACAGGCTGCGTGAGCCACAGGCTGCGTGAGCCACAGGCTGCGTGAGTCACAGGCTGTGTGAGTCACAGGCTGTGTGAGTGAGCATTAGTTCAGATCCTGATGGGCAGGTGATAGAAAGGCAATTTATAAAGTCCATTTATTGAATTTCCTGATGCCTGTCAGGGGTATAGAACAATTGAAAGACCACTTCACACTCAATAAATCAAAGAGTGCTACTTAACTGTTGCGCCCTTCATTGGCATGGTTCTTTAGAATGAAGTATTGTGTACTGGAGAAGAGTTGTGCTGCATATCTTTACTTTGATCAGCTCAATAACCTACCATCAGCAGCAATGATGATCTTGGTGTTGTCATACAAATCTGCAACTTCCTCCTCTGTCCAACTAAATTCCACATCAGCATCTACAAAGATTAGACAAATGGAAAGAAGACGTTTTCGGTGGTCAGATGGTGTTTGTTTTTGTATAAATAAGGTGTAAAAGTCAGTAGGCTATACTTGTTTAGCCTACTGACCAGATACATATTATTTACTCAACGTTGCACATCTTCTGCTGCTATGTGTATATACAGCAAGTATCACTCTGGAATCAGCATTAAAAGATTGAAATATTATGGGTTTGAACTTTATGAATAAAATACATGAATATCAATGGAAAATGAAAAGTATTAGTAAACAAAAGTGGTCTTTACATTATTAGTTTACATTTAGGATAAGAATAGTCTGGCTCTATATATTTGTTTAAGGCTCTCAGGAAGGATAGGGTTGGTGTTATTCCATGGTTTCTCATTGCCAGTAAATCTTACTGTCATGGTCATTTGTAGGAAAGTTGGAGTAATTGTGTCAACATCCAAAAAACATAGATAGATAGATACAAAAAAATGAAAAGAATTGTGATTGGAATCAGGGAAAACGTTTGTAATGCTAATGGTCAGGGTCCATAAAAGAGCATGACTTCATTTATTTAATACCTCCTGAACTATGAATGAATGTACAAGTTGGAATCTGTGTTTTTGCTGTGTGCACATTTAGTTGCTTGGTTTTTGTCTGATTTAGCAGGCTAACAATTAGGTTAGATAAAGTTAGCTCGCTACATTATATTCCAACCCGAGACAAAATGTGAACTGCACAGACGAGTGCTTTCGGTCGGTGTCCACTCTGTCCTTTAAATTGCTGCAAACCATTTCTGACGTCTGTTTGCATCTTTAGGTAACATAGACACAGACAGTAATAGTCTGTAGAATAAAGTATTCAGGTCTCCTTTCTTGTCATCACATCCCACTGCACAGCATATAGAGGGCATGTTCAGGTTTGAGAGTGGGCTTGAATCTGGAACACGTTTGAAGCCGATGAGAGGTCGGCTGCAAGGCTTCTATACAATAAGAAATCCAGGCATCCTCCTGCACATAGCAGCTGGGTGGATGAGATGATGAGGTCATGGGCTTCATTAAAAATTCAACAAACTGTCACAACCATTCCTGAACTGCTATAAAAAAAAAGCTCTTGTACCTTTTGGGAATGTCATGGTGTTCATAAATGCCATTTGTGTTTTTGTGTGGCCAACACACAGTAATCCAGATTGTGCCTGCAAATTCACAAAAACCTGCAGCACTGAGCCGTCTTATTGGTGAATGCTTGATCAATGATGTGATTCTAGGTTAGAAGATTGGTTTGAAAAAGAAGAGTGTGTGTTACCTGTACAAAAGTCATACTGGAGCCAATCCAACTGTCTCACTCTCACTTCACCACCTGATGAATAATAAATTCATTATAAACACATAAATAATCACTATTATGCAGGTAAATGCATCTTTCACTACTGTGAATTAAATAAATAGCAAATGGAATACATACATGTGGTAGCCCTTTCTCTGTCTCCATGCGTATTATAAACATACATGTCTGCTGATAACACTGTCAAATTATAGTTGTAAACATCCATAAATATTGATAATGCTTCATAACAATATTCACATCAAACTATATGAAAATAAGAATAAGAATAGCTAGTCACTCACTGGCATCTTGTTTTGCAAGGATCATAGTGTATTATAACTCCCATAGCTGCAATACATTATAATATTTTACAATGAAATATAATCATTGTTATCATACATTATGTGATTGAATGCATTATAATGCATTTAATTATGATGCATTGTAATGCATTATAAAAGGGACAATAATACATTATAAAAGCATTATGAGTGCTTATAACTAGCTTTGGTTTATTGTTTCCAAAGCTTTACTATAAAGAGTGTTGCTCTTCTTTCAGGACTCTTTCAGTTACACGCTTGGAAGCTGCCCAGCCAAACACACTGATTAGTAACAGTGAGCAGCTCCTCTGGGGCATTTTTCGGGTTTTCTCACAGGCTGCAATAGTACTTTATTAAAAGCTGATAAAGCTCTAATTAATTATGTTTGAGGGGCACTCGCTCCTTCTTCTCTTCTAGTGGATTTTCTCATCAACGGCATCATTTATAAGATAAATAATTCTGACAGTGCACAAGTATACAGACAAACAAGAAGTGCCTTTAATTACTCTATAATGTTTAGTTTTTATTCTCGAACAGAAATATTCATACAATTCGTTAGTTTGGGGAAACTCTTCACTGCTGGATGAAAAGAGCAGGATGTAGTTGTATATGTTAGCTGTACAGCAGCAGTAACCATGCTGTTATCTCACCTGCAGGCTCTATTATGTGTTGATTTAATGCCACATTCTTCTTGCACATGCTGAGAAGGTCTTCTCCCACATCTGTGAAACAAAATCTGGTATTTCAGCAACGAAACACAAACAGGAAGATGTCTACGTGAGCTGATGTTTTTGTCAACTTGAGAAGAGCTTTGCTCTGTCATTCCAAACGCCATGTAAGGTTCACTAGATCTACAGGGGCTGCTATTCAGCTCCTCATCGCTCCACTGTCCAAAGATGTTGTCTTTTGGTTTTTTACCTCCCCTTTCTTATGTCGGTATAATGTGTAGCATTGATTATTTATGATGGAATAAGTCGGAGAAAGGCTGATTGGCATATGATGCAGAGCAACTCATTCTCACTCCCAACTCGTCTAATATCGCTGCTTGGTCAGAGCCCCTCGGAACTGGAGATCGACACACTAGGTACCGCTCTAGCGCTAGTTTTCAACTTATTGGGACCGAGCGTTAATATATGCTCGTTACGTGCATAGTGCCCATTGGAGCCGGGTGCGCCGCATGCAGTCGCTAAAGGATGCGTCCATCTCTGATGCTGGGAGCACTGACTAAGTGGGGAGCAGACTCACAGGGGAAACCTGACTTGATTTTAAATATGAATATGAAAAATGTGGAATTTCTTCTATTAGTACCCAAAATATGATCAGGCTACAGCATGTATTCATTCAAAGACATGAATATAGTCATTGGCTTCAAGGCAATATCTGAATTAAAAATGGAGGGCTCTGTGAATGAACTGAAAAAAGGAAGTTCATTGTGGACGTAGAGATCAGTATGTTAACAAATAATCCCAGCACATAGAACCTGATGACACCTGAGCCAGCTTCAGAAGTGGACCTTTGACTAAGACCATCAATGCTCACGTTGATTCAGTTGTATCCACAGAATGTTACATGTTATATTCAAAGAAACTTACAGTAGCTGATACAGTAAGGTGTTTTCAGTTTTAAGTAGGATAACTTGCTTGATGCCATTATACCTGTGCAGTACAGTGTTTTGGCTACGGTTGCCATGACGATGCTGGTTAAGCCTGTTCCTGCTCCCAGCTCTAGGACTGTAGCTCCTCTGAACATGTGCGGTTTAGAGAGGATGAAGTCAGCCAAGAGGAACGCCCCAAGCCACACCTGATGTGAGCAAAAAGACACGGTGCTTTAATACCTTCAACATATAACCACCACTTACACAATCACACTTCAGCATGACATGTTTCACCATGATTTAGATCTACACATACACGATTATGGATGTAGTGGTCCATGCTACATTAGGGGACAAGTGGCTCTACCTTCTGAGCTACAGCAGTTGCTATTGTTGCGATAGTAGGTAAATAACTGGATGTTCTTGTTCCCTATAATGGACATTTTGTGATTCATGATCTTATTGCAATAAAAGTGTATATAAAACAGCAACAAATTCAGTTGGCAGGACAGCATAAATCATTGTAGAAGGTTACTCATGGTCTTTCTGGTGATGTAGATGCAGGGAAAGCGCATCCAGTACACGTAAACCTAACAGGATCCTCCCCAAACCTCCTCAGAGCAGAGTGGCAGCCAAAGAGGGAGCAGAGCACTGATGGCTTAAGCATCACCATGATTGAAGAGTGTGTTATAAACAGTATATGTTGCAGGGAGAGGAATGTGTCATGTGCACGTGGTGGTTGGTTTGAGTAGCGCAGTCTGAACTGGCTCTGTTCATTTAGTTCGACACGATTGACTGAGTTACAAGGTTACTTTGTGCGACTGTGGCTCGGTGGGTCGTCCTTCAATCAGAGGATCGGTGGTTCGATCCCCGCTAGTCGCATGTCGATGTGTCCTTAGGCAAGACACTTAACCCGTAGCTGTGCCTACGGTGTATGAATGTGTATGAATGTGAGATAGAGTCCTGATGGGCAGGTGGTACCTTCATCAGTGCCACATTTGAATGAAACTCATAGCTCATTTTAAAGTCTTCACCACACCCTATGTTACATGTTGCCTTAAAGGAGCAGTGTGTACGTTTGGCACCATCTAGTGGTGAGATTGCGACCAACTAAAACATCTCCCATGTGCCAAGGAGAAGTAAGGCAAATGTCCCTGTCTAGAGTCAGTGTTAGATTTGTCCGTTCTAGGCTACTGTAGAAACAGGGCGGCCAGCTCCAAGAAGAGAACCCGCTCCGTTTGTAGATATAAACGGCTCATTTAAAAGGTAACGGAAACACAATTATTCTTATTTTCAGGTGATGATACACTATAGAAAACATACTTAATATCATATTCCATTTCTGTTAACAGATACCTCTAAATGCTACGCAGTGTTCCTTTAACCCAAACACAAATCCTCAGTAAATAAACCTCTGGATGTTTTGCATTTAGGACATCACATAAGCATCGAAATGTAACTGACTGTGGCCTTTGAAAAAGTTTCAGGCACATATGATGGCATTTTTCAAGAATATGCATCATAGCTTCATATTCGACGACAGGTTAAACAGTCGCCTCTCAAAGCCACCTGTTGTTTGGGGACTCGGTGAGGGGGAGGAGCCACAGACAACAGAGTTCACTCAATTGTACTGACCTGTTTGCCAACGTCCTCCAGGGTCGTGGCCATAGTGTGCTCTGTAAATGGATTGGATTCATACATTAAACACTCCTTAGTTATTATATCGTGCACTATATTTACCTATATACACTATATTTATTTAATGATCACATTCCCAGTGTTTTAAATGAAAAGGGTAAATCACAGGCAGCTCCAGACGTTTCCTGTCATTACTGGTGTATTGGGGGAGAAGGATCAAACCATTCAGTAAACATGAAACTGCCGTAGTGACTTTCTGTGTTTAGCTGTGGAACCCGACCTGGAGATGTACATATGGAGCAGGCTTCTGTTTGCCCTAATCTGATTGGTTATCGGCTCATGAACATGACGTTCATTCAAAGAATATTAAACTCTCCCTAGATTCTCTCATTCCCACGCAGGCGACTGTTTGCTTCCCATTGATGAATGGGAGCCTCGTGATTCGCTTTTAGTGTGTGTGCTGTAACATGGACATGATTCCAACAAGGAATGTCAACCAATATTCTAAAAAGAGATATTCAAATATGAAAATGTGGATGTCTGCCTCACACCCACTGAATGCCCCGCATGATGGGAGTCATGCGTCACTTTGATTCATTCAAAATGAAATGTAACGTCAGGTCAAACTGATCGAGGAATAATTCAACAACAACCATAATGATGGCAGAGAACTGGGCCAGAGAGAGAGAGACACCGTGTTCTAACAGCAAGTGTAAAGTTACATCATGGAACACATCACGCCTGTCCCTGGTATCCTGCATCTAGGCACCTCAAGGGTTGCGGTTGATATATGTATATATATGATATGTTAGAGTCAAACACAGATTTGCTTTTGCGTGACATTCATGATAACCATGATGATGATCATCATCTGAAATTATAAAAACATAAATAAAATGGAGGTTCTTCTTACCAATCTTTATAATGTCTTTATCATCTGTATACTCGTCTTCTTCTTCCAGTGCAGAGTTAGACTGTTTGAGAATGATGGGACAGACCAGATCTCGGCCACTCTCCTCGTTGGGGTTCTTCCTCGGTCTATGGAGTCGTAAGAATAGTATGAAATGCATCTATGGAAGACAGCAAGATACACAGGTGGACAAAACTGTTGGTACCCTTCCGTTAAAGAAAGAAAAACCCACGATGGTCACTGAAATAACTTGAAACTGACAAAAGTAATAATAAATAAATGTACTGAAAATGAACTAATGAAAATCAGACATTGCTTTTGAATTGTGATTCAACAGAATCATTTAAAAAAACAAACTAATGAAAATGGCCTGGACAAAAATGATGGTACCCTTAACTTAATATTTTGTTGCACAACCTTTTGAGGCAATCACTGCAATCAAGTGATATCTGTAACTCTCAGTGAGACTTCTGCACCTTTCAACAGGTATTGTGGCCCACTCCTCGTGAGCAAACTGTCTCAGGTTTGAAGGGTGCCTTCTCCAGACTGCATGTTTCAGCTGCTTCCACAGATGTTCAATAAGATTTAGATCAGGGCTCATAGAAGGCCACTTCAGAAGAGTCCAATGTTTTGCTCTTAGCCATTCTTGGGTGTTTTTAGCAGTGTTTTGGGTCTTTACCTGTTGGAGGACCCGTGACCTGCGACTGAGACCAAGCTTTCTGACACTGGGCAGCACATTGCGCTCCAGAATGCCTTGGTAGTCTTGAGATTTCATTGTACCCTGCACAGATTCAAGACACCCTGTGCCAGATGCAGCAAAGCAGCCCCAGAACATAACCGAGCCTCCTCCATGTTTCACAGTAGGTACAGTGTTCTTTTCCTTGTATGCTTCATTTTTGCATCTGTGAAAATAGAGCTGATGTGACTTGCCAAAAAGCTCCAGTTTTTAAACTGGAATTTTCCAAAATGCCTATTGATGACAAGCCACAAAGCTTCTGGGAGAATGTACTTTGGACAGATGAGACAAAACTGGAGCTTTTTGACAAGTCATATCAGCTCGGGGCGGCCGTGGCTCAATGGGTAGAGAGGGTTGTCCGGTAACCGCAAGGTCAGCAGTTCGATCCTTGGGCTGCTACATGTCCTATGCTGAGGTGTCCCTGAGCAAGACACTGAACCCCTAACTGCTCCCCGGGTGCTTCTCAGCAGCCCACTGCTCCCAATAAGCTAGGGATGGGTTAAATGCAGAAGTCAAATTTTGTATATGTGTATATGACAATAAAATCCTTTAACTTTAACTTTTTACTGTGAAACATGGAGGAGGCTCGGTTATGTTCTGGGGCTGCTTTGCTGCATCTAGCACAGGGTGTCTTGAATCTGTGAGTGGGCCACAATACCTGTTGAAAGGTGCAGAAGTCTCACTGAGAGTTACAGATATCACTTGATTGCAGTGATTGCCTCAAAAGGTTGTGCAACAAAATATTAAGTTAAGGGTACCATCATTTTTGTCCAGGCCATTTTCATTAGTTTGGTTTTTTTAATTATTCTGTTGAACCACAATTCAAAAGCAATGTCTGATTTTCATTAGTTCATTTTCAGTACATTTATTTATTATTACTTTTGTCAGTTTCAAGTTATTTCATTGACCATCGTGGGTTTTTCTTTCTTTAACGGAAGGGTACCAACAGTTTTGTCCACCTGTGTATCTACCAAAGCTTTCATTCCTATTTGTACTGGCAGTGCACCGCTGAATTACAAAACGCACACCATCACTAAAAAAATTACGAAAATAGAACTTTTGTACCAAGTAATTCTGACAGGTTTTACAGAGCTGAAGTATAAAGGAGTGAACTACTGGTTCTGGTCTGGTTTTAGACCATGACAGTGCACTCACACTGGAACAGCCCCCCATGTTTTAACTGTTGACTAAACGTACCGGTGCTTGATGTCAAGGTCTCCGTCCACATCCAGAAATGGTTCCACATTTCCTGCCCCGCCTTCCTCTCCATCTTTTCCTTGTGTGACTTGAGTGTCTTTATCCCCGTCTTCCCTTGGTTCATTGTTTTGCTCCGTCTCCTTTAAACCTTTCCCTGGCTCACTGTTGTCGTGCTTTTCACTGTCTGACAGGATCCTGAATTTAGAGAGGAAGACTGGACGGATGAACACGACAACGGTAGAAAGTGAGAGGACGAAATGAACACATGAAGTGGAACAGTGACATTGAACATTTGATATATACCAGGACAACACAAATGGATTTTTATCATTCTTGGTCTTTAATCAAATATATATATACATATATACATATAACGTATATTTGTATCACGTATATGTGAAGGGTGACCGGTGCATATGCCCCAAATACTGTAAACTGATAAGAAATCCTGCACACTGTCGAGCAGAACCTGAAGAGAAACAACTGGAGGTCTGTTCGTGAGTTTGCTATACTTTTGCTCATGACAGCAGTCATTATCTTCCCATCTAAAGTCACCAGCTTATTTACAGACGGGATTAAGTCAAATACTAAGAATTCAAGACTGGGAGGGCCCCGTGGTCACACTGCTGTGAGAGGGTCACCAGCCAGCTGCCTGAAGTACAGATGCACCGATATCGGATATCGGTCCCATAGTGACTTAGGTACGTATATGTGACAAAGGGCTGATCTGGTATCAGATTCCATGATTTCAATAAATAACAATTAAGTATATACAGTGGGTACGGAAAGTATTCAGACCCCTTTACATTTTTCACTCTTTGTTTCATTGCAGCCATTTGCTAAAATCAAAAAAGTTCATTTTATTTCTCATTAACTCAGCACCCCATCTTGACAGAAAAAAACAGAAATGTAGAAATTTTTGCAAATTTATTAAAAAAGAAAAACTGAAATATCACATGGTCATAAGTATTCAGACCATAACAAATATAGTATATCATAACAAACTAAATCTTCAGGCTCTTCAATTATCCACCCAGTGGGCGGGTGGAATCTCATTCAGGAAATATTGTTTGTTTAAGTTAAGTTGTTTTTGTGACTCAATCCTGATCCAAGTACGTTGAGATCTGCTGATATCAAGTCCGAGTCGATATTTAAAGAGCAACAAAGACAATGTGAGAGGAGGAAGAGGTGGATGGATGGATCGAACAAACAAAGACTTTCATCCTGCTGTTCATGTCCTTTGCGAAACCAAAAATCATCATCATCATCATTAACTTCTTTTTAGTAACACAACTAGGTAACGCAAAGTACTTAACTTGCGTCACATACGAAACGTATGCTAAAAGTCAAAGATATTCAGTTTGCAATGATGTTAAACAGAAAAAACAACAAAATCGTCACATTGGAGAAGCTGAGACAGAGAATCTAGACATTTCTTTCTCTAAAATATGACTAAATGAAAATGTATAGTCTTTTGATCGACGATTTGACAAATCATCATATCCAAAACTATAAGTGATATATGATAAATGATATAGATGAAAGTTTAACTGGGAAACTTAAACATCTGAAAATGAGATGACGCAATGGCCTTTAGTATGGAGATAGATGTTTCATATTGTAACTTTAATGCCTGATGAAGGTTCATGACTGAATCGTCTTTCTAACAAACTCAGTGCTAACAGCGTGCTGTTAACCTTTTCTTGACTGCCACATGATTTGACTTATCTGTCTACAACATGTGCATTAGACAACACTGTACAGGCTGTAAAGCTAAAAATGTAATCATACACACCTGGCTGTCCAACAGAGTTGAGGCGGGTCATAAGGCGGCGTGCATTGGGCAGCAGCATGTGAACATCTGACAGCACAGTATCATGATGAAAAGTGATCTGGTTCATGGCTGATCATTCATGGTATAGAAGAGTAGAGCTCCTCCTGGAGAGACTGGACACACAAAGTACAGACACACAATCAACTCAATTCCTGCAGGTTAATTTATGAATGAGAAGTACAACTGGTTGGTCCCCAGAGTGTCACGATCAGGCTTTGCCCTGTGTGTTCTGTGTCTTTGTTTCTTTCTGTAGCTCCTCACTCACCTAATCAGTTCATTCAGTGCACCTGCCAGTCACACTCACCTCATCAGCTTATTAGTCTCACCTGTTCACTCTGTCTAGTTCACTATTTAAACCCCTGTCTTTCACTCACTCACTGCCAGATCATTGTGTTTGTTTCCTACTTACCCGCCCGTTTTGCTCATCCTGTTCCCGGTTTCCCAGTCTGTCTGCCCTGCCTTGTCCTGCCGGATTTTTCCCCTCGTCTTTTGTCTTGTCCTTGGATTACCTGTTTTTGTTTGTGAGCTATTAAAGACCTTTTTTTCCCCCTACTCTGACTGTCTGCGCTTGAGTCCTCATCATGCCCCGTGACACAGAGAGGGACAATTGTAAGCATTCATGGAAATGATCAAATGTACGTTAGCACTGAATTAGTAGTATTGTGTTTATTGTTATATTTGTATTGTTGGTTGTACTCTTCTACCACTCAAGTGCTTTACAACACAGCAGTCACCCACTCACACACTGGTGGCAGAGGCTGCCATATTGTTGTATGTAATGTAATATGCCATACAAGGTGATCCTTTAATCAGAGGATCGGCGGTTTGATCCCCGGCTCCGCTAGTCCATGTCGATGTGTCCTTGGGCAAGACACTTAACCCCAGAGGCTGTGAATGAGTATGAATGTTAGATAGTCCTGGTGGACAGGTGGCACATTACATGGTAGCTACTGTCATCACTTATGAATGGGTGAATGATGACATGTAGTGTTAAAGAGCTTTGAGTGGTCAGAAGACTAGAAAAGAGAGAAACAAGTACAGCCCATTTACTATTTACACGTAGACTACAGGGACCAGGGATCAAACCAACTATGTAATAGTTGTGCTTAACATTCTTTCACATCACATGTGGCCCCAGCCTGGCCCCCCCATGTGAAATGCTCTAGAACCGCCACAATGGACATGGGGTTTTTTTAAGTATCAAAATGAATGCAGCAAAATCCGATGTATTGTCTTTTTTGTTCTATGCATTCTTCTTCATTGTGTGTGCTTATGTTATCTATATTTTGAGTCAATTCAGTCTTTAAAGGGCATTTTGGAGACCATAGTTTACTAAATGAACATCATGCTGTATTGAAGAAGACTTGAAACTAGAGATTGAGACCATAAACTCATGTTTACAATGTTTACTGAGGTAATAAATCAAGAGAGAAGTAGAGTCATTTTCTCATAGACGTCTAAACAACCAGAGGAGTCGCCCCCTGGTGGACATTAGAAAGAATGCAGGTTGAAGGCACGTGGCTCCACTTTTCAGAACCAGAGGTTGGAATTAAGGTCTACACTTTGGTTCCTTTCAGTTCCCCCCCCCTGCTGGAGCAGTGATTGTTTTTGTTTTCTGTTCACAAAGCAAAATATTTCGGCTGTTTTTCTGATTTAGTTTTTCCAAGGGAGAGGATCGCATGCCTAAATGCTGTTGTTGTCCAAAGATATGCCTTTGGTGTGGAAGAAGGGAATCACCTGTTGCTCCAGGGAATCCAGATCGGGCTTGGCGGACTCTCGAAAAAACGTTGTGGCGTTTGAGTGTCTGGTCTCCAACTGGCTGACATTAATGTGGTTCATGCAGGCAAGAGAGACATCTTCTTACACTCTCAGCTGGAGGAAGTCAAGGAGTTGAAAAGACAAAATGTCTTTTCAACTCCTTGACTTCCTCCATCAAATCCATTATTATTTTCTGCTGCTTAGAGACAGCTGCAATTTCTCCTGACAGAAGGTTGAGCAATTTCTTCATTTCCTCGTCCTTGTTCATTGCATTTTTTTGCATTTTGTGCAATGTATGAGAAAAATACCAAGCAAAGCATTTGTAGTTAAAGAAGCCACCACAGGAATATTTTTAAGTAGCATTTTGTGTTTTCCTTTATGTGTACAAAACAAAGTTAATGGACTAACTATTACTGGCATCTGTGAGGAATTGAAGTATTAAAAGCATTGTTAGTATGATTAATAGCACCCCTAGTGGTGAATAAAAATGTCACAATATGTTAAATGTCACAATATATTTACTTATGGAATGTATTATATGTTTACTTATGGAGGATATTATATGTTACAGTAAATTTACTTATAGAAGTGTTAAACCATAAAAGCATAATCATTGAATGTATTAAACTAAAAAGTATAGTCACTGTATGTATCCAACACTGTAAAGAATAGTCATAAGGGCCAGAAAGGGTTTTCTGAGTGAGGCGTTTCAGAGCAAGCAGAGAATCGGCAGCACCGAGTCAACAGGAAGTGGTCAGCAGGAAGGATGTACTGTCGTGTCCGAAACCAGGAGGGGACTAATGGATTTTGGCCAATCATTGAAGCTGATACTGGACATTTGAACTTTCGAACTGGCAAGAGACATTGTTTCATGAAGAGCCAGATCATTCAAGGACTTCGGACTGTGCGGGGGAATTAGTTTGATCTCTGTTTCATGAAACATTTACTATCGATAGAGTAATTCAGTTTGTAACTGTCTTAGCCTCTGTTAATTATTAAATACTTTTTTGATTATAAACCGGATCTAGCTGACTTTTTTGTCACGCAGCAGTGGGAGACCAGCGGTCTTCCACAGTATAGAGGTTCTGAACTCAACAAATTACAGCATTATGCAAAAACAAGAACATGCATCTGTTGACGTTGGACAAGTTTGGTTGAGGAGTACAACTAAGGCCCCTAAAAAGTAGAACACAGCAAACCATGTTTTTTCATAACTTTCATATTGGATATGCTCCAAATATGAAAATAGTAAAATATAAACTTCTAAAAAAGGGATAACTGCCTATAAATCATGTGTGTTTAAGTGTATCATTTTCAAAGGTGGACAAGGGTATTGATACAATATTTGCTTTATTGTATACAATGACTATCTGTGAACATCCAAATGTACTGACCTTCTGATCATTACTTCCAGAGATACATGGAGAAGCCTACATTCTCACTGTTGTCGGGGAGGATCATCAACCCAAAAACATTAGATATTTTTAGAACTCGGGTATGGTCTCTAAAAAACGAAAGCCTTCTGTGGAGAGGGGGGGGGGGGGGGGGCTCACATTACACTGACTCTGACAGTGTGGGGTTTTAAATAGAGTTGGTGTCAACTCCTCTCTCCCCTTAAACATGAAACAGACAGGTGATGGCTGTTTACTTTACTTAAATCTATCAATATTACCTAAACTACATACCGAACATGGAAAGAAAGTCTAAATTGTTCAGAATTCAGTGTCTGAGCGCAACAGGCTGTGCCTCCTATAGGTGAGTATCAGCAACTTAAAATGAGTCACGAGAGGCTGAGTAGGGGAGACTAACCTGAGGACGGCTGGCCGTCAATGATTCAAGGATCCAGTGGCTGAGTTCTGTAGTTTTATTTAACTCTTGTGCTGAATAACACACATTCAAAAACGTTCAAAATACTTTCTCACTGGTTTTAACAGACGACATCACATCACCCCAATCCTGGCCTCTCTCCACTGGCTCCCTGTTTGTTTTAGAATTGATTTTAAGATTTTACTGATAAAGCACATATGGGTCTGGCCCCAACAGAGGAAATGTTGAGCCCTACGTTCCAGCTGGCAGCCTTAGATCCTCGGGTGGGGCCCTTCTGGCTGTTCCAAAGTCGAGGCTCAAACTAAAGGTGACCGTGCTTTTGCCATCAGAGCCCCTCGGCTTTGGAACGAGCTGCCTGAGGAGATGAGGCTCTTTTAAATCACTTCTTAAACACATTTTTACAGACTCGCTTTTATGTGATATCGTCACTTTTCTGTTTTATTTCTGTTTTATTTTTATTTGTTGATTTTACTCAATTATTTTACTTAATATATATATGTAGCTTTCACTTATTGTTATTATTGCCTTGCTTTTGCTGCTTTGTCTGTCAAAGCACTTTGTAAACTCTGTTTTAAAGATGCTATATAAATTGAATTAAAGTGATATTAACATAAAACAAAGAAAACTAGAGAGCCCTGTTGAAGTGAAAATCATGACAACATGCCCCCTGAGAAGCAGGCTAATGGTAGCAAGCACGTTGAAGTGGACACCAGAGAGACCTTGTCTAGGTCCAGACCTTTGAAGGACCACTCCACGAGTTCAAGTGGACTGAGAGTGAGACCAGTTGACAGTTCTGTCTGATATCAGGCAGAGAACGACCACGAGTGAAGTGTTGTTGTTCTGACTGCTTTAGTCTCTCTGGAGAAAGTACTGAAAATAATTTGGAGCCAAGATCAAAAGAAAAGTGACTGTGTGACTTACTCAGCTAGCTTTAAAACATAAATCCTTACAATTGGCTAACAAGGGCTGCGTTTGACTTATTACAATACATCACAATTCGTTGTGGCAGCCAAACAAAACCTCTACAGTCTCAAAGAGCAGCAGAGCAGCCTGAGACAGCTCAGAGAAACACTTGGATTATTTTAGCAGTAACTGATTAATTGACATGCTTTGTTTTTTTTTACAGGGCAATAGACTGGGTGTTGGCATGCATGGTTGAAAATGAGGCTTTATAATGAATTATAGCTGATTTAACAATCATAATTTCATCATTACTCATTTTGCCACCACAGGGTATATGCAGGAATATTGAAGTTTCATTTAAAACCTTCCAAGAACTTTTTTAAGTCCCTTTCCAAACATTTTAAGACCGAGTCGCCTCTTTGAGTTCTGACCAGTTACATCAGCGACACACCTTAACTTAAATGTGTTATTCACTGATTGTATACGATCACAACTAAACAAACAGTCTTAGTTCCTGAAAACTTCTATCAATAAAACATAATTATGACAATTATGACGGAATGGAAACAAAGCACCATAGAATGAAAAGAGTGACTGACCTAATGCAAGGTTTATTAGAAATACTAATATCTTATAATATATCTATTTATTTATTTTACTCACAAAAACACACACTTGAACTTTTTCTTATTAGGCTACTATATCAATTGTATTTGTTATTGTCTTATGTGTACACACATAAGACAATAACAAATACAATTGATATTTACTTTACTACTATATGTACTACTACATGCACTTGTATAACTTGTATACACGTTAATAAGAGGTAATATCTGGTGAGCTTCAGAGGGGTGGGGTCATGGATGACCAATATGCATCATGGTCTCCATGACTCCATGATCATGACATGTGCACATTAATGATGCACACACTACACACAGAAAGCATTAAATGATCCACACATCCACTTGCTACCATATATTGTTTCCAGTTTACGATGCACCTTCTTTAAATATCACCACTGTCGATATGAACCATGCACGCTGTATATACTGTCTATAGAAATGTATTGTATATACACATACTCTACATAATCATCCAGTTCATATGAATTCTGTATTTCTTTAAACTATTTGTATAGTTTACATCTTACAGAGGCACTTGACTTGTATATAGACTTTGTATTGGTATTATATATCATGATATACAGTGTTTCCACATACTTGTGAACAGTCTATTCTTTCATTGTAACTGCGCAACAGATCAGCTGGACCCTGATGATCATATCATATATAATATATATATCATAGATAACTGAGGATTAAGCCTGCAACCTCCATGCAGGAAGTCCGTCACTGAGCAGCGGATAGTCTCAACACTCAGCTCGTTTCAGAGAGGTTTTGGGAGATAAAAACATGCCCTACCGTCTCGAGAACATCGGTGGACCGCGCACACCCACTCTGTCACAGGTCGCTGATGTCGACACGAGTGCACCCACTAAGTCGTCCGGACTGGAAAAGTACAAACATGGCTTCCGTTCCGCCAGAAAAAGACGGTGGGGCTGTCGTTCACAATAATTATAATAATAATAATAATAACAATAATAATAGTAACAATAAACTTTATTTATACAGCACCTTTAAAAACAGAGTTTAAAAGCATCAAAACGCAAGGCAAAAAATGAGATTTAAAAACAATTAAGAAACATTAAAAACAGTCATTAAAACACTAAAAAGCTGTGTAAGAAATAAAATACAGTAAAATGCAGAAATGCAGGAAATTGATTAATATCCTTGAATCTGGTTCAATTAAAGGCAACAGCAGCAATGTAGTACATAAACACAGAAACATCATTTGTGGAGACAGAATAGAAAGCATGAATTACAGTTTGTTTTCATTTCTTTTACACGTATTTGCAAACAAGCCTCTCGCTGCTATGTTGGCCAAAAGTGTTTCCATTCCAGGTGGAGGGGCCGTCCCACACCTGCCTCTGTTGACAGCAGTGGTCTCTGCAGCTTGGTTGGTCTGTAGATCAGATGCAGGTTGTTGGTGTTCATACATTATTCAGAGCAGTGATTGTCAAAGTGCGGCCTGTGGCACTCTGTCAGGGGGTCTGCAAAAGAATTTACTATAAATGATCAAATTGTGCAGCACCATTAAAAAGCTGGGGACCATTTGCACCAATAACACGAGCATATTGTGTCCATTGTTCCCACCCACGTTTGCTTCGGGCCAATAGAAACACTGATGTTTTGTGACACACAGCAATGAATTCATTCATTTTAACTTGACGCACTTAATGCAGGTCAGCTTTAGACTGATAAGTTTAAATGTCTGGATTTATTATGCCAGACTGGCATAATAAATGTAATGTAAAAAGAAATGTAAAAATACTGTCAAGTTGAGTCCAAATGCAATTCAAATGAAATCTCCCTCTGTTCAAAGGTCAGCGGTTTTAACATTTAATAACATTTATTTATTTAACCTTTATTAAGATAACAGACTTAAAAACTAAACAGCAAAAAGTCAAAAACAACATAAACAATTCACATAAAAGAGACGACAGACTTAAATCAAACCTGCAGAATTGTCATATTCACAAAGTTTCCCTCTCTGTGGGACTAATAAAGGATCATCATGATTTACATTGACATGTGTTTCTGTTTATCATATGAAACAGCTCTAAGTATTTAGGTTGGAACGTTTTATAATGCAAATAGTTCCACTGGCAGTAAGCACATGCATATTCAGTGGTACGGATATGATTAAGAGAGGGTCCATAGAACATGTTCTCCTCTATTAGAGGTCCCTGGCCTCAACACGTTTGAGAACCCCTGATTCAGAGAATGAGGAGTGCCGCACTGTTACAGAGCAGGAGTCTGTCTGTCTGTTTTATCTCAAACTCTAAAGATCCCTAAACTAGACGCAAGCATGACTGTAGATTCTACTCTCAGACACCAGCTTTCCATCTGGATCAGAGCTGGTTTGAATTACAGAACATCTGGAGCTGTAATAAAAGTTTCCCACCAGAGAACCAATGGGGGCCAGTAACGTGTGCAAAGAAGCTCTCTGTCCTCTCTCCAGCTGTTCAACGGGACATGGGTCCAAGCTGCATGATGTGTTCGTGTCTGTACTGAATCTCTTCTGATAAGCGGGTAACCTTCTTCACTCAACTCGTCAGCTTTCAGGTAGAGGTTGCCCTCATTGATATTAAACTATACGTCCGCTGGTATCAGTTGCATCACACTCTGTCTTGATTCTAATTGTCTGAATTACAATTTATCAAATAATTATTTAACTCAGTTTTCATGTTGCTGATTTGGATGTTATTTGAATCTCTTATTAAAGACCAGTCTGATTCTGCTCAGTGCTGCTTTTTATTACACAGAAGCCACAGAATGCAAAGAGCAAATGTGTAAGTGGAAAAGGTGTTTATGATGTGCTTTGTGTTGAAATACAAATAAAGCTTTGTTGAAAAAAAGGCCAGAGAGCTAATCAGAATAAGCCCCTCCTCCTGTAGAGAGAGCGGCCTGAGACACACACACACACACACACACACACACACACACACGGTGCTGCCGTCCACCACTCATCCCTCGCTGCTGCCGACTCCGGATCCCCTGTAAGTGTAAGACTTCATCGCATGCCGGCTCATCTGCGGACCGTGTCCGCAGAGAGAGTTGTCCGGATCAAACATTCGTCCTGTCGTATTGACGCTCGGTCGTTCACGTCTGCGGGTGCTCGTGCTTGAACCGTCAAAGCGTCGGGATGCGCGGCGTTCGACAGCGTCCATGTCGGGGAAGCAGTTGGAGCAGCATCGGTGTTGACTCAACATCACAAAGTGATGTGCTATTAGTTCCCTGATAGGATCCATGACTAGTGAACGGGATCTCTGGTGTGAGAGCCGGCCGGCTCTAGTCGGAACCAGATTCCAACATGCACAAACAACATCCATCTAAACAAATCATTTCAATGCATTTGCCTTTGGATCCACAACAGTGACAGTACTCCTCACACTGACCACTCAGCATATTTCACCTTCCGCTTATAGAAGAGCAGCCTTAGTTGTAACTCAACATTCAGCAGTAATAACCACAGTAAATAAATACGTGTATTTGTTATACCTTATCAATGATGTTGTTCTTTTTGTTCCAGGGCCCGTGCAGCTCAGTTCCGGACTCCTCCAGGTCTCACAGCAGACATCAGCAGGTTGGGAATTTATTAAGATTTCATTTCACTCTCCAGATGTGTATGAAGCCTCCACATTGTTTTACTACAGACCTGCACTGCCTACCGGCCAAGCATGGTTCCGACTTTAGGGTAAAGTAATACTCTGTACATTAAAATCATCTATGATACATCATGATATCTGTGTGACTGAAGAATAACAAATACCCCTAATAAGACAAAAAGAATGAATTACTGTATGTATTCATTCACACCGTTGTGGGGTCAATGGGTGAATGTTGACATGCATGTTATATAAATGCCATTATGTTGTTATGTAAAGTTACCGTTGACAAGTCGTCTTCAAAGTAAAATGTGCACTGCTGCCTCTTAAATCGGCTTTGTTCCTAAATGGTGTGGTGTGAGGCCTGAAGACAATCCAGATGTTTTTTCATACGCACAAATTCATTTTGATTAAGTAACAAAGGGTGAGGCCAGAGATGTGTCAGCTTTGGATGTTGAAGAGAGGAAGTGGCGAGTGGTTGCTATGGTTACCATGCAGATTTACATGTCAGACTGAATAGTTGTAGATCAGTGAGTGAGTGACCCATCACCCGCTAAAATACAGTAATAGAAGTCATGTTGAAAGAATGGTTTGAAGCACCAGGACTCAATCTCACCGACTGTTTAAGGCAGTGGTTCTCAACTGGTCTGAGTTAGTTAGCGGAAAGATTAACGGGAGACAACTTCGGGTTTTCTACAGACGAACATCCGGTTTTCAAAATAAGATGCCAACATATTGCATAATGGAAATAAGATTAAATTAATTATATTCCAATAAGTATAAAAAATTATACCTTCATCTCATGAGTTAAAGGGAAAATACACCTAAATTGTGCGTAAAGTGTCTTTATTCTTTGATTTGAGGGTTGCTGGAAATTAATAATCAATTAAGATATTTTACCAACCAAAAACTCTGAACTGAATTTGTATTTTCAAATGGCAAATTTCTGAAGTTTTTAAGGTGCTATGAAAATATTTTTCTCAATAATTCCCCACAATGACTAATGCATATATATAGACAAAAAAAGCCTAATATCACAATATTTGAGGTGCTCCAAAAATATTTTTCTCAATAATTCCATACAATGACTGATGTATATGTAATCAAGGCATCGTTGACTCCACCCATAGAGAAAATAAGACATTTTTACTGTACCAATTAAGAGATATTTCAAATTAAAAGTAAATGTCATACTTACAGACATAATGTCATACTTACAGAGGACGTACAGAGAAAACGTCTCATGTCTCATAGAGACTGAATATCAAAACACCAAGAGGAGGTTCATTTTTCAGGATATCCCCAAATACATGCACCACCTCCAAATAGTAGTTTTGAAAGAGCATGGAGCTGTAAACCATGTCTGATTCAACAGACTTTATTGCTGTCATTATGATCACATGTTATGTAGTAGTTTCCTTCTTCATTTTTCTCTTTTTTGTCAGCCATTGATGTTAGGTCATTGTTGAAAGGCAATAGGGAAGCTGAATGAATTGTCTGGCCGTTGATAATTAATCCAGTAGTACTTGTCAAAGCCAGCTTTGGATGGAGAGGTGATTATGTATGAATATATATTTTCTGATCCAGTGCCTTCATGAACAGTCGACAGGAGAAGAAGAAGGTGTTTTCTTGCTCTTTGGTATTGCCGAGCAAATTGAAGGCCTTGGTGTAGAGTTAGATTTTGGAGTGTTGGATGGTGAGTTTTTCAAAATTTTCCATCTCCAGATGTTGAATCACTGGCGAGACCAGACGGATCTTTGAAAGCCATATTTGGGTGTTGTTGTTTTCTTTGTTCAATAGCTTCCTGTTCCTTACTACCACCATGATCATCGTCAACGTAGAAGATGTTGTTCAGCTCGCTCCCTGACCTTCATCACTTTTACTTGCTCTTTCATCTTATGATGTGTGATTGATGGCATAGTTTAAATGATTAGGGAATAGTACGTATACTAAAGTAGTCGTGCTATTGTAATGTGTCTCTTCCTGGTTTTAAAGGCTCCATCACAATAAAGTCATGTCGCTTTCTGAACAGACTGTTCTAGCTCAGGGGGCGGGAAGCTGGTCAATCGCTGGCAGCTCTCATCACCGTGTGTGTGTGTGTGTGTGTGTGTGTGTGTGTGTGACGCCTAAGGTTTTTGTTTTCCAGAATAATGTAGAGGCTTCAACGAGGTCTCATTCTCTGATAGATTTGAGCAACCTATGACCAACATGTGTTTGTATTCCTGTTTTCACCTTCACTGACGTAGTGGAGATGTAGCTTCATGATTTCTAAACATCATTCCAACACACAGATGTGTTTGGGTGGTTACTGTCACGGGGTCTTCTGGGTAAATATCTATAGTTGTCTGATGTTTTGCCGCAGCTTGTTTCATGAAGTCTTCATTTTCTAAAATACTTCTGATTGTTTCCTTTATTTCATGTGAGTCAGTCAACTTTTATTCCCTCTTCTCTGCATTATGAGGATGTTTAACTATTTTAGTTTTTATTGAGGGGAATCAAGGGAAATGGAATCTACAGCAAGAGATACGATGATCAGCAAAATTGTCCAAAGGTGCTACTAGTTGGCCATCAGCTGTGATGTTTGTGTTTCACAATCCATCTCTGTATTTTACGTCTGTATTGTATGGCGACAGCTGTGGACGAAGGCGTTGTGTTTTCAGGTCATCCGTCTGTCCGGTTCAATTCTTTAGTGAATTTTCCACTCCTGATAGTGTTAGTGGTGTTGTTTATTAACTGCAGAGGGAAACATCTGACTCTTTTAGTTGCTAAATAAAGCTTCAGATCTGAGATCTGTGTGTATTAACACCGTCCACTGTCTGTCCTATGCTTTGGTTAGTGTGGTGAATGGTTTCTTAGAAGACTGCACATATTGTCTCCCTGCTTCCCTTAACAAGAAGCCTCCATTAAAAGCCTATAGAGTCTGTTTTACCCCGGCTGTTTCAGTCACAGCTGCTGTTGCCAAGAAACCGGCACCGTGCCAGTGTGCGTGCACACATGTGTTTGTGTGTGTGTGTGTGTGTGTGTGTGCGTGCGTGCGTGCGTGCGTGCGTACGTGCGCGCGTGCATGCGTGCGTGCGTGCGTGTGTGTGTGTGTGTGTGTGTGTGTGTGTGTGTGCGTGTGTGCATGGGTCAGGGTTTCCTTTGCTGTGTGAAAGCAGATATCTGGAATGATCCTGTTTCTGCTGCCAGTGTTGCATAAGAGCTTGGAAGGGAGAGAGCAGACAGCCCATATTGCCTCACTTTGCACATTTCTTCCTTATGTTTTTTTCTCTATCAAGAGATAATAGGAATAGTTATTGATTATTTAATATATGGCTGGTACACCAGCTGCAGCTTAGAAAGCCTGAAATGGAACATATACGATTTGTCTTGAGATTCTTCTAGTTGAAAGGCAAAAGCTTTTCTTTTGTTCATTTGTATTTATTTTACTGATATATTTGGATTGTTTCATCTGTTGGACAGTTTTACCTGTGTTTAAATTTGACCTTAGTTCATCTTGCTTTTTGTTTCGCTTTCTATTGTTATATTGTCGTGTATCCTGCTTTGGCTTTGCTTTATCTGCCCTTTGGAAACTCTGCTTTTGTATAAATCTGATTATTATTATTAATAGGTGTGGGAATAAGACTAACTCACGATACCATACTATCATGATACAGCTATGCTGCTATACCTGGATACGTTGATAGACAATCAGCTATGATACATCACGACATGTGTGTAACTGAGGAAGAAAAAATACCCCTAAAGCCAAAAAGCAGTAATTATATAATAACTGGTGTAACGGACCACTTTTGATCCGTGATCCGTACGGATCCCCCTCACAGTAGCACGCATGTGAACCGTGCATTAATTACACAGTTTATCTTAACCATCAGTGTGAAACAAAGTTTTACTGACATTGTTATCCACCAACATTCAGTAAAACATGTGATCAGGACATCATGTATGCTTTTCTAGTCTCTGATCATGTTACATTGTAAACAACCAATCAGTCTAAATTGACAGGAGGAGAGCTAGTAAAGATCTGTGATCTGTGATACGATCTGAACCGTGAGGTTCATGAACCGTTGCACCACTAACTCACTGCGGTGGTGTGAGTTTGACAGAATTTGACAACTAAGATGAAACAATGAACAACGTGGGTAGAGTCTCAGCTCAGTGGCTATTTAACGCTCCCTCTCTGTCTCTGTCTCTGTCTCTCTCTCTCTCTCTCTCTCTCTCTCTCTCTCTCTCTCTCTCTCTCTCTCTCTCTCTCTCTCTCTCTCTCTCTCTCTCTCTCTCTCCCTCTCTCCCTCTCTCCCTCTCTCTCATAGGTGACCTGGTGAAGTTAGACCCTGAGGGCTCTCTGCCTCTCCCTCACACGTCTTCCTGTCTCTGGACAGTTTTGTCATGGCGTCCTCCCTGATCAGCCGTCAGTTTGCTCTCTCCCTGCAGAAAAACCTGTGGCTCAGTGCTCCAGGTAAATCCAACACTCTTCAATTTAAATCAAATTTTTTAAAATCCATGCTGTAAGTAGGGTTTCACCAGGTCCAGTCATGGAACTTTGCTATAATGTTGTCTTGTAGATTTACCTAGAAGTGTTAGTAGAACTGTGTGCTAAATGCTTCAGGGATTTGTTTTCCATTCTAATTAATTTTCTTGTCAGTTTTGCTCATTCAGCCATTTTAAAACTTTTTAATATCATTAAAAAAATGATTTACTCTGAAAAGGGCTGTTAAGACCACCTATGTGTCATTTTTGATGTCCCTGAATTGGTCTTAAAGTCTAAATTGAAAGTGTGTATGAGAAAGCAGATAATCAGTAAATTATACCATTTCTTCTTTTTAACTATGCATATGCCTCCAGCCCTGCTAGATCTGCACCTCACTGTATTGCAACTGTTTTCAAACTTTATTTCTCAGTGAGCTTGAGTATTTGTCATTTTTTGTAGTTTTATACTTGTATATTACCAGCAGATAAGAAGTCATAATACTTCCACTGTTCTCAGGGATAACAATCAATGCAACTATGATGTAGTCAGTTTTTTCTCATCAGTGTAAATGTTTGACTGTACTGAAATCGGATCAATGTTCCTCTGAGGTCATCGTCTCAAAGGTCACCTCTCCTGTCAATCATCACTAGGCCAATCTGTGTGGGTCATATTTAAAATGTGTAGGATGGGGCCAGAAGTTTAGTTTAAAACATTCAATGAGTGAACTTACAGTATCAACAGAATGTGTAGGTTGACATTATGTCAAATACATAACATAAATATCTACTGAAGAGAGCATGCTAACCAAGTGGCAGAAACGAGGGAACGCCTGGAGAGTCACAGCGGGCTGGTGGGGCGCTGGGTCTAACCTGTTTTTGTTGATCTGGTGAGGAGTCCCAAAGGATCAGACCTGTTTCTAACACTTTGGATTTAATATGGTCATAACCGGGGTAGTAGCAGCATGTAAACACACTCACTCAGTTATTATTGTTTCTCTGTTTTCTCCACCAGGGTGTCGATATGTCAGTAAGGTGGCACCAAAGACCCAGGTAGAGTTTGATTACGATGGACCATCCATGAAAACTTCAGTTCCTGGACCACGATCACAAGTAACACGCACACACACACACACACACACACACATACAGACACGCAAATCAGCACACTCTATCCTTTCTTCAGGTATTCAGTATAATTGACTTTTTTTTCTGTAGGAGCTGACGAAGCAGCTGGGAGACATTCAGGTGAGTTGAGGGTTTTGTGTGTGTGTGTGTGTGTGTGTGTGTGTGTGTGTATATATATATATATACTGTATATATATATACACACACTATAGTGGTGTTATAGTTTTATGTGTTTGTTATGTTGTTTGTTGGAGGACCACAGTGGTGTTTTAATCCTCAATGATTGTAACTATTGCTGCACAGTTGTTCTGTATTTTTTAATCATCAAAAACATTCAATCAATCACTACTAGGAGAGGACTTTTAAAAGCAGCAGCAGTAGGTGAATAAAAAAATGATTCTGAGCCATATCTGCTCTCTGCTTTATATTTCTAAATGTGTGTCACTGAACCAGTTATGAAACAGGTCTGGAGTTGTTGACTGAGATAGATTAGCAGTTTCTATGTGTTTTCACTCAGCAAACCATGATCCTGAAACACATGTTAGAATAATAGAATGTCTCTAGGTAACATTCACCAGAATGTTGGACTTTTTATTCCCACAGTATGTTTATTTGTGTGTGTCGCATGGCGGGTGTATGTGTTTGAGTGTCTGCTGCCAAGTTAATACAGGAGGACTGAATTCTTCTGAATAATGTGCTTAATACAGAACATGTCTATTCACAGAATGTTGGTGCAATCAACTTTTTCTGTAACTATGATGAGAGCAGGGGGAACTACCTGGTGGATGTGGACGGCAACCGCATGCTAGATATCTACACTCAGATCTCCTCCATCCCAATCGGTTAGTAGCAAGTGATCCATGTATGGATAAAATCCTTTATTACCACATATTTGTTGGAATGCTGTTAAGCATTCCAACTATTGTTCTTCGAATCTTTATTGTTGGAATGCTGTTAAGCATTCCAACTATTGTTATCCTGTTTCTCTTTATTCAACTTCACTCAACTTCTATTTCTTCCGTACGTTTTTTGCTACTTATCTCCTTCCACATTTTTTAAGCTACAGAAACCGTTCAAATATCAAAATGTTCAGCTCATTAAGGACACGTGTGCTATGACTTTTCATATTTCTAACCTTTAAACTTTATGAATTATTAAGCTTTTTGCAATTTTTTTTTTGAATGGGTTCCTATGGAGAAAATGTTCAAATCCTCTTCAACTTTCAAATCCTTCTACTTCCTCATACTTTCAGCTACAGACACCATTTTAACTTTAAAATGTTGAGAAAACCCTGATCTATTGCCGCATTATTCAGCTTTTTGATGTCTTTTATACTTTTTGAACTGTCCCATTTTAACTTTTATGATTTTTTCACTCCTTTTCTGACTTTATAATGGGTGTGTATTGCGCAGCTTAGAGTGCGTGATGTCACCGCTAGAGTGAAGAGCAGCTTGAGATTCTTGTGAAAAAAACATTTGTCTTTTGCCACTGTGTCCACAATCTTCACTCTTCATGCATCATTTCTGGATGTAGAAGTAGCTAATCTTGTCCTTGTCGTAGACAAATGACTGTGGAATCCCACAGATTTACACATTTGACACAGAAGCCTGTAATTGAGAGGAAAACCAACTTTCTGCTCCATAGAGACCAATGTTAAATTTTGCTTCAAAAACATCTTCCACAGAACACGGTACCCCATTTCTAAATCGCCAGTTCAGCCACATTTGTTACACTACAGACACAATTTTTACAGGATCTGTTCTTCAACTCATCCTTCCTCTCATTTATTAATATCGGAGCAATAGGAGCTACGGTTATGGGAGTTTTGAGGATTTGTTTGAGAGGTGTTTCCCTGTTTAATCGCCATGAAAAGGCTGCAAGGACACAGGTGTTTCTGATTAAGCTCATTAGTGATGTTGATAAACACACAGACTCACAGACACACACGCGCTCCTCTATCTCTCTCTCTCTCTGTCTCTCTCTCTCTGTGTCTCTCTCTCATACAGTCATTCAGGTTCTTAGAGATCTTTAGAGGATCCCCCCCCCCCACACACACACCCCATTTTAAAATAAAAGCCCCACAGAATGAATTCTAACTGAAATGCTTATGATGAAGCCTGACATTTAATAACCTGTTTATGTTTATCTAACATTATGAGTCCATCTCCTCTCCCCTTCTCTCCCCCCCCCCACACCCCATTTCAAAATAAAAGCCCCACAGAATGAATTCTAACTGAAATGCTTGTGATGAAGCCTGTCATTTAATAACCTGTTTGTGTTAATCTAACAATATGAGTCCATCTCCTCTCCCCTTCTCCCCCCCACACCCCATTTCAAAATAAAAGCCCCACAGAGTGAAATATAACTGAAATGCTTGTGATGAAGCCTGTCATTTAATAACCTCTGTTTATGTGTCAAACATTATGATTATGTCTCCTCTCCCCCCCACCCAGCCCCACCCTTTCAAAATAAAAGCCCCATGGATTAACTGTATGTAAACATTAAGCTCAAAATTAGACTTTTTCAAATACTGCCATTACTATTACTACTACTACTACTGTTATATTATATACTACGACCACTACTACAGCTATTACTACTACTACTTCTACTACTTCTTCTAAATACTAATACTACTAATGATACTTCTACTACAACTACAACTTCTACGACTACTATTACAAATATCACTACTGCTACTACTTATTATAATGCTACTAATACTTCTACTACTAATAATACTTCTACTTCAACTACAACTTCTAGTACTACTAATACTACAAATATCACTACTGCTGACATTTTTTAAGCCACAGAAACCATTCGAATATCAAAATGTTCAGCTCTTTCAGGAGAGGGGTGATATGACTTTTCATATTTGTAATCTTTAAATTCTTTGAATTATTAAGCTATTTGCAATTTTCTTTTGAATGGGATCTCTATGGAGAAAATCTTCAAATCCTGTTAAACTTCTTCAACTTTCAAAGCCTTCTTCTTCTCATACTTTCAGCTACATATGACTTCATATTTGTAATCTTTCAACTTTTTGAATTATTAAGCTTTTTGTAATTTTTTTTAAATTGGAGATCTATTTTCAGCAATGTTTTTGAGATTCATTTCAGCTTTCAGCATTCCAACGCATTTTCAGCAGGAAATGCATTTTCTAGTCCATTTTACTTTCCGGTATCGATACATATTGTGAATTGGAAAATGAAAAAAGAACTGTAGTTGGAGAGCTGGCAGTTAACACCTGGGCACTAGTGTTTCTAGTTTGTTATTGGCAGAAATCTGAAGAAGTTACTCTCATGTATTTGTGTTACTTAAAGGCAAGCAATGATGAAGGCAAGAAGCAACCAAACTTCAGATGGTGCGGCAGTGCTTGACAGCATTCTGCTAGCAAACATCAGTCAGAGTTTAGGGAATTCTTGGGTCTAGTTGTTGTTCTGCTTCCCCTGGACACAGCAGTACATTAAATACACCCAACAAACCGATTTCTGAAACTTGTGGATTTTGTAATATTTGCACAGAGGAAGACGGCACATTTTAGAGACGTCCAGAGCGGATGCTAAGGATCAGTATCTGGGCTAATCCAGGCGTCAAAATCTGCACTTTTCGTCACAAAACTCTCGTGTGTTTGCTCCACCTCCTGTTGCAGCGCTCCGCTCATTTACCACAGCCGGTTCTATAGTGCAGCATTTCACTGCTTATGTAAGTGAAAATAGTCAGTCACGGTGCCTCCAAGTAATGATTGACATTCACAGAGATTCCCTCAGCTACAATGCAAAGTACAATCATCAAATAGCAGTGTACAAAACATTCAGATAGCAGCTTCTCGTTTTAGCTGGTGCTGACCGACCCTTTCACCGATTATAGTGACAAGCGCAGCTCCACCCTGTGCTCCACCCTGTGCTCCACCCTGTGCCCCCTCCCTCAGAGGCAATCAGAATGCTCCCAGTCTCTTATGATGCACCTTTAAAAATGTGGCCAAACTGAACAAACACACATTCACACATATCACAAACCTCCAGGCGTGGTCTGGCTGGTCTGATTGCAATGCATGGGTTCTGCATCTGTACTTAACTTGCTCCAGATCAGATGCAGATGGCATGTTAATACTAGCAAGAGATTTTGTCTTAATTCAACCTGGGGGCTCTGCAGGTTCTACTCGACTACTGTTTTGTTAGCATGGGTCTACCCTTTTGTTTTTGGTTCACTGACCAGCATAATTTACAGTAAGTGTACAATTTAAACACTGACCAGTAGAAAAGGGAACTTCCTATACCTTCACTGCCAAAAGTAGATTCTAGATCCTTCATGATAAAATATTTCAAAGACAAATGTCAAGGTTTAGAAAATGCTCTCCTGCTCTCTTTGAAATGGACCTTTGTTCAAAGACTAACCACTACTCCAGTTGGGCTGCAGTATTCCAGTCTGATTAACATTATTTGTGGTTTCAGCTCAAGGCCTCAGGGCCTCCCTGACAGAAGGGTTCCTGTTGGAGCCAAAAATTCACACACTTAATTAATTCAGTAGTTGAAAGGGCACAGGAGCTTGTAACAATTGCTTACATTCTCAGAATAAGAAAAAGTAGATTTATTTAAGACATACCAGGCCAGTATTTCTTTTAAAAAAAATGTAATGTTTTTTTTGTTATGCTCACCGTTTCTACCCGACTCCTCACTGTGACTAGGATGTCTAAAAGCCACAGGATAATATCATGTCTTTACCTCAGCCTTCCTTTAATTGATAAGAGTACTGGGAGAAGGATGTACTCTCAGAGCCATGATGTTTTTACAGATGAAGTGAAGGTATTTTACATTAATGAATTCAAATGGAAAGGGAGATATTGAGAAAGAATGGACGTCTTGTGCCTGTTTGTCATTGTGATGAAGTCCCCGGAGTCTTTGGACCTCCAGCATTCATAACTTGTTTCCTGTTTTCTCTCTCTGTGTCCGTCTGGAGCTCAGTAAACGAACTAATGACAACGACCAGTTGGACGAAAGGTTCATGGCTGTGAGACGGTGTTTGCTTGATTTCGGTCTTCAAGGTTTTCTGTGTGTATTTGAGCTCAGAAAGGCAAACTGTGTTTTAGTTCAGTTGACAAGGAATGGTTCATTGATTGTGATATTTCTTTGTCTGTAACTGAGCTGGATGTCAGTGGATTGAAGGATTTTGAGTTACATAACAAGTCTGAAAATAATGGGAAATACTGCTAGTCTACTCTAATATCTACCTCTAGTATCTACCTGCTTGATGTCTAGTTACAGACCTGCTCTCATAGGATTATTAACCTGTTCGTCACTCTTAATACCAAACAATGCATTCAACCCCAGAGGAAAAGTTCAAGGTAGAGAGAGAATACAAGGTAGAGACTGAGATCATGCAAAAAGCTCTAACAAGTGGAGCGCTTCAGTGTGCCTCACCGCACTCTGCTGGTTGGAAGTGGAACAGCTTATGTAAGGCAGCCACATCCGTTTAGGTAACATTCAAGATTCAAAGCTTTATTGCCACGTGCACAGAAAACAGGACAGACATTAGCACTGATCTTTTGTTCTTCACACTAACAGCTTTAACTCAACATGTCATCACTCAAATGTACTATATTTCTTGGAATGTTCCTGAAATTGGTACTCAGGCAAAAATAATTCAAGAACCAGATGGAAAGATCTCCACGCTGATATATGCTTACTACAAAGAACTCATCTTTCAAATCTTCTTAGCTTCTAACACTAAACAAAGGAGTTAATATTCCAATTAGTACAAATGTTTCATTGACTTCTAATACTACCATTACACATCCCGAAGAAGGTTTCATAACAATTAATATCAATGACAATCCAACAACAATCTGAAACATCCATGACCCAAACACTGCCATATTTGTCCCCCCTCCCCCGCTAAAGCCACTCACAGTGCATAACACATCCTAATAGACAGTGATTGGAATCGTCAGTGGATCAAACCACCAACTCAGGTAACACACATTTTAGTAATCTTCCGAAACATTCAAATAATTCAATGATTTTGGAAGAAAGAATGAAAGACTTAGACAATATATAAATATCTTTGACTGTTCTCGACAGAATGAATGATTATCCACTCAATGGATTAGTTGATTTTATCGACAGATCTGTAAAGCTGAGTTTCTCTTTAAAGAATCACACAAAAGTACCACTTTAAATCTTGTGTATAACAGAAATTAGTCTCATAAGCATGAAAATATATTCAAATATGACTCAGATATTAATATTTTAAATATACTAATAAATTCCCTTCGAAGTCCTTAATTACTTTCTACTGAGGGAAAACACATTTTACAACCTGTACTCATCAGAACATTATCCAAATCGAGACAGAATCCTGTCTTTTCTCATAACAATGTGCCAAAACTCACTGAAGTGAATGCAAACACCCTGATTGTCAATAACACAAGTATTCTGCAGTGCACTTAATCATTAACAAAGCACCAGGACCTGATGTGCTGAGCTCTACAAACGGTTCTGGTGTATATTTACTCCACTCTTCAGCAGACTAACTGCTCAAATACAACAAGCTGTCAACATAAATACTGCAGTAATGACGCTCCTCCTGAAACCCAACAAACCTGCAATCTAATCATCTACATTATCATTCATCATTTCAAATGTAAAACTCATCCGTAAGACTCTATAGCCTCCATATATTATACATCCAGATCAAACCGGTTTGATCACTCGTCCAACAATAGACACAGGCTGTTCCACTTTCACTATCCAGAATCAGTAATTGTTTCACTGAGTGCAGACAAGCTTTCCAGAAATTCAAATATACATTTTCTTATGAACACGTCACCTGTGAACAGCCTAACATCGCAAAGCTTGACGCTGAACACAGGCACCAGGTGAGGATGCCCACTTACCATGAGGAAAGTCAGTGCTTCGTTTATCCTCGTGCTACTCTCCTCAGAGCGCTGTGTCAGTGCTTCATCACAGATCCATTCTGCTTGCTTTCTTAGTGGCCAAATCAATGAAACTCCATATACCATGTTTTCATTGCTACATGATAAATGTATGAAAAAAAAGCCAGAACCGAGCATCAACCCACTTTAGTCATTGTTAGTGATTGATTGTGTCATCTTCATATTTCATGAGCTTTGTTTTGGCTCTATGTGTTGGATTTGAATTTGCTATATGGAATGTTAGCAAATATGCATTTTTAGCCCAAAAAGCGTATATCAGGGGCCAGTGGCAACAAGCTAACAGTGTGTTATCCAGCTAACTGGATGGCTTTGCTCACACACACTCAAACCCATGAATTCAAGACTATTGCTTTTCATGAGAGATAGCAGGTGGCTGTTATATAGATTTGTCATGAAATGTTGCCCTAAATATGTATGTGGAGTGCTTCTCGGTAGCAGCGTTATGTGTGTAAAGATGTGTGTGTAAGCAAAGCCACCAAGATAACCGGCTAACACCGTCATGGAGCTGTGGGACACATGTCATACAGTAGAAATGATTGGGACATGACTGGACTTCAGTTTCCTCTCCACTTTACCCAATCATTTTGTAACATAAAAAAATATATTTATGATTTGCTTATTAAAATTATTAAATTACTTATTAATTCAATCATTATTAATTCCATATTTTTAATATCTTCAAACATGTGATCTGGCTCCAAACCCTTCCTCTGGATGACAATACTAAATGTACCCATACTTTTTCTTTTGCCAGTATAAATGTGTACACCACCTGTTAAATGACATCTACTCTGACCCCGAGACCAGAGTTAGATTGTCCCATCCACATTTTCAATGCTTCCTACGCCCATGCCCACTCTCACTCTGTCCTCCCTCAGGCTACAACCACCCTGCTCTCCTCAAACTGATGTCCAATCCAAACAATCTGGTAGGTCTTCCACATTCAAGATCATTTGTATCATCACTACAGTGAGAGTATGAACTGGTGTTGTTGTGTATTGATTTGCTATAGTGTATGGTGGTCCAGCTTTTACAGTAAGACAACCACAGTTATACAATTCAGCCATATTTGAATTAAGATGCTCCTGGTTTCGACTGTTCCACTACTGTCCTAGTAAAGTTTAACTCTAAAGAGGATTATCCCAAAATACTACCAAATAACAGGCTGTGGTGCTTGTGGAATCCTGCACTAATCTAAGGGCACCATGGGGAAATAATAATAATAATGCATGACATTGTGGCTCAGTGGAGTACTGCATTAAGCAGTCACTGATGTCAAATCATTTCAGAATTGAATTTGTACTTTATTTGGACAATAGGTGATGTATGTAAATCACACAGTGATGCTGTGGTCAATGAATGGAGCTTACATGTTATTTACCCTACTTTAAATGAGCAACCACGTCACAGTGTAGTCGGGTAGGTGAGAGCAGTCAAAGTGAATGGATTGCTGAGTGTCCCTTCATATAACGTTTTAGTTGTGCTTGTTCAGTGTTGTCTGAAATGTGTCTGTGCTTTCTGTTTATCTTTCAGAGTACTCTTGTGAACCGACCCGCCCTGGGAATCCTGCCTCCGGAGAACTTTCCAGAAAAACTCACTGAAAGTCTTCTCTCAGTTAGTAACATACACACAAAGTTCAACATATTGAACAGTTGAGAGATAATGGTGTTAATATTGTTGTAAGAAAAGTGTATTTAATTATATGCATATTTGACTTATAAAGATAAACAACAGTAACACAAGTCTTCCCTCCTGTCAGGTGGCTCCCAGTGGAATGGCTCGTGTTCAGACAATGGCCTGTGGCTCTTGCGCCAATGAGAATGCTTACAAAGCAATGTTTATCTGGTACAGGGTGAGTGAGTGCTACTACTACTGCTACTGCTATTTCTGCTATTATTAGTGCTTCTACCCGGGGGCAAGACACTGAAACCCGGGTTGCTCCCCGGTTGCTTCACAGCAGCCCACTGCTCCAAAAAATGCTTAGGATGTGTTGAAAGATCACATTTCATTTATTAACTTTTATGTTTATGCCCATTGTAATAACTCCAACTCCATCCTCGAGTCTCGAGTTGCTAATCGGCTTAGAAATATGAACCTTTGCACAGAACAGGAGGTCTTGGCCCGGAGATCCACTATCTTTTCTCTGGATATCTGCTGGTTACACCATAACCCTGGAATATTGTTCGTTGTCCCCAGAGGTTAAATCATCATCAGACAGACTGCCGCTGGGTAGTGACATTGTCAACCATCTAAATCTTACTCTGGATGTTCACTAAAGAAAGATCAGCCGGTTGTCTGACAGCTCGGTCTGAACATAGACAGTGAACCAGCCTCTGACTGATGAGCCAGCAGGTAGCTGTGGTAATGATAGCTTTATAATGACAACTGGATGCAAACTGTTGTACTGCTGCAGAGCAGCGTGGCAGGGACACTGTGTGTGTGTGAACAAGTTAACAGAGCCTCTTCCACTCACCTTACAATAGACAAGATCAACATATGTAACCGACATATGTAAGGCGACCGTATACAACAAAGATAGCTACAAAACGAGTAGATGAAAAAAAATACATGATGAAATGACAAATGTTTTACTGACGTAAACTAGATTAACATTTGACTAACACAAATGTACATTTAGACAAAAGACTCAAACAAAATCTGAATCAGGCGCCGAAATCTACACTGGAGGTCAGGCTCTAAAAGTGCTAGATCCAATCCAATCTATTAGAAATGTGTATTCTTCAACACAACTGCAATAGAACCTTTCAGACACAGTTCCTCCAGAGCAACAGGCTGATAGTACTTCCTATGACAGTAAACAGAGCTTTCTGTGAGCCCCTTTTAAACACTGATTGAGCCTGATGAATTCATTAAAAGTGCCATTTAAATTTACATACAACCCTGATGTGCTGCAAGAACTTTTATTTTCTAATTGGTTACATAGTGTACACCATTTTATTTCTTAAATATGTATATTGTTCTGTTCTCAAGATAAATATCTGATGAAATAAGAACTTAGATATGATCTCAACAACCAAATGTAAATGTAGCTTCATCTGTGTGTGTTTGCTGTAGAACAAGGAGCGAGGCCACAACACACCGTCTGAAGAAGACCTCAGCTCCTGCATGATAAACCAGGTGGGTGTAAGAACGTTCACTACATATCAGAATATTTTGACATTTCCAGATATATTCTACTAAATATGTGCGTCATCCTCTTTGTCTTTCTCTCTCTGTTTTTCTGTCTCAGGTCCCAGGTTGTCCAGAACTCAGTATTTTATCTTTCATGGGAGCTTTCCATGGAAGAACCATGGGTATGTTATCGATCGCTTCTATTTTGACTTTTTAGAAATGTTGTTGATGTTAGAATTACATTTGGATTACAGATTTTGAATAATCATCTTGAGTGTGGCTCAGTATCTGAGGGAGCTTTGAAACAATCCAAACTTTAAGCTTTCTGCAGGTAACACAGTTCAAGTTACGTGAATAAACATTTAGATTAAAAGTCTGTCTGTGCTTGGTCCAACAGTATCACAGAATTTAATATTATTATCTTAATTAGTTAGTGAAAATCGCCTTAGTCCCGGAGTAGGAAAACCATTGGTCACAGGCCGCTGAGTTCTGATCTGGTATAACCGCGGCCAGAGTCATGTCATACTCAACATTCTGCTGCTCTGAAATTGTCTCCACGAATGAAAAGTGTTTTCATTCTCTTCATTCCAGTCACTTCTTTTCTATTGGTGGTAAACTACTGTCAATTCAACTCAACACGTCAACACAAGATATAAACCTGCAGCACACCAGAAATACTACATGATGAACAACCATTGAACTATAGTGGCTGAGGTATTATTGCAACATCATAGATTCATGGCTAACACAATCTTTTTGCCTTGTTAAGGTTGCTTGGCAACGACACACTCTAAAGCGATCCACAAGCTGGATGTGCCATCATTTGATTGGCCGATCGCTCCGTTTCCCAAACTGCAGTACCCGCTGGAGGAATTTACCAGAGAGAATGCACAGGACGAGGCTCGCTGTCTGGAGGAGGTAGGCTGTGTGTGTAGAGGAGAAAGCTGGGATGGCGATTATTTAGTTTTTGTTTTCTGGGATTAACCTGACAAAAAGTCATCCAGTCACACAGTCAGCCAACACAAAGGTGCTATGCCTTAAATACAGTATATGTCAATTCACTCATACAACCTTAATAAAGTAGACTTTTATCCTAAGAACCTGTGAACAAAGAAATACTCCAGCACCATTTGCTTTCTAATTGTTAGATAAATGTATTAACATTATTAAAACTGAAGGTTATGTAGTTTGTACATGAAAAACTCAAAATATTCTTCCTCTTTATAAAAAGACAAATAAATACACATGTATCCAACAGGTGTTCAGTTCAGCTCATTCTCTATTCAAGCAGCTATTCAAACCAAATTCAGTTCATTTAACAGGCCAAAAACAAAAATGTCCACAGGAATACAGTTCAGCTCAAAGTATATATCACTCGTGCTGTCAAGGCACTAGTCGCACCAGCAGCAACTAAAAGAAGAGGAGGGTGAGCTGGATGATTGAACATGTTCAATGTCCACAGTTCAGCAGTAATTTCAATACATGTTATAATGTAAATTCAATCATCCGTTCATATCGCAACTGGCAGGCTGTTACTGTTTGCTGTGATGGTGCTGGCACTTTGTGATGACGCGTCCCCGCAGTATGCGTGTATAAGAGCAGGATGCAATACTTGTTCCATCATGATATATTGCAGAAACAAACATTACATCTCTCTTTGTTGACTGGACAGTGGCTGGAGCATTGGGTTACCTTCCCTGCAGACTTTCTTTCATTAAATGTATGTGCAGTACCTCAGTGCAGCTAATAGCCTGTGTAATTATGCTTAACTGTGTGAAATTCATCTGGCCATTTGTTAAGTGCCGACAGGACTTGCAAGTGTTTGATCAAGGAATCCAACTTGTGTGTATTCACTTGTTGATTCAAAAGCCTAACTTCCATGGTTGTGCTAGAAAGATAGCCCATAATGATCTATAGTGATATTTAAAGCTTTGGTTGAAAAATGCAACCTCTCTCTCTCTCTCTCTCTCCCCCCCCCCCACCAGGTGGAGGACCTGATCATAAAATGGAGACAGAAGGGGAAGCCTGTGGCTGGGATTGTGATTGAACCAATCCAGGCTGAAGGGGGAGATAACCACGCCTCCCCAAACTTCTTCAAAAGCCTCCGCAACATTGCACGCAAGGTAACAGTGATCACTATGGCAACAGATCCTTTAAAAGGGCGTTAGCTTGTTGAGCCAATTGCATCAACTGGGAAGAAATACTGTAGTGCTGGACGATATGAAGAACTCAAATACTGTATCAGGACAATTTTAAACAAAAACCTCGACATCGATATTGTGAACATATTGTAGGGTTGATTATTGGTGCTTTCATAAAATATAGTAATGTGGACATAATGACTAAGTAGGTGAAGGCAAATAAACTCCTGGAGCAGTCTGGTAAGGTCAGAAGATGACATCAAGTCACTATTATGAAGCCTTTAAAACCAAGAAAAGACACTTGTGTCATATTGTGATGTCCAAAATCTAAGACGACATATAGTTTCATATCACAATGTCAATTTAATATTGATATATTTCCCAGCTATAGTATACTGGTTCACTACCCTCAGACACCACTTTGTTGACATCAAATTATTATTGAGTTATGCCTCATGATGGCAAAATAACACCATCTCACTAAATAGAGAAGTAATGAAATAGTTTATACTAGATTGGACTGCATGTTATTATAGAACAATGTGATCTGACTGAATTCAGATTGAGCATAGATTGAGATCGTTGAGCTCTGTAAGTGCTCTCTACCACAAAGTGTATATTCACTTATATACAGTGCAATGAGTACTAATGAATTTACTTTATAGAGAAGTTGATCAGCATGCCAGGTAACAAAAAAAGTATTTTCGTAGGGAATGAAAATCCCCCAAAGCACATGATGAGCCAATCATACAGGGAGGCAGGGGAGCCCCATAAGAGCTGGAACACTTTGAGCCACATGAACTGGAGGAAGGTCACTAATGCCAATGATGCCTGTCACAGACTGTGTTCAGAGAAAGGCACACTCTTCTAGGACATGGTTTTAAGGCATAGATCCAGCCCACATTCGACACTGAAACTGGGTCTGGTATTGTCTGAAGAAAGTCTTGTCAAAAGAAATTTCATTTATATTACATGTATTCATGTGTCTTGTACAAGCCAAGCCACTGTAGATCTAACTTCCGAGGATAAGTGCCTCAATACCTGCCTCCATGTTCCAGGAGGCTCAGAGTGACGGTAGACGACTTGACATTCATTATGCAGATCCTAGTGAACAAACAATAGTGACTTGGACGTAAAACTGAACCTGAACTGTTGCGAGCAGCTACAGGAAGCCAGTGGACAGTACTGAAAAATGTTTCTTTGTCCCACTGTAACTTTGCTGCTTTGAACCAAACAATCTTATATTGTGTTTTGGTCAAACTTTGTGTTTTTGATACAAGCCTTTAGATTCCTTGTGAAATGTTATATTTGGACTGTAGCAAAGTACACCATTGTACATCAACACTGGTCCAGCTGCTGGGATTCTGCCGTTCATGGTTGTGGTCCTCATAACTGACATGATAACATCAGTGTCGTCTGGTCCTGAGTCAGTATTCCTCCTTATGGAGACTTCCTACTCGAGCTTCTTACCCATTGACTCTCCTGTCAATGAGTGAAAAACTTCTAATTCCCTTCCTTTCCTCCTACTGCTTTCATTATCTCTTTACCTTGTTCACTTCTCCGTAGCTCACTCTGTTAACCCTTTACCTCCCCAGCATGGCTGTGGTTTCCACGTGGATGAAGTCCAGACTGGTGGAGGGAACACAGGAAAGTTGTGGGCTCATGAGCACTGGGGCATGGATGACCCTGCTGACATTGTGTCCTTCAGCAAGAAGCTTCTCACTGGTGGCTACTACCACAAAGACGAATTACAGGCTGATAAGGTTAGTCATTGTTATATTGGTCATATTTAATATACTGTATCATATACAAGTTTTCTGTGATGTGTTTCAGATTTGATCAAGACAAACGGTCAAAAGCCCTGTTAGGAGCCTGTAAATGTCCAAAATACCCCAAAGTATGGATCAAACCACATACTGATGATCTAGCTATTCTTGGAAGTTTCTCCAGTATTGGGTCTAATCACGTTGGTGCTGCTAGAGAAACTGGGCGTGGTGAAGATAAAATCGAAAGGGTTCATCATCTAGGCAGCATGAATGGGCTGAGTCAATGTAGTAGCAACCCACCCATAGCCACAGCTCTCCAATCAATATTGTAGTTTCTTAGATCACATCCAAAAGTTGGAGGATCACCAAAATCATTTGCTGTATATTTATAAGTATAATACCTGCAAACCCGTTGTTTTTAACTTGTTATCTGAGCTAGGAAATAATGAGATCAGTCGTGTGTGTGCATCTTTGTGTCTGTGCACGGCTAATCTTGCATACAGCTGCATCAAACTGCATTATATTTTAGGTGCTCGTTTATGGCTGCATGCTCAAGGACCTCTCATGGTTGCAGTGACTCAGACTTTCTCAAAACACCTGCCATTGATTGACTGCTGACTCACTGCCATTGGACTGTCTCTTTTATATATTAAAAGATGTTTGGGAGATCGGTTTTTGATTACAAGTGTGTTTGCTTGTGTATCTGTTGTCTTTTTTCAGCCGTACCGCATCTTCAACACGTGGATGGGTGACCCAACAAAGAACTTGCTCCTGGCTGAGGTTCTCAATGTGATTCGCAGAGAGAACCTTCTGGAGGAGGTGACCCGCTCTGGAAAAGCCCTGCTAAACGGCCTTTATGAGCTACAGGTAGTGTGTGTGTGTGTGTGTGTGTGTGTGTGTGTGTGTGTGTGTGTGTGTGTGTGTGTGTGTGTGTGTGTGTGTGTGTGTGTGTGTGTGTATGTGTGTATGTGTGAATATGTAACGGTGCACTTTGTTTTATTTGCGCCAAACTAGTGAGGTTAGCGGATCACAATCTATGGTTTACATGGATTTTATTGTTGGGAGTATAGCCCTGCCTCTGTTTCTGTGGCTCTGTCTCTGAGAACAGGTCTGATCTCCTTCATCACACACACACACACACACACGCACACACACACACGCACACACACTGTCAAGCCTACTTAGCCACATATCTCAAAGTGAGCAAATTCTTGTGTTTTATCACGCCAGTGAAAACGTTGAAAACATGCCTGTTCAGAACGAGCTGAATGTTGCTGCTTGCAGATTTCTGGAGAACCGCAACTTCACACTCAACTCTGCGCTTTCTTGGTCCTCAGCAACACACCTGCCATGACATACTGTGTTTCATCACACATGTTTAGATATTAAAATTATTGAATTATGTTACTGTTCTAACTCATTGTAACTTTAAATAACATACAAAAGGCCCCAAGCTCTTGAAAAACATGCAACTCAACGTTTTACTACACTGTGTAATTCTACTACATTTACCTGACAGAGAGAAATGTTATTGGCTACGTTGCAGATTCAGATTTGACATACAACATAACCTACGTGTGTGTGTGCGGGTGTGTGTGTGTGACATACATGACCTTCATGTACATGTATGTGAACATGACCTCCGTGCGTCTGGTCCCCAGGCTCAGTACCCCGGCCTATTGAGTCGAGCTCGAGGACAGGGGACCTTCTGTGCCATTGATATCTGTGATGATGCAACACGCAGCAGCATCCTGCTCAAGGCCAGAGACAAAGGTATGAAGTACACCACCATTTCTTATTTACAGAGTACTTCTGCTTAGAACTCACCTTCCTTGGAGTACCAAAATGATGAAGTGATGACATTTGGACAGACATGGATGTAAACTGCAACATGACAGGCATACAACTTTTCTAGTTGTTTTTAGGGAGTTGAACAGTGACAGCTCTAATCTCACTGTTAATAACTCCATCAAATAGACAGTTTACATCATTACACTGTCAGAAAATGTTGATATTGATATTAATTGATACTGAATGAACAGGAATAGGCTTTTGTGTTCAACCTTATGAAGGTGGATGACAGATCATTGATTGAGCTGTGTGGATACCCTGTAACAGTGTTTGTCATTGACAGGTGTCCTCCTGGGAGGGTGTGGGGATCGATCGATCCGTTTCCGTCCAGCTCTGGTTTTCAAGGACTACCATGTGGACATCTTCCTCAACATCTTCAATGACGTGTTGGCCCAGCACAAATAAATGGTGACCCTCAAGGAGCCTGACTGACACTGCATGAGTTAATCCAGAATGGAGGGAGGAAACTCCAGACAGTCCATGTCATGATAAGCACAATCCACACAATTACTCACACAGCTATCTCATATATCCTCTGTTTCAGATCCAATAAGCCAATCTTCATCCCCTTAGCCAGAAAAGATGATGATGATATTCTCATGCTTTTGCTGCCATAAAGGTGTACCCAGAAAAGCATCCAGGTGCAGTAACTAGGTATCAGTAACTGAGAATGTTCATGTTTCTGTAAAATGAATCTGTGGAAATGTCTCCAAACTCCAGAATCATTCTCATCTCTTACATGTAGACTGAGTTGACCGCTGGATGAAGTCATGCCAGATTGTACATCATGTCAGCAAATCTAGCTGCTACTCCTCCCCCTACGCCCTTGTGATGACTCTGTGTTGCTCTTAATAGGAATGACTTTTGAAATGTTGTAGCCCAGAAAAAAATGTGAATCTTAAACGGACCATGACAATGTCATAGATTGTTTAGTGCCTGCATGTCACTTAAATGTGCTAATATTGTTTTCTTTTCTTTTTTAGTGGCTCAAACGGGAGCAGCCATTGGTAACCTTAGTTGATCTAAAATTCTGAACACATTGACTTGACTCTTGAACAAAAGCTTCATATATTGCCAAAATTATATTTTGAAAACAGATTTACTTTTCATTTTCACGCCACACTTTGTTATCATTTCATATTTAACACTTCTCATGTGTGACAGAACAGCCAGTTGGTGTAAATTCAGCATGCAGGAAAACTGATCATTTTCAGTTTGCATCAAGCTTCAAAATCCTTCTTCAATTCAGACTGATTATGGGTTCACAGGCCTTCGGCCTCTGTGGGGTCGTTCACACAGAGGAGATAAACCATGACCTGGATGACTGAGAATCTTCTAGCTGTTAGTGTCAGGCCTGTTAGTAATCCGTCTCATCCAAGGCGCAACAATGAGCCATTCCACACTTAAAACAAATGTCACCAAGCAACACAAAGGTCAGATCTAAAATGCGTTGGACGTGTTTTCAAACAGTATTTTTTGATTTCTCAAGAGAAAAGACTTCAAATATATAGATTAACTGACTGGTTTGACAAATGCGCGTCTTTTTTTTAATGGGAATTGTGCCAGACTGCTACTGAGTGGATGAGACAGACTCAAACAGGGTTGGCCTGTTAGCAAACTGTAGCTAAGTTGCAGAACTTGAACTTTGAGCACAAGTCCATTGAGAAGCAATTAGATCATAAGTAATACAAAGATGTAGAGCATAAAGGCTTAAACACCGTCACAGCACAACTTTTTCTTAATATTTGTAGAATTCTTTTTTGTAACTCTGCCCAAGCTGTTGTTCTACTGATTCTGTAGAACACTTAAAACCTTCATCGGTGTCTGAATGTTCCATGGAGCTTTTAGGCAAGTGTTACAAGTGTGTAGCAGTTCAGAAAAGGTGTTATCATTAATTTATTTCTGATTATTAACTCACTACAGTCATTATGTTCATATATATATGAATATTATGTACATTTTTTACATTCATTTTGCAGAAATTATATCCAGTAAGCCTAATGTAAATTTGTTCCACATAGTTCACAGGGTTAGTGAGTCTTGTATAAACATCGATTTTAAAGGACATGTAAAGGAGTAAGAACTGCAGGGTGTCCATGTGAGCACAATGGTGATGATGACAACAGTGCCGTCTCCTTGTTGTCAGTCAGTGTTCCATGAATCCACGACGACCTTTAATCTTTTTGACATGAACTATTATCACTTGTGATCTGAGATAGATGATTATTGATGTAATTATTTTAGATGGCTCTAACTGTTGTCTATAAAACATTCTGTCCATTTAATGTAAGAAATAAAAGAAGTTTTGATTAACCTAGTTGAGTTTTTATTTCTTGAGCATGAAAGCTCATTCAGCCCTTCCTATCTACATAGTCCACTTTGACCTGAAAATATGATTCAAAAACAGTGTTTATTTAAAATGATATGAATGTCGAAGTGTCTCTTTTGCAAGCCTGAATGTTCTGAGGTGAAGAAAGACTTTGGGGGGAAGGTCGTTAAAAATAAAGCCTGTCTACCTGCCTACCTGCCTACCTACCTGCCTGTCTACCTAACTGCCTGCCTGCCTGTCTACCTACATCCCTTTCTACCTACCTGCCTGTCTGTCTACCTACCTTTCTACCGGTCTAGCTACCTACCTGTCTATTGGCTGTCTACCTGCGTACCTACCTCCCTACCTACCTACCTGTCTACCTACCAGCCTATCTTGTTAACATCCAGCCTATTTTTGCTCCTTTCTCTAATGTTACCTACCCAAGCTCTAAATATCAGCCAAAAAGAAAAGTTGTGCTTTTGACTGTAAACATGTATTCGTATATTTAAAGGATGGAATGGAGCTCGAGATGCTACAGTTATATGTCATGTGCTGTCACCATTCCGCTATCACAGCATTCCTAATGGTTATGTTTACATTTCTGACATAAAAAAGTTAACACATTTGTGAATTCTCCATACATCCAAACTGCTCATAACCATTGACTGAAATAGTTTGGAAAGGTAATACTCCTTTAACATGTAGTATTTAAGTAGGTGTTGACGTAAGGGAAGAAAACGAATAGGCTGTGAACCTGTAAGTGTTTCTTGCAGAATTCAAGTGATCTGTAAAGTGAATTCATTATATTTACACTGATACTTCCGCGACAGTTTCATCGGCCTGTGTACGTTTGGATAGTTTGTTTTATCATTAAATTAAACTATCAAAACGTTGCAACTCCGATTTGTTTGACTTCATCATGGATGTGTTTAAAGAGAAGCTTTTGCTATCTCCTCGGTTGTAATCGGCTACTCTCGTCAAGTTTCGAGGTAAGACGCAGTAGTCCGCTTTGGCGTGACAACGTGGCGGTTAACAGCCAATAAGAATTTATCCAAAAGTATTTCACGAATGTGTCCTACTCCTTATTGGTTAGAACCCCCTTCAGGGCGTTGGTCATTGGGTATCTGAACAACAAGGCCCGCCTCCCTGACATTGATATTTAAAGGTACAGAGTGCCAACGCGGACGGAATTGCTGCTCAAACTGCGAAGGGAGGTGTCGCGAGAAGCTGCCAAGAATCTGGTGAGTTAACTTCTTTCTTGCCTCTAAAACATTACATTAGAATAACTCTGACTAACAGTATCATTTGTGCTTTTGTAGCTGCGCTGTTACACAGCTGATGAACTTCTAGCAACATGAAGGAAAAACTGTGAAAGTGTGTTTAATGATGGGTTCATGTAGACTGCAAGGCTAGAGGAAAATAAGACACTATTTACAAGTCATTTCATTTTATGAATTGTTTGAAAATGTCAACATTAATGGAAGAGAATGTTTATAGATTGTATCTCCGTTTTTAACTTTGTGATGACACACTTCCAGTTATTTTAGGATTGATGGGGGCTGAAAGATTCTCTTTCTGACCCCAGAGAGTCACTGTCAGTAGAATGATCCAGGACATGTTCTTGTTCCTGTACTATTGTACTTTGATAATTAAAAGTATTTTTAGTAGGTTATTATGCTGATGAGGTGGTCGTAGTCGGCCTTCTTCCACAAACCCATGTGGATTCACGCAAAATAAGCACCTTTGAGTTGAATGTGGGTAAGACTAAGGAAATTATCCTATTTTTGCCAGGCAGGATTTCATTGCAGTTGTAGAAAGTAATGTCTTGGTACAGTTGTAACTGCTGTCTACCAAACTTAAAACTTTTATAAAGAAATGCACGGACCATTTCCTTTCCTCAGTAGACTCCTCGGAGTCTTTACAGAACTTTCAATGAGAGCGTGCTAAATACCTTCCCTATTTGATCACCTGAACTCCAGGCTCAGGATAAGGTGCTTGGCCAACAGAAGAACAGGTTAACCCCAGATGGGTCAGAGTGAACTGTATACCCTCAGCAGTCACCTCTGGGCCTTTATTCCCTCAGTTGAGACTGTGACCTCAGGGAGGCGCTGTAGACTCTAGACTTTTATTCCAAGCATTTCAATCAGCAATGTGAATGGAAAACAGAGGTCATGCCTCAAGTATTATGCTTATGTTATTGATAAGCGTGTGTACTGTGCTTGAAACTCTTTAAACTCGATTTTTTGGGATATGTTCTTAATTTCTGACATCCCCCTCTCCCCTTCCCTCAAACACACACATCACATTTCTTGTCCCGTCGCCCCCCCCCCCCCCCACCCCCCACCAGTCAATGATGAGGATGATGTTGAGGTCCCTAGCCTCCCTCTGCTTCCTGGCTGCTGCTGCCTTAGCCGTCCCTGCTCAGGAGAAGCGCATCCTTCACCAGGCTGATCTGAGTGGCCGCGCCCATGACGATGCTCACGGCTTCCAGTACGACCATGACGCCTTCCTGGGCAAAGAGGAGGCCAAGACCTTCGATCAGCTGACCCCCGAGGAGAGCAAAGACAAACTAGCGTAGGTTTTACTGACCTTCAGCATGCTCTTTCTACACTGGCCACTGCAGCAACACTCACAAGCTTCAGGGTTCATTTATTGTACAACACAGTGTTGCTCAATGAAATACAGGCGGAGGCCTTTATCCTACACAAGAAAAAGACAACACAACTATAAAAGTACACTCGTAAAGTGGATGCCATGCCAACTGCCAATTATTCCAAAACTCCAATAGACCGAAAAATGTCTCACTGGACTGAAATTCCATTGTCCTGTTATCCCAAAAACAAAGGCCCATTGCTCCAAAAATACAAACTCTCGGTGCAGCAAACAGAAGCTCATAGTTAATTATTATTCAAAGGCATTAGCCGCCCTACTCTGCCTCTGGTTGACTTTCCCTGATATTCTCACCCTAAACCTAACCACCCCAACCAACGAGTAATAAGAGGCAGAGTGGCGGGTCATGCCGTCAGTAGGAAAACAAATCGTTAAGATACAGTGACGTCATTCTGCATAATATTTAATAATATTTAGCCATGTGCTTATGTTGTGTGTATTTTTCGGAGCAATGGCCATTTGTTTGTTGAGGGAAAACAGGCTGTTGTACAAATGGGCTCTCTGTCTAATGGGACATCTTTTGGGCTATTGGGGTTTCGGAGTAATGGGCTGTCCCTGTTGAGTGTAGATGTCTGCCAGGTGTGTCTGCAATAACCACTGCTGTAATGTTCGATTGAATAGATACAAACCAGCCCCCGTCTAGACTGCAAGGGTGTGAGATGAAAACACAAACTGTAGAGCATTTCTTTAGTTTTTACATTTGCATCAGGAGGAATGTAAACAGCAGCAACACAAAGTTTTGCTTATAACAAAGGTTTGTACTTGTGTGTTTTTACATATTCATCAGCTTTTTCTTTGGTTTTTCTTTTGTACTATTTGGGTTTTGTGTGTATTTGGGGTTCTATTTCTAATGCATGGAGGGAGCAGATGCTTCCAGTCACCCTTATCCTTAACTCTGACCCCATCTCTCCCTACAGGAAGATTGTGGAGCGCATTGACACGGATAAGGATGGCTACATCAGCCATGCAGAGCTGCACAACTGGATCAAACACCGGCAGAGGAGGTATATCGCGGAGAATGTGAACAAACACTGGAAGGACTACGACAAGAACCAAGACGGAAAGATAAGCTGGGAAGAGTACAAAAACACCACCTACGGATACTACCTGGGTAATGCTGTGTAAAAGATGACTCTTCCTCTCTCCCTTTTCCTTCTTTACTTCTTTCTTCTTTCTTCCTTTACAATGCCACCTCAAGTTCCATTTGTTAGCTGTTCTGGAGCATTCACAGCATGATCTTCACAGAACAACAGAATGCCCGTATGGCTGAAATATGAAGTGTGATTTTCAGACGAGGAGTTTGATGACGTCGAAGACAAGGCCACCTATAAGGCCATGCTTACCCGGGACGAGAGGCGCTTCAAGACAGCTGACCGAGACGGTGACGGTATCGCCACACGTGAGGAGTTCACTGCCTTCCTTCACCCGGAGGAGTACGATTACATGAGAGACGTGGTAGTGCAGGTAGACCAACTCTCTAAGCAGCAGGAACTTTGGTGATAAGATGATGAAGTGTTTTTTTTTTACCATGGTATTAATGTGGCTCCATGGATGGCAAAGCCAGGGGTGAGATATGTTTCATGCTTTACAAGCATAAATACACGTTTGCAGCTGATGTGTATCTGTTTGCATAGATTTCCACATCAATATCGTTTCCCAACCCTGTGAGCCCTGGGGAGGCTCCGTACCTCGGCTCTACACAGCACATGTGATTACTGTGAATATTACTCGTGTATTCACATAATGTTGTATGTTTTCTGCCTGTAGCCTGACATCTGTGATTCGTTTGCATACCAGTGAAATGGTTGTGTCAGGTTACCCTTCATCGCCCCCTCCTCCTCACACAGAGGAGGAGGAGGGGGCTTGACTTGTTCAATGCATTAAGTATCAGGACTGGACCACTATGAGCACTACATCATTTTCTCATGTAGGAAACCATGGAGGACATCGATAAGAACGGCGATGGCAAGGTCGACATAGCTGAGTACATTGGTGGGTGTTTCCCGTGTTCTCTCAGACCAACCACCCCCTCCTCTCCTAAAGCTGGAGGACGTCTGTCCTAAATGTGTGTGTGCTGCTGCGCCTCCACAGGTGACATGTATACATCAGAGGATGGGGACGGCGAGCCGGACTGGGTCCAGACAGAGAAGAAGCATTTCTCCGAGTTCAGAGATGCCAACAAGGTAAAAGCTACAGTAAAGCTGCAGTCGCAGCCTTTGTAGTAAAACTATCAATATGACTATGTACAAATACTCTGTTACAAGTAAATGTCTTACATTTAGGATTAGATTTGCGTTAAGCAAAAGTACAAAACAATTATCAGCAAAATGTAGTTTAAGTACTCGTTCCTTTCAGAATGTTTTAATGAATATTATAACTGAAGCATTAACACACGAGCAGTATTTTAATGTTGCAGCTGGTGGAAGTGGAGCTCATTTTAAGTACTTTATATACTGTTGGATAGTTTAATCTATAACTAATATTTAATCAATCACATGTTTTGTTTGTAAAGTACCTAGTTACTCCAGCTGATGAAAGTAATGTATGGACATTTAGTAGACCGGAAATATAACTAAGAACATAAAGTGGAAAGTTCCAGCTTCACCGTTGTGTGTATTTTTTACTTCAGATGTCTGTGTGCATCCTCTGTGCCCGTACTTACAGTTGCTTCCTCAGTAAAGCAGTTGTGTGTTGTACAGGATGGCTACCTGGATGCTGGTGAGGTGGCCCACTGGGTTCTGCCGGGAGATGTTGACCATGCTGACAATGAAGCCAAACACCTGATCCATGAGACGGACACCGACAAGGTAGACCTGCCACTGCTTAAACCCTCTGCCATACACAGTCTTTGCCCACCATAGACTCTGAAGCACACTTCCATATTGACCATTTTCCAATAGCAGAATGTTTTCATGGATGGATTTTCACTTCCCTCCAGACAGACATTAAAGCCACAGCAGATAACTGAGCAGTACTTTATTTATCAAGAGAGTACATTGTCAGTGTGTGGTAATGCAGTTGTAAGCAGGGAGTATTGAGAAAACTCTCCTTGATGGTGCATTCAAAGATGCTTCAACATCTAACACAGTTAAAATATATTAAATGTATGAGCTCTCTCCTGGGAAAAATGAAACCCAGATGACATGGCAACAAGAGGATGAATATTGTACTTTCCAACTTCTACATTAAAAGGTTTGCAGCTGAGTTTGTAAAGTTTAATATTGAGGCCATAACTCAAGAATGGACATGATAACTATAACAATTTCACACAAATGTCTCATAGGATCAAATGATGAAGCGATGACATTTTGAGCATGCTTTTAATGAATGTTAGTGCATGTGAGCGTTCCCCACTGGTTAGCTCGTGGCTATCGCTCTGCACTGCAGAAGCGTAGCACCCACCCTCCGGTTCCACCTTTAGCTCTGTCACCACTGTTGCTGTTGTTTGCACTGTTAGCTCTGTTAGCTGTGCGTCGTCAGCTCAGCCCATGCCATGTTGAGAACTGTTGAGAGACAATAGATATGCTCCCAATCTTGTCTATAGCACCTTTAAATGCACCAAAGGACTTTTCAACACAGTCGCCCCTCGCAACTGCAATACCAAACAGTTGTATTGTAACTGACAAAGGTCAGTGGTTCGCTGTGTCTGCAACACGAGTTTCATAGTGATGAAACGGAAGAGAGGTAAGGTAGTAACTATAAATAGATAAACTATGGATGAACTAAAACCAGGACCTTACTACTCTCTCTAGTTTGAATGAGTAGAATACACACTGTACATACTACAATATCATGTATAATGCACTGGGCACTACACAATGTGCTGCACGGCAATGTAATTAATGTCAAGAATAAAAGTTAACACGGTGCATGTAATTGGGTAATTGTGGGTTAATTATTAACTAGCTTCTGTCTGTGTCTTGTTTCTCTTACTCCGGCTTGTCATCACCTCTTCTCTTTCTGTCAATCATAAACCAATAAACCAATGCTGGATGGAATCTGGTGATCAAACAACAGGACCAGAAAATGACCAAGAAGGAGATTCTGGCCAACTGGAACATGTTTGTGGGCAGCCAGGCCACCAATTACGGGGAGGACTTAACAAGGAGACACGATGAACTTTGATGAGCTGTCAGAAGCTCATTGGGAGAATATGGTTACCATGGTTTTGGGGTGGGGGTTCTGACTCTGGGGTAAAGGGTGTAATTATGTACCTTTGGTCACGCATGCACATACACACAGACACAATCCATTCAAATTCAGCATTCACTCACATACTGTGTATGTGAATACAGACGCTAAACTTCTCTCTTTGCTTCATTTACATATCCTCATGGGGTTTTTAACTGAGCTGACACATTCCTGTTGTCTGATGAAAACTGTGTATCTCCACAATTACAAACTAAAGAAACTGTGGATAATGTCCAACATTCACTGGCATCCAGCTGACAGTTATTTTTCTATGAGCCTGAGAGGTTCAATCGTAGTCCCAACACATCGTGTTCTAAAGACCAGCAAACATTGAGATACTGAGTTTTTACCTGAGGTGGTTACATTTACCAGAAAGCATGTGAACAGTTGCTCTCAAGAAGTGTATGAAGTGACTTCAGGGGGTTTGACTATTAAAGTCTTCTTTTTTCTACAAATGCAGTTTTTTTGTTATTTATTTGTGGATATTATATTGTGATTATGAGAACAGTGTAGCTCTCTACATGAATAGGAGGTGATTTTCTGGTTACTGGCATATTTCTGACTATTTTCCTACAATATGACATTTAGTCTGAAGGTGTTAAAGCAGATGTACAGATATTTATCAACTTTCAGCAGACTCATATTCATACATCTCTTCATGTTATCAGTGGTCCAGAAGAATACTTATATTTCATTTAAAACACAACAATCAGTTTTTGTTTTACAAATCTCATGTATTGCTTTGACCTTGTTCTTGATTATTTGTAATTTTGTGTACATTTTCCATATGATGATATTTACAGTATTGGAAACTACCACTTAATGAGTTAACTGAGCAGGTTGTGTGTCATAACAGGTACGGATTCCTTTACCAAAGCACAACACATTTTCAAGTCCTCTTCCAGCTCCACCAGTGTCCAGTCAAAAGAAATCCTTTCAGAGCCAGCAGCTCCTGAGAGAGGGTTACGTCTTAAAAAGTCCAACATGACCTGTTTGAGTTAACAGCTGAGAAAACCACCTAAATATACTTTTCCTGATCTGACCATTATCATTATTATTATTATGTAGTTACTTTAGTACCTCAGGCTTATGTTCAGCAGAGGCTGAGCCACCTTAATGTTTACTCCCCGGTACAGGTCAAGCTCCAGAAACATGGATTGCACGCTCCCATAATACAGTTTGATAGCGTCTTTGGCCCCTTCCTGTATGGTGAAGACATTTTTCAGACGCCACACCTCCAGATTCTAATGCATGCTTTCTGTTAGACATCTATTCTTTCAAGATCACGCTATTCTCTCAGCCACCGATGATTTTCACAGTCAGCAGTACTCTTGAGGATGAGTAAAATCATCTTACATTGACCTGTCCCACTTTTTATAGAGCATCACGAACAACACATAACAATTTACAACCACGATTGTGTTATAAAATTAAGCAGACATTTAAAGACAGCAGACAGAACTAAGTGAATATTCAGTAAATTAAGTAAAAAAAGCAAAATAACTATATAAGAATGTACAGAAGTAGGGAGGGGTTTTCAGGCAGGCTTTTGCCAACTCATCATTTAGGCTGTGTCTTTACCTGTCCCACTTATTCTGACTACTTTTCAGACTTAACTTTTCCTCAGTTACAATCGACCAGCCCAACTGAAACCCAGCTTTCATCTGTCAGAGACCAAACAGCAGTCAAACTGTGATTGTTGGTGACGCTCAGATATTAATCATCTATCTGCTCATTATTTCAGTCATCACATGTACTCCCAACGTACTAGCTTTAGGCTACTTGAGTACTTTCTTCAAAATAAAGCAAACTATTTTACACCAGGGTAAAAATTATGAAACATAAGTGTTTTCACCATTTGCTCTCATGTTAAATAGAAGACACAAAAAACGAATTTATGGGCAACCAATCTGAAGGATGTTTAAAAGTATTGTTAGTAATGTGCTTATTGTGGTTTTGTCTGTTTTTACCTTTATATTGATTGATTTCTATTACATGTTTATTATGTGCTGCTCTGTAACATCACAGCAGGTGTAGGGTGTGATGTGAGCTCAGTGTCTTATTGGTCATGAATGTATGCATTATATGGCCAGATGACCTAATAAAGCAGGACCCACCTGAAGGCCCTTATCAGGTCAGTTGATACAATCTTGCATCTCCTCAGCACCGTGTCAGTATCAGTATCTGATCTGATTAATGGAGCATATTCACACATCGTCAGTAAAGCAGCACAAACCAGGTTGGTAATCCAGCCTTGCTTTAAACTGGTTCATCGTGGTGTGCTTCCTCGATGAATGTCATGGGTAAGAAATATTGATGAAATGTGTCTTATGAAAGCAGCAGCTGAAAGAGCTTTCCTTTGTTTGGAGAGTTTCCACAATGAGAATTAGAGGTTTTCATAGAAACTAAATGAAGAGGCTACACGTGATAGATGGACTTCAGCTTGTGTAGCTTCAGACTGGTGAGAAGCTGACAAGTATTTTCAGATTAAAGTCTGGTGAACAAGTTAGTTCACCATTTACAGCTCTGTATAATATTTCTTTACAGTGTTTATTGGAGGATGTCCCCACTAGATGTACTAGACAACTATGAATATAAGTGACTGTCGGATATGAATGAATGTATTAGTTATGCAATTTCTGTTGCATGTCAGGTTGAGAATATATCAGGTCAAGAATAAAACCCACAAAATTCAGACGGCAGCTGGTGTTTTTTACCCTCTGCGGCTCATGTTAGGACAGTTTCACAAGCGGGGAGAGAAATACGGTGCATTCAGGTGACGTAGAAACGTGAAAGTCTCTCTAGAGTCCATTTGGTTTGCTGTTCTACTGTAGAAACATGACTCCATGAAGAGGACCTGCTCCCTGGGTAAATATGAAGGGCTCACTCTAAGCTAACAAAAATACATTCTTAGTTTTAAGTCATTTTACACTAATGAAAACAGTTATGAATATTATATTCCATTGCTGCTACACGGTTCAGCCATACACTACGGTTGGAACTAGTCTGGTTTGCTCCTCTAGCCTCTCAGGTTTTATATCTCTCTCTCTCCAATGGCTGAATGTAGAATAAAATATGTATTTATTTCCATATCTCTATCCCTCCCTGTCCTCTGCTTGTCAGGACGGCCGCCTGACTTTTTCTGAGCTGCTCAACAAGATGGCCGACATCATGACCAGCACCATCACCGACTACGGAGGGATGAGGGTGGACGAACATGATGAACATGATGAACTGTGAGAAATGAACCACAGCACAGGAGGAAAAAGCTTTTTCACGGTGTTTTGTTGAATACATCTTGCTCACAATGATAGTGAGGACATCCCGTCTCGCAGTTCAAGTATGAACTGACCAATAAGAGCAGCTTGCATTCTAGAGGCACTGTAAACGTGCTACGGTACATGTTCAGACACTACGACCGGATATGGATACTGAATTTTATCTGTGAAACTACAAACAATAAAAACATTGGTTTCCATATGTTTATGGTTTAATGAAAACAACTTGAAACTCTCTTGAATTGATCCTAAACAGCTGACATCAATTCTATTAACTTTTGTCAAAATAACGATATCATTGTGTCGAATGATTTAAAAGTCTCAAATATATCAATAAAGACAAACAATGACTAAAGTAATGTGCAGTTTAATGCCTGAAACCGGAAGTAACTGACCATCACAGACATTAACAAACTCAAACGGTTACATGTATCTCATCATCAGGATGCAACATTGAGGAGCTTTAGAATTACCAGCTGCACATCCTATGAAACTAATCCTGTGGCTCTGAACGTGAAATATAATTTGACTTTATTTATCTTTTGGAGCACATAGCAATAAATCAATGATCCATTTGATTCTACTCTCATGTAGAGCGTTATCGTTTATGCAGCGTTTCTGCTAAAAAGGGACAGGTTGAATCGTGAAGACCAGCTCTGCTCTATGAATGGAATCATTTGATCTTATCAGATCTGATCAGATCTTATTTGATCTTGGGAGACCAAAGACATAAACAGTACATCCTGATCTTATTAGTGAGCAGCATACAGCAGTAAAGGACCTGCTACTGTAAATGGGCTTTCAGACACAGATATCGAAGGAAAAATCTATGTTTTGAAAAGGTCAAATGACATTCAGGAGGGAAAGGAATTTCACAGTCTATGATGGAAAAAAGTTACCTACAGAAACAAGAAACATATATGCCAGCCAACAACCAAGGCCATTCAAATGGGTGAAAGCTGTCGACACTCTGTCCTCCGTCTCATACTTGCATCACTGGACGAGCCTCTTTGGCCCGGAGGTCAACTCCAGACGCAGCGAAGCCGGTTCCACCCTGTCAGAACACACAACACAAGGTCATATCCGACTACTTTGGAGGACTTTGGGAGACCAAAGACATAAACAGTACATCCTGATCTTATTAGTGAGCAGCATACAGCAGTAAAGGACCTGCTACTGTAAATGGGCTTTCAGACAGAGGCCATTATATGTCTCACTGAGTAATGTCCTCAGTGGACAGCAGCCGGGGGAAATCCCCACCCCCTCCCTCTATCCCCTCTCCATCACGTCAACAGCAACAACATGCTGTCTGAAAGCACCTCGAGAATCTCTTCGGTAGAATTCATGGAGCGATTCAAAATCATGGAGGACCTGGAGTCTCCCCCACGTAGAACTACACACGTACCCTCTGCATTGGTATGATGTCTCTGTCGGACAGCTTGTCTCCGGACACAGGATCAATCATGTCCTTCTTGATCAGCTTCTCCACACACTCCAGAGTCACCACCGTCCCTCTGAACACGGAACAGAGAGTCAGCTATGCTGCCAGAGAACACTGAACATGTGGACGTCAGAATGGAGGAAGACGTATGGACACTCACGAGGGGCGCAGAACAGCGCAGGGGACACTGTTGCCTAGGACGTCTCTGGTTACTGCACATACATACCTGTCCTAAAGAGACAAGACGGCATTATACCAATGACGTAGATCTGTTCACATCACATAGAACAGGACCGTGACGTCACTGCCTACTTTCTCAAATGGGATTTGCTGTTTCCCATCACCGTATCCACAACTATTTGGTTTTATGAGTTTAGAATTCCCACTATTTTTGCAGAATAAATTGTTTAGTTTATCTAAATTATCCAAGATGAATTGAAAACAGAATCCTCATTAGCCCGAATCAGTAGTGACTTGATCCTACTAACAATGTCTCTGATACCATCTAACTCTGTACTGTAGAGTCACAGTTTGTTTTGGGATTTGTTGACAATAAGAAAAATGTATTAAAACACCAGACCTATCCTTTTATCAGGAAACACACTGGCCATATGCACATCACTGTAGACATACTTTCATCCACTAGATCACACTTTTTATTTTAGTGAGAAATAAACTTGAGTTGGCAGCTGTCAAATCACCGTCCTTCTCTTTGTGTGTGCAGACAACAGACGTTACGACATCACCAGACACTAGATTGGTTTCAGTACAAGTAAAGTTCAGGAACAAGACCATCAGATTAAAGTGCAAATGATTTGATCTTTCACCACCTCTGCTTTCAGGTTAAATTACTCGATTTAAGTTTAACACAACTCATCATCAAGTAGGTTTCACAGTTTGCAGTGTGTATGCAGTAATGTTTGGTGAAGTTCTTCTAAGTTAGTAACAATGATTATCTGCTCCTGGGTGCTCGTGGGCATGAGCTAAGATGTGAACTAAACTGACCTGGCGGGTGAGCAGGGCCACTCGATCCAGGCTGGAGTCCAGAGGGGTGAAGCGCACTGTGATCAGCTCATTCATCTTAATGGGTCGTCCTGACATGGGACACAACACAGCCTTACTCTGACAGGGAGAGAGAGAAAAGGAGACATTTAATTCCACATAACACTACTTCAGTGTAGAAGTGGAGAGCTGAGATTGCAGAAGACAGGTTTCCACAGTCAGCCTGCCTTCTGCCTTTAAAGTAGTGTCAACATCAAACAGACAGATACACAGAACAAACAGAGGACATCATGACATTTAAAGCTAACAGGGGGGTGGGTGGACTGGTGGCAACCAGTCCACCCACCCCCCCACTACATATTTCAATCAAATTTCCTGAGTGTGAACAGTAGTGGTTTCTGGACATATGACTAATTTGTGTCACTTTTTTTTAAACCTTCTTTCCTTCGTAAATATTAAAAAGCAGGTTTGCTGAATGCTGCTCAGAGAACGTCTGGGGCCGAGGGAATAGTTCCTTGTAATCTATCTCGTGTATAGCAGAGATGTCGTAGTTTGAATCTACGTTTTTCGGCAGATGGAAGGATAGACAAAAGCCCTTTTAACCAGTGGTGGGCCGTCAGGGCCAGCAAGGCCTTCTCTGCTGGCCTAAACAGAATCACAAAGTTATAGCCATTTTATATTTTATCTTAAATACACTACATGCATTATAATTTATAAAAATATTTTTCCCATTATCTTATGTTCTCATTGCACAGCTACTGTCTTCCTCAGTTGCTCTGCTTCCAGTGCAGCTTGTTTTAAGTAGAGCTTTTATCCAATCAGATCTCACCTCTGTGTCTCTAGGTAAGAACAGAGGCCCGAGGCCTGCAGACTCTCAAGTGAATCCCTTTACAGTTTAAGTGAATGGGGACGATATTGTTGATTGTCATAGTCTTCAACCAATCAGATCTTTAGTTTGACATGTTGGGCGTATTCTTTGACGTGTCAGAGCCGGCTAGCTGGCCTACAAGTACGTCAGCATTACGTGCAGCTCAGTGTCCAGGTGCAGCTCTGCAGTGAGGTGCAGCGTGTGCTGTGATTGGTCAGTGGGCGAGCACGAGACTATTGCGAAACAAAACTTAAAGTAGCCATCAGAGGCTTAGTCGGAGTAGTAAGAGTTCAAATTGAAAGATATGGAAGAAATTATGACAGTTTTTGGTGTAGATTATTTATTTTTAATACATAGCTTTGTTTTTTTAACACTCAATGGCTGAAGGAGGAGAAACAGATTTGAGAGTTGGGATTTAACCGTGAGATTAAACTCTTTGTCAACAAAGAAAGGAGGATGGAGTTTGTCTTTAAGTGAACAGCATTTGGTAAGTCAACTGCGTTTGTTTTTTTACATCTAATATCTGAATGGCCCTCGAGTGTGTAGCAGAATGCGTGTTGATGCAGGTCTGCTGGGTTGATTTGTTGTCATATGAATATATGTGACTGGTTCTTGTGAGTTTGTTGTTGTCATTGTGTTAATTATATAGATTTGGACTATATGCATTGTCCGTTAATTACGAAGCATACCGTCATGCGCGGAGTTATTGTTTGTTAAGCTAGTTTAGCGTAGCCTCCCAGAAGTGCGGTGCCTCAGCTGTCTTGTTGTGTTTTTTTTTTGTTCCGGGTTCAGAGGTCACACAGCCCGTTGTCTGCTATGTGAGCGCAGTCCACCGAAAACATTATATTTCCCACAATTTAAGCTTCTGCATTTTCCAAATGCACTAGTATTATTCAAACGTATTGTTCGGTTCGTAAGCCTCGTACCGAACGGTTTAATACGAATATGTGTAGTTACACCCCTAGAAACAAATAACTGTAGCTGTGGCGCCATCATGAGGTTATTAGGAGGTGTTTCAGCTGCAGGACAGCACTTCAGTGCCAGGTATAAAATGCACGGCCCGCCACTGCTTTTAAGACATATATATGTAACACTGCTGGCTTGATCGGTTTGTTAAAATGATGGGTATTTGTCATCCAGACAGGTTTCTGTTAAATCTCCTGAAGAAATGCAATTTAATAATTACATACATACATGAGATTTGACCTCTGCATTTACATCCTAACACGGGGATCAGACCACCAACCTTCCATACGTCAGACATCACAGCACATTTACAGAAAGAGCCACCGTGCTTAATCAATGAACTCAGTTCATCATTGAAGTTACATCAGAGGGAGCACCATTAGTGTCAGGGATCTGAGAAGGTGGGTAGCGGAAGAAGACACTCACTGGCTTCTTGAGCAGAGTGGGCTTGGACACTGGTGTCAGAGAGGGGATCCAGAAACTGGGCAGGCTCTGGCTGGAAGAGGCAGCTGGACCAGCAGTGGAGGATTCTGCTGAGCTGCTGTCTGTCCTGCCCTTCTCACCTCCTTTGTTCAGTCCTGAAGGGAAGAGGTGACAGTTTCTACTCTCTTAATTCGTTGTTGTAATTATGACTGGGAGCATGAGACAAGTACAACTTCGTTTCATTGTGCAATCCTGTAATGACAATAAGTAATCCTTGAAGATGAAGACATGATGTCAAGGCTAAAGATACGGTTTCCTGTGTACATGCATTAATGCCAGATTATTTTTTATCTGCACCAAAAGTTTGCTTTTACTGCATCATTTGATGCATCTCTCCTTTCTAGGTTCTGGCCAACGTCTATATTCAGTTTGACTGAGACAGTAAAATAACAACAGAATATTTGACATGGACAGTCAGTGTCATTGTGAAGAGGACCACTGACATTTTCAGCAAACCGATATAATGTAGTTTGAGCCAACTTTCCCTTTTTTATTTTAAATTGATGGAAGTTGAAAAATAAAGAGACGTGTTTCAATGTGTTGTATGCCATTTGAGCTGCCTTTCCCTGCACAGTAATGTCCAGTGAAACTACTTACTCATGCTCAGTTTCCTTACGGAAAGTGCATTGGATTTCTGCAAAATACTCGTTTTATAATATTAGGCGACATCACACATTCAAACAAGACCTTATTAATATACGATGTGCAACATACTTTATTTATTTAGTAAATTAAATGTGAGAAATGATTTTGTCAACTAAGTTAAATAAACTAAAGTAAGATGTGTAACATTACTGTTTGGCATCTTGAAACACCACCCGTCATGTAATCATTTCCAGAATTTACTACATGTTTTCATCTCAGAAATATTCATCTTTGATCCGTATATGTTAGGTTTAGCCTTTCAGAATCACAGTTTTCACTGTGGACAAAAACTGTTTGACTTTTTGTTCAAGAACAGTAGTTTTTATTTTTACAGTTTTTGTATGCTTTTCCAGGGAGGCACACACCTGTATTAGCACCATTAATTACATTTATATAACCACAATAACAAAATCATATTTTCCCATTTGTAATGCAAAAAAAACGATCATTCGACGAATTCGATTTCTGTGTCCACCCTACTCTGAATAGAATGTGATCTGTGTCACATGAGAGCACAAAAAGAGTTCAAAAAGAGTGTTCAGAGACACTGACGCAGCATTTTGAGGACAAACGGCACACACACGTACCAGATGTGAATGGGTTGATGGGTTTGGACACAATGCTGTTCTCTCTGGTCTTAAACCGCTCCACTCTCTCTCTTTCTTCTGACTTGGACTCAAGTTGGCTGCTGCTCTTCTGCGCCTGCTTCTGCTTCTCATACGCCTGAAGAATTAGAAGAAAACACATAAGAGAGAATTTTTCAGAAAGAAGCAGCAAAAATTTAAGGGAATTTATCTGTATAAAACAATGCATTAAGAATTTTGTGACAAAAAAAAAAAAGAAAAGGTGATGAACAACATAACTTCAACACATTATTAATACAGAGAACTGTGGCTGATGAAAGCTCTTTCTCAACCAAAATTGGAACTTTTCCAAAACGGCCTCCAGTCTGCCAGTATTACGCTGGCTTAGTGTTTCAGTGCGTGCGGGTTAGAGGGAGTTTTGGTAAAACAAAGACGTGAGCTTCCAAGTGACGGCCAGGGGATGTGTGCCAGTAGAGTCAAGGAGCAGCAATGTGCTAACTTTTTCTATGATCAAGCATCTGATCAGTCAGCATAGCTCTCAGCTGTATTCATGTTCAATTCATCAGACAACCGCTTCACCATGAAATAATGACTTGGTCTGTCCCAGTCTTTGCAAGTTGTTGTCTGTGATGCAGTTTTGTAGTTTGAAAAAACTGGAAAGGGGGTGAAGAAGAAGAGTTTTCTGTTGTTAAAGTGTCCCACTGTGGGCACACATCTCTACAAAAACAACCTTGAACAATAGTGTGGACACAAGTCAAGTCATGAGATGGTGTAGACAGAGACAGAAGTACAGGGCTTACCTTCATCTTTTTGGCAGTTTCTGTCTTCTGGTGCAAAATGTATTCAAGAATGGCCTGTTTTTCATACATGAATCCATCTGGACTGAGCCCAGCAACAGAAACAAGACAACACTGTTTACATATGTGGTCACATGTCGGGGATATACAGCTCATTTGTGTGTTTGAATGTTAACATACGTCATCACAGGATCCTGACAGGGCTGCAGGGACAGACAGCAGCAGTCAAAGTCTTTGATCGCATCTTTGCCCAGTCGAATGCTCTGAGTCCCGTAACCAGACGCCGCTGAGCAGGAGGAGAGGCACACACACAACATGGTGTAATGGAAGATAAGACAGGAAATGCTGTCCAACAATGAATGAATGAATGAATTGCCTTCGTTCTGCCTGCAATATCATTACAGTCAGTTCCACACAGTGAAATACATTCGTGTGACGTTAGATACATTTCTAATTTAATCAACTTCTCATTGTTTACATTTATTTACCTAAAAATACTAGACTAATAATTTGACTCTAAAATGAAAGTTTGTGTGTGAAAAGTCTGCCAAGCTGATCTTTGAGTGTCATTAGGACGACTACACATTCAGACTGTTAATCATTTTTCTGTTCAGGAAAACTGAAGTGAGAAACATAAAATTGAAATAGGGCCTTCAAAAAAGTCTTTGTTCTACTAGCTGAGATGCCACCTGCCCGTCAGGACTATGTAACATTCATACACCGCAGGAACAGCCTGCAATCAGGGTTAAGTGTCTCGCCCAAGGACACATCGACATGGACTAGTGGAGCCAGGGATCGAAGCTCCTCTGATTGAAGGACGACCCTGCTCTACCACTGAGCCACAGTCGCATGTAATGGACATGTCCACAAAGAAATCATTTATGGTAGTTCAAGAAAGACATGAAACTATCTAGTCAGGTGAACGATGGGTACTTTTCTTTCACTGTAGAATAGGACCGCTTGAAGGCCTCACTAGACAAATGAAGCAGCATCTTAAACAGAGAAGACTGAACCGAGTGAGAACATCTGTCGGACGTAAAACGATGTCACACACAATAAATGAAACTACTGTCAGTGTCTGGCTCAACGTATCATTGAGGAAGATGAGCTTCTGCCTTGAAACATGAGAAACCCAAACATTGTTCTGTCCTCCAGACACACAGGTGGAGGAGCTGCTTTAAGTGGCCAAAGCAAGCCTGTTCTAACAGGAAATATAGGAGCGTAAACGAGCTAACGCTAAATGTAAGTCAACAGTTAAAGAAAGCTAGCTTGACAGGTTCTCACCTGTGTCTTTCCTTTTCTCGTGGTACGTGTAGACAGCTCCAGCAGTACAGTTCTTTCCATGGCGCGTCATTGTACTTCTACTTTATTTTGCTGGTCTGTAAGCGTTTAAAGAGAAATGTGGTGTTATTGTAGCAGGGAGCATCGATGCTAACATTAGCTGCTAAATGTGTACATACAAAAGACATGCACAGATTGTGTTCAGAAAACGTTGCATTAGAAAAAGACAAAAAAAAGAGTTGTGGCTAGAGAACAGATGAACAATTACGTTACCAGTGATGCTTGTGTAAGTTTACGAAGCAAGCACCAAAACATCGACACAACTTCTTCTTCGTTGTCGCCTTCTACTGCTTCCGCTCACTCCACTTCCTCCTCCTCTTCTTCTTCTTCTTCTTTTGCGTTTTATGGCAACTGGCATCCTTCATGTCGCACTACTGCCGCCTTCTGGTTTAAATTCTCCTAATGTCGCCTTACCGGTGTTGTATCAAGACACCCTCAAGTTTCCCTTTCGATGTGTGTTTCCCACTATATACTGTAAACCTAAACCCATAGCCTAAACCTAACCCAACACAGAGGGGGTGTGCTCTATAGCGGTAATGATGGTTCAACCTTCACCTTCACCCTCTATACTGTAAGAAAAGAAACACAAGGCAATATAAACAGACACAAATGATTAGGACTTTAAAAGAGTGACACAAATGAGATAGAAGATAAAGATGAGTTAAAATAAAACAAGACAAATCAAACAGTATAGAAAAAAAACGACAGGGCTGAATTTGAATGAATGGTGCCAGGTTTCATGTCGTAAATTGCAGTGGCAACGTTTGCACTCCTGATTTAAAAGAACTGAGAGTTTCAGATATGTGGTGCATTAAAATTGAATGCTGCTTCTCCTCGTTCAGCTTGGTCTCTGGGGACGGTAAGCAGACCTGCCCCAGACCATCTGAGAGGCCTGGACGGTTCAGTAGCAGAGCAAACCAACAGGGAAAGTTCATTTTTTCACACTTAGGAAGCCAGTGCAAAGATCTTAGAACTAGACGTATGTGATCTGGAATCCAAAACCCTTGTAACTCAAAGGGTTCAATGGGTATTTGGTTGCCATTATGCTGAACTGAATACACAAGAAAAATACTGTGTTTTACCACCATATCAGATTGTGTTCCAAAATGTTCCGTTTAACACATGAGCTAACTACAACAGTCAATTCATGTTTTGTAAATCTCACTGTAGTGTTCACAACAAATATTTGCAGGAATTCTCAAAAGAAGTGTGCACCTCACTGTGAGCCGAAAACATTTCTCTGAATGATTTTTGCTTCTATAAACACAGACTACGTTGAACATTATTATGCTAAGAGCTACAACAAAAGCAGTGAACCATTCCTTTAAGGACACCATCAGAACTGTCTTCCATTTGTAAAATGTCAATGTGTGTTTAAGTTCAAGGATTATCACTACTCATTACTCAATGGGTAGTGATAATGTTACCTTTTGAAATGGAAAATTTAATTATCAATTTTTAACCGTCACACTCTTGATCCTCCACCAAAAAGTCCTTAAATGTATGACACTATAACATACTATGTTCTGTACTGTTGTGGTGCTCACAAAGTAAACCTTTCAGACTTAAGAAAACATATTTTGAATGGCTGGCTGTTTTTTATTTTTATGATATTAAATAAAAATATTCAAGCTGCCATGTGTCATTTGAAAACCTTTTCTCAAAGTTGAGCGTGACATCTATATTTGGGCCCTTCTTTTGTGTATGTGCATCAGGGACATCAGTAAATGATCAACCTTCAGGTTGCTGGTAATAAAACTAGCAGTGCTGTTAGCAGGGCCTGTGTTTCCCGTACAAGTACTGTTTATTTCTGTGTCTGAACAGCAGCATTTCCTGCCTATGTGACTGTGGATTTCCTGTGAGCAGACCCCTACACCCACCGCACATACAGCTCCAACTAACAGATGCACAGAGTGAACTGCTGCTGGCCTAACAGCACATGCTTGCTGCTTGTAGGAGATATCATTCATGTGGAAATGACTGTTGACCTGCATACACTTTTACATAAGTAGAAAATAGACTGGTTCAAGGCACCTGAGTGCTTGCCTTGGTTCATCAGTCTCCTACAGTGGAAAGGAACCAAAAAACATTAATGTATTTCGAAGTATGAATTTGTGTTTTGTCAACAAAATGAATAAGAATAAACAAATTCTCAGAAAAACTAGACTCTTGACAAACATAATCAGGAAAGAGCCCCATCTTCTTGCACAGATAAACAAAGTATATGAAGTCCCTGTTGACCCTGCAGTTATCATAGCAGCAGTTCCAGTACAGACCATACAAGGTCAGATTCAGGTTGTTGGGTTGCTATGGTGGCACAGTTCATAAAGTCCAGAGTTAATGATGTGGTGAGGGTGGTAAAGGATGCTTTAGCAGATAATAAGTGGGGCTAGACCTCCTCCATAAACAACTATCCCCCATAGACAGCCCGCCCAGCAGTTATCAGGAGCAATTCTCTCTATCTGCACTCTTTGAAGATGAGCCTGTCTCTATCGCTCCATCAGCACCCAGCCCACTAGCTCGCCATCACTTCCCATCCTGACGCCTGCTGCACATTCTTTCTGCGTTCAACACAAATCAGCTTTATTGGCACCAACTAATCAAGAACAGATCAGGGATAGCACACATTTTTCCACATTTTTAGAAAATCTGCAAAAGAAAATGTGAATGTATGCGTAATTCTGTGACGCTGTCATGACTGTTATATGATTATTAGGATTTGGTTCATTGAGATAAGCAGTAAGGGCAGTCGGGTGCCATCGTCGTCATCATAACGAGATGACGTGATAGAAAGAGTATCAGTCAAGCACCAACCTGATGTAAATATGTAATTTTTCTTTCATGGATCAATTTGAGGAAGGTTACAGTCTCCTTATCGTTCTACGCATATCCTATGTTTTTGTTTGCATATTTAAATATTTTTGATTATATGGATCATTAGTTAGTCTGCTGTAATATTAGTTCCATGCAAGTTGTCAGTTGTTTATGCTTAAAGGGGCAATGTGTATTTCTGGCCACATGCTCCAAACAAATAGGGGGCATATAATCATATAGAGAAGCAAACTATTAACAGCAGGGCAAGAATAGCAACACTCAACCAAACAGCTGGTCAAAATAACACCATCTAATAACCTTCACGTGTGGTGTTTGCCTAGAGTTTATGTAGCCTGTAGTCTTTCTTTGTGACACCAGGGGCCTGTGCGGTCTGTGTACATCTTGATACTTTGTTTATTGGATACAATCCAAAGAAGAAGAAACGTGAAAGCGGACTTGTATTTTCGTTTTGTCCTCTGTGGCGCCAGGAGACTAGTTCGCCTGGAGGGGTGTGCAGCAGCTCAGGTGGATGGACCTTCAATTAGCAGTCAGCTGTAGAAACACGCATTCCCAGCACCGGGTCACAGGGGGCCGGTGGAGCGCTGGGTCTAACCTGTTTAACAGCAGCAACAAAAAGTTAGCTGATCCGACTGGAAGTCAAGGCGGTCCCCCTGGATCAGACCCCAGGCGCTGGGGATGCTGGCTGCAGAGAATGTGAGTTGCTACAGCTAACCGCTAAATGAAGGTCCATCTTCCTCCTCCCAGTGAAGTTGTCTCCTGGCGGCAGAAGGACGGAACTGAAATACGGGTCTTTCTCATGTCTGCCACTTTGTCCTCATGTTAGACTGAGGACAGACCGGATGCTGCAGTGACTCACTATCGCCTCTCGAGGAACAAGTATTAGAAGACGGCTAGGGCTAGCTGGTTAGCATGCTCATTTCAGCAGATATCTCTGCAGCACAATACATAGTCGTCTTTAATATAATGTCAACACTGTAACCTCTTCACCTTCTGTTGATTCTGTGAATTCACCTTTTGAATGTTTTAAACTAAAATTCTGACCTCTTCTTTTCTTGTACATTTCCCTTTTAACATGAATACTGCCTGCACACATCAGCTAGTGTGCTCACATGCCCCTCTCCTAGCAACATGTTCCATTCGCATGGTGAACATTGTTATTAAAGCTGCAATGCAGAACTTTAACATACAAATGTACATCCATCACATCCAAGCCCTTGTCACATTAGTTCACACAATGATGACGAAGCATACAGTATTTTGCAGTATATCTGAGTTATGGTGTCTGCGGCAACTTTTCCCGCGCTGGCACATCAGAAGTGATGCATTTTCCGTACACCAGCCAGAGTAAACGGGACAGGAAGGGACGAGAGACTGTAGCGACGGTGCAGCAGCTAAGAGGATGGCAGAAGCTATGGTGGAAAATACTCGGGACACTTTTCTTAGAAAAGGTTCTGGAGTGAATGCTCCAGATACAAAATTAACTCTGTGGAATAAGAACAAAGACGAAAGAAATCGCACAGGAAAGCTTGAAGACAGTGGTCCTGGGGGCTCTTATGAAGGCACCCGTCATTGTCCAGAGGGGGAGACAACATTTCTGATCTCCAGCTTTAAAGCCTCCGACATAGTTTCTGTGATGCGGCTGCGGGCTTGTACTGGTTAGCACGGTGTTACATTTATACTACAATTGAGGCGTGCATTTGTATTTCCTGATCCACGCTTTATTCCAGGTGCACCATAACATTGTTTGCCAGGAGTTCAACGCCATGTGGCTGTCTCTGTATTCTTTTAAATCAACCTCTCTCTTCAAAACAAGCATGTATTTATGTTTCTTCTTGGTAAACCAGCCCGAGGTATAAACGCCACCAAGTGGACTGCAGTGTGGAATGAAACTGGCACGCATGCTATATGTACAGTCTGCACAGTCACTAATTGTGGACTGCACACAGACCTCCTCATAGGATCCGTGCGGACACGGGTGGATGGCAACATTTAAGTCACGCTGACTAAGTCCATTTATACTTTACATGTGTAAAGTATAAATGGATTTAAAACGGACTAAAAAAAAAAATGAAACTCATCCTTTAATACAGAGTTGGCAGCAGGGAGTTTGCTAGTCAGCCTTTGCCTGATATGTGATCTGTTAACCTGTAAGATGAACTAATACCTGAGGACAGAATGGAGCATGGTCCTCAATACAGAGATGTGAGTGCTTCTATCAGTAACCAGTTCCACACACTGACTGACAAACTGAATGACGTATCAGTGAGACTTGACACTAATCATACAGTACAGTGACGTAAATATGGCTAAGTAAAGTGAGTTTTCATTTTTAAAATCGATAAACATAACATATGTTAAGTATTGACCTTATCCTGACCTCTAGAATTAAACATCTGCATCTCTTTATCTCGCCCTGTCTCATTACCCCCCCCCCCCCCCCCCCCCCCCGTGGTTTTTGGGTGTTTGTTAGTTTCCTGTCACAGAGGAAGTGCCTCACCCTGCCGCCTGGCTCCCTATTGGCTCCAGATGAACAGTGATTTTGGGGGGCGAGAGAGTGAGGAGGGGACGGGGCAGCACAGAAGGATAGAAAGAGGGAGCAGGAGGAGGGAAACAGGCACAAGAGGGAGCTGAGGACAGAAGTCTGCCGATGAGTGCAGAGAAAGCTCCAAACAGATGAATGAGAGCTGGAGAGAGCAGACGCTTCACTGCAAAGAGGAAATGGCTTTGTGTTGGAGGAGGTAAGCATGAAAACAACAACGCAACAGAGGAATAAACTAAATGTATACTCATTGGTTTTCCTTTTTTATTTATCTTGTGTTTAATGTAATTCTTCATTAAAAACAAACATGTTAACCAGTCATTTTGCCTGTTACTGAGTTCCAAATATTTTGAAAGTAACTTGCTATTTTTTCACTAGTTTTAACAAGTAAGATATTTTGAGGATTCATAAACTGACTTGATGACTTGTTTTAGTGTAATCTCATACTTCTAGTGTGCTATCAGTCCTCTTTCATGCCTTTCTTGGTCTGGTCACTCCCAATCCTTGTACCAGTGTCTTGGTACCACAGTGACGCTGGACAGGTTTGGGGGGGGCTGTGCTAAGGACTGCGGGTGCTGTGTGAAGCATTATCTCCTGCTGAGTCTTTCCTTTATCATTGATATGTCTCTCTGCATTTGCAAATATGATTTAGAAACGATGTATATTTTCTGTTATGCTCTTTGAAGTTTTGTCCAAACATTACCGTACTAGTAAAGTTAGAGGATGGCGTGGTGTTTGTGATGGATGTCTCTCTTCCTCTCTCTCTTACTATCACCATGATGGTATGGTGTGGAAAATGAATTTAACATTAACGCAGAGAGGATATTCAGAATGCAATCAATAAATGAATAAAAAAACAAAAGATCTTTGCGTGTTTTTCATGAGAGTTTCACATCAAACACTCTTCATCAGGACTCTGTGGTTGTAGGTGATCGGCCAAAAGTAAATTGATCCTGCTACAATCCTGAGGTATTGTCTCTATATATGTTCTTGTCTTGAGTGCAGTGTAAATATGACAGCTTTTATGTCACTTGTTTTTATTGCAAATAGTTCAGAACACATGTAATGTAAACTCAACGAGCATTGATAATGCACCTCATTTCCCAAAGTCACAATTTCAGTCATAATTCATTCAAAGCTGTGGAAAGTTAAATCTTGTTAATTTTGCATGGTTTATGTTATGTATTGTCCAAAACATTTCTGTTACAAAACATAACGTTGATGTGCAGCTTGGTTTGAGTCTGACAAACAAAAGCTCAGCTGGTGCAGCAAGCCGCTTCAGCACACGAGGTCCTGATTAGACCCATAAAGAGTCCTCACTCTCTCATATTCCTGAATCCACTGACAGGATGTCATGGTCCACATGAACAAGTGCACTTTGATTTACTTTGCTCTGTGCTTCATTTGGCTTTTTATATTTAGCATGGGCCTATTCAATTGTTTGTTGATTGGTCATTCTGTGATTTAATGATCTGACTGTAAGCCTTCATGATAATAATACAGTTGAAGTACATCTGGCAGCAGGGCCTTGATGCATAATACTCTGAGACAGTTTAAGATGAAAGTTCTGTATATGTAATAAAGGCACATTTTGGAGACACATTTACAGTGTGAAGCAGTGCAACACATGGTTGTGTTTTAAAGATCTCTCTCCACAGACACTAATGAAAGTAGACATTCCCTTAATCACATCTGCACGTGCTGATCTGATATTTACCGATATAATATATGTCAGTCCTTTTGCACCTGTTGAAAGAAATACTTAGTATTTAAGGGCAGGAACAGACCGGGTCCTGTGATCCAGGGTGAGTAATCTGAGCCTGTGATCAGGCCAACACAACAGACAGAAAGGCCTGGAGGGACATCTAGTGGAGCATTGTTTCTACTAAAGCAGGCATTCGGCCAATCCCATTGTAGCTCATTCACTATAGCAACAATGTTGCTATGTTGTGTAGTGTAGTTTGTTTTTACTGTTTGGTGATCATAAACTTACTATATTCATAACAACTCAGAAAAGTTGTGTTTTTCAAACATAAATCGAACTGCCTGCCTTCATATAAAATAAATCAAAGGAATTTAAAGAGGCGTCGTGGTTTTAGGTTTTTCTTTAAAACAGAATCTCTAAACAAGAGGCAGAAAACGAGAAATTGAAACACACTAGCTCCGCGTTTATTCATTTATCATATTCATTTGAATGTCCTCCTCGTCATAGGCCCACTCTCTTAATATTCCTACATTATGAATCATGTGTTCCCCGTGAGAGGACCGGGTATCGGTGTGACGCCCCTCCCCGTGCTCAGGACCGTGGAGCTGCGCACACAGACGGGACAGAAGACGGCGGCGGTCCGGTCGAAACTCGCCGAAACACACAAACGAGGTACGAAGAAGTTTGATTTGAGTTGACCTCCGTCTGTCCACGATGTGATCCGCTCTTTAGCGGCGCTGGAACGTGTTTGTGAACTTATCAGGAACTCTTTCCGTGAAGGTTGAAGAGTGTTGTCTTCCCACAGAAATCCCTCCGGAGATTCATTGTAGCCGTCGTTGACACCGTCGGTGGTAATCATTAGTTAGTCCTGAGTAGGAAACTCTTCACATGAGTTATGAAAGAGAACGCAGTCGTGTTGGTATTTCCTGGTGCTTATGGCGGGTCCTCGCTGACCGGTTCCCGGTCCCGTAACCTCTTCCTCCTTCTTCTTCTTCTTCTTGACTGGTTGGATGCGTCCCTATGTTGTGACGCTTAATTACCATTCAGGGTATCTTGTCTTAATCTACTCGTTATTACCTGCCCTTGTTGTTTCCTACCGACTCCATTCTGAACTGAATGTGAATGTTTTGTCCTCATCATCTGAGCCCAGTGCTGCCTGCTGCCGCTCTTTCTTGGTTCTCTTCCATACAATGCCCTGTCCTTGATTATAAAGTTAAATATATAGATATCTATCTTTTCTTTTTTAACAGCTTGTTTGGCAGGTTCATCCTCTCCCTCATTACCCAGAATTATCAAATAAGCAGCAGTGCCTTGTCTTGAATGAAGGATTATTGGATGCACCTGACTCAGCCTCTGACGTACAGAGCAGAGACTGAGATTTGAAAGCAAAAGTAACTTTCATGGATAAGTTTCAGACTCGTACCACGCTTGCAGAAATGCACAATACCTTGTGGTTAAAGCTGTGAAACGATTGGTAAGGTTTAGGCAAAGAAACTTCTTGGTTAACGTGAGAAAAAAGATCACGGTTTGTGTCAAAATAGTAACGCACCTACACAACGTAACGATCGTAACAATGTAACATCCTTCAATAAATAACAACAGGACTTCAGTAACAATAGAAACAACGTCAGCAAGTGTAATCTCAGCGTCTACTTTTGGTTTCACTAGTGACACGAACACCAGTCTGCTGGGTGAAAGTCCTGTGTTTGTTTGACCCATCCACCACCTGCCTGTGATGTTTTCTCTCACTTCACTCCGTCAGTTGTAATGCCCAAATGCAAAAAGGTCTACATCCAACGTATCCGTGGTTTGCAGAAACTCTTTTTCCTGGAGAGGAGGTAGAGCTATACCCACCACAGAAGTTTGTTCACATATTTCAACTCCACTCGGAGCTGCACTGCAGGACCTGTCCTGCATTATCTGTTACTGGATCTATTGATCCATCTTCTTCCTTGAGAGCTTCATGTTCTGGATTTTGTTTGCTCACGGCCTGGTGAGCAAACGGTATGTCCTTTTTATCCTCCCTAACATTGTGTTTTTGTACTGTAGGCTATCATATGATGAAAATGATTACTTATTTTTATTATTCAAATGGTCCATTTCTGTTTGTATTCATGGTCTCATTATGGTACGGCCTTCCTTGTTATTTTGCTTTCACTCTTCTGGATCTTATTTTATAATCAAGAGTTCCTTCGATCTTACTAGCATTAAGATGATTCACTCTCTTCCTAAAACTTCTCAGTTGGCTTCCCCATACACTGTCCACTTCTGTCACTGATGCATCAGTGTTTATTTGACACAAGAATGGATAAAGTGTCTCTACCTACGGGTCCATCTTGGTGTACTCTCCAGTCACATACTACATACATCATATTATATGAAAACAATGTAAGATCAAGTACAGACTCCTTTCCAACCCCTGTTCATTTACACACACTAAACTCCTCTCATATAACAGATAATCGGTACCTGCCCATTGCCATGTTATGTGCGTTGAAGTGCTCCCAATGTATTTCTTTAACCACTAATTCCTTCCTTCCACACCACAGCATGCTCCAGTCCATTTCATATACCCAGTGCTCTGCAGGGAACCCTTTATTCAACAAAAGTGACACAACCCCCTCCTCCCTAATCTCTTCTATCTCGCCTAACTGCCCCGAATAACAAAAGCTGTCTTTGAGCCATGATTCCTGAACACACACCATGTGTGTAGTCTCCCTCCTACTGTCAACCTATCACTGTTTTAACAATGATTGGAATCTTTTCATAAATAGGGTTAACATTTAAACTAACAGTTATCACCAGTTAATTACTGACATTTAGACATTATTTTTTGTATTACAAGTTTTCTGAAAATGTATTTTAAATATGCAAATGAGGCCTATTCTTATTAAATATGTGATGATTTGCATACATTTCCAGAAATCAGAACGTTAGTTAAAGCCAGGTTCAAATTCTGGTTTCATTTTGTTGACATATTAGAGTCAAAGGTTTTGAAAGAGGGAATATCTCTTTTTATCACATAAATCAGAACATACTGTCAACAGACATAATTAATACTGGCCATGTTTTTAGGGATAAAATGTTGTATAAATCAGTCTATGAATGATAAATGTACTGGAGAATATAGATAGGAATTTAAGTGGAAAGTTTGGTGGATGTAAGTGCTGAAGTGGAGAAAAAAACACATTTTATAATGAGAATAAATTAAATGTTAACATTCTATTAAAGCTAGTTTTACTACTTTGTGCAGTCAAAAATTCTGGTAAAGAATTTCTGGCCACCATTACTAGAGAAGGACTGTTCTCTGTATTACACCAGCTCTACATGGGACCAATAAACATGCCTCGTAATAAGGACAGGTTTCTATAAGCTACACTTTCTCTGGAGATTAAGTTATTATGGTATTTAATACAGACAAAGGAGTAATGCTCCCTTATCTACTTTACACCTAAAGTACCAGTGTGTTGGATCTGGGTCTATTGGCAGAAATTGAACATAATATTCATGGTGGGTGCTGAAGGGGGAAGTAGGGAATAGGGAAATAGTCTTGTGGGCCACACGAGAGGTCAATTTAGAATTATGATTGTTATTACTTGTTATTAATCTTTAAGGTTAAGTGACTGAAATGCAAGCACAAGGAAACACCAACAAGTTATTTTTTAGTAACACATATGTAACTAATACTACAGTTATAAGTACTAAGCACCACAACATTTTACAAACGGATGTCAAATCTGTGGCACAACAGCTAAGTTCTGAATTGTCCATTGAAGTTACAAATGATTAAACAAAAAACAGGGTTTTAAAGCAAGTGGACGAAGGCTTTATAGGAATGTTTGGTTGCTCCCTGGAGTGGCATCTCATGGAGACGGGGTTAGATGTCTGAAGTCTGGATTTGAGAAGGTTCCCATTGGAAGAGAGCTCCTGGTTGAGGCTCTCCTAGATTTCATTCTTAACTCATGACGTTCACCTCCTTTTGTTCCGAAATACATCTGCAGACGAGCAAAGAGCAAGCTTCCACCAAAAAGAGAGCAAACAGGTTTCTCAAAGTATGCTGGGACTTTTACAACGGAGTATATTTCCTGTTTGATTCATGCAGCTATAACACAGTCAATACTTCAAAAAGGCTTTAATCACATTTGTGTCTGAAAAGAATATTCAAAACTATAAAAACTGTAATATTTTGGATACATTGCATAGCCCAGGTTTTATTAGTGTTGTTGGTGATCTTATTTACTAAATGTGTGCCATCACTGACACACATTGTCAGTGGTAAGAAGGTCTAGAATTAAAGGGAATGTTGACGGACTGGATTATCAAGGTGTGTTTGTTTATGTTTTTTTACTTTCAATTAGTTGTGGAAAGAATGTTTCATGAAGCTTGATTATTAATTCAACCCTTTGCTTTTCACTTTGTGGATTTCCTCAAGACAAGTTCTACAACAACCAATATTTCATACTTGTCCACTGGAGGTTTTTTGAAGTTTATTGATTGTTTTCATTTCACTTCATTGATTTCTATTTATTTAAGTACGGTATGAAATGCAATTTGTGCAGACTTGACACTGACTCCAGCTGAAATCAATCTCACAATATAAAGGCATTTTCTAGCCCTAGTGGCATGGCCCTATAGCGATGGATGGATCAGTCCACCATGTTGCTCCAGACTGAAATATATCATCAACTATTGAATGGATTACCCAGGAGACAACCTTCATTTCTTAAAAATGAAACCAATGCTGGAGGGCCTTAAAGCTGCATTCTCTCTACTGTCCACCAGGGGGCGACTCCTCTGATTGTATAGACATCTATGAGAAAATGACTCTACTTCTCTCTTGATTTATTACCTCAGTAAACATTGTAAACATGAGTTTATGGTCTCAATCTCTAGTTTCAAGTCTTCTTCAATACAGCATGATGTTCATTTAGTAAATTATGGTCCATTTAGAGTCAAACAGACCATAAAGCACGGTATGCTTTAGGGCGGGGCTACACCGTGATTGACAGGACGCTACCAGAGTCGTATACGCCGTCTCTACATCACTCTACATGACCATATTTGGATTTCGCAGTCCAAATATGACCTCACAGCAAGAGGGACCCGGGTTCGATCCCCGATCCCGGGTGGTCCTTCTGTGTGGAGTTTGCACGTTCTCCCCGTTGCAGCGTGGGTACCCTCCGGGTTCTCCAGCTTCCTCCCACAGTCCAAAGACATGCAGCTTAGGTTATTTGGAGACTCGAAATTGCCCGTAGGTGTGAATGTGAGCGTGAATGTTTGTCTGTCTCTATATGTGCCCTGCGATAAACTGGTGACCTGTCCAGGGTGTACCCTGCCTTCGCCCAATGTCAGCTGGGATCGACTCCAGCGCCCCGCGACCCTGAACAGGAGAAGCGGTTTGGATAATGAATGAATGAATGAATGAAGTCCAAATATGGTCAGTTCCATTTACTGGTTGAAAAAAAACAAGATGGCGACGGCCAAAGTGTCAAACTCGAGGTGTCAAATGGCAGTCAACCAACCAATCTCCACTTCTTATATACAGTTTCTGGGATTACCATGAATTGGGTTATTATTAGAATTCATCTTGAGGATAATTATTATGTGTACCAAATTTCATGACAGTTTCTTCAATAGTTGTTGAGAGATTTTACTCAGAACCACAGATGTGACCTCACAGTGGCACTTGAGTCCAGAGTCAGTACAATACATCCTCTGGGGACTATGTATTGTTCAATAATCAGAATGAATGACTTTAATCACGAACTAAACACCCTGTACATAGCTTTCATTTATTTCTGTATTGCAAAAGCTATGACCCCAACTCAACCACATCCCCCATTTCATACATAGAACCTGACTGTGATTGTCAGCATTGGTTTTACCTGAATAAATAATGTGCTTTTAAAATACTTTTCTCTGTGCTCTACTTTATTGTGCTCCAGGAAAACCCCAGAAAACAAAAGGAGCTATTGAATCTTTGAATCATTGTCTGTTTGTTTAGTTTAATTGCCAGTGTTGCTGTTTGGTTGACCTGTTCAGTAGTCTTTTTCCTGTTAGTAAAAATTGGCAAAATACATAGATTTCTGTTTTTTTTTTTTCTTGCATGCTAACTGAAAAAAAAACAGTAGAGTAGGAAAGCATTTAGTATACTGCACAAAATATGAATTGTTCTGTTCAAAACATTAGCTAGTACAAAACACTTATCATTTCTTGTATTTTGAGGATGGCTCTCACTTAAACATCAGAATAATAAAAGGACGTTTTGTTTCACCTTGTGTTAGTGATGTCAGAGTCTGCAGGCCGCCCTTCCTCTGTCTCCTCCGTCTCTTCCATCTCTCTGGTGGAGGTCAAGGCTGAGACTCATCTAGTGATCCAAGCTTTCCTCCATCGAGCCCTCGCCATCCCCTTGAAAGAGAGGCCTGGCACAGTCGGAGGGGCCTACAAAGAGCACAGCAAGTACAGGTAACGTAGCTCAACAATCTGGGCTTCTGCTCTTGTGTGTTTTTTGTGTCACTGTTCTCAACAACACACTTATCTCCTTTTACCTCAGACTGGACACTGATGTCAAAAAATGATCAAAAAGATTTGTAATCACAGCAACATTAATTCTATTTCCTCATTCAATATGTGAATATACATGTTTTCCATTTGTTTGATAGTTTCACACCCTGTGCAGAAAGCAGGAGGCGCTGGATGCTGTGTTCATTCAACTTAATAGTCTTGTTTCCAGTGCAATATAACTTAATGTGACTATGACTCATTGTTTGGAGAGTTTGTCATCAATCAAATTAAGTATTTCAATGACCATGGTGAAGTCAGTGGTTTTGATTGAAGGAGAGGCATTAAAAGTTGTCCAATCAACTCTGAGTATGTTGCCTGTGATGATAATACAATTCAATAATACAATTTCATTCCAGTTTAGCTAGACTGGAATGAAATTGAATGCACACATGTGGACTATGAACATATATTCTAAAGAAAATACAGAAGTAAGTTCATCTGAATTATTTATTATTGCTTTGAGTGTGCTCCCACAGTAAGAAAAGTAGCAGTAAATCAGAACCTGACATCCATTAAGACCACCGTGGACCATATTGTAGCACCCTGAATGGAAGCTATCTTCTACCGGCCCTGTTGTTCACCAGACTCTCGTCCTTTCCATGCTAGCTCCAAGCCACAACCAAAAGCACAGAATGGCTTGGATTCTCAAGCTGAAGACGCCAATTCAGCAGATGAGAAGAAGACAGGATTCAAGGACTTGATAAAGCAGCTTCGTCCTGCCCAAGACCCTAAAGGCTCATTGGACAGAGACAGTAAGACGAGAGTGTCACACCTCAGAGATCAAACAGAAGTAAGGAAATCTTCATTTTATTAGGCACTATACCCTAATAAAACAAGTCCCATTGTGCTTGTTGAGTTCAGATTGAAGCCCTCTAGTGCTGGGGCTTGATGATACTGTAAGGTTGGTCCATTTGTCTGTCAGTCTCTGTCAGCACTTATGTCTCCAGAGACAGATATTTGTCAACAGCTGACCAGGTGTCCTTGTTTTGTTGGTATACTAATGGTTTTAGTGAAACGCAAACTTTTTCTCCACTGCATGAATTTCTACTTCGATAAAAAACTGTGGCTGCAGTTTCATGATATTTATTGAACTCTCCCCAGAGCATGAGCCCTGTCCATTCAGACAAGCCATGTGCAGTCCTCTTTCCCCCTAAAGGCCCAGTCAAACCAGTGATTAGTGAGTTCCCTCCGGTACATCAGTAGCTAGCTAGCTCATGCCTGTTTCCAGATAACTAGCATGTTTTGCTGTGCCACGGTCTGATGTGATGGGATTACACCAAAATGTTAACCTGTATCTCATGCTCTAATGAGCAGATGATGACATTTCTTCATCACATTCATGCTCTGGGGGGATGAAATGTTTTGATGTAAGTGACCCCATGACCTTTCCTCTAGCCCCACCCTCAGTACAAACTCCACACACTTCCTCACTGCACACATTTTAAGCCCCAAAACTGTTCGACAGTTTTGCATTGTCATCAACATGACCGCCTCTTGAGGACACTATGGGGGCTTTAAGCTTTGACTCTTGTTTGTTGAGGAACAGCTCAAAGTGACCTATGGCCTCTAGTTGTTTATGGTCATTCAGCAAACCCATTATAATTGTTTAACAGAAAGCACTTTGAGACCTGGTAGATTAGAGGAAAAGATCCCTCAGTCTTGAATCATGCCTGACTAAAGAACATACATTACAACTTTTGAACCAATTCTAAATATGACTAGGCATGACAAGCTGTTCCAGTATGGGTCAGTTGGTGTTGACAGGAGATAAAGTGCCTTCTGAGCCAGTCACTGCTTGTCTTCTTCATCAAGATTCTTTTAAACATGTTACCATGATATTTACAACTGGATACATACTTTACACTACAAAAATCTCTATCAATATTGTGTTCATACCTCATGACCTTATATAGTATATCTAATATATGGACTTGCATTTTATACTTGGAGTATATTTCTCATGTGATGTCAGTGTGATATTGAGCAGAAGAACCTGTTTCTACAGGATGGTGTCAAACTCTCCTCCTCTACATCAGAAGAAGATGAATGCGAGAAGAAGCAGAATAAGAAGACGAAGCAAAAGAAGTTAAGAAAAAAGCTCTCCAAGTTCTTCAGGGGAAAGTTAGAGAAACAGGAGAAAGAGCGGCGTGACACTCAACCTCAGAGGCCTTCCACATTGCCAATCGAAGATGTAGAGATCCCCCCGGCCCTCATCTCTCCCAGTAAGCTCTTTCATTACAATATGCCTGAGCTGGAGTCCATTTATTTGCTGCTAAGTCTGAGTTGAAATGTAAGTGTGGTCTGAATCTACACTATTATAAGGTGCACCTCCAAACCAGTTTGTCTGCCCATGTAGGGAGGATGAAGCTGACTGGCAACATTATAACTCTAACAACTGTCAACATACACACAGCATAGTTATTGGTGTGACTACAGCAGAGTGGTAAGAGTTCACTGTTTAATGTAGAATTATGACTTGTTGCTGTAGACCACCCTCCTGAGTTCTACAATGAAGTAGCAGAGAAACTGGAAAAGATTGCCCAGAGGTCTACCAGTACAAAGAAACTGAGTCCCACAGTCCAGCCTTCACCAGGTAATCAAACACACACACAAACACAATTGAATCCAATTGAAGAAGTGGCTGTGTTGTTCTAGCCAAGTCAGGGAAGTTATAGTTATCATTGCTGAGTCCGGTAAAATTCACACATAAATATCAGTTGAGCCTGTGTTCACTTTCTTCACTGAGACATACGGAAATGAAGGCAAAGGAAATGTGTTTTGCCTTAAAGTCCCACTGAAGGAGAGGTCGGAGCGTCTTCAGCTTCTGTACTGTGACGTATTTCACAGTGAAACAGAATATTTGAGGGGCGTACGCTTACAAGACAGATTCAAATCAAATCCTTTGCATTTGATTGGACCGCTCGGAGTTAGAATTTAGTGTGATACGGAGCTGCAGAGGACTGTTGGCTACACACACCCACCTTCCTCAGCTGTTGTTAGATCAGGAGGAGGACGAGGGAGAGGTGGAGGACGAGGGAGAGGAGGAGGACGAGGGAGAGGAGGAGGACGAGGGAGAGGAGGAGGACGAGGGAGAGGAGGAGGACGAGGGAGAGGAGGAGGGCGAGGGAGAGGTGGAGGACGAGGGAGAGGTGGAGGACGAGGGAGAGGAGAGGAGGAGGACGAGGGAGAGGAGGAGGACGAGGGAGAGGTGGAGGACGAGGGAGAGGAGAGGAGGAGGACGAGGGAGAGGAGGAGGACGAGGGAGAGGAGGAGGACGAGGGAGAGGAGGAGGACGAGGGAGAGGAGGAGGACGAGGGAGAGGAGGAGGACGAGGGAGAGGTGGAGGACGAGGGAGAGGAGGAGGACGAGGGAGAGGAGGAGGACGAGGGAGAGGAGGAGGACGAGGGAGAGGAGGAGGACGAGGGAGAGGAGGAGGACGAGGGAGAGGTGGAGGACGAGGGAGAGGAGGAGGACGAGGGAGAGGTGGAGGACGAGGGAGAGGAGGAGGACGAGGGAGAGGAGGAGGACGAGGGAGAGGAGGAGGGCGAGGGAGAGGTGGAGGACGAGGGAGAGGTGGAGGACGAGGGAGAGGAGAGGAGGAGGACGAGGGAGAGGAGGAGGACGAGGGAGAGGAGGAGGACGAGGGAGAGGTGGAGGACGAGGGAGAGGTGGAGGACGAGGGAGAGGAGGAGGACGAGGGAGAGGAGGAGGGCGAGGGAGAGGTGGAGGGCGAGGGAGAGGTGGAGGACGAGGGAGAGGAGGAGGACGAGGGAGAGGAGGAGGACGAGGGAGAGGTGGAAGGAAAGCTCTGCTCTGATGAACGACCTCCCTCCATGCTGCCGAGCAGAGGCCGAGCTCCCCGCTCATTTGATTGGGTTATGTTTAGCTCCTGAGAGCAGGATGACTCATCAAACATCAGAAACTGTAACAGAAGCTAAAGACCTTCTGACTTCCGTTTCACTTGGACTTTAACACTCTCTACTACCCTCAGCACGTGTTTGCCTTCATAGCCCAGACAGTGAGCTTACACGGTTCCAGTAAGCAATCATCACCGCATCCAGGTTTTGACTTTATTGGAAAAATACAGTGTACAAAGATTAAATAAATAAATAAAGATTTAAGTGAGGACACTAAATATACGCATAATACACAACAACATCACTAAAGGCATGGTGTAAACATTTAGTGTAAAACATGTTAAAAAAACATCCTTCTCAAAAGTAACTATCAAAATAACTACATATTAAACGTTTTCAGAGTTACAGATTATGCCTTGACAATAACAACACAATGTATGGATGTGGATAAACATGTGTTCCTTGCACTATTTAAAGCTTAGCTTATAATGCATTATAAACCAGTCGGGGGCAGCGTTTACATCTAAATAACTACACTCATGGATCTATTATCCAAACTGGACTACCTTGTTTGTATTTCGTCTTCTCACTGGTCGCTGTAGTGGACCTTTTTATAGTCTGAACTAGCCTAGGGTATAGACACAGACTGAGAGCCTCAGGACCTACTTTGACTGTAAAAGTGTTGCATCTTTTCTTTTAGCAGTTTGTGAGAAAGATGCAGTGGTGCAGCAGCTTGCTCAGGTGCTGTCTTTGGAGGGAGATTCTATCAACGTTAAGGTAGGTTCATCATAAAGTGCATAATTATCCATTTGTCAAACATTGGCAGCTCTTTGTGTTGAGAGTAGACTTTACATTTAGGGGATTTTAGACTCACAAATTCTGTAAAGTAACATCATTAAACTGCAGTTAACTTGGGCTGCTCTGTGGTGATTCACACAATAGTGGACATAGTTGGGTTTTGTTGCTCAGCAGTTATACTTTTCTAGCATGATAACCTACACGTGCCTCAGACTTGATAGAAACACAGCAACGAGACATGTAGACAAGCAGCTTCCTTACATGTATGTTCATCTGCATGCATGTGTAAACTGGCGCTACATAATGCAATCTTTTGACAGATCGAGTCGGACCCCTTCCTACGCTCCAGCCTGGCCCGACTTTCCTATGCATCGTTTTCCAAGCTTTTAGACACATTCGGCAGCAGCCTGGTATCCGGGGCACCTGTCCAGCTGCCAACAGCTAGTCCAACGCTGCGCCGCATGGCTGTCACCATGGAGGTTTCACGGCGGATAGTTACAGCCACAGGAGCCCAGCGCATGCAAGGCTATGCAGAGTGCTATATGGAGAGCTTTGCCCCCTGGGTCAAGAGCCAAGGAGGATGGGTGAGTGATACATTAGAACATTTTTATCTTCCATTATTCCATTAAAGATCTCTCATACAGAGACCAGTATTCACATAAGGACCGAACATCAAGTAATTGCCCAGGCCTGCATGAAAGACTAAGGGTGGGACATTTCCCACAATAAAAGCCTTCCAGGAAAGTGAGGGAAGCATAGGTGGCGCTATTATGATGCTAGGGCTAAGTCTCCACTAAATGGTCAATGGTGGTTTAGCGGCACAGGCTCAATTAAAAAATGATGCTCAGTAGATGGGTACCAGTGATGTCCTGGGGGGTTTTAAGGACCCACTGTAGAGCCTCCTCTCCTGTGCTGTGCACAGCCCATGCCAATTCGTAATGTTTCCATTCTGGATATAGCCCTCCCTCCATTTGGAAGACCAGATCACAACCTGATCCACCTTCTTCCCCTGTATAAGGGTATGTATATCCAGCAGCAGCCTGGGACTTGTAGGACCACAGTCCTACAGTCCTACAAGTCCTACAAGTCCTACAAGTCCTACAAGTCCTCACAAGGAGATGGTCACAGGAGACCAATGTGTCTCTGCAGGGCAGCTTTGCAATAACATACTGGGATGTGCTCTGTAATTCACATGAACAGTGTTTGTGTAGGAAGGAGGTCCGGGTGGATGGATGGGTCAAACCAACACAAGACTTTCACTGATGTTAGTGTCCTATGTGAAACTAAATTGACGTTGACTTGTTACCAAAGTGTTTTTGCGTAACTTACGAACTTAACTAACAACTAATGTTTGTTACCCAAGAAACTTACTCATTTCATGCAAACACCCACACCTTGATGTTTTCCTAAACCTAACCAAGTAAACTTCCAACCGAGGTAAACCCAGTTGGAAGTTTATTTGGAAAAGACACAATGCATGTAATGAGTGGAAACTTGCATAAAAAACCGCATTGATAAGTAGATTACGGCGATGGCTTCATGTGTGGTATTAGAGAACATTACATACATACCGTAAAACAAACAAGATTTATTCAAGGAAATATGGGACCCTTTATATTTTATAAGAGGAGATTCGTTCATTTTAGATCAGATGAAGAAGATGGCACTTAAATCAAATCTCACTGTTGACTAATGCTGATAAATACACTCAGACCCATCTTTATATAGTGAGTATAGGAGTGCAGAATGTTCACATCAAATTCAAGTTTTAAGTGCTACCACACGTGCTTTAGCTCCCTTTCTGTCCTACAGCAGAGGATCCTGATGGCCTCGCTCCAGCCAACCACAGGAACCTGCTTGACCTCTATACATTAAGAGACCTATTTCTAGTGGCAAAGTTACACAAACTTAGAAAAGTATATAAGAACACAAGAGTGCTGCAGGAATGAGTCCTAAGACCCAGTCATAAGTCAGCATTTTTGCTCTTCAGGTTCCCTCAAGTGTTTGTATGTGTTTTTGGTTAGATGCCTGAAATGAGGTCTGTGGTTAACACAAGCTGAAAAGATTTGAACGTTTTGTATAAAATACTTATGAAAGGCTGTTGCTAACAAGTGTCTAAATGAGATCACGAAACAACATTACCAGAACACTAGTCCGCCTTTAGCTTTGACATGACTTTAACTTAGCTGAGACAATGCACCATGGTCACATGACGTGAACTTCCTTTATAGCCTAACGTTAGCTTTTAACTTCTGCTGATTGTGTTCACGCTACAAAAATCATAAAGATGGTGTTTATTTGTGACGATTACCTTGCTGAACAATGTGTGTATCACTTCAATTTGTTTGCCACAAAGTAAATTCTCTGCAATATTTTAAAAAAAACTTGGAAAAGTCCCATTGGCTGAAATAAGAATCCGAATCCCTGCTGCACTCTATAACGTGAAATAAAATGATCTGATGTCATCATTCAAAATCTACTTTTCACCACGGTTTTGAGATGTAAGTAGTGAAAAATATATTTTGAGCTTTATTTGACTTTGTTCATGCTTATCACACAACCTTCTTCTTTAGGAGAATGCGGTACATTTGGAGGAGCCACTAGAATACGACTGAGACGGATTCCAGGCGTCTTTTTGTTCCAACCAACCACTGGTCAACACAGAGCTCTGGATAATAACATCAAAGTGAAGAGAGGCGGATGGACCTTACTAGAGCGTCTCATCTGGACTGTGACAAGATTCCAGAAGCCACTTTGATTCATGTCAATCTGGGATTTAGGCATCAGAAAGGACTTTCACCAGGGGTTCTTGTTTTTACGGTTTTTACATGGTCAGAATACAAGCTGTGTAGATTATTTAATTAAAGTACCTGTTGATCAGTTCGAGAGGGATGTTTTGACTTTTGTTCTAAATCTGGTAGAGAATACAATGTTATCTCAGTGAGATAGTTCCACCTGTTAGAGTTACAGGTTTCCTTATTGCAGATCCCTGTGAAGAACACTTTTTACTTGCAGTGTACTGTATTCTTTATTTCTTTGCATTTTCCTTCCTTTTTAAGCAGCTTCATTGACTGGGCGTGATGCTCACAGAGGTTCGATACTGCCTCCAGGCACCTGGATCAATCAGGAGGAGTTGCTAAGGCAGTGACGAGAACAAGATCCTGCAGCAGCTTCCCTTACGAACACCACCATGTTCATGTTTTTATTGATGTTTGTTAGAGGTACTATCTCAATCATTTGATTACTGTCTAATTCATTGACAGATCTTTTGCTACACAGTAGACCGGTTGTTTCATATTGTTTACATCATCCAGGTTTGAACATAATCAAAGATAAACAGTGTGAGGAAATGTGAAAAGTTTTGTATTGTCCAAAATAAAAACACAGTATGTCATAGTATGTTTTGTATGATTTATATTTGCTCTCTGTCAGAGGAAATTGTTACCGTGGCGATAGTGAGATACAGCACACAGGAGGGGGGCGGTGTATCGTCATGGCGCGAGGCCCAGCAGGAGAGTGATGGAGTAGCATTTGGACCCCTTTATTTGATTCTGGCTGAATACAAGTTAAACTCGGAGCATCGCTAGGTAACACTAGGCCTCAATGAAACTGTTCTTTTGCTATTTCAATATTTTATTTTAGTATTAGTTACATTTTTATTTACAGTTTCACTTTGACACTAGAGAAAGAACAGAAGGCATCAACTCATCAATGCAACATTTATTTATATTTTACAACGAAAAATACCACACACGCACACCTAAGCCACGACTTGAGTTGCCAGTAGCTCCTCACAGGATGCTGATTGGTTCGTGTTCTGTCTGTCAAGACACCTGTTTAGACTGGTGTTTGGGTAAAACTCATGCCCTAGGCCTGCTTTTAAGCCATGTTTTAATTGTGTACTTTCTGTTTTTTTGTGCTTTCTTAAATGTAAATTATTGGCCCTTATATGGTTACATTGTGTAATTTATGTTTGTAATTCCTCTCCTGTTAAGCACTTTGTAACTAATGTCTGTGAAAAGCGCTTTATAAATAAATCTTACTTGATCTTACTTACCGGTCACAAAAGCATTATTTGAAGCTTTGTAACTTGGTAAATGCATGGCTGGTCTCGGCCTTTTAAGCTGAAATGATAGTAATATAGTGGCATTTTGATTGGTTGCCAAGCATCAAGAGAAGGGACTGTATGTAATTTAAGCTGCAGAAGTCAGAGAGAGAGTAGAGGAAGAAGAGGAGAGTGGAGTACTGCTGATTGTGAGTGGAGCTAGTGGAGCCCACAGGGTTCAGGTAAGGCTTGTTGTCACAGCACATGTTGTGGCCGGTTACAGCTGGAACAGCTTAGTGGTACAGTATATCAGCCAGAACTAAACTGTGTGCTGTTGCTTATGTTGAGTGTGGAAGTGTGACTTTTGCCAATGTATCACTGCCTTCCACTGGCAAACACATCTCTTTTTTTCTTCTTTGGAGACTCTGAAAACACCCTTTGCTTTCTTTAGATATGTCACACAGTGTTGGCAAAAAATAAACTGCAATAAAAATCGGTATGGAACATGTCCAAACAGTCTCAATAATACTTTACTAATGGCAAATAATCTTACAGTTTTTGCTAAAACACAAAATGTTACAGTATGCAGCAATAAAAAAGACAAGCTTGGATAAACTCGTGTGGTAAATAAGGACAATAAAGAATGACAACGAGTTACCATGAATATCTTGTTGCTATGATGATTAGATGAGATGGATTGAAATAAGAGCACCTTAAAGCTGGGAAGTCACTGAACTTCACGGAATGTTCAAAGTGCTCATATAGTTTAGGAATATATACAAGGCTTGAACATATTAACAAAGTGAAACAAGTGCTATGTATGAAGTTTTTGTTCTGTTTTGTTATTTTCTTCTCCTTCTTGTCCTCTCTTCTTGACATCCTGGACAGATAATGCAATTAGGAATGGTGAGTAACAGCCCTACTGAGTAAGAGAATGATCCCTTGTTGTTTCATTAAACAGAAATATGATGAGCAGAATTAATAACAAATATCACTCTATTATTTCCTATACGTGACAAAAATTCTAAAATAAGGAACTCTGGAAACAAAATATTGTAAAATACGGAGAGACAGATATTCTTGTGAGATGACAGTAGAGCCAGTGTTTCCCCTCAGGTTACTCTCCAGGTGCAATGCATTCGTTTTGTCTGGAGGCTGATGAATTCCAGTGGTAAAGTGAAAGCTGATCTGTGATGATGACTATATTTCATGGCTGGTACAACCAAACCTCCTCAGTCTGTCAATACTGGCTTTGTCTGTACTGCCAGTGTCGATTGCCCACTGATTTGGTTGGCTAGAGTTACAATTGCTTTTTGGGGAATATTCATTTTTAAGCCAATGCCTCAGAGCATTTGAAAGGCACCCGTGTTAGGTCTGAAACCACAGTAAGCAGCGGAGCAACACAGACTGGATTGGGGCTTTTGAAAGTTTGGATCAGGTTTTGCGGGTGCCTTGAGATCCCAGAGGAGTTTGCGATGAGCTTTCCCATCAAGGGCCAGTGAACAGCTGGTCTGCAGTCAGTCCAAGTCCTTCTCAGCACACAGAATTTGACAGTACATCAGCAAGGAGAACACCAGGGCCAGGATCTGACGAGAGAAGAGGTCAAATAAAATGCATCCACATTTATTTAATTCAGAACTTAGAGTGCATGTCTACTGTCCTGCTAACACTTCCCCAAAATGCTAACAACATGTCAACAATCACTGAGGTCAGAGAGGGTTTAAACAGACAGCATAATATAAATGACACATAAATATTGGAGATAAATACCTGCACAACACCAATACACACTCCAAACACCAGGACTGAGGGGATGTTATCCAGCAGCCACTGCCTGGCCTTCTGATAACACGGCTGCAGGGGACAGACAGAGACAGTGACGACAGGTCTAACATACAGTCAGTAAAGACCAAGAGAAAGGAAGAATGGTTATGCAGAACTATTTGCAAGATAATGCTTACAGACGGACGAATGAAAAAACTCAGAAGTCTAAGAAATTATTTTAAAAGATGATTGCAATTAGAGTTAACTGTCATCGTATTTGTTCTGGCCATCATTCCTATCAGCAATACTGGCTTTGTACTCAAGTTACATGATGAGATCTGGAAACACAGCAACAAGGAACACTGATGAGTAAAATGATTCCTCAAGCTGTCTGTTGTAAACATTATCATAGTATGTAGACACACTTTAATCTACTGTACTTATTGTAGATTAGTGCACACACTTTTTCTGTTCAGTGAGGGGTTATTAGCAACATTTCAGTATTCACTTTCAGCTTGAACTTCAAATAAAGTGCTTTCATTAATCTGGATAAAGTGCTGGCTTGTTTTCACCCTGTCAGGTCTTGTCCTAATGGACTTCATTGTAGTGACGTTATTGTGCTCCAAGATTTCACCAAAACAACGCAATCATAACCAAACACCGGCCAAATCTGTGAAAAAAGACCCAAAACTAAACCTAAAACTGTGGTGGCAATGTATGAATGTAAAGCAATAACAAAATACAGTGCTGCCAGTTAGCTTAAACAGTTCCTGACAAATTCAACCTATGTTTTTTACTCTGCCTTTATTTAGCCAGGATAATGCTGTTGAGATTTTAAATCTCTCACAAGATATTTTAAACTGCCTAATTCTCTCAAACTAAATCTGAATGGATTCCAGATGGGTGAGGGTATGTGATTCTGTCACACATGAAGAATGTTAGGAATGTGTCCATTCTATTCTATTATGTTCAACAGCTTTGTGTGTACAGTACAGTGCCTTAACTTTTCTACACGTTGTACTCTCTAGTCCCATTGTGGTACTCTAATAGAAATGGCCATTACGTTGTTTCTGGATATCTGAATTTATAAATCACATGGTTTTCATTACCTGCTGGCCCTTTTCCTGCATGCTGTTGTGTCGATTTTTCAAATGGACTTGCATATGTATAGCGACTTTATAGTCTTCCAGCCACTCAAAGTGCTTTAACAATACATGTCAACATTCATCCATTCATACACTGGTGGCAGAGGCTGCCACATAAGGTGCCCCCTGCCCATCAGAATCTAAACTAATGCTCATTCACACACACTCACAACGCTGACTGGAGGAGCTCGGGATTAAACTGGCAATCTTCAGATGAGAGGACGACCCCTTGTACCTCTGAGCCTCTGCCACCCATTTCTTCTATTCAGGCAGCTTTTGGTCTGAATGCATGTCAGTGCTGTATGAAAATCCACCTTGTTTGACTGAGTAAAAAAAATTCAGCAGTCTTGTGGGTAACTTCTATTAAATAATCAATCCGCACTCCTGCAAAACCAACAGCATTTACAAAACAAGCTCATATTGTGTTTCAGGTGTGCACATTTAGATAGAAATAAGATCCTGACAACTAGTAACTTCCAGATCTGTTTATAAGGAGCCAAACCGACCTGCTGATGTTCATATGAATCGATACCTCAGATGCTAAGGACAAAGGGCAGGCAAGGTAAGTTACTGATAACTGTTAATTATAATAATTATAATTGGAAATCATGATATCAAATACTGGATGCAGTGTCCAGTTACTGTCACAAATATGTGTGGCTTCATTTTTCTGACTCCTTTTAAATTCATCAGGGCCTTCGGACACACTCATGCATCTGGAACACATTTAGATTTCATTTGAGAGAATCAGACAAAATAAAAACAACTTGTTTTATAGCTGAGCAGCAGACCAACCTCACTCCATCCGTCAACACACTGGTCTGTCCCAACGGAGCAGCAGGATGAGGGCAACGTTCCATTCAGTACATCATACCAGTCGGTTTTGTTAGTTACTCCACAGCACTTGAACTGGGAGAAGAGACAGCAAGACATAACTTATACACTACTGACTAGTCCTGTTTGAAAAGCGGGCTCAGGGATGGAGGGTACACAATCCCAATAGTATCACAACCACTGAGTGGCCAAACAATCCAGCGGGTAGGTTCTACTAACGGTTACAGTTGTGATAAAGGAAAATAAAAATGTTCCAGGGAAAAGGCCATCAGAATGATCTATACAGCCTGTAGACATTGAAATGTGACCAAGGGATACCTGACACATTGTTTAAATACAGTATGTTGTATGTAGCTTAAGAGTATGAAACAACCTTAGACAAGAGGTAAAGGTATAGTTAGTTTTAGGCATACTGATCCCTTTAGGGTGGAGTGACTGTGACAACTTCCACCAGTAGTGCCATCATTTGTTCTGTTCTACACAGCCTGTCCTACTGTACACGCATTCAACATAAGACGTTATGCATTGTTTGTAAAGAGTGCTCACCATTTTCTGGACGTTGTCCCAAGATTTTTTCAGTCCAGGTTCTGATTCATAAATCTTCATACCTTCCTTCAATTCACCTTGTGCTTTGGCATCCAGCTTACAAAAAGAGGAAGAAAGAAACAGATATTTGATCCAGGATCTTGAGGCAGAGTGAACATGGATAGGTGATCAGTCTACTGATCACCTATCAAGCAGTAGTTCTGTCCTCACTCCTCTATGGGGCTGAATGCTGCACTACCTACAACAGACACATCACAGCCCTGGAACAATATCAGCAGCAATGCCTAGAAGATCCTCTGGACCAACGGGGAAGACAGGCGGACAAACGTCACCATCCTGGAGGAAGCCAACCTACCAAGTATCTCCACAACTATCATGGAACCAGCTTCGATGGACAGGCCATACAATCCACACCCAAGGGGAACAAAAGAAGCATTACATGGATGACCTCATATCCCACCTGAGAAGATAATGCATTAACCCCAACAACTGGGAAGAGATGGCCTGTTACAGGAACCTCTGGAAGAGGTTGGCTTATCAAGGCACAGCAGAAGAAGGACCTCCACCTTCTTCTTCACTTCTGCTGGTGCTAAGATTTTTTACAACTGAGGCCCTGGTAGTGTGGACATACAGCAATGTGTCATAAAAGGGCATTTGCTTGATTATTCACTTTCTATAATGTTAGAAATACTGAAAAGCAATCACATACAATTTCCCATGGTGATGTGTTTTTAAGATTCCTGACATTGAGAGAGAGGCAGGGTTCATTGTGGAGAGGTCGCAGCTCAATCACAGAACGCATAGAAACAGACAACCATCCATGCTCACAGTCACACCTACACGTAATTTAGAGTCAGCAATTAACCTAACCTGCATGTTATTGACTGTTAAAGGAAAACCCACGCTGACACGAGGAGAACATGAAAACTCACCCAGCGGGTTCAAACCCAGAACCCTCTGTGAGGCGACAGATTGATGCTTGCTGCATCCATCCTCACTAGACAAATCTTTAAACTGGAGTTCTGACGATTATATCGCATTGCTCCATTTTATTAAGCTTGTGACAATCTTTGATGAACATTAGTTATTACAAAACGTTCATATTTCATAAACATTATCCCAAACCCAGAGGCTGCTTGTATCATATTTTATACGTAACCAGAGGTCATAGTGAAAAACATTCAGGATTCCTAAAGAGTAATGCGCAAAGAAAACATTGTGTTTCTATTTCATTACATGTAACAACGAGATCAAATGTCCCCGTCGCTATGGGCCCCCTGATTATATTATCGTCTGTCTTCGTATTGTTTTATTGTTATTGTTGGTTGTATGTTGTGAACTTATTATATAATGATTGATCATCATGAGCTCTCTGGTTTCACTTTAGCTGTTTTCATCCATTAAAAGTTTCCTGATGAAATCACTTCAGGAGCTGGACTGAATATAACTAATACCATATGTTAAAACGTTAGCGCTAACGTATATCATTAGCAAAATAGACATTTTATTTTTTAATAGTAATACTTTCCCTAGCTCATAAAGCTAAAAGTCAAATGTCCAGTGAAAACAACAAAGGGGACAGAAGTCAACGAGAAGTCTTGAGCCTCTGCAAAAACCAAAACAAAAAGTAAATGAAGTTATTATAACTAAGGTTCAGGAACAAGATCATCTTCTCTCCCCACTAATTCAGTGTCCTGTGTCTCATACTGCTTTTTTTTGAGAAAAAGCAGTATGTATGTTATTTTGGAAGGTTTTCAATATGTTTGGAAAATTACATGATGACCTTTTTTTTTTTTTTTTTTTTTTTTAACAGACCTATGCTAGATATATGTGTCCAACTCATAGACTGTACATAAGAAGTGGACCCACCCTGAGTCTCCACCCCCACCGTACACGACCCCAACTGACCTTCAGCTCTTGTTCATCGCCATGCAACCGGCCCCCTTCCATTCCTCTCCTCCACCCCTCATCATCCCACAGAACTCAACCAGTAACCAACCTTTTCCACATCCTGCAGCCATTCCAAATAAAACTACTTTTGTTCCTTACTCATGCCCTGGTCTTTGTTAGTGATTTTGACAATGATAACTGCTGCATTGATTTGGATATCTGATATATTCAATAACATTGGAACCTAATCTGAGAAAGACTGAGCAAAGAGGATTCCAGCCGACTCAGTCAAAATTTGATCTCAGAGTCAGCAAATTTAGATTTTAACTTACCCATGTCCTTTTCTGTTGAACCATATCTATAACAACAACAGCAGACTTGTTTTTTTCCAAGTCATCTTCATTTTCACCACATTTATATTTTCTCTCCTAATTTTGAGATGAACCTTAGCCTTGATCATTCCCCGTACAATAGTGATGTTATTACGATGTTTATTTTGTATCTCTTATTTTATTCTCGTTCTAATGTTATCCTCTGTGTACATTGCATTGGTAGATGGTGAGCTCACCTTGTCATGGAAGATGTGTATAACCAACATTAGAGTGACCTCTGTCAGGACCAGGAGCAGAAGGATCACAAAGAACTGCAGAACAGAAAAGAGCAGTTGGAGACTGACATAGCCAAAAGATATCTGCAACTTCTCCACCTGGTGGACCTCTCACCATGAACAACAGGCACCGCTGCTCTTTCAGGGCTCCGAGACAACCCAGGAAGCCAGTCACCATGGTGATGCCACCGGCAACCAGCAGCAGGTTGGCAGCTGAGAGGGATGGAAAAGACAGGGGAAGAGAGGAAAACTCCGCCTGCGTGAAGGAAAGCCAGACTCCAATGCCAAACAAGCCGCATCCTCCTAGCTTTTCAGGAAATGTAATGTCAAGCCGGTGTCAAAATGCAACTTTACTCACAATGCATAGTCTGGAAATTGTGTGAACTTGGCACGTCTGTGGAACTCAGTGTTAAATTATTTCAGAAGCATGCAATAAGCATATTCAAAGTTAACTCTTTATGGAAAGTGTAAATGGACAAAAATGTATGACAGCAACTTGGGACTGAGCAATACTAACCCAGAAGATGAGGTTAAAGACAAACATCAAATATTTGACACAGCACAAACACCTCCGAGACACTGACATCCTGCAACAGAAAGAGGGAAGCAGAAGAGAACTACGTTCAAACAATGCTGCATGTCACCGCTAACTTAGCCTGGCTACTGTGTTTTTGTGCCGTCATGCGGGTCACTATGGTTAAATAACTGAGGAATGAATGTACAGTCTCTTTTATGGCTTTGTTGTGGTGTGTCTGGGGTTTCCTTGGTGAGAGGGCTGGTGTTTGAGCAGGGAGCAAGTCACCAAAGAGATGGGAAATGTGTATTGTGAAGAAGAATGATAAGATGTTTCAAGACAATTCAATTTCAGTTTTTACAGCACAAACACATACAACGGGGGCGTGTCCAGGGAGGAAATTTTCCAAAACTAGGATTGGCTAGTTCAAACCAACTGTTTGTTAATTATTAACACTTTTAACCGAATTCTAGATTGTGTCCATACTGGTTGTAATGAAATGTATTTATCTTAATGTGGTTGGTTCTTCTGTTACTGTATTTTTACAGTTACATACGAACTAAAAAGTATGGAACCTCTATGTTACAATTGTGTTGTGATTGGTTGGTATATCTTTTAAATAAAAATGTTAAACACAGGACTGTAAGATACTGTAATGTTAGTTATTAAAGTAGATATGAGTAGTGGAGACCGGAAGGTAATGCTATTCTGACGTGTTTGTGTGTGTGTGTGTGTGTGTGTGTGTGTGTGTGTGTGTGTGTGTGTGTGTGTGTGTGTGTGTGTGTGCGTGTGCGTGTGTGTGTTTCCACAGACAGTGATATGTTCTGGTATATTATAGTCACATGTTGTACATGTGTACTTTGTTACTGTGATACAACCTACTGTGATGCTACTTCAGCTTCCTGTTTTCTTTGCACAGGATGAAGACGGTGGATATTTTAAAAAGTGGTCACTAATAGAGGAATAATTACAGCGACTAACTCTTTTAGTGTATGAGTTTATATGACGTTGATGTTTTTAATAGGTCAAAGTTGTGAAACATTACCCTACAAACACGTTATGTGTTTGAGTGTATGTGAGCATGTTCACAGTAGTAGTGTGATTGGTCTCTGACTAAGTGGTCCTCACACTGACTACTGACCCCACACAGGAAGTCAAACTGCTGACAGGAAGGAAACTCCCTCCTCTCCTCAGTAGACCTAATTATACTGCTGAAGGCATTTCCCAAGGCCACAGCAAACCTGTGAGTCACACATCTTCTACAAACCCTTTTTCAGAGCAAAGTGACGATAGCTGCTGTGGTTAAGTATGGCACAGAATTATGTTAGTTGTTGTATTGATTGTATAAATCAAGGAGGAAAGCTTGTGTTTCATGTCAGTGCATGTTTCTACCAGCTACTATAGGTGAATAGTCAGAGGACATGATGAGACCTACAGCAGAGGTTCTCAAAGTCTGAGACTGTGAATAAGGCAACGAGGGCTAGCCAATCAGAGGCAGGGAAGGAATGCAGAGTGCTTCACTCAATGCAGGTGTGGGGGAAAAAAATCAATCAATCAATAACAGACCGAGCATCTGCCAGTGGCTATGAAAGATGATTTGGCCTGTGGATGAAAGGGAACCTCAATCTCTCCAAAAACTCTCTTGCACACTTATTGCTAGTGCCTAAGGTTGCCATAGACACTCAACAATTGACCCAAGACAGCCTAGTAGTACTGTTTGACATAACTTCAGACTACACCAAAGAAAAATGTCTGTCCTGATTCACTGATTTATCTGTTTCTGACTCAGAGAAAGTAGGAAAATAGAAACTACTGTATCTCTGAGCTATCTATGAAACACACATATTTAGGCTACGCTATGTGATCTTATCACTAATGTAAAAACTAATGTCATCAGTTTTTATTTCCATTTGGTCTCTACTCTGAATAGTTTGTAGCCCCCCGGGGGAGGCCCGCCTCCCACTTTGAAAACCTCCGACCTACAGTGATTGATCGAACACCAGTAACCCTCACACATGTCAGTATCTCATCAGCCATTGCTATGGTTTATGTTTGGGTATTTTAGGCACAAAACGTCTAGAGGTCCTCATCAGGTACATGTCAACAGTAGGACTGTCCTCGACTAATTGATTAGTGTAGTTATTAGACAGATCAGTAAAACTGTAAAACCAGGTGGCACCTTGTATGGAGGCCATCAGTGAATGACTGTCATTTTCACAGCGCTGTGAGTGGTCTGAAGACTAGAGACGTTCTATATAAATGCAAGTCCAGACCAGAGATGTGCTCATAAGTTTCTTGGAAATAAGTCGTTCAAAATGAAAAAGCATAAAAAGTGACGAAAGAAATCTTCCAGTAAACAGGTGGTTTGAAGGGCAATCCTTTCAACTCATTTAATGCATTGTTGAGATTATTATGTTGATAACTATAATTGATATTATCATTATTATGGTCAGCAGCCCAGTGTGTTTAATGAGGTCCACAGATGTTTTGCACAGTGAAAACAGTTCCATGTTAACGCATCGAAACTAAACATGAACAGTGATTAGTAGGACAAATGTAATATTCATTTAAACATGCTGAGGTTTGAACATTAAGTGGAGTGTCTGGTGTCCAGATTTAGTGTAACAGTAATTCATATGCAATAGACTTTACCTGAAGGTGAGTTTCTATTCTTTGTCCTGGTCCTCTTCGTGTCTCCCGGCTCCTTCACCCCCTGGTTCTGTTCTTTACTTACTTTTTCTCTTCAGATCCCCTTCGCATTGGTCCCTGAAGCAGCCAGGCTTTGCTTCTCTTCCTCGCTATTGTTCTTCACTGGTAGACGTTGTCCGCCCGCTTTCCCCAAATCAACTTGTCCTCTTCCACGATTCAGAACTTTATATTAGATTTCTGTAATTTTCCACCTGGAAGGTTTTACTTTACTTTTTGTGTCGTTTTCTTAACAGAACTGCATCTCTTTCTCTCTTTCTCTCCTAAATTATTTCCAGATGTGCGTTGTTGCCCGCCCTCTCTGTGTTCCTCCCCTTCACATTTTTTCCTGCTACTTGTCCCTCCTCCAGCTCATAGCTTCTAAACCTCAGCCTGCCCCACTTTTCCCACTTCTTTCTCTTTGTTCCGGAAACGTTGGGTCATCCTCCTGTTTCCTGTGTCTCAGTGATGTTCTTTACATTGCTGCACTTGGACGTACTCTCACAAGCATGCAAACTGTCTTTCCTGACCAAATGGTGGATTTGCTCCACGTTACTGCTGACCACTTCCAAAGCACATTAGAGCTTTAAATGTTTCAAGCTAGCCACTGCTTTCTATTCCTTTACTACAACATTAACTTGTGTTGTCTCTGTGTTATCTCTCAATGTGTTGTCTCTCTCAAAGTAAAACAAACCGGCAAAAATAAAGAAGTTACAACAGATTTTAACTAAATCTCTGTTTTGCACTTTTTAATGCAAGTTTGTTTATGTTGAATACATGTGAGTACTCCACTCTGTCAACTAGAACAGCTTTCTGCTAACACCAGCAGATCATGCAAATAATAGCAAAATACATAATGAGAATATTTGTTTTGTCACATTATTAAATGTATAAATTTGATTCTTAGATTAAGGTCAGAACATTAAACCCACCAATGAAAAAAGACACTAACATCGCCCTGACGTCCGTGGTCATGAAAACGTTTGAGAGACTGGTGTTGACCCACCTGAAGGACATCACAGGGTCCTTGCTGGACCCCCTGCAGTTTGCCTACCAGGCAAACAGGTCGGTGGATGATGCAGTCAACATGGGACTGCACTACATGCTGCAACACCTCGACTCCCCAGGGACATATGCAGGGGTTCTGTTTGTGGACTTCAGCTCTGCGTTCAACACCATCATCCCAGAAATGCTTGAACCAAACTCTCTTTCCTGACAGACTCCTGTCTGCAGCAGGTGAGGTGAGCAGGCGAGGCTGGAAATAATCACATCCAGCACCGGCGCCCCTCAGGGATGTGTGCTCTCCCCACTGCTCTTCTCCCTCTACACCAACAACTGTACCTCAGAAGACCACCAGACACAGGAACAGCTTCTTTCCACTGGCCGTCACTCTCATGAACAATGAATCAGTCATACTGCACTATTACCTGATTCTGATGATTTGCTTTGAGACTCATGTGTCACATCATTTACATTCTCTATTATGTAGTAATATATTGTTATTGTGTAGCCAACTTGTAGCAATAGTAACATGAGATAAGAGAGACTTTATTGCCATCCAGTGCAGTACAGTACATAGAGGAATGGAACTGTGTTGTTAGTTTAGTTTACTTGCTTTTATGTGTGTCTATCTACATTCCAATCTGTGTGTGCCTTTTGTAACTATATTTGCATCCCTGTTCTGTGTCAAATCTAACTGAAGCTGCTCCCTTGGCATATCCAACAAGCTGCAACAGTGCCAATGTTTCGATGTGTTAATCAAGCACTCATCCCTGGTCCCAAGATTTTCTCTCACCAAACGAAAGTTTTTTTTTCAGGGGTCGTTTTTCCTTAACCGATGCGAGGATGTCGATTGTAAAGCCCTCTGAGGCAGATTTGGGATTTTAAGCTTTACAAAATAATTGCATTATGTGACGACCCTCCTCCTGTCATACACTAGGTGCCGGTTTTTCCATCTGTTACAGGTGCTGAGTGGAGGATCGTTACCAGGATGAGTCTAACCTGTGCCGGGGCGTGGCTCATCCTTAAATACCCTTTCCAGTTGGAAGCCCAGGGGGGAAAGGAAGACCTGTGCTGACGGGCTCGCGACCACGGTTGCTGACCTTGTAAAGTGCGGTTGCGTGTTTTTGGCATCACAAATAAATACTACTTTTGGCGCCAGCTCATTGTCTCCCTGTTTTGTCTCAGTCTATGAGCCGGGCTGTGACAATTATAATTGAATTGAAAACCTCATATGGAATATTATTGGCCCAACCTGAAGCATCATTTATGGAACAACATCAGAGGCATTACTGACCCCGTTCATTGCCTATTCCCTGGATGTGTCACTGTCTCCTTGCGAGCTGAAGGAGTACTCCGCTTTGTGATGCATGATCAGCTTGTTGTTGATAAAGTAAAAACTGTCCAAACGGGTTGGAAATCATTTCCTCTACTGAGCAGAGCAAAAGAGAAACGGGTGCAGATGGAGTTAGACATTGTAAGATGGAGACTATTTCATTTGTATAAGGACAACAGCAGCAAGACAAGGGCAGACTGGCTAGTACGGGGAGGCGTTCCAACGGGGTATCTACAAAAAACACAAAATTTAAATTAAAAAAACACTAGAGAGAGATGCTCATGTGCCATTTATTCAGATTTAAAAATAATAAAAAAACATTTGTTGCCTTGTGATTATTGATCTATTTGGTTTTCTTGTTAAATATAATAGTTTTGATTATATGTAATTTAGCTTTGACAATAATGTAACATTGACATTTATGCCAAAAAAGCTTATTTTAATTTGAATAGAGAGGTGGTGGTAGGAGCAGTGGGCGTGTCCACATTGGTAGAGCAACACAGGGGAAAGAGGAAACGTACTAATACACAGAAATCACTCAAATGAACAACCAATGGGCTCAACAACAGAACAGGCTTGTTGCTGAAGTTATATTACCAACTGTAATCCTGCAGACTGTTTCCATGGTAACAAACAAATCATATTTCTAGTTATAGACTGCAGTAGTCATGGCAACAAACAATGACCTGGGTGTTGTAGCTGTCCAGCAGGAGCTGGACGGAGTCCTGGTCTCCTTGGATGATGCTCTCGATGATCCTCTCCATGTCTGACACCATGCCTGCAGCCCAACCAACACCATCAGCTTACACATATTGACAAATATTCTAGAAATTACAATACCTAGTTCCACAATCAGGTTGCATGAAAGATCAATGTTCAAAAGTAACATCACTAGAAGTAATTTGCTCCTTCTGCCCATTGAAACAAGTATAGACCCTAATGACATCGTACCACTTTGGATAAAAACTTCCCACAAAAGAAGTAAAAGGTTTCTTGAAAATGTCAAATTCTGTGAAAGAGCAAAATTCTGTGTTATCAAACTCATATGTTTTCAATTTGTTGCTTAGTTGATACCAATAGTTTTTAGTTGATTTTTACAACATACATGATGAAATGTGTGAAATGGTAATGAAATCAAAGCATTTACTGTAGTGATGCAGTTCAATGTTACAACAGCAGTGACCATGAGTTCCTGCACTCACCTGTTGGTGTGAAGTGCCTCTGACAACTTCTCCTTCTCTTCTCTGACACAACAATGGCTGTGTAATCGCAGTTCTCCTCCTTCCTTCACCCTCCAAGCCCTGGAGTTACTCTGACTATCTACTATACTACCTGCATGCTTCATCTGTAGCAAGTGATGTAGTTAAGCTGAGTACCCACATGCCAAGAAAATATCCAGATAGGCTCAAATCTCTATTCATGAAATACCAAAATCCAGTATCAAGTATCATCAATATAATACACGAATGTTGATGGTCCAATTTGCCAATTCCTTTAACTGTTCTCTGTTAATCACGTGTATGTAAAATAAATAAATAGAGAGACCACTTTTAATGGTGAATAGCTCATGTTTACAGTGTGAATTCTCCAAACTAATACATGCATGCTCACAACAGAGAAGTACATAGCACACTATAGACTGTTTATGTGTCCACAACGTGTGATCTAACACACATTGAACATACTGATGCTAGTAGTTGTACTCAAAACAGACAAATCCGTATTTTTGTTCAATCAGCTGCTAGTTGATTGTCGGTTACTGAGGATTGGTGTCCTTTGCTTATGGATAAACAAAACAAAATCCAGCTTTTTGATGCACATACTAAATATTTGAAAATAATTGGCACAGGGAAATCTGAATAAAATATAAATCTGGGCTAAGAAAAGAAAACAGCAATAAAGGCTAGCCTCCCCTCAGCAAAAAGGATCCTGCCCACACCGTTCCATTGATACCCCACACAACAAGGGTTTTCATACTTTACAATGAGAAGCGACTGTATTATTGATTTAATGTGCGCTACTAGTTTTACTGCTTTTTTTCTGTATAAATTATTATTATTATTGTATTTACTCAAGTATGATATGGATGCAAGTACCAAGCATGAGCTTTTATAGAAGTGTTTCACAACTTAACACTTAATGGATCTGGAAAAGTCATCAAACTTCATGTTGAATTTCGTGTTATTTAGGTAGTTAACTCCATGAACGGGTCAGTTTTTACCCTCCTGGTTTCCGCACTAGATTCTGGATGAACCTGCTGGATCTTTAGTGCAGCGATTCTGTATCAGCTCAAATCCACTCCTCATGCATTGCTCGAACTTCAGTGAAATGACTTAAGCACATCAGCACTTTTGTCATTTGAACAGTTTTATTTCATTATTTCAAATACAGGATTTTCATGTACAGAAGAGCAACTGGAAACTAGAGAATGAAGTAGCTGTACAATATATACACATCAAAACAACAGAATTGCTCTACAAGTATATCCTCTGAGAGGTCAAAGAATAGGAAATATCAATCAACAACAAACAGATAAAAATGACTGACATTAAACACTGACATTTATGATTTTGGATCATTTCACCTCACACTTCCTTCAAGAAAGTCGTGCTTAATTTTTTCATTCATGGTCTAACAGGCATTAAATCCTCTCTCTTATTGTCTTCTGAAGAACAAACAGAAAGAACACAGCTTAGTTGTAAATACATTTCCCCTCAATCAACTGTTTCTAACTGAGACAGGAAGCAGAGAGAGACTATCATATAGTCCTTTTGAACCTCACTTCTGTCTCACTCAACTATAGTTTATCTGTCTGTCTGATAGACGCAAAGAATTGCAGGTGGGCCATTTTATGTATATCCCTTTAAAACATTTGTCAAAAAACAATAACAGCAAACAATCCCATCTTAGGACAGTCATTTTTGGAAATGTCCTTGTATAAATTATACAAACCATAGTAGCTAATACTTATAGACATCTTGTGTGTGTTGTTCAAAATTCTGTAGGTCTTAACAAAGAACTCTTTTGTAGTGCTAATCCCTTTTTTACTTTTGTGGAAATCCATCACATTCACGTAGTTTACTCCCTCCATCGTTCAATACTTTTCTTGAAATGAAGAGGTACTTTAAATGGACTTAATAAGAAAACTTTAAAAGTTAAATCTCCAACAAACAAACCAACAGTCTCACTGCAAGCATCCGTACAGTTTTGGTTTCACAAACTCTGGATGCCTCTATCCTCCTAATACTGCAGGTGGATGTGTGAGTTTGGTGGCTGGGGCTGTGGTCCTCCTTCAGGCCTTGGCACTGAGGCTAAGCAGTTCCATGAAGGAGTTAAAGAGGCTCTCCAGCCAGCCCTGGTTAGCCATGCACTGCTGCACCACCTCCTCCTGACCGGGGTCCTCCGCTGCCTGCTCAATGCTGTCCGTCTGGGCAGGAAGCAACAAGTCAGTTACACATGCATACATTAACTGCAGAACAAGCACAGTTTGTGTAGTCCCTGTGGACAGGCCAGCATTTTAACATATCACATAGATATGTGTAGACATATTTTACCAGATTAAGTATTCGGGATTCGCTGGGGCTCCTTTTAACTCTTGCTAATACAGTAGCTCTAAACTAAAGCTAACCATGAATGGGTTCAGAAACCACAAGAAATATGGTTCTCTGAAAAAATAAAGACAGCTGGATAACATTAACAGCATTTAGCAACCAGAAAATATATCACATTTATGCCAGCGTGAACGCCATGAATGCTGACAGTTTTTAGCCTTTCACAATGCAAAGCTGATGACAAAAGAGAAGACAAACTACAGAAATAAGGGAAAGATTAGATCAATTATTATCTTGACCCAACAACCTGATCAACACTTTTTCTGAGCAGAGGATTCCAATCAAATATGCCAGTTTAAGCGTTTTATACACAAAGACACAGATGGGATATTGGAGCCAAACTATTACCTAAATACATTTAGCATCGATGCAGTCATCCTTACCTCCTTCTTGCAGTGCAGGAAGGTGTGGTACTTGTAGTGGTGAAGGGAATGATACAGACTGTAGATCCGGCAAGTTTCAATTGAGAGCTTTAGATCCTAAAAAAGGTTGAGAAAAAAAAAAGTTTGAAGATTTTTTCCAGCATTTTCTTGTAGGAAATGTCCCACCATTTGAAAAAGCACTACTGATAATAAAAGCAACACCATAGAAAACCTTTCCTTTGTACTCTGAAAGATACAATATTAAATAACAAAAAGCATTGAACAATAAGAGAATGTGTCTTAGATGAGATACATTTTTACTGCTCTACAATGTCAAGGCACAGCTGAATTGTCCCTGCTGGGCTTCCATATTAACTCCACACAGTGCTAAAGGTGAGGTCAATGTTGGGTTGCCAGGTGTGTGTGTTTTCTGCAGCAAATGGATTATTCTGAAGAGTGAAGGAGCAGTAACTGATGATTTGGCAGCCCTCTGTACTCCTTCACTGTTGGAGAGCTGCTCTACTACTAGTGGGAAACATTACTCTGTGGGAAGGATTACTTAGTGGGAAGGGTTCTTTCTGACCTGTTGCTTAGGAATACTCCTCTTGACCCGGTTGAGGGTTTTGCGGTTGTACCCCTCCCCACCCAGGTGCACTTTGACAGCTCCAGATTCCAGGGGATCTGCCATCATTTTGGGGAATATATGTAAAGCCTCCTGGAGAGAGGAAAGCAGAACGCAGTCAAAGGCATGAGTACAGCTCTCTACAATCTCTATTTGTTTGAAACCCCTACAGTAAGGTATTTACTGTAAATGAACTTCAACAGACTTCTAACAAACTGTGATCTGAGAAGTGCCCATAAAACAAAGTAGATGGATGTGTAGGTTTACCTGGTGCTGAACACTCATGTTGACTCTCCTCAACAACCTCTTCTTCTGTTCACCGAGCAGGCTATCAATTTTCCTCATGGGTGGCAGGTACAACTCATCTGAGGAGATAGTAGTAAGTAGTAGAACAATTATTTACATTGATAACTGTCACTGTCTATTACCATAAGAGACATGCAAAGGACGTTGAAAGTGTAGAAGGGTTTCTTTTAGTAAATGACAGTGAAATGTTTGATAAAATTGCTGTATAACTTACTAACGTTGTTAGCCCGCCCGCCATGCTAGCTCCTGCAGGGCATGTTTACAACCCCCCCCCCCCCCTCCACACACACACATTATTTACTGTGCCCTCCTGTTCTTGGCCACACCACTCGAGTAAATTCCGCTAGGTGGAATCCAGTATGAGTACGACATTAGTCAGTGGGAGGTTCTATAAAGGGTTATTGAGCTGGTTCTATGGTTGCTGTTGTTCTTTTATGACTCTTCTGTACATGGTGTCAATAAATGGCAACACAGGCGTTGAAGGGATCTCTGTCAGGAGAGAAGAGGAGCTTGAGGTTGAGCATCCCAGCGGCCATGGCAGTCAGTCTTAGTACCAGCACCAGCACTGTTACAGCACCAGCACCGCGCTTTAGAGAGCCCAAGCTTCATATATTGTTATTGCTTATTGATTTGTGAAGCAAATAGTATAATATGCGCGTCAGACGGTTCAGGCCTCCACGTCATCCATCAATTTCTGATAATGGACAACTCGTCAGGCATTGTACATTACATGATCTGCACTTTTCAAATCAATCTGCACTTACAATTCTGTTGCCATGCAACAATAACGCGGCAGATGCAAAAAAATTATTTCCAGACTTTATCTTCATTGTGACTGAAAAATACATTCAACAACCCAAAACTCAACAGCATGCCTGAAAATGGTCAGCTTTGCAAGAACACTCGTATGGTTGTTAAAGTGATCTGATATTACACTGACAAAAGTGAAAAGGGACAAGCCAGCTCTTTTCTCAACTCATTCACACTTTCACTGAAGCCTTTCACTGTGTTCCTCCATGTGAGCGCTCACCATCAGTGTCCTCCAGTGCTTGGATCATGTCAGGGTCGAGTGCTGTACTGACCAGCATCTCCACATAGCTCCTGAAGATCTCCCTCATGGCTCGGCTGTTAACTCCACCCCGCACCGGTCCTACAACACAAGACGGCACACTGAGGGCCTGAACACAGCAGACATTGACCTAACGACATTTATTAATATGTGATTAACCAATATGTGTGTACCATGCACACCCCACACACACAGAACAGCTGACCTTCGTCATCGCTGGGTTGGGAGGAGTCAGAGGAAGAGGAAGAGGATGGCACCTCCTTCAGCCACTTCTTCCTCTTCTTGGGAGGAGGCTCTGCCTTGTCCTTTGAAGTCTTGGCTCTGGACCGACAATCCATCTTCTTTTCTCCTCCTCTCTTCTCCTCCTTCAACCTTGCAAACCCCACTGTGCCATCTCTCCTCTCTCGCTCCTCTGTCACCCTTTTCTCTTTTTCATGACCCCTTTGTCTCTCTTTCTCTTTTTCCCTCTCTCTTCCCTCCTTTTCTCTCTGCTCCCTCTCTTTCTGTTCATTCTCCTCTCTCCGCTCCCTCTCATGTTTCTCTTTTTCTCTACACTCCCTTTCTCTCTTTTCTCTCTCTTTATCTGTTCTCTCCTTCTCCCTCTCTTTTTGCTGTCTCTCCTGCCTCTCCCTTTCACTTTGCTCCCTCTCTTTCTGCTCTCTCTCCTGTATCTCTTTTTGCTCCCTCTCCTGTCTCTCCCTTTCTTTCCTCTCTCTATCCTGTTTCTCCTTCTCTCTCTGCTCCCTATTCCTTCTATCCCTCTCTTTCAGCTCTCTCTCTTTTCGCTCTTTCTCATACTCTCTTCTCTCCCTGTCTTTTTGTGCTTTCTCTCTTTTCTCCTTTTCTTTCTGCTCCTTCTCCCTTCTTTCCCTCTCCTCTGTACGTTCCCTCTTCGTTTGCTCTCTGTCCTCTCTTTCCCTCTCCACATTCTCATTTTCTTTCCTTTCCCTCTCTTTCTGCTCCCTCTCCTGTTTCTCCTTTTGTTCTCTCTCCCCTTTCTCTCTCCTCTCTCTCTCCTTATGTTCCTTTTCTACTTTCTCCCTGTGCTCCCTCTCTCTTTGTTCTTTTTCTCTTTCTCTCTGCTCCTTCATCTCCCTCTCTCTCTGTCTCTCCTTGTCGTCTCTTTCCACTCGAGGTGGGGTTTGATTGTGAATAGAAGGCAGCTGCAGCGGTAGTGACTGGCGTCTGTCAATTAGTAAGTGCAAAAAGAAAAACACAGAGTGAATGAAGCTGCCATGTCTTAAGACCTAGGAAGCTGGTAGATTATTTGAAATTAATCCAAAATCAGTTGTTGACCATACACATTTTTGACAAACGTCTCGCTGAGTTTGCTTCAGATCTGTGGTTTGATGTAGCTTTAGCTCTGATTCTTGTATTACTTTCCAATTTGTGTCAGTTCCTCTTCCCTACCTCTGAGTGACAATCAGAAACATTTGACAAGAAATCAAATTCATCTTCTTACCTCAGAGTGAGACCGGCTCTATGCCACGGCTTCCGAGAACACACTCTGACATAATCTTTTTTGTTGACGTTCTCCAAGAACTTCACATACAAACGCTGGTAGCGCATTTTGGCATCACCGAAGTAACCCAGATACTGAGGGAAGAAACATTAAGAATAACATTTTAGTAAACAGTATTGCTCTCTACGAAAATATTCAAATTACTTACAGAGGATTTAAATAAGGATCAATCAAACTGGGTACTCTAAGATGTCCCAGATTGCAGTGAAAGTGAATTGTCTGAATTCTGGGAGTTGGACTACAATATGTGATGCTATAAATGGCCTATAGGGGGGGACAAATCCAACAAGTGTGTACATCTTACTGTAGATAGAGCACTCACTTATGAAGAAGCGCTAAACCATTTTCCCATGAAGGGATTTCCTCTCTACTAAAACAGCTGATCAGAGGGCACAGACACCAATCAGCCTAGTGATTAATGAAATTATTAAATTATTAAATACATGAATTGGTTACAAACCGTCCATTAGTTTGTTTCAAGTCCAAGTGATGTGTCATCAGTTGGTCCTTGTCCTAACTCAGAGCATTCTATATAAAGACAGTGTTTTGACCCTTGTTTTGTACTGTTGCTGCTCTAATTGTTTTTCTCATTTCATGCCTAAGTGTTTCAGATACAGAGCAGGGAAAAACTAAGATGTCTGTTGCAGTATTTCTTTGTCCTGCACTAAGCCCCACTGATAGGAATGGTGGCCAAAACTACAATGAACTACATTGTGCTGGGGGAGTTTAAGAAATGAATTATCCTGCTCAAAACAGATAATGCCCTTAAGTACAAATTAAACAGTCGCTGTTTTTATAAGCTTCTTGAATAAGTATGTCCTCAATTGTGAATGTTGTTCTGTCATCATTTCTGTATAAGACCTATATAAGCAAATGGAAATTTGGAAGTCTGCTACCAGCATTATCTTGAATCAAAAGAGAGAGAATATATGGAAACTGAAAACAGAAAAAGCATATTACATACATCTATACTACAATATCATTAGTGTAGTCAAAGATCCTTTACTTGTAAATATGCATAGATGGGCAGCAATTCAGAGGTCTGGGAATGATTGGAATAATTGTTCAATATATAACTATTTTATTGTTAGTTTAGACCTATTTTCTAATATAAAAATCATCATTTACATCAAACATCAACCTAGCAGTGGACATGATAAAAGTATATAAAGATCGAAATCAGTTAAACAAAGCAATAATGGTTAACATGAAGTTTGGTATTTCTTGTGCAGGTTCCAGAGTTCTTAAGTCACTCTGAACCTTCTGCAGGCAGGTGGGGGTCACTCGCTCATTTCGCTGTTGTGCCTTTATTGGACAGCTTACAGTGAAGGTATAGACAGGCCATATGTGGAGAGAGAGGGAATGACAAAGGTTGTATGTATGCACCTCAACCATTGGGCCATCGGACGTCTCTAATCTACTTAATCATTCGAGAGAAACTAAAGTTTAAGAAGATGCTTTTGGGAAACGGGGCCAAGTCTGACATCACAGACTTGTTTTGAACCCATAAAGAGCTGAACAAAAGCAGTTCTCTCCCCAATTTAATTTACTATTGATAGAATCGGTGTAAAACGTATGTCTGCTGGAAAACTCACGTTACTGGTTGCACAGAACTGTCTTTGACCATCTTTGATCTCTGGGCTGAATTTCTGGAGCAAGGCTTTCTGCACCCTCCAGATGGGCGGGGGCTCCCGGCCTGTCTGCAAGGCCATCTGGTGACACCAACAATCACAGTGTATACCATTAATGTAAAGGTATTTATTCACCAAACATATTTCCTGGGAGCTGTAGGGGGAACTCACCTTAAGCGTCCCGATGTCCTCAGTTCGAACCACAAACTCGTCCCGTTCACGGAAGATTCCCTCACCTCCACTCTCACTGTCCTCCTCTTCACTCTCCCCAGCTATGGCGGCGTCAGCCTGCTTCTTTGCCAGGTGGAGGGAGGTAAGACGCTGAGGTGTTGGGGCCTCTTCCGGGGTTGGAGGTGATGGTGGTGGAGAGGATGATGAAGAGGGTGAGGAAGAGGTGGGTGAGGAGGGGGAAGGCTGCTCAGCTTCGGGTTCCTGGTCCTGATCAGAAGATGATGGGGGAGGTGTAGTGGATGGAGGGGGAATGGACTGGCCCAGGGGAAGGTTGGAGAGGGGTGAGGATGGGATAGCCGGAGGGGAGGTCGATGGGGGAGGGGAGGTACCAGTTGGAGCCGGTTGGTAGGAGGACTGCTGCTGCTCAGAGGGAGGATAGGTTTGAATGACCTCTTCCTCATCCTGCTGGATCGGCAGTTGGGAGGGTACGGAGAGACTCAGGGGAGGCAGGGGCGAGGGTGAAGAGTATGTGGGTGGAGTGGAGGGGGTGATGGACAGTAATGGGGATGGAGGGGCAGGAGCAAGCATGGGTCCTGATGGAGAATCTGAAAAAAACAGGGTGGGGGTGAAAAAAAGTTTCAATAGCCCTGCACTGTAAATCTTAGGGGGGACATGGAATCACCAACTGCTTCCTTTCGCCTGTTAGCCAGGAGCCTCACTGGGAGGCAGTAACAAGCTCATGATATCACATCCGCCACCGCTTGGTTCAAAAGCAGACAGAACAAACACATACATTACCTTCAACTTGAGGCACCTCCAAAATCTGCATTTCAGACATCCTTTCCTCTTCCTCCTCCTCCTGCTCTTCCAGGGTTCCCTGCTGCAGATTCTGTGGATTTCTCATTTGTGCTTCATTGTCTGCAGTCTCCCCACCTCCCTCCTTCTCCTCTTCTCCTCCTTGCTTAGCCTCCCTCTCATCTACTTTTTCTCCATTCGGCTGTGGGGAGAACAATTTTTGCTCTTCCTTGTCCTGTATGTGATCCTGCGTGTAAGTGAGCACCTCCTCTTTTCCATCCTCCATACTGGGGATGAGGGGAGGCATGGCAGAGAGCAGGGGGCTGAGCGACGGCTCTTGTGGGATAGGCGGGGACAGGTTGGGTGGAGCCTTGGCCATGGCAGAAGCTATTGCAACAGCTAACGAGTGCGGGGTGTCATAAAGGGCAGAGATGGCAGATGAGATGCTTTTCTGCAGGTCCTGGTTTTTACTGACCGAGTCCTCCTCATCAGAAGAGAAGGAGGGCAGCGTCTCCAGGTTTCCTTTTAGCTCTTCGTCCAGTGGTTTGCAGGGACTCGGGCAGCTGCTGAGAGCCAGGTCTGCCCCATGGCCCTGGCCTCGCTCGCTGAATGTTCGTGGAGGGTGCTGTGGAGGAGTTGGTGGTAGGGGGGGAAGAGGAGGGGATAAGGGCCTGATCCCTCCCTTCATAGAGGAACAGGAGTTTACGGAATCCTGCTCACTTCCATCATGTCCCAGTTCAAGGCCTGACTGTTTTTTGCCTGTCTTCAGGAAGTCCAAAAAAGAGGCCATGAAGCCAGGTTTGAAGTCGAAAGCCTTCTCATCAGCCTGCAAAAGGCAAAAGAGCATAATCTCATCACTGATGAGAGCCTTATGATGATGTCACTCCTTGTCCACTGCACTGGCATGGTTTGTCAGTTAGCTGTATTCCTCTGTACACTGCAAAAAACAGTTTCAACTAGTAATTTGGTCTCATGTTCACTCAACAAGACTTATCTGTCTTTAAAGCAGCATTCATTGAATATTTGACCACAAGATGGCAGCGGAGCAAAGCTGTTTCCATAACTTTATCACCATACAAAGTTATGGAGAGCATGTTAGCATGTTGTTGCCAGCAGACACAAAGCGTGAATGAATGATGAATAAGCTAATATCCCCTCCACATTAAGCTCTGGTTAGGTCTTCCCCAACGCTTGGAGTGGTGAGAGTGAACCAAAACATTTGCAGATGGTAAACCCAAAACAAAGAGCTGAAAGATGGAGCTGAGGGGAACTGCAGTTGTTGATATTGTAGTTTGTAATTGCAAGAGACCCCTTTCATAACTTCATTATACACATCGGCATTTGATCCGTTGTTCATGTAAAGATATTGATCTTTACATGAGATGTGTCCCATCTGTAGTTGTTTCTGAATCTTGAATGACTATGACCACGCTTTGAGTTGTCGGAGGACTAGAAAGGTGCTTAACAAGTACAAGTCCATTTACTATATATTATCTTGACAGATAAAATCACTCCACTAGAATTAAAAAAGGAAAAATCTGACATGGCATTTTAGGGCTTCATCTAACTGCAAAGTATCTTCATCTTCAATTAATGTGATTAAGTTCTCGATTCATTGATTGACCATTTAGTCTATAAAATGTCAGAACATATTGAAAAGTCGAACATGGTGTCATCCAACATCTAAAATCTAAAGATATTCAGTTTACTTTCACATAAGAAAACACATTTTGGGCTGAATTCATGATTAATTAATGATGAGCAATTATCAAAACAGTTGCTGCTTGTTTCTGTTGACTAATTGATTAACTGATATAGTAGTATCAGCTGTACATGCTTTACAAAACAAATCTCATCCAAATGGCAGATTTCTGTTTGATTTTTGATACATCTAATTATCTTAAATTACTTTATTTGAGTGTAATCCTGAACATGTGAAATTAGACAGACAGACCACATTGACAAGCAGACAGTGAAGATGAGAAGTGATGCAAACAAAATCGATGACAGCTTTATTCTTGTTGTTTGAACTCCTGAGGAATGCATATTGATTCAGCTAACTTATTGTTCATTGTGACCAATGCTATATTGTTCATTGTCATTCTAAAACATGGTGTGTTCAACTCTTTACAACCTTAAGATACATCTGTAGCCTTCTTATATCCAAGAGCATCTTTCATCTTCAATGTTTGAGATGAAATAAATAAATAATAATACATTCTTACTTTCTCAGCTCTAACATGACATTTTAAGCGATTGAATAAATACAGGCCCTGGACGCTTGGCTATAATGAAGCTTAACAGACAGCAGGTGGCAGCAAGGGTTCTTTACTGAAAAATGTAGTAACCGTGGCAACAGCTGCCCTGGTAACAGCCATCTCTCTCCTCTCTCTTTTGTCAGTCAGAAAGAACTGGCTGTCAGTCAACTATAACCTCCTTCTCTCCAAACCTCAAATCACAAAAAACATGAGTGAAAATTAAAATGTCTTTTTAGTTCCACTGGAGACGACACCACCAAAACATTTGAACATTTAGTTTGAACACATACCTGGGCAAAATGCTACCTATTTACACGTGTATTGGCATAAGTGCCTTTAGGCACCTGTGGTGTGAGGAAGGTAAAGAATGTGCTTCTCTCTCGCTACCAGAGGCTTGAGTTTGAATGGATGAGGTATGAATTAAATATGAAGCTCCTTGGCTTCGCTCATTTTTGTAAAGGGTGTGAGGCAACTTACTGAACTGGAGAGCTTCTGCATAGCAGCCCAGGCTTCAGGATTCAATGGATCGTCAATGTCTTTCTTCCACATCATCTGTGTTAACATTAGAGAAAACTGCCTTCAAAAATCTGTTAAGTCCAAACTCTTCAGAGAGCTTGTTAGGTATATAGTTTACTTTTTCTTTACATGAACAACAATGTGATGAAATCACAAGATTTCATGGGGGGTTGTATCATCTATCTAGATGATACTTAAGAGGATAAATGTTAATTTTGTCTCTTAATATCTATGTTGTTGTCCCATCATTTGTTTTGCCCCCCTTTCATATTCTACCCTAAAGAAAGGAGTTTGAACATGATACTTAGAATAACTATAATGTGTTTACCTAGATTTATCAGTAAGAACAGTGTAGAAACTCCAGCCTTTTCTAGTTTGTCTTGTAAAGTTTAAGGAATAATAACTGAAATAAAATAATAAAATTCAATATTTAGTTGCAAATCCTTCGCAGTCAGTGACTACCGAAATCATCAGCAGACCCGAGTGATGCTCTGCAGTGTCGAGACTTAAGGTTCTTAAAGGAATACTTCACCCACAAAATGACCATTTATATATCAATTACTCACCCCGTTACCTTGAATTCTTGAATAAAACTGCAAAAACAGCAAAACTATATGAAAACATGCATTAGTAAATCCTCACACAACTTGTGCAGTATAATCCAAATCTCATTTATCCAGTCATATGCTCACTACTTCCAAAACTCACGCATCTTCACAAAAACCTTACTATTTGTTAAACACAACAAACATGTTCTTCAAAAATTCAAGGTAACAGTGGTTGAATAATTGATATACTGTACATATCGTCATTTTGTGGGTGAAGTATTTCTTTAACCCATGCTCAGTTGAAATGAGGTCTTGTGACCGACTTAGCCAGTCAAGGCCATTTCAATGTTTGGACCTTAAAAACTCCTTGGTTGCCATGGCTGCACTATATTAAGGCTCACTGCCCTGCTGCATCGTTCTGAAATTGCGAGGCTAGATTTTTAAGGGGCTGAGTCCTTAAAGCTGACTCAGCAATTTAACATCAGTCCCTGGTAATGTCCCCTAATGTGCTGGAATACAGAGCCGGCATAATGAGAGGATAACTGTTCAAATACTTACTAACTCAACTGCATATCAGCTTGACTTGATTTGAAAATCTACGTTTTCTCTTCACAGTCAAAATACTGCAGATGCAGTATACCACACTGTTGCTGAGGCAACTAGATTATATTTCCCTCGAACATGAAATACACTTGACGCTGTCATGCATAGGTCCTCTGCAGCCCTTCGTAATATCTACCACTCCTTCTCCCACACCCTGACATCAAGAAGTGAACAACTAGTACGATGTAAGCAGCCTACATGATACTACTTGATTTAAAAGATAGAATGATAAGGGATTTCTGATTAACTGATTATTCTGAATTTACATTTGCATTAAACCATATGGTCTACCTGCAAATATAAGTTCTGGGGAGCATGAGTCAAAACAAATTTAAAAAAGGAAGCAGAATCTTAGCTGATAAATAAAGCAATAATTAGCGTATATAATATGAATTACTTTGAAAAAAAAATCAAATCCTCTTTTAGGTTTATATCAGGAGGCAGGTTCTGCTTCCCCAAAAACTCTCGTCCCCAAATCCCTTTTTTGAAAAAATAAATCCAATGTTCAAATAATGAAATCATTTTAGCCTCGGATTCCTCTCAAATAAGATTTCTTTGCAAGATATTTGTCATTATGCCTTTCCCCTGTGAAAAAGCCCCTCCCCCTCAAGCTGTTGTGTATAATTTAACAGGGCAAATGAGAAAACTCTCAGCTTCCATCACACATCGCACAGCGCCAGTCCATTCAAATGTGCATGGTAAAATCTGCATTAAATTCATATAAGGCGCTCACCATCCTTCAAACCATTGAATATTTCAATACTTGGCATTGAAATTATAACAGAATTTACACTTCAAATAGATTTGTACATTCACAACAAAAGACAAGTTCAGCATTTATCAGAAAGAAACCCATAAGGGAGCTTTGCCAGTAGAACTAATGAGCAAACAGAACTTCTATTTAGGATTTTCGGATGTGCTCTTTACCTCTACAGCTTTCTGCTGATGCTTCATCATCTTGTCTTGAGTCTGGTTCTCCTCATTTCTGCTGATGTCCATGGCAGCACTGGGTCCAGGACTCAGTCCCAGAGATGGTGCCGACCCCACCGATCCGTCAGACAGAACTGGCTCAGTGCTGGACAGTGAATCTGTCCTCAACAAGCATTCTGATGAAGGCATGGTGGGAACGGGCAGTTTGATCTGGAGACAGACAAGTTGGATGGAAGGGTTAGGGTTAGATGGAAGACATTCAGAAGGATTTTTAGGATAAAATATACAATCTTTGTTTTGTTGAAGTTACTGTAACTTGGCTACTTAGGATATCTACAAGACAAGATAAGCCAGTAATACTGATTTTGTTAAACCCCTGAGGGGTTGGTTTCACAGAGATATATTACACTACTCTATAATGGTCAGCATGAGTTGTTCTGTTTTGCTTTTAGACTAATCTCATTTGTGTCGGGACGGAACTGGCAGAGGGATATATATCGCACATTATGGTAACAAACGTATAAAGATGTATTGGGGGCAGATTCGTAAGCATAAGAACAATTGCTGTTTAATCGGTTAATTTGTTTGTGTTATTGTGTGACTTTGGTGAATCCGATCTTACCCTTTAAAACATAATAACACAAATTAACTAACCGTTTGAGGCAGCTGTAGACCAGCAACTCCCATGTTCTGCAAAGTCAAATGACTGTTTTTGTCAAATAAGTCTTGTGGCTTCGAAGAGAGCACAGATAAGGGCCTTAGTACACTCAACTGATATTGATTTGTTTTACGTTTTTGCTGTTGCACATGTCCACGGGCGTCAGTAGCTCCCGTGCTGGTACTCCTGTCTGTTTCTCCAAACTGGGGCGTGCCGACCATTATCTACTGTAGGTAATACACTCACTATATAAGTACTTCATACAACCCCACTTCAAAACATCCAAACTATCCCTTCAATGCGCACAGCAAATAATCAACACTCTGAAGGTAAATATAATAACCGATATAATAACCGAAACTCAAGTTTACCAGATGAATTGTATACACACACACACACACATATGTAATCTTTACTTTTTACATTTCTATGTGTCATAAACTGTGAGTAATTCATCATCAGAACTTCTATTCTTCTACTTAATGCAGGTAGGAAGTTAACTAATGTCCTACTCCAAGCTACGGCCGTTTCAACTCATTCTAACTTTTTAGGCATCACTATGACTCTTGACCAGTACAGACCCAGATCATCTGGTCTTTTCAGGATTACCTTGATAGGTCTGATTGGGTCTTGCAGCAGCTGCTGGGATGATTGCTGTTGTTGTTGAAGATGATGCCTTTGATGTTGATGATGCGGTTGGTGGTTAGGACAGGAAACATGCTGCTGCTGATGTTGAAGGTGATGCTGTTGTTGTGGTGCTTGGTGGTTTTCTGCCTGCTGTCTGGGATGGTTGTGTGGATGCTGTTGGAGATGCTGCTGTTGGCTGAATTGTTGCTGCTGATGATGATATGGGAGGCTTTGAACTTTGTTCATATCTTGATGCATTTCAACATGCACTTCCTCCCTCTTGCCTCGCCCTCGGCCCCGCCCCCGCCCCTTCCTACTTTCTCCAGTCACTGATCCCATCAGCCCCCTGCAGTAAGGAGGCTCTGGAAGAGGACGTATGCGTGGTCTACCTCGAGGGCGAGGAGGGCCTTCACGTTTTGGTTTAGTTGGTTTCCTGCCTCTTTTTTTAGGGCCATCACTGGGATGCAGTTGTGGAGGATGTCCAAGGGATGCGTAGCTGGAGGGGTGGCAGAAGTCCATGTCACTCATCAGTGGACTGAGCACATTTACTCCTGATGCGCCACCAGCCTTCCTACAACTAGACAACAAGTCAGGAAGCAGGTCAGGAAGGCGTCGACTGTTATTAAGGCGAATATCAGCTGGAACATCAGCTTTATCCTCATCATCCTCAAATTCGTACTCCTGCGCATAGTTTTTCTTTGTTTGAGGTTGTGGCTCACGCCGCTGTTTGAGCAAGTGAAATGAGCTGGTCTTCAGCAGTTTCTTGGGTCGAGAGGAACAGAATATAGGTGAGGTCAGACCAGTAGTACTTGAACTTGCACCCACTCCTACAGCCCCCATCATCTTGTTTACTGAGCCATCCCCTTGAACTGCTGAACTCAACCCCATAGTGGGTGTTTGGGATTGGATGAGGCCTAGCTGGTCAGTATTCACAGTAGAGGGAAGCTCGGGGGTCTTCATAGAGTCAAGGTCTAAGTGTAGACTGCCATTCCCTGTTCCTGGAAGGCTGTGGCAATACTGTCCATAGCCTTGATCACTGTGATGACCAACCATATCATAGCCCTCTCCAGCACCTCCTGCTTTTAAGGCCTCCATACCCTCTTGCCCTTGCCCATGGGTAAGGCTTTCTTGAGCATCCTGTCCTGCCCCAGCATCCTCAGCACAGCTTGATTTGTAATCAGCTGAACAAAACATGTCCTCCATTTCAGGAAAGAAAGAGCGGTCTTCATCGTGTAAGAGAGAGTCTGGAAAGCAGATGGATGTTAGAGGCGCAAACCGCTGCTGTTGCTGCTGAACTTGACTCTGTCCTACTTTATCCACTGGGCTCACTGTGTCAAACTGGTGCTGTTTGAGCTGGTCTAGCTGGGAGTGTGACAGACTTTCAGGCTCTCTTTGTTGGCGCTGCTGCTGTTGTTGCGTAGTTTCCATATTTGCTGTCATCCGGTGGGAGTGTGGGTGAGCTAACTGAGAGTGTGCCATCTGATGGTGAGAGTGTGCTTGCTGTTGATGGTGGGCATGGGGGTGGGCATGGGCCTGAGGCTGGTTGAGGTGGTGCAGGTGTGAGGGTGTAGACAAGCCCAAATCTGGTTCAGAGAGAAAGTCATGGAGATCTGAGGCTGTTTGTTGGGTATGGTGGTGGGGTGTAAGTCGGTGCTGCTGTCTATGTCTGTCTCCACCACCTCCCTCCCCTCCTGTAACATTCACTCCAACTCCAGTTCTGTCCAGAGCTCCTCCACCACCTCTACTGTTGGTCTGGGAAAGAGATTGGTCTAGCATGTCTAGCGGAGACAATGAGCTCTGACTGGCTCGGGATTGATCTCTTGGCTGGGCTCCAAGGTTGTAGTGTGTATCCAAACCTTGGGTCTGGAGCTGGAGTTGCAACTGTGAGGACCGGTTCTGTGCATGAGATTCCACTCCTGCAGGCCCTGCTCCTCCAGCTGAACCCATCATGGCCTGCTGGCTCAAGGGATGCTGCCGTTGCTGTGAAGGGGCTTGCTGGGGGTCCATCTTACTGCGAGTGGTATGAGAAAGGACAGATTGCAGCAGAGTTTGCTGGGGGGGGTCTGGCGATGATTCTATCAAGGAGAGGGAGACCTGGCTTTGTCGAGCCTGCTGCACATCTGGTGTGTTACACAAGTAGGCATTGTCATTTGCATCTGACGGCTTCTTCAGCTCCATGTGAGGGTGGCTGTGAGAGTGGGAATGAGGATGGCTATGCTGACTATGTTGTGTGTGTTGAGTGTGCCGAGAGTGCTGGGAGATTTGTGGATGCTGAGAGTGTGATGGCACATGTGAGGTGTGATGGGAGTGCTGTGTGTAGGGGTCCTCTCTTCCATAATGGACCACAGAGCCCAAGGAGTCATGCTGTTGTTGATGGGAGTGGGTAGTATGGGAGTGAGAAAGAGAGTCAGTGATCCCTCCTACCCGTCCAGCATTGGACTTTGATATGGTCAACTCAGATTTGGCCTGTTGCTGTTTCTTCTGTGATGCTTCCAGTTGACTGTTTAAGCCACTTGCAACATCATCAATTGCCGTTCCAGGACTTGAACTGCTGGTGATGTTATTGGTACGAATGACACTCTGAAGGTGGTAGCGCTCTTCTGAGATCTTGTTAATGTCATAGGTCACCTCCTTGCCTTCCCCATTTCTAGCTTGTGGGAGCGGCTGTGGTAGTTGCTGAGGAGGTGGATGATGCTGGGAAGGATGGGGAGTTGAGCTCTGGGCATGTAGTAAATGGTGGATGAGGAAATCATCATCATCCTCTTCATCATTTGGAGATTGCTGAACTCCCAACATGTTAGTGTCCGTTTTTGGCTTGGGTGGTGTTGTGTGGTAGGACTGGCTCTGCGCTTGCCGTGTATCAGGGAAACCTTGTGGTGAGGACATAAAAGGAGGAGAGAGGATGGAGGACAAGTATTTGGTGGCCCCTGAGCCTCCAGGGGACTGAGCAGGGCAAGCAGAAGCAGGAGAGTGCAATCCAGGGCGACTGATAGTAGAACTGATGGAAGGCGAGGGGCACGACTCAGGCAGGTGGTAAGAGCTGCTGCCTCCATTACCACCACTAGCAGCCCCGCTCCCTGATCCTGCAGATCCAACGCCACTGCCAAGTGAAGTAGCTCCTGATATGGGGCCACTTACTGTTGATCCTCCAGAACTCCCATACCCTAAGGACGGACTGCCTGCTCTTCTGAGAGGAGTTGAGCCAAAGCTTGAATCTCCAAAGACTACCTCTGCAGAAAACGAGCGTCCTCCTGAGACTGTACTGGTAAAGGCCTTCCCTCCAGAACCCCCTGATCCAGAGCTCAGGTCTTGGGCATGAGGTGAGTTAAAGCCTCCATAAGACTGGGTCATGTGTGCAGATGGAGGCTGGTTGGGAGAGTAGGACTGGACATGTTGCTGGGTAGGGGTCTGGTCTGGTAGGCCTGTGCTGGATTTGGCCACAAGTGGAGAGCCAAAGGTGGAGAGGCATTGTTTGGGTGCTGGCTGTTGAACAAGGTTGGATGACACCACTGGTAGAGGAGGTGGTGCTGGTGCTGACTGAGATGGAGGTTGCTGACAAGAGGGAGCAGACAAGGAGCCAGTGCTTGTCTTGGAGCTTGAAGAAGATGAAGAGGAAGTGGAGGAAGCTGATGGAGGAGTGTGTGGGGTACGGGAAGAGGATGAAGCTGAGCCTGTAGAAGAGTAGCCACTACTGGAGCTGGAATTCTTGGGTCCCTTAGTGCCAGACGAGGAAGGAGCTGAGGAGCTGGAGGACGAGGATGTGTAGAGGGTTTGGATAATAGGTCGATATGTCTTGGATTCCAACCTTGGTGAGGGCTTGGGGTCAGAGGATGGACTTTGCTCCCCAAGGGGACTGCAGGACACTCCAGCATGCCGGTGGTGGCTGGCTATCTGCTGATAGCTTGATGACCCACCACAGCTGACATATTGCTGTGGGGGGAGTGTTGTGGAATGTGTGGGGGACGAGCGTTGATAATGCTTTATCACACTGTCCTGTCGGGAAACTGCCCTCTCTGAAGAAGGCTGTGGTGGAGGGGGAGCCGTAGACAGCAGGGCTGGTGTGGAAGAAAACATGGCGGCATTATAAAGCTGGGAGGACTGGTTGTGGAGCTGGGAGGACAAGAGGTTGAACTGAGGATGGGGCAGGTGGCAACTGGAGGAGGTGGGAGGGGCTTGGGTCTGAGGAGAGGCTGGGGGCTCCTGGGAGCCCCGGTAGGTGGCACTGTGGGAAGACAGCAAGCGATCAAAGCCCAAGTTGGCCTGGGAGGGTGTTTTGATGTGCAGCAAGGGATCATGGGGGGATAGCAAACCGTTGGAAGTCGGGCTAAATGTAGGTGTGTCCTGCAGGGATAGTGAGGGAGTGAAAGATCGTCCAGAGAAGGAGCCAGGATGCTGGTATGCAGAAAGGGCTGAAGAGGAGGGAAAGGAGCTGGAACCAGGAAGTGCCCCTGACATAAAGAGCTCCGCTGGTGCCGGTGTATGCATTGCTACAGAACACAATATGACATGGACAGGGTTGGTAAATGCAAGTCACTATTCACATGTAACAAATTAGCACATTTTCAGTTTTAGACTACAAACTTTTTACTTGTTGGATGTTTTTGCAAATCAAATGAATGCAGCTGATTTTGTAAATTAAACTATTATTTATTATTTAGGAATAACAGTATTTCAATAGAAACTAGAACTAACGACATATGGCGATTTTTCGTTTGTAGCATTACACTAAAAAGCTGATGCTCACCAGTCTGCCAAGAAGGAGTGTGAAACTGAGAGAGGAGGGAGGAAGCCGAGGGTGGGGGCTGTGGACCCCGCGACTCCAGAGCTGAAATCAGATTCATGACGGAGGGGTCAGGACCCGAGTGATTGGCATGATGGAGGCTGGCGTCAAATAGCCCCGACAGGCCTGGCAACAAAACACAACTCTCACTTAATTCATATATATTATCACATCATATTCATATCATACATCAAAGCATCATCATATAAACAGTTAAATAAAACTTTCTTTCAAAGTTATCTTTCTATTTTATTGAACGACTTTCACTGTGGCATATAACAGAGTCACAATTACTATATGTTGATCTCTGTGATGCACAATAAAACTAAGCGCAGAAAAAAGAAATGCATTTACATCCTGCTTCTCTGCACTATCGAGACAATATTATTATTTCCTATCTGGACAGACGTGTGTCAGGTGTGTCTTCTCTTTTGAACTATTTTCATCATGCTACTCTGGGATTGGCACAGCTGTTTAAAAGATATGAGACAAGTAATCTAAGTGGTTAAGATCAATCACCCTTCCTTTCATTTATATTCCACTGTAACCAATTGTTTGGCACATGCCACCACAGCACTTACTTTATATAAGAAAATAAAGAAGGGTCACCTGGAAATACTCACATTCTACACAAGATGTAGCACTGCACAATAGTTGGCCTTAATTCTCATTACTTATCAGTTTAGTAATTACAAGCTTGCACATCATCCATCGCAATGTTGTCCAGCTCTTCCTGGGGAACCCTGAGGCGTACCCAGGCCGGCTCTACTCCAAGCTCCCTCCGGTTGTCTGAGCTCCTCAGCCTATCTCTAAGGCTGAGCCCAGCCACCTTACGATGATGCTCATTTCGGTCGCTTGTATCTGCAATGTCATTCTTTCGGTCACTACCCAAAGCTCATGACCATAGGTGAGGGTCGGAACGTAGGTGGTGCATTCTGGCACAGCTCCCCCTTCATCTCAATGGTCCAGTACAGCGCCCGCATCTCTCACTTTGGTTATACAAGGACCGGATGGCTGATAGCAAAAACCCTGGTACCCCATATTCATGCAGTACCCCCCACAGGTATCCCCAAGGGACACAGTCGTAAGCCATCTCCAAGTCCACAAAACATATGTCGACTGGATGGGCAAACTCCAGGTTTGACAATCGACCGGAATGTCATTTCCAGCAACTTAAAATAAAGTTTCCCTGGGACGCTGAGCAGTGTGATATCCCATAAATATCCCACACTCTCCGGTCCCTCTTTTTTTTAAAAGAGAACTTTCTGGGAACACTGTCCCCTACCTCCACGCGACACTGAAGAGGCGTGTCAGCCAAGGCAGCTGAACAACGTCCAGAGCTTTCAGCATCTCAGAGCGAATCTTATTCACCCCTGGCTTCTTCAAACTTTGCATCCTCCTGGGTTCAGATCAAGCACGCCGTTCCTCCAAAACAGCGGTGCTTAGCTGGGGGCTAGTGAGTATCCTTCCAGAAAAGAAAACATGATAAAGTGCCCTGTATGGTGCCCTTCCAGTAGAGAAACATGTTTAAGTTCCCTACATGCTAAATAACTCTCTTGCGTGCTAGTGCCCCACTGCATGCAGCTGGATCCCTTTTTTATTTTATTTTCAGCCCTGCCCCTCAGACAGCCACCGGGATAGACCCTGGATAGGTCACCAGTCTACCACAAGGCTGACACTTATGGACAGGCAACCATCCACTTTCACATTCACTCTAACCTACAGGTTATCAAGACTTGCCAACAGTGGTGTGTGTTGGAAAAGTTCAAAATCAAAAATATTACCTGCATATCTCTCAACCAGACTATGGATATAAACACATTTGATTTGAATGTAAATATCCTTGAATAAAGCTGATATCGATGCCCAAATACAGACTGTAAATGGTAAATGGGCTGTACTTGTATATCTCTTTTCTAGTCTTCTGACCACTCAAAGCTCTGTAACACTATGTCATTATTCACCCATTCATACACTGATGACAGGAGCTACCATGCAAGGTACCACCTGCCCATCAGGACTATCTAACATTTATACAACATTCACACATAGAAAGAAATACAATATTTCTAGATTTGCATTTTTACAGATATATCATTCAATGAATCCTTACCAAGCGTCCGTCCAGCAGCACCCCAGGCTCCACCCTGTCTGGAGCTTCCTGGGTGGTGGTTGGTTGCATAGCCCTGGAGGGTGTGAGGAGTGCCATAAGTTTGCCGATGGAGCAGCTCTGAGTCTGGGTGGGACGACCTGGAGCTCCCGTACACGAGGCTGAGGAACACATGGTTATTAGGTTTGAATTTTACACATGCCCTGATTTACAACAAGCCTGCTTACACAGGACTGTTAGGCCTAGTAGTCCATTTACCTGCTTAAGGCATCCACACTCCCCTCTATATGTATCCTTTGGGAATAATATAGTATGTATGTACCTATCTATCAGTGACCCCAACACACAGCCTCTCTAATTCAGAGGTTCCCAATCCCCAGGCGATGGTAACGAGTTATATTTTCTGGGTCTGCTGAAATAGCACACCGAAGAGGAAGACAATAAAGACAGCAACATTTTAAATATGATGCCATTATACTATGAAGCTGTTAACACTTGGAGACAAAACATTCTGCTCTTAATGTCAACCTCAGTTAACAATGCTGCCATGAAGGCCTCATACCTGCTGGTTGATTGTATTTTCAAGGCAAAATTCTATCAGAGAGAAGTCAATATTCTTTCATCGGCAAACGACATATGCCTAGAACTTTTTGGGCCAACTGCAGCTACTAACGCTGGGCTTGTTGCACTCTATGAAAACACAATACAAAGGAGAATAGCTGAAATAGCAGCCGATGTTTAAGGGCAATTGTTTTGCTTTACAAAGTGTATGTCTCTGTGTTATCGGACTAGTTGTGATGGATCAGCTTAGCATGTATTGGAGTTGGTTTACCAATTAAGCCTTGGCTGTTTCCCTTAATCTTTAGCTTTTCCAGTAGGGATGAAATGTTCTTATTCCGTCACATTCTCCTTAGATAAACTGATAGGGAGCTGCCAATCACTTGCACGTGATATATTTTTTCATATTGTCCTAGGTATTTTATATCTCATACTGGACAAAAAAGTATATTTTATTACACAGTAGTAGAATAAGTAAGACCCTTCATTATATGTATGTGTATTTGTATAATGTAGTATTTATATTAGGGCTGGGCAAGTTAACGCGTTATTATCGCGTTAACGCATTAATTAATTAACGCCGACAATTATTTTTTCACACGTTAACGCATTTTAAAAAATGTATTATTAAGCAGACATTTTTAACACAGCGAGCGGTGAACAGCTGTTTGTGTGGCGTCTCTTCCGTCTCTTCCCGTTTCCTTCACCTACATTCCCCTGGGTCCTAAGTCCCTCCCTGTACAGCTTCTTATCACCCTCTATGTACCAACGTACATTTATAACAAATACCACACATATTATGGTAGGCAGAGTTGTATATGTGTCTGACCAAAATACCAAAAAAAGCAAAAAATAAATGATTCATTTAAATTATTTTTTTTAGTTTTTAAAGTTGTTTTGTTTGTAATATGTATAATAAGCATATGATTTAGTTATCGCTACTGAGAATTTAACAAACATAAAAAAAAGAAAAAAACATGACGTAGATAGGTTTGCAGTTTTCAAGGTGTATATTTCAAATTGCATCTATTACACACATGAAGATAAAGTTGTAAACACGGGCTGAATATCTATTATCAGAATCATTATAACTGTATTTTAACTGCTACTGTGTAAAGGGAATACTGCTGTTAAAAAGCACCTTATTTGTTTAAAGTGTTTGCAAACCAAATGTTATTGCACTTTTGGTCATATACTTTTAAAATAAAAGTGCGCAGTACATTACTTTTGAATTCATTATTAAATTTTGCCCATAACAATGAGATTAATCGCGATTAATCGCATGATTTTCTTGCGATTAATCGCGATTAATCTGAAATCAATTAAATCAATTAAAAATTGTAATCGTTGCCCAGCATTAATTTATATATTAATTTATGTAAAAATAGTGTACAAAATGATGACTAAATTTAAAAAGTTTCATACAATTGTATGAAATTATGAAGTTACACCACTACAATATCATCAGGAACTGTTTAGAAGCTCTGTGATAGGCCAAATCCACTATTGGCCTGCCGGGAGTCAAGTTTAAGACATCAATTAAAATATTGGTATGAGGATATAAATATGTATTGGTTCAGAGATATTTAGATTAGAATTGTTTGTTTTTTTGTTTGATTAACTCCAAAGATATTTGTTGGCCTGACTTTGTGGTTTGTCTTCATCATGAGACACCGGCTTGGAGAAAATGTACTCTCTCTGAATCAGGGACGAAAAACAAAAGAGAGGGTTGTAAAACGGCTTATGGAGAAAAGGTACCTGCAAAAGAAACCAAGTGAAAACTGAAGTGCAACTAAAAGCAGCAGAAGGAATCAATGTACTACCATGGTAAGTTGAACATAAACGGAAAAGCACCTTTGGCACTCAGAATTGTCCCTCCAGTTTTTCTAACTATGTAGAGTTTTGCTAGCCATAACACAAGCAGTCTTTTGGTTTTATTACTCAAGATAAACCTACCGTTGTATTAGTAGCAAGCAAAACCCTATGAGGATTGATAAATTGATTTTGAGCCTGTGTATAAGAAAACTACAGACAATAAAACATCCTTTGATGCTTTACCCAGAGGTTAGCACATGAAAGTGTAATGTAACATTTATTTCCAATTTGGACCTTGGTGTTAAAAGAACACATAGAGGTGCTAGCAGTGGCGGGCCGTGTGTTTTATACCTGGGCCTTCAGTGCTGTCCTACTACAGTTGAACCACCTCCTAATAACATCATTATGACGCCACAACTACAGGTCATTAAGGGTGTAACAATACAGTTCGGTACGAGGCTTACAGTTCGGTACGTCTTACGAACCGAACAATACGTCTGAATAATACTGGTGCATTTGGAAAATGCAGAAGCTTAAGTTGTGGGAAATATAATCTCGGTGGAGCCACTGCGCTCAACCTGGCAACCCACTCAACGTAACAGACAACGTGCTGTCTGACACGCCCACCACGGAAGAACAACATTGTACTCTGGTGAGGCACGTGTGTTCTGGGAGGCGCGCTATGCTAAACTAGCTTAGCAGGAAAACCAACAGCAGCACACATGCTGAAAACTCTCCCCGCAGCAGAGAAACAGGGCTAAAGCAATCGCCACACAATCCCCATTTCTCCAGACCATAATTCCTGCTTTGTAAAAGAAAACAACAGCCCAAACAGAGAATCAAATGTCAGAACCCTAACCCCTACAGGTTATTATTTGTTTTGTGTAAAAATGAAGCTCAACACCTACAAATCCAGTTGCCGCCTCCGTGCCGCAGCGGGTTCCAGTTCCAACCGCTGCCGTCTCCGAGCCGCAGCAGGTTCCAGTTCCAGCCGCTGCCGCCTCCGCGCCTCCGCGACCTCCAGTTCCTGCCGCGGCCGCCTCCGCGCCGCAGTGGGCTCCAGTTCCTGCCGCTGCCGCCTCCGCGACCTCCAGTTCCAGCTGCTGCCATCTCCGAGCCGCAGCGGGTTCCAGTTCCAGCCGCTGCCGCCTCTGCGCCGCAGCCACCTCCAGTTCCTGCCGCTGCCGCCTCCACGCCGCAGTGGGCTCCAGTTCCTGCCGCTGCCGCCTCCGCAGGCTCCAGTTCCTGCCGCTGCCGTCTGTGAGCCGCAGCGGGCTCCAGTTCCAGCCGCTGCCGTCTCCGAGCCGCAGCGGGTTCCAGTTCCAGCCGCTGCCGCCTCCGCGCCTCCGCGCCTCCGCGACCTCCAGTTCCTGCCGCGGCCGCCTCCGCGCCGCAGTGGGCTCCAGTTCCTGCCGCTGCCGCCTCCGCGACCTCCAGTTCCAGCTGCTGCCATCTCCGAGCCGCAGCGGGTTCCAGTTCCAGCCGCTGCCGCCTCCATGCTGCAGCGACCTCCAGCCCCTTACCCCGCTAGGCCATCACTCCATCCCCCTGAGCCCCAGTCTTTGGACTTCCGTCCTCCGGAGCCCCAGTGTCCCCAGTCCGGCCGCCCACCCGAGATCCCAGGTCCAGAGCAACTCCGGCAGTCCGGCCGCCCACCCGAGATCCCGAGCCCTGAGCAACTCCGGCAGTCCGGCCGCCCACCCGAGATCCCGGGCCCTGAGCAACTCCGGCAGTCCGGCCGCCCACCCGAGATCCCGGGCCCTGAGCAACTCCGGCAGTCCGGCCGACCACCCGAGACCCCGGGTCCAGAGCCCTGTTCCCCGTCTGATCCCCAGCCTCTAGAGCCCTGTTCCCCGTCTGATCCCCAGCCTCTAGAGCCCTGTTCCCAGTCTGATCCCCAGCCTCTAGAGTTCCGTCCTCCTGACCCCCAGTCTCCCCAGTCCGGCCGTCCCCCCGAGCACCTGTGTCCGGACCAACTCTGGATCCAGCCGTCCCTCCTCCGGACCCCCTCCACCCACCCGGCTGTGGACTCTGACTCTCAGCCTCGGAGGAGTTCTAACCCTCCTCCGGGCCCCGACCGCCCTGCCCTCCCTTGGGAGACGTTTATGTTTTGTTTTTGGGACTTCCGGAGCCGTCCCTTGAGTGGGGGGTTCTGTCACAGCTCTGCCACCATTATCCTGTTTTTTCCATCTCTCACCTAATCAGTTTATTCAGCGCACCTGCCAGTCACTCCCACCTCGTCAGTTAATTTCTCTCACCTGCTCACTCCACTGCAGCCACAATTTAAACCCCAGTCACACACGCACTCACTGCCAGATCATTTTCATGTCTACCCGCCTGCTTGGCTCGTCTTGGTCCCGGGTTTCCCGTCTGCCTGCCCTGCCTCATTCTGCTGGATTTTCCCCCTCGTCTCTTGTCTTGCCCGTGGATCCCCCGTTGTGTCCTGTAAGTTTCCTGTGTTGATTTAATTTCATTAAATACCTGCTTCATGCTACTCTGTCTGGCCTGCATTTGAGTTCTCCACCACACCCCGTGACAAGCAGAGAAGGCTTTGCCGGCCCTGACGGCCCACCACTGGGTGCTAGTCATCACTATTAGAATGAGCTATGTCGAAACAGAGCAGTTGTTGCTGAAAGCGAGAGCAACAAGTCCGTGGACTGCCGAGTGTTTGAATGTCGTCTCTCTGCTCTCACCCACACAAACGATGTGTGCATGCAACGCCCTGCCCTCGAAGAAGAGGAGAGAAACCAGCGCAGCAGTAAAGACTCCCATGGTAACCCCATCCCTACACCCATCTCTGTCTCTGATGAGTGGGAGATCATTCCATAAACCCGCCAATATGGAGGAATGACTTCTTTAGTTTGCTAATTCACCCTTGGGACTCAGCATGACATAACACTTGTTCTGGTGATGATACTGTCGATGTACCATTGTATATGGCACATCATCTACTATTCTTGGATTCAATACCGTTCCCTGCACATTTTACCTTGAACTTGTTTTATTTTTGCAATCTGTGCTTGACACCATATAGTATGGACTCTACTTTTCCCAGATAGTAAAGATTATTTATTGTCAACCAGCCAATTTCTCACAGATTCCAACTCGCAAGTGTTGACACTCAGATCTCTACCTGACACAGGTAAGGCTGAATAGTACTTTACCACACTTACCATGTCATTACATAAAGGATGGAAGGATAGACGCGGTATCCCACAAGTTAACACTATAGTTTCGATGCCACATCTCCTAAATAGCAAAACTGGGATCTCCCAGTCAAATATGATTTAAACCATCCAACTTAAACTTCAGTCAATCCTAAGCATTATAGCTTCATAAGTAAGATGCCATGCAGAAGGGATGCAAGTTATGGTGGACGAAGATAAAATAAAGCAGAAGTAGTAGTTTCAAATGGGACTGAACGGGGGTGTAAAAACTGATGCATGACAATTCTCATGTATGCTTTGAGCAAGTGTCTTGGTTTAGGTGTTTCATCTCTTTCATAAATGCTTAGTTATTTATTGCTGATCAATTCACACTTGTAGTTCAGATGCAACGTACATTTGTAGAACTGTTTCACATTTTGACAGGATTGATTCAATCTAATCAAATTGTGGTCAGAATAACATTCTATGATGCATCAAATAGTTGCCGTAATAATTGATGCTGAATCAAAGCACTCTCAAATGAAACCATTACACCACTACCACTATCAATATTTTGAGGCTTACATAAATGTCTTACCCATGTGGTGGTGAGCTATTGTTTTGGGTTACATGACACCATTTTGAAACTGCTGTGAATAAAGAAAGTATCGTTTATCCACACAACTCTTATCGATACTCCTTATTGGTTCGGTTCTTTACCTATATTGTTATTGGTTCTCTTTCATTACTAAATGCTTTTTAATATATTATTTAAAAAAGAATAAATTCCAAACAGGATTAGACTATTTATATTTTACATATAACTAAACGTTGAGCAGCAACAGTATGTTTACGACAGCAAAGTCACCATATAAACTATAATATTATCACACTAGAAACAATCTAATATTTTAATAAAATAAATACTATTCCTGAGTGATGTTTAGAGAGAATGAAGAACAGACATCAGTCAGTATCAGTCATTCCTCCTGTCCTCTGTCCTCCTCCCTCTGCTGATGTGACTTACTGCCTGCAGGTACCGCTGGCAGAGGGAGGAGGGCTGCTTTGTCGTCAACTCAAGAAATACAGATGTATTCTCAGAAAGCCACCTGTGGTAATGTAATATGTTGAGGTTTGGTTAAAACTCTCGTGACATTTTAATGGATCGCCCTCAAGACAGAACTTTTCATCAGGGCAGTTGCTTTGTCATTAGAAATCCGTCTGTCAAAATTTTTTTTTGCTTGTTTTAACTTGAGTTACAAGCAATCTCTATGTTTAGCAGAGCACATCAAACATAAAAAGACACTTACAAAATGCTGAATCTTCCAAGTATCACAAATCCCCATTATAATAAAATGAGATCGTATGCTTTTCTGCTTCATGAGAATGACCTTGCAGCTGTGTACTCGCATTGATTACAAAATGATTAACACAGTTTTAAGATGCATGCAATTTGTCAGAGCATTGAGTGTATTTTATATTTATATTCAGCACCTATTAACTTAGCTTTAAGTAACATCTTACTGTAGTAAAATGAAGGGGACATTTTCTGTTATACTTTTTATTTAACCTTTATTGAGCTGGGGGTTTTTCCTTTAGTTCCTCTATTACACTAAGAAGTAAAGAACTGCTTTATTTGCTTGTTTTCTCCTTTATTGTATTATGATTCAGCAAATAAATCAGCAAATTGTGTGCATCAAAAACTGTGTTTATTATGTCAAAAAGTAAAAGAATGTTACAGTGTCCCTGAACTCTGACCATTCCAGAATAGATGTCCCATCACAGACAGTCTCTCAAATCACATGAAGACAATAAGATTAAAAGAGTCTCTTATCTCTGTGAAGATGTCTTGTATCGGGTCTAATCTTCAAGTTATTCACAGAGGGAGTTTCCAATTTTAGATTTGTTTCTGATCGATAAATCGATCATTAACCGTTAACCGACCGGGGATGCTGTGGTTGAGGGCCTGACAAGCCGCCCATCTGCAACAATAACCTGATGCACGAACAGATTACATCCACCATTTACTGACAGTGTGTGCACTAAACAGGCACCTGTCCGTAGTTCACCCGTCTGGTGAGTTAGCAGCCATGCTGTTGCATGCATTGTGAGGACACATCCAGCCACTTCCACAGTAAGTCTCCACCGCATCCATTAATACAGCGTTAGCAGCGAGGTTGTCATGCTATGTATCTGCCTGTGTACTGCAGGCCGGAGTAACGTTAGCTAGTGTCTGCTGGGGAAACACATCGAGTATGAACTTCACAGTAACATTACAGCTGTGACCGGCGCAGTGCAGTGTGTCTGCATTTTATTAGTATGTGCATGATGCTCCCACTCCTCAAGAGCCATGCTCAGGTCCCGTGTGTTGCTGGTCAGCCACCTGCTGATTAGAGTAAAGGGGTTAGCAGCAAGGTTAGACACAACTCAAACTCAGGCGCATTTAAGGTGGGCTGACCTTTAAGGTGGAACAGCTATTCTATTAGTTTTGCTCTGCATTTTTTAAAATATTTTTTTTTACTTTAATGGGTCAAAATTATTGGTTAAGCGATTCATTATTAACCTCCCTAGATGCTGTATCAATTTGCACTCCTGCTTGTAGGTGAATCCTACTAAACCTACAGTTCAAATAAATTGCTATTGAATACATTTAAATTTAATGCAAATTGCAATGCAATGCAAATTGTATACAAAAAGAGCTCTGGATCGGCCATTATCGTGCACTTGTAAATGTACCGATAGGACTAACTGAATGAAACCGTTTTAATCAAATAGGCATGTTCTTGCTTGGGGCCCTATCTAGACTAGAGCCGGTATTGTTGGGAATAAAGGCAGCCAAAAGAACCACATCACAAACAAAGTCTTCACACAACAGTCACAGCAGCACCTTCATTTTGTTTCGGTTAGATTTTTCCTAATCAGCTTCTCTTCCTGTGAATGTGAAAAGGAATTGGGGCAAACAAACTGAAACATCTAAAAGACATGCTGAATGAACTTATTCCATGGCCAATGCTAATTCCTTATTTTGATTTGCTGGCATGTTCTATTATGTTCTTGTAACATATGGTATAGGCAGACAGCTTTCAGCCAGGTGTTAGTTCACCATTCTAACTTACAGGTTTTTACACATATTTATCCATTCTGAGTTCACTTTTTCAAAACTCTTCTTTAAAAAAAAAAAAAAAAAACACATCCTAAATGCAGTTATGCATTGGAAATACCTCATACACATTTTAGCATCAACTTTGACAACATCTGTCTGCCAACATGAATGCACTAACACAACGACCTAAATCCTGTCAAACTAGCAACAGCGTTACAATATATTTTGTTTGTTTCGTAAACTGTAAACCAACATTCCATACGAGGCATTGTTTTTATGGAATGCAAAACGAGATGTTGACCACACTTGCTGGGACATGCCGCATTATTTTTTTGTGTTTTGTGTATTCCAAAAGTACACCATAAAATTCAAGTATTGTTGTATATCCACTATACATCCATGTATTGTATACCTGATCATTTTTAACAACCCTGCCTTCTGTATTTGGACCGTTGTCATCCAGATAAGAACGTATGTCTGCCTCTGTCAATGAAGCACACGTAGCAAACAGAAACTTCATTTTGTCTGATGTTTGGAAGTTACATTTATTCAGACAGTTTTTTAAATAATTGCTGGTGGTTGAGGCTGAGAAAAAAAACGAAAAAAAAAACGAATTCATAAATTTGTTAGATGATGTGGTCAATGAATGCATTTTTTGTCCACAGTGAAGTCTGAATAGTTTGCACAGCAGCAAACTATTCAGACTTCACTGTGGGGAAAAAAACAGTGAATTCAGAGAAATGCAAAGTACAAACAGCAAACGCTCCAGTGCTTAACTGTTTACTTTCCTCTTGACACTTACAAATGTCCTTGGAGCCCTAAGGCCTCACCAACTTAGCCGTAACATTTCTAAAGTTCTCTCTTTTCCTCCAAATAGCTCATGACTTGAAGGATCACAAGTAGCACTGCAAGCAGCAAGAATTCTAAGTAAGAATCTACATTTTATGACTGTTTTCAGAGAAAAACAACATACATTATCTCTTACAAATTCATGCTACAATTCTGATATTTTGACATAAATGGATGCATGAATGGAACATTCTTGTTAAAGCTGTCTCCCACTGTTCGTTTCTAAAAAGGGCTTTCCTTATTCACTCTGTCACTTCATCATTTCGTTGGCTCACTCCTGTGTTCACGCCTTAAACTTTAAAGGTTTTCCTCAGCAACCTCTCGACCAAAACAATGTGTTGTTGACTGTTACAAATCTACTGCCTGCTTCCTCCATTACATCTCTGCTATAAGCATGTATGTCATCTCCTGTATATTAACTGTTTCATTCTCTTTTCCAGGCAGAGGCAACAGGAAATGGCTCACAACAGCCTATGTTGCAGGGTGAGGCATGTAGGCTACTACTGAAAGCAGGAATAGGATTAGCATTTCAGCCTTCCCTATGGAGATTTATTATCATCATTTTACCCTTATTCTATTTTCATTTGACATTTCCTAAATAACGTATTAGATTGGAAGGATTTCTGCCAGACAATGACGATGAGGTTCCGGAGATGGAACCCTATGCAGTCTGACGGAAGACTGATGTGGTTGTCAAGGCGACCGCTAACGTGGAGCAAAGCTAAGAGGAGCTAGCTAGCGTTAGCATGGCTCGATGCCGCACTTCATTCCAACACACTAGAAGTGTCAGAAAACCCCACTTCATCTGTCACGTATTGACAGCGGCAGCTTAAATACACCAGACGGCCATGATTGTGGACTTTGTTCGCATTTGAGACCGCGTTACGTGGCCTGTCTTTGAGGATAACTAGTTTGCTAACGTTTATCACCAGTTTGATATGAATACAAGGGAAGTGATGCGTTCACGGTCAGATACTGGTTAATGTAACATGTAGCCTGGTAATCTGAAAGCTAACGTTACCAAGTATTAGTAATGACCATAGTAATGGGTGATGTTAACTTCATCACTGAGCCGCGTGACGGTGACAGTCAGGGCACGTTTGTCAGTCACGTGACATGATTGTAAAGTCGTGTTTACTAATAAGGGAGAATAGTCACCAACAAGTTCATTCGTAGCTTAAGCCATATTTGAAACATTTTATGAATAAATTCATACAGCTGCTGTTACCATAACCAGCTAGGTTAGTAGTTTTGTTTTAGTTTGACCTTATTGAAATGAGGCTTTCATATCAAATCAACAGATAAATCAGATCACTGTGTCTGGCACATTATTTCAGGTTGTCTCTGTATTTGACGGAATGCATTAATGCGGTTTGTTTGATTCGCTAGACAGCAGACTGTAGCTGTAAGCATCGGACTGCTTTGATAAGTAGCCAATTAGTGCTGCTGTGGTCTACCAACAAGCCAACCTGCGAGTGTCCCTGTCATGCATTTGTCAAGTCAGAAGCAGGACAGAGCTGCAGCGGAGACAATGCCGTGCTGGAACCAAGGTGTAATCTTTCTTTTTCTTAAATAACAGACTCGATCTGCTTCCAGCAACCCATCCCCCTCCGTTTCTCCCCTCTCCTCTGTCTCCGTATCACTATTAACCTTCCATCGCATTCCATGCGTTTTGGAGACAGCCCCCTGTACCCCTCCCCTCCCCCAAATGACAATACGGCTGGCTCTACCTGAGGCTGGTGACCGTGTAGCGGCACCATGCAGCCCGGCTGCAGGCAGCGCTGTGGCATTGTTAGAGCCAGTCCAGCACCCTGGTGCCGCCGGAGGAGCGTGTGGGTGCCCATGCTTTGGCCACCGGAGCTTACCTTGCTTTGGCCGATCTGTCGTAACTCCATCCCGCCCCGGCCCCTAGATCTCCGAAGCCTGCAGCGGGATAATTCCTCTCCATGAAAGAAAGGACTGGATGAAGATGGACAGATAGTGAGGGGGAGGGGAGGGAGGAATCTATTCTCTGTTCTGCGCTCGCCTCTGTTTATTTCTCCGCTTGACGAGCCTGTAGACTGGGAGGAATGGAGGGAGAAGGAGCGAGAGCGCGGGGGCGGGGGGGGGGGGGGCACAGCAGCAGCAGCCAGCAGGAGCACCTCCTCCTCTCCTCTTCATGTATTTCACTGTCTATTGTCTCCTGTGTGGAGCTGACGGGCCGTAGAACAGATGCTCCGCGTTCTTCAGCAGCATCTTTAATGAGCGGGCTTCAGTCTCACGGCTCTGCTGCTCACTCACACACACTAAACACACTTTCGCTCATTTTGTTCGCAAGACGCCATTTTTAACGGGAATGACTGGGCAGGCGTTCATCCTCTCCTTCCCTCCCTCGCTCTCTCTCTCTCTCTCTCTCTCTCTCTCACACACACACACTCACACGCACGCGCACAATTTGTCACGCACAGCAGCGCTGTGTGCTGTAGCATTGTGAAAGATTGAGTCTGGTGAAAGAGCTCAGCTTCTGTTGCCAGCTTCTTTTTCTCGAATCAACTGCTGTGATAAACAACAAACAAGTTGCAACATGTAAAGGATGGTGAGCTGACATATTCCTCACTTCAAGTGCACACACACCTACTTGTCTCTACCGGCTTGACATGTTACAACAGATGCATAAAAAAGACTTTAGGCATGTGTTTGTAATTTATTCAATTAAACATGTTTGTGTTTTGTTGAAGACTCTATAGTGTCCATGAATAGATTGTCTTTTGCTAAAAAAAAAACCCAACACAGTTTAATGTAGCTACAGTGCAACCACAAAAATGAACCACACCCTCAGCTGTACCGCTTTAAAGCATCACATGTGTAGTGGACAGACTACTGGCCAGCCATTATGCAGATCATGCTGTCAGTAGACTCCATTCTAAGATTGTGTCTTAACTTCACTTATAAATACCGTAAAAAAAACAGGCTATCTTCAAAAGTTCATTCAAACCACCAGTGCCCATCAGCTATAATGAGGAGGCTCTGCCAGCCCTCTCATGCCTCGTCTCCGGGATCAGCAGGCTCTGATGGCGCCCCCCTGTGGTCAAAGAGAGGAAAAACCTCTGTGAGCGTTACTGTACACGTTACTGTACACAGTAGCACGGCCCATGTCCAACACTCACAACACTTCACAAAGACAGGGCTGCAGCATACTTTGAGCTGAACATAAAGGAGTGTAATAACAGAGAACGAGACTTTGATCAAATACACATAAATGAGACAGACGATGGTGCGGCTGGTTCAACAAGAAAGCCGATCAAAACTACTGATGGTTTTCATCAAACATAGATATATGTTGTTCTACCGTTGTTCACTTAGCTGGCACTAGTCCTGATACACGTTTACGTTGATTTAGAAGTTGTAAATGTTGTTTTGATGTTTTCTATGCTTTTTATTTCTGATGATGTAAGTGGTGTGGGGGAATGGAGTGGAAAGCTGTTGAATATCCAGGAGCTTCTTTTGAATTGAAATACATTTTATTACATTTAGGACCTGGGAAAACTGCGCCATGAAAAGTATTTCTTTATTAAAATTAGTAATAAAATGTATATTTTAATACGCTGTACCTTTTGCAAGTAATGTAGATTTGTCATCTGCAATTTTCTTAGGTTCACTTGTATCTGTCTTTTTGTAGGTTTCGGGCTGGATCTTAGACACTGACCTGGATCCATGTGAGGAGCAAACTGGAGCATCCACTTACCCTGAATAAGGTGGTGGTGGGGCATCGTGTTGCCCACTGTGGTGCAGAGCCTCATTGTAGCTGGGTAGAGCTGGAGGGATGAGGATCCCAGCCAGGGGCACCGTCTCTGGGGCTGGACCCCCATCTGCTGCCATCCTCACCGGAACGCTGGACCAGCACACAGAAACAAAACTCAGAAGAATTCAACAAGCCAGTGAAAGTACTGTATAGCTAATCAGGTCTAAATCAGACATGAATGTGCTCCGTAAAATCAAGTTAATAGGTTTGATTTCCTGTTGTGGATTGTGGAAATGTTCACCAGATGGTGGTGCTAGAGAGAAGGTTGTGGTTGAACATCAGGATTCCTGACCAACACCAGCTATTATTACACTGCTGTCGTCCAGATCGTTACTTTATGAGTTTTCATTCAAATTGTTTCAAGGGTTATATTGTGATATGAAAGTGTCATTGATAATAATGTGTGTTTCTCTACAGAGTTAAAGGATTTCTTCAAGGCACTATAAAGGAATTAAATATTGAATAAATTCATGAATGAATACAGAATAGGTTGCATAGCTAATTACATTAATATAGAATAAAATACAATACAATAGGGACTTTGAATTTGGGCTGGTTCCTGTAAATCTGGTCATATTTTTCTAAAAAGAGCTGCTTACTGGGAATTGTGGTAGACAAAAGTCCAGGGGGGGGGGGATCACTGAAGCCCTTCCACATCATTATTTGAGGACCATGAATGTCCACACCAGTTTAATGACCAGCTGTGATAAAGTGTTGTGGTCTGAGCTAGAGTGTCTTGATATATTGGTATTGATATTGATTGATAAGAGTGATATTTACAAAATTAAACAATTTCATGTTGATAACACACATATGATAATATTGTGTAAATCCAGCTCATTTCAAATCATTTTATATATACAGATATGGGTACAGACCCTAGCTCTTCCTAAATACACTCGTATTTTGGGGTTAATGAAGAACAAGCTAAAAATGAATTTGACTGAACATTATTTTTTTCAGATTTTCTATAGATGTCTTGATAACAGTGGCGGCTGGTCAATAGAGGGCTCTAGGGCGCCGCCCCACCTTGAGCCACAACAAATAAAATAAAATAAATAATAATAATAATAAACTATACAAATTGTCAATATTTGTGTTTTTGAAATATGGAATCACCCAGTAATATGTGTAAAATATGATATCTGCGGTAAATATATGCTTTTCCTGCACGTCCGCTCCTCGAAACTGCCAAAAAGAGGCGGGTCTATGAAGCAGTTTAGCCAATTGCTGATTAAAGATATAAATGTGTGACATACAATTTAGCCAATCAGCGTCCTCAAATAGATTCAGCTGCGCGTTCCCGTCTGGACTAGTCTCTACAGGCGAGCGCGAGCACTGCTCATCCAAGACCCGTTTGAGAGGAGAACTTTGGCGGACAAACTGCAGGTGAAAGAGCTGATATCAGATCAGCCTGACCTCACAATCAGACAGCAGACTAGCAGGAAAGGGAAGCAGTACATACGAAGCTTCTCTACTGTACACCAGACAGGTTTGGCTAGCTGGATGACGTCATGCTAATAACTTATTTAGCTTTTTAAAACAACGGGGACAGATCCAGCACGGACAGTTATGGGAGTGAGGGACATGAAGCACCTGTCTGAGAAATGGATATATAGTTATAAATAAATAATTATATATATGTGTGTGTGTGTGTGTGTGTGTGTTTTATATTATAGTGAATATTATTATATTATTATATGATATATATATATTATATTATTATATTATACTAAATAGTATTATATGATATATATATATTATTATATTATACTGAATATTAATATATGATATATATATTATTATATTATACTGAATATTATTATATGATATATATATATTGTTATATTATATTATATATATATTATATTACTGAATTCCCTGTGAGGGTGACAAAAATAAGATGTCCTGACGTGTTTGTCAAAGTGTTATTTACTGCTTTTTTTCATGTTGGAATAAAGGTTAAATATTTAACTGCAAAGTATTAATGCGTGTTTGATACCTTAATTTTTTTTGCATGAAATCATTCTGGGATGTTTGCTGAAATTGATGGGATGTGGCACAGCCCTACCAAGAATATTTTCCACCAGCCGCCACTGCTTGATAATATCATTCTATGGAATTATTTTGGCCACAATAATTGTGTAGTGACAATCTGATATGGGGACAGCCCTTGTCTGAGTTTAAGTGCTGGATGTTATCCACATCCCTACGTTAGCAGCGTTTCTTCAGAAATGTTCCCATCAGAGTGAACTTACTGGGCTGACCTCGGTCCACCTTTGTTCTTGTTTTTGTAGCAGTAGATTCCCAGCACAGTGGCAATACCAGCAGACACTAGGACAGCCACGAGCCCTGCCACCAGCCCTGACACATCCACTTTGGGTGCAGCTTCAAAGACAAACAGCAATAACATTAAACCAATGCTTCTTATACAGTTCTCATAGCAGCCTGGCACTAATCACTACAGCAATGACTTCAGTCATGACTGTCTTCTGTTAGTTGGCTTTTGTCATCACTGATACAGTATAAACGTGTGACTGCAACAAATTCCTTCCTTTTGATGCTCCATGCAATTTCTGTCCAGTTATAAACTAAAGTTTGCAGCAAAGAATGCACATGTTACAGGTGTATTCTGACTCCACCTTCACAGAGCATTTCATTATAAAGTACAGTCTACTTTAAAAAGGACTGGAGATATTATAAATGACCAAAGATACACTCCCAGACTGTGTTGTAGCATTCAGTAGCACCCCAAAATCATTTGGGCTTTTGGAGCACTATAACAAGGAGTGTATCTATAACCAAGTAGCTATACTAAATACAATATTAGCAATACAGAAATTAAAATGATCATAATGTTAATTATAATACTCGTATTTTTAACGTTGTGCATGTATTTTCAATGTGAAGACACTACATTCAGCTGGATGAGCCCAATACAACAGACTACAACAGTGTATCATATTCATCTTTAAAAACATTACCGTTATTGTTGTCATAGTTGTTCCAAAATATATCCTAAAAATGGAAGCAAAAGAAGACTTAATGATGTACCTTCATAAACAAGCGGCAACCACAGGACATTTCAGCCAATGTGAACATGCCTTAAGAGTTCTTTTTATTTTCAAATGCAACAGAAATGATTTCTAAATGATGTTTAGGTAAACATTCTGGGAGTTGTTTGTTGTATAATTAAATGGATACTACAGATTTTCTCCACTCTAAAACTGCAAACACAACAATGCAGTGATAATAATTTAAGCAGGCTGTAAACTATAGTGATGATGTCTGGTTCTAGTTTTTTAAAAACTCACTGTTCTCACAGCTGTCACACAGAGGTTAACTCAAATGTCAGGTTTCTCCTGATCTGTCTAGGTCCATTGAATAAAGCTATAGGATTCTACATCCAAATGAGTGTACTGAGACAGTCACTACCAGCTCGTTGGTGTTGTCCTCGTACACCTCTCTGGCCTCCTCATAGCTGCACCTCTCTTCAATGCACTCCCTCTGTAGATTGTCAGGCACCACGACCTCAAAGTCCCAGTTGTTCCAGAGCAGCGAGCGGGACAGGAAGGAGGTCGCTGACTGCTGGTCTACCAGCACTGGACCTCCTGCGGGACGCAGGCAATGTGAACTCACAGAGCATACACTGAGTGACGGCAACAATCACACCTGATGTTTGTCTTTGTGTTGGCCCTGTGGTCACATGCTCTGACACATTTAATTTGACTCAATATGCGTAAACAAGTGACTTTAATGTACATGTCCTCATGTAAGCCAATGAGTTCACACAAACAATGGTTTATCTCATAACTGTGATGCATGCCTGTGATTACTTATAGTCCTGTTATCTGTTCATTTGTGCACTTTATTTTATATTTCACTTTATTTTATATCTTTCTATAAATTTTTACATGTTTCTACTTTGCACTGTGTTCATTGTTGTTGATTGTTAAATGTTATGCACCTCCCGTCATGTCAAATTCCTTGTATGTTCATGGCAATAAACGGTTCTGATTCTGATACCACTGAATGCCACGTTTGAATTATGAGATACAAAGGTCACAGGTGAGTGCACCGTGCCACTGTATGAACTGACCAGCTCTAAGTGAGAAGAGGTGTGATTTACCTGGAGGAGGTCTGGAGAAGACAGAGCCGTGAGCCAGCTGCAGCAGGGACAGCACAGGGATCCACACTGTTGACAAGGCTGCCATTGAAGCCCAAACTACAAGGACAATGACAAGGAAGAGCCTCTGCGGGAATGAATGCGACGCTTCTGGCCAGAGCCCTGAGCGTGAAGAGGATGAGCCTCCAACACGCACCCGTCCCAGCCTGTCAACGCTTTCCAGGAGCAAAACCAAACGTCTTCTTTTAGATTTTCAGAAACATGCATGTCCCAATCTTACTCCAAAATGAACTTCTTTACCGTCAGGCTACTGAGGGCTGGGTTGTTTCCTAGAAACCCGTCACATCACAAACCTGTTGGACAGCATACCTGCTGGAGGGAGGAACCTCCACAAACCTGTCTGTCTCACCGCCTACTCTGTCGTTTACTTGCTTGTTTCGTCCACCAGCTAAATGTGTGTGTGCGTGTGCGTGTGTGTGTGCGTGCGTGTGGTCTCACTAAACTAAAACAGTGTAATACAAACAGTTTTGGTCAAATTATTTTCTGAGCAGTGTTTGCGATGTGACGGTGATGTAATAAGCATATAATTATGAGATATAAATGGCATTTAAGATCAAATGGAGTATACAACAGATTATTAGGATGAAAGTGAAAACGTTGAATGGATATCGATCACGTCATCTCCCGTATGTCACTCGCGTCGCGTGTGAGAGTCGCTCAAGATCGCGACTGTGGTGGGCGGTATGTGGTAAGCTCTGCAGCACTAGTTGAGTATTTTGTGTATTGTCTAAGGCAACCTGTTTCTAATGTGTCGGACTACTAGATAATGCTGCACGCACCGACAAGTCAGGGTTTGACTGCTGAAATAAGAACGGTGACGGCGAAAATATCCTAAAACTTTAACACGTGCCGCAAACAAGTTAGCATACCAAGCTAATATCAACACGTCACCTGTGGACCAAAATGACAGAGAGACTCAAAGAAGGGCACAAAGGGAGGGATAATGAGGACGTTTGTGGTCACCCCTTCCTGAGACCTTCAGAGAGAGTTCAAACCCAAAGAAAATGTGTCAACAAACAAGAGAACGATATCTAACGCCGACATTCTCAGCGCCATATTCTAGCAGGAGTGCTTAAATGTCTTTGAACAGCGAATAAGTAAAAACACAACAGACATTAGCAACGGTAAATGGTTTGGGTTACAAGCAAAGGAAACTGCGGACAGAGTGAAAATACTGGATAAGCCCACGAGAGACCTAAGAGAGAAAACTGCGGTCAAGTCAGCGCCTACTTTGTTTTGCGGTGCGTGTATATACTATGCATTACGGTACGTGCGTGTCCCAGGAGGATATACACTAGGCATTACGGAGCGTGTATATACTATGCATTACGGTAAAAGCGTGTAAGAACTGACTTCAAAATAAGAGCAAAGTTCCGGTGAACATTCAGTCAGTCTGTCAATAATAAATAAATAAGTAAACAAATAAATAAATGGGAAATAATAGATAAAATGATTGATACCTCAAATAATAATTACTGCTAACTGGATTTCAGAAAAAATGTAATTCCAATTGTGTGAATATTTAATCAAACTTCTTAAAGAATAATTTCCAATGACCGATCTGACCTCACAATGACAGTACACCCCCTCAAATTCAGTAAAGACATCAGAATGTCCTGATATTCTGAGTGACACCGATTGTCTTCCATCATTCTGAGGTGAAATTAGTCTGTGACACAGGGCAGCTCAAATGAGATATACAGTACACTCACGTTGTGTATGTCATGCACACCCAACACCGTATATACAGTCACTAAAGTATATACTGTGTGTATACACTAATGATTCTGAACTTGGACACAGTGTACATATGAATACATTAACACTATCAGCTCCACTGCATTAGTGGACTGTATGTAAAACGTGTCATCTTATTCATGAACCAATATCTGACACAACAGAATCCTAATTAGCATGAGATCTGAAGCCCTACACAATGCTCAAAACGGTGCCAATGTGAGTCATAGAAGACAACAGAAAGAAATGTTAAGTTGTAAATGTTTTAATGATGTAAAAAAAATTGACTTTTATTTCGATACAAAACTGAATGATGTGAATTGCAGGTTGTAGTATAGATACATATATGAATTCTTATTAAAGGGAAAATAGTAAACAAACTGCCCAAAGCATTAAAGATGACAGATAAGAAGATGGATATTAGTGGACATATACTATGAGAGATTTTATTTTATTTTTCTTAGTGTGCATAATAGTGAGTTAATCTTTCCTTAATAAGCAGGGAGGAGGGGCCTTGAAGATGTGAAGTGGACTCATGTCTGTTCTATCTCACCACCAATACAAGAACACACATCACGTAAACGTCCACCACCACAGGCCCCAGACGTCTGGCCTGAATGTGGCTCCGACACAAACAGCTGGACGTGTCTGTGTGTGTGAAGCTGGGGAGGACTGCTGGCTGCTCATCCCTGTTGCTGCAATAGTGACCTCCAGCGGTGGATTGGGGCTACTGCTCAGTTGGGGTGGATCTTACAGAGGTGGCACGTCTGTTAGTTAGACTGCAGTCCAGAGTCCAAATATGACAAATGGGGAAAAAGAACAAACACACCCTGTTTACCTGCTACTCTGGGCCCAGTATTGCTGCTATGCAGAAGAGGGCTAGGCCATCTTTAGGCTCCTGTGAGATTGTAATGGAGATAATATAGAACTCTCTAATGTGATATGATAGGGAACATAGAAGATTACACACCTTCAAGACCAAAAGAACAGTGCTTTCCATCCACTGCAAGACAAAAGAACCTCAAGTCAAGGTCCACTTATTAGCTTTTTCCAGAACTTTCAACCTCAAATCACTGCCTTCATTGGTGAATAAAGCTTGCTCAGATGTCAGGAAGATGGCTTAGTTGTCATCATGTGACCTCAGAACAAAACTTCAGTCACAGGATAACAGTATGTTGTGAACAGGGACCCCCAGAAGCCTCCAGAGGGACTCCCTTATGTAGCTGGACTTTCAGCCCTTGAGGAGACGGGAGTGGTGTATGACATCACCATGATGTCACACTACATCAGTGACACAGCAGGAGGCCTGGATGACCCCCAGATCATTCACACCCGACACATCCCTGTACTGAAGGTCCACATTTATGTCACCTGATGACAACTGAACCATCGCCATGGAGTCCAACCATCATGCGATGAAGACCATGAGATGCAGTTGAACGCTCAAGAAAAAGCAAACCTGGAGATTATTTTGTATATATAATTTTCACCACTTGATTTCTGTGAACAAACATTATTATACATGTATCCCTTATTAAGACACTGATGATGTAGATGTAACAACCACATGAATGGATACAAATAAAAAGACATAGTACCAGAATGCAGTCCACCTATCACCAAAACAATGAACATCCAGAGATGCAAATGCAGAAACAAGCTCTGCTGTCATGAATACTGCACTGCCAGGTTGAAAATTGACTGCAGCCTTGAATTAGACTCTTTCTCATCCAGCTAGTGTAGGCGGTGCATGGCCGAGTGACCAGGGGTTCTCTACTGAGGTCTGATCAGGCCTGTGTATTCAACATTCTGTCACAACATGGCACCACAAGTGGAAAGATGGGGTTGAGGCACTAAAATACATACAGCAGCTTTGGAAGTCCTTTCCTAATTGTGCAGCGGGGGTCTGCTGCCCCCTGCAGGAAGGCATGCAGCATGACAGCACATTATGTCAAGGCTCGCCTTTGGGCGTGCTACATTTCGTGAGCAAGTTAAAATGTTTGACATATCCATTTTAAAGACATGGTATTGGAAATAATTGTTTGCGTGAGTTTTTTTTCACGCAGTCTAACACAGTCAGCTCTGTGGTGATGATGTCATCATTCACCACAGAGGCGGCATCCTTTCTAACAACAGTTTGGTCATTTTTATTCCATCTCTCCGGTACACCGGCTACAGTAATTCCTGTTTCTCCTCCAAACTGTTCCTGACACCTCTCCCTTTATATCCTCTTATTAAAATAAACGACTACACTGATTTAAAAGTTGCTTTTGGCAAAAGTGCAAATGAAACCATTTGGAAAGAAAATGATGCACCTTATCTCTGTCTCTCTGTGTGTCTCTCTCTCTGTCTCTCTCTCTCTGTGTCTGTCTCCCGCCCTCTCTCTCTGTCTGTCTCTCTCTCTCTCTCTCTGTCTGTCTCCCCCCCCCCCCCCCCTCTCTCTCTCTTACACAGACACAGACACACACACTCCTTTTTGGACGAGCTGTAGAGGGATAAGGATTTGGTGTCCATGGTAACAGTGCTTAGAGGAGGACACAGGGACAGCCCCCCCTTTTCTGTTTCCTTGTGTGATGAGTTGGAGGAGGAGGACTCTCCATCTCCTGAAACCGTCTGTGGATGAAGAAGAGTAGAAACGGAAAGAGAGGAGTGAATCATTCCTGGTCCCACGTGTGCACATTACACAGTGTCATGTGACTGTTGGTAACCCAAAGGTCTGACTAGAGATTCTTGGTAGTGAGACCAAACAGCCACTAACGAGCTTTTAAAGGGAACGTGAGAGTGCTTTACACTCCGAGTGCTTTAATTCAGGTTACGCCCCAAAACACACCAGTGATTGACTAAAGAGTAACTACACACTTACTTCATTTGTGGTCTGATTAACAGTAAATGTATCACAGTCAGTGCCCCATGCCTATCTAAGCTGCTGTAGCTGTTAATTATCTGTTCAAATGAAGTGAAATAAACAAGGACTGTACCTGATAATTTGCACCAGCTCCAAGAAGACTTCATCCACGTTGTAGCGATTCTTGGCTGAAGCCTCCATGTAGTGGATCCTGTTCTCTCTGGCGAACGCCTCAGCGTTCTCCCTGGAGATCTGCAGACAAAGCAAAGATCCTCCACTGTCACCTCATCCTCATTACACTTTCCACTCACTTCAGTCAAGAGCCACCGGTCCATTACTGTACTGTGAGGAGATCAGCCCACAGAGAGTCAAACCTTCATATTAATCTCTATCAACAGATGCTACTTTCATATTCAGACTCTGTCTGCAACGAGACAAGATTTTGATATCAGAAGTGCTCTGGTTTCCGCTTGTAGTCCGAGTAGTGTTGACCAATCACGTTGGAGCAGGCTTCGGTTGAAGGCAGGTAAAGAGTCTGTGTGGAGAGCCAATGAGGAGGAAGACATATGCCGGGAACCCACCTGCTACCGTGGTCATGACGATGATTCAGATTTGTATTGGTTTTAATTTAGCTTGTAAACTGGCTACTTCCAAAATGGTACAAGCCTTCTCTCAGCTTCAACTCCAGTCTCACATCTTGAGCTGTAATTGGGACTGAGAACAATGAGACATGCCGTCTTGGCCCAGATCTCCACTCGCTACACTGGAACCTCAGGAATAGATCGGAGACGATGGTTCACAGTGTGCTTTCATAGAGGAGGAGATTTGTCCAGGCTTTGCTTCCTTCTACAAAAACAAAATAGCTAAATAAAGGGAAAAGATCGATTGGTGTCGGAAATACATTTCCAGTTAAATAATAAGATACATTTGACATTCATTTGCATAGGTCCTTTTTAGTGTGTTTTGTTTTCGGGCCCTAACAGTTCACAGCTGTGTTTGAACTTTGCCATCGAGTGATTTGCTCCTCCTTTAAATGAGGCGTTCATATTAGTTTGTCTCATATCTGAGGTCACTTTTGACCCATAAACCTGAAGTTTCACAAATTCCCTGATATTGATATTTCCAAACCCTGGATGAGAACTGATCAAATTCCTTCTGGAGCATATCTGTCTACACTCCACTACAGTCCAGGAGCATTGGGAAAACTAAGTGATCCCTTACAGATCCATGAGGGCCTTACTCACCACTCTGTGCTGCTCCAGGTCCGCCTTGTTTCCAACCAGCACCATGGGGAAGTCGTCTCGGTCCTTGACTCTCAGGATCTGAGTGTGGAATTTCTGGACCTCATGGTAGCTGTCGGCGGACAGAGGGAAATAATTAGCAATCACAGTACCAACAAACATAGATTCATATGGATTCTGATTTTCAGAAAAGAATGTGCCATGCACAGGAGATGGACACAATAATAACCAATCTCCGCTCATCTCTTTTAAGCGCAGCAGAAAACATCTGGAGTTATTAGTAATACAACAAAATGTGGTTCCAGTGTTAAAGAGTGTCTGAGTATGTTCATTACAGAAGTCACAACTGTAAACTCTTATAATCCACATATACTGGATGCATTGAGACAAACAGACATGTTACCACTAGAGAAATCAAGCTAACATAAACATAGCCATGATGAACACTTGTTATAAGGCACATTGGTCACAGTGCTATAGTCATTTGATTTGTCAGGTTTGTGTAGATGAATATCTGTGCTGCTTTTCACATTCATTTATGAATTGCTAACCAAAGAGCATGGAGTCTAATAAGTGACAGACCCTGTTAATACAGCCGACTGCACTAGAGTGCATTTAGCTATGAGACTGCAGAACAGTGCAGAACAGGGGTCGACTCAATCATAAACACCTGTAATATCTAATATCACCTGATACCAGCAACACTTACCATAGTCTCACATACATGTATTCAGTGCGTGTGCGCTATGTGCGTTTGCTGGAATGGAATGCATGCGTTGTACAGGTACCCGTGACACTGAGTCCACTTCCTGTCCCTGTCTAAATAACAGCTGGACAGAGTCCTCACGTCAGTCTCACTTCCTCTGTAGCACCAGACGGACGGTGATTGGCAGCATCACTCTGCTACACTGACTGACCATTCTGAGGTTCTGATAATGCTACAATCATCCATCTGTTAGGAAGCTCTAGAGTCTAGACACACACACACACACACACACACACACACACACACACACACACACACACACACACACACACACATTACCTGCCCCGGTCGTTGAGTGCAAACACCAATAAGAAGCCTTCTCCTGAGCGCATGTACTGCTCCCTCATCGCTCCAAACTCCTCCTGACCTGCTGTGTCCAAGACTGAAACACACACACACACGTTATATACTCACGACACAGCATTGCTACAACAGCCAGAGCATGCTGCATGTTATATGATCCATTTCTATGGGTGGGCTCAGTTCTAAGAGTGTTGGGAGTGAGAGCACAGTAATCCTCTCTTGTTGTATCATTAGCATCATGCTACAGAGCTTAGCATCTCTGAAGACCTGTCAGAAACACACAAGGTTCTTTCACAACACTCACTGCTGCTCTGTGGGTATTTCCACAATCTGCTTCTAAAAACATACTCTGTCCACTGCACAATCGCATTCTTGAATTGCTCTACAAGTTGCAACTCTATCTACTAACCCTTGGACGATTGCCAGAAATGGCATATGTCCTTGCTTATATTGTAAACGCAACAATGGAAAGAAACATTGATAATAAAACCTTTACATTTTGGTTCGCGGATTACAATGTAAATAGGAAACAGAGTCACAACTTGTTAAAATAAGTTATAAATATTTGATATTCATCTAGATAGAAAGAGGAATCTAGAGTATTTTTAACAACCTTTCGTTTGTTAGACTTCCAGACAAACGATGGCTCAGCTGTGTGACTCAAGCGTGAGGCTACATGAGACTGAGAGGCACAAAGTGGGTCTGAGGAAGCCCATGTTCCAGTAGAGAGCTCTGACAGAGCCGGTAACTAGTCATGATATGCTGGTTAACACCACCCACAGCACACACTGCAACATCTGTGTGCACAAACACTAAAGTATATAACAAGTGCTCCCAACGTCAAATCAAATGTAAGGGCCTTTAGATATGATGACGTCCGACTACTACGTTCACCCAACAAGCTTCAATTTCTGCCAAACTGTACCATTTGATCTCCAGTGATGTTTAAGGGTGGCAATATAAATCTACAGTGCTGTAAACTAGTTCATCTGTATACATCTGATGATTCACATATCACTGTGTGGTGAAACAGTGTGACCCAACACACTGCAGCCTGGCGCTGTGCAGTAACACTGGCCAAGTACAAGTCCTAACAAGGGAATGAAACATCCAGAGAGCAAACACACTGTCATCTCACATCACCGTGCAACACACCCTCTGCTTTCAGACAAACAGTGAGCACAACGAATTCATATCCAGTGTGACGGAGCCTTACTGTCCAGCCGGGTCTCCTTTCCATCCACTGTACAGATCTTGGTGTAGGAGTCTTCGATGGTGGGGTCGTAGTCCGACACAAAGTAGGACTGCGGGACACAATCAATGTTAAACAAACTGCTGCTGAGGGCACAGCTCACACAGTAGACGATATTTCTTCAATACAGTGTCTCCCAACAAACACCTGGCTCCATCTGGAGCGTCTGTTAGCGAGCGGCCATTTGTTACTGCTGATGGTTGGAAAAAGATGCTGTACATGCATTCAGTAGTGCTACACATATGACTATTCCAGTAAAGAGATTTGTTTCTGTAACCAGAAATAGGACATTTACAATTACTCAAGTAGTGGAAGGACAATTAAGTACACTTTTGAGCAACTTGTCCTTTACCGGAGTATTTCCATTTCAACTCCACTACATTTACCTGATGGCTATGGTTACTAGAGACTCTACAGGTGTTACACACAGTGTGGTATTGTTAGGATCTGAATACTACTTCCACTTCTGCATGTACTAGAACGACAGTTTACTGGAGTTTCCAAAACAGAGTTGTACCTGTGTACCTATGTAACTTATATTAATGTTGGCTTGTGTTAGCTTGTGTTAGCTTGCATCTGCCACAGTCACTGGGTAACAGTGGCTTTCTGAACAATGGCGCCACATGTATAAATGTAGTCAGCAGCAACATAAAGTAGGACATGTGGAGTCAGTTCCCAAAACCTAAAGAAATACTGAGATGGTCCTTAAACTGAACCCACATGGTCAGCTGGGTAGTTAGCCAATTGAAGCAAGTGTGTTGCTGCTGAAAAACAGCTCACACATAAAGAACTAAACGCTGTGGTCATCAGGTCATGACTCAGCTCATAAAGACACGGCACACAGCTGCGTGGAGGCAATGCCACCAGCCAATCACACATGAGGGAAATCTGTGATCTTTTTTTTTACATTCAAGTGCGAAGTGAGAGATTTGACATGTGTTGAGCAGCAGGTTCAGCTGTTCTGAGAACAGTTAAAGACTCCCTCACAATGAACATCATGTCTGCATGCTGCACTGTTACTGTGTAGTTACACACATGTAGCATAACTGTGAGGAAATCAGAGCCCATATGATGTTCACTGTGACGTGCAAGTTTCAAGTAGCTTTTCATATGAATAATGTAAATAGGAAGCAGTGTTCAACATCTAACATGCTGTTAAATAGAGCAGAGATGGAGGGAAGGCCTAGCCATGCTGCTGCTCCCTGTTTGAGAGGCTGTATAAATCACTTACCACTACTTCATAGATCAGTAATAACCAATAATCAGGTTAAGATAAATCCTCACACTTTGCGTTGCCTTTTGAGCTCTTTGGTTCATCAGGACAACCGTGTGACCTCTCACCTTATGAATGTATTTATTAATCAATGTTCACATGTTCAATTCAAGACTGGATCGTTGTGATCGATACTTCATGTTCCTACAGTACGACCTGATCACTGTGGCTCCTGTGGACATTAACATGACTATTAATGAATCACCAGCCGGAGAGTTTTCATAACCCTGCAAAATATGTTTCTCATGAACAGCCAGTGATGTATAGAGCGTCAGTGAGTGATCTATACAATAATAAAGTCATACAACTGTGGCTCTATAGTACAGTAATAACAGTAATAACACAGATGTAGTAGAGAGGCCGTACATGGATTAACTGGAGTACAGTAATAACACAGGTGTAGTAGAGAGACCGTACATGGATGAACTGGACTACAGTAATAACACAGTAATAACACAGTAATAACACAGATGTAATAGAGAGGCCGTACATGGATGATCTGGAGTACAGTAATAACACAGATGTAGTAGAGAGGCCGTACATGGATGAACTGGAGTACAGTAATAACACAGTAATAACACAGGTGTAGTAGAGAGACCGTACCTGGATGAACTGGATGGTCAGTGCGCTCTTCCCCACCCCTCCTCCTCCCACCACCACCAGTTTGAATCGTTCCTCTTCTCCACTCATACTGGTTTGGAACTGGGATTCTTACGGATCAAAAACCTCCCAGGGCCTGAGCTCAAGCCAACCCGAGCCTCGACAAAAGCCAAAGTAAAGTAGTCAAGCAGATCCGCCGGTATACGTCGACGTTAGCAGAAGACACCAGCACGGACGATTTGATCGGTGCAGCTTCAAACGGAAACTTTACTCATTTTTTCTACAACGAGGTCTTCGAAACACAACCAGACCTGACGACCAAAGTCCCGCCGGAGCTCCGCTGTCCATCCGCCAAAGCAACAAGTAAAGAGTCCAGCAGCAACGTGTGTCTCTGGGGCTTCTCTTCTCTTCTTTCTGCTCTCTTCTCCTCGGCCTCCGGGCAGCTTGTGGGGGCGGAACTGCTTCCTCTTTTCTTTTTCCTCAAGAAACTACAGCAGCTCGCGCACTAATGTTCTAACTCTAGATAGACACACACACACACACACACACACACACACACAGGTCGATGTATCGGTGTGTCACAAAAGACACGATGGAGCACCAACGTTACACACACTTCAGCTTTCTCTCATTAATACTGAAACCGAGCAGAACCAATTCCACTTTCATGTGTCCGTGTCCTTATTTGGTCATCTGGAGGGGCCTACCGTTACCTTTCCGTGACATCATGTAAAACCTACTGGCCCGCGCACGATGTAAAAGCAGCACGAGGTTGGAAGTATTTCACTGCACTTATGGTTATCAATAATTATATTTAATTTTTTATTAAACAGACGTTACCTCGTTGATTTACAATAAGAACAAATTTCACAACAGTCGGTTAACAAGACGACAACTTCTTCATCGTGAACTTAAAATGGATTCTTCTGTCATCTCCTATCCCTCTCGAGCACGACGCCATTGTGTTTCAGTCCACATGTGGAATGCTGTGGAATGTGAGCCCTCAGGCAGCAGCACATACCTCACCTTTCTACGTGGACACGTGACCCACACAATCTAATCCAGTCCCAGTTCACCTGGAGCCCATAAAACAGAAGGCACAGTGAGATCCACATCCAATAAATACACAATACATACATACATTTGATTACTAAATTAATGTTGCCATTCTGATCAATATTGATACTTCACTTTTTGACATATTGTGATGAAACGTGTTTTGTTATGGCTGATAATAAAAATAAGAGTTTAATACACTGTACGAGTCATAGAAAGTATTACCAAATATTCACATCCAACATTTTCATTTTTAGTTTTATATACCAGCTGCCATTGAGGAATCCGTTTAGCACAGATTCATGTTATTGTCTCATTAACCTGCTGTCAGTGCCTTCTGCCCTCCAATACAACCCTGAAACAAACACTTGTGGGAATCACTTTCATTCCTAAATGAAATAAGATACTCAAAAATGAAATTCACAGACAAACCTGCAGCTGCACTGCGCCTGTTAAACTACTGAACAAAGCATTGAACCTAAATGCTGACCCCTGGTGTACAGTATCCCTCTGCTGCAATATCATGTGGGTTATTGGTTTGCGTCGTCATCAGATTCAAGTTAACACCAATTCATTCAGGAACATGTACAATGTACGCACAATATCAGCTACAATAATGGAAGCACTACACTTAGACAGGAACCCTTCTTCCAGGGCCACACGACGGAGGTAATGAAGGAGGATCCGTCATAAGGCCCTCACTGCAGGTGACATCGTGCTTTAGTGATACATATCCCCAAACACATTCTCAATGAAATGAATAAGAACCACTCACAGTAAGTGTGGCGCTGATGGGCCCTTGGGGTTTTACAGTTACTCATTTTGATAACACGCCCTTGATTAGTGTCTAAACTACAGAATTACACAAATTTTACAGAGGAGATGGACCACCGTGCTTTTAACAGGCATTAGGCCCATTATAGAGCCATTTGAAGACTAAAAGTACATCTCTTACCTAGCTCAAATATTAGCATTACTACACGTGCTACAACTACTTCATTATTTTGCACTTCTGCAAAATGTATTGACCTAGCGATTTAATAGCGATGTATAAATCAATGTTAAGATCTTTGTTATCTAAACTGATGAATGGTTGGTTCTCTAGTTTTGGTAAGCAGACCTTGTTCAGATGTGTTTATCATATGAAGAAGCTGACATCGTCTCCATGAGATATAATCAATGAGCATCTTTTCCCATATTAGTAGCAGATCATGTCTTCCAATTCCTCACAGTGGTTTTCATGACAATGGTTAGGACAATAATCATGATTCTAATACACAGAGACGGGGACAATGGGATGGAGCAGCTCAGTCTTTGAGAGGAATGCTTGATTATGTTCCACCAGAAGAAAGCAAAACATTTAGAAGGGAAATATTGTGAGAAATGCAGCTCTCAGAGAAGATAATGTCCTACTGTGGCCTCCTGTGCACCAAGTATTTGTTTAAGCTGTTAAATACCGGGGTTATCAGAGTGATGAGACCTAAAAACCAGATGGCAATGTTGAGAAGCGCCGCTCAAAACCACACTGAGGAAAAAAGCAATAAGACACGGTTGAAATGTCATCTTTAATAATCAGTAAATACATCTTGAACCATTGTGCGAGAAATCTTACGGAATCTTACAAATGTCCAGATAAGCTGACAACTGTCAATATGTAATAAACAAGATGCATTTGTGTGGAGGTTTATTGTGTATTGTAAGTATAGTTCTTAAATTCAGCTCTGCAATACATAAATGAATAAATACATAAATAGAAGACCTCCTGTATGTATGACCCACATAGTGTGGTTTATTTCAATTTGACAAACATGCACAGACACAAACAGCCTCCTTCATTCCAGCCCCCTCAGCACCTGTACGGCAGTGCAGGCTGGACAAACACCCCTCCCAGCAGCACCCTCTCCCCCCAGCCCAGCAGCTTGTTGAGAGTGACGCTGAAGGGCGACAGCAGGCCCTGCTCCTTTACCTCTGCTGTGCTGCACTTGCTGTGGGGGGTGCTCTGCTCCCGGCGGGTGTCCTCTGTCTGCCTGTGGCAGCCAGTGTTACTCTGTGTCTTTGCCTCAGGCTTTTCTCCCGTCTCCCTACTGTGGACGGTTTTGGGCGTGGCCGTGCCTCTTGCTCGCTGCCTGCTGCTTGCTAAGGAGGGAGGGCAGATTTCCACAGGGGTCAAAAAGAGGGTGAGGCTTTTTCGTTTCTCTACCAGAGAAGCAGAGCCTGCTGGGAGGTGCAGTTGAGCGGGCTTTGCTGCTGGTCTGACCGGCTCACAGGGGCTTGAAGCTGGAACCTCACATGGCATCTGGACTTGCTGCTGGACTTGATTAAGAGTCAAATGAAGAGTCTGAAGTTTCCCTGAAACCTGCTGGTTCCCATTCCCATCTAAATGTGAGTGTCTTTGCTGTGTTGTGCTGTCTGTGTGGTAGGAATTCTCTCTCTGTGTCTGCTTGATCTCTGCTGAGTCGCTGGTCACACTGTCGGCCTGAGTATTCAAGTTGCGACTGATGTGCGCTTGGTTAACGCCGTCATTGATGGATGGCAGATGATTGTCCAGCTGCTGCATGAAGAGGTCGCCACCAGAGTCCTTCTGGCTCAGAGTGCCCTGCAAGTGCTGCAGCTGACCCAGGAAGTTGAAGTTTGGGGAAATAGAGGGCCGGCGCTCTTTCACAAACCTTACAAGGGGACAGACAGGATGTGGGTTAGGGCTATTCTTCAACAGCTCACGCAGCTCTGGTTGGTGTTCCACACTTTGACATGACACAAACAAATAGACAGAACAATTACAACCACACTATGCAACATGAAGAAAAGAAAAATAGGTAATGACACTTGTTTGAAGTTGAGTGGAATAGGTATATTGGTGTTGGCAAGTGTTCGTATTCTTTGTTATCTAAACTGATGAATGGTTGGTTATCTAGTTTTGGTAAGCAGACCTTGTTCAGATGTGTTTATCATATGAAGAAGCTGACATCGTCTCCATGAGATATAATCAATGAGCATCTTTTCCCATATCAGTAGCAGATCATGTCTTCCAATTCCTCACAGTGGTTTTCATGACAATGGTTAGGACAATAATCATGATTCTAATACACAGAGACGGGGACAATGGGATGGAGCAGCTCAGTCTTTGAGAGGAATGCTTGATTATGTTCCACCAGAAACAGGCCAAACCCACAAGTCGTGGAATTAGTCATCTGTGGTTTTAAGAGTACACTGAACATACTGGTGAGTCACTTTATTCCATTTTGTACATACTTTGTTGTGTGAGATGTGAATTCTAAGTATATGGTCATCTCCAACTGGCTAAATGTATTGGTATCTTGTTTATTTTGGCGGTAGGATTTTACCATATTGGAGTGTATTTGCATGGAGAATAATAATAATAATAATACATTTTATTTATATAGCGCTTTAAAAGGCACTCAAAGACACTTTACATGGTAAAAACAGAAACAATAAAAACATTTATAATAAGAACAAAATCTATGACATAACAGTAAGAAAGAAAAAAAAACACGAAAAGAAAGAAAGAAAACATACATGACTGACTTTAGAGGTTAAAAGCAGATTTGAATAGATGAGTTTTAAGTGCAGTTTTGAAAGTGGCGAGTGATGGAGAATGTCTGAGGTGTTGGGGCAGGGAGTTCCAGAGGGAGGGGGCAGCAACGGAGAAGGCCCTGAGTTGTGTTGATGTTTTTATAACTCTCCACCAAACTGCCAAATGTGCTACTATTTAAAGCAGGTGTGGTTTTTGATAGCGTAAATGCTCGAGTCAGAAACAGAAAGTTATTTGCAGACTGTTATATTGGTATATGTATTGCCTGGGTGGTTGTAATTCTTCCAGTTAATAATCTACTGTATTTGAGTGGCTATGTAATAGATGTGGAAATGAGATGCATCTAAGCCTCCTTGTTTCCTGCTTTCCTGTAAAGTATCATTTCTCCAGTAGAATTTAGATATAGTTGATTGGTTGAAGTAGAATAGATTAGATTCTCGTACAAATTGTCATTTTAACTGTAGCAATTCTGCGAATGAGTGGAGTGAAGTAAGGAAGTGCAGTTAAGTTGGAACAAGTGATAGCTTTGGATAGATGTTGACAGCCAGACATCTAATCTTCACAAAGCTGGAAGAGAAAAAGGTGTGAGGACTGTTCATTCCATTTCTCTTTGTTAGAGGGACAGTTTATGAAGTAATTACACTAAAGCAACAGCAGCACATCGTCTACGTATCGGGTAATTGTATGTTGTGTTACCAAGCTGAACTACTGGGTTGAGGTTTTGGCAAACAACACAAGCAAGTGGTTCAATGAATATTGGAAATTGAATCTTGATGTCATGACTGTGGCCAAAGAAGATGTAAATAAAGTCATCGTCCAATTCATAAATCAATCAACTAAAAACCTGTTGTAGGGTCGTGAATATGATTTTGTCAAAGGCTTTTCCTGCGTTGAGTGATCAATTCTATGTGGGATGACAGTTATTGTGGCCAGGGCTTTTCTAATGATTTTAATGTCTTTGTTTAGGAGTAATATTGGGTGATAATTAGTCTTTTCCTGGTTTCAGATGGACGTGTATGCTTGCAGTAGTCATATATTTTTTTCACCGTTTTTTTCTGCTACCATTCTGAGAAATAAAGGGAAGAGTATTGTCCAAAACAGGCTCCGGTGCCTTAATATTTGGCATTTATTCATCAATGTTCAAGTTCAGTTAGAAAAGAGTTGATGTCACTTACACTCGGATTGTAATTGGATCTGTTTGGTCCTTGCTAGAAATGTTGCTGTTTTGTTACACTATTCAAAGTTATTGTATCTCAGCTTTTGTAAAATGAGCTCAGATGGAATCTGTATTTTCACAGGTCATTTTATTTTCCTGCGGGATCTTTGGAATGAGCGTCTACATTTTTAAATATTTGTTGTAAATGGTTGTCTAGTTCATCACCTTTTCTTGTGGGAAGAGGAAGAGCTCTGTGCATTTGAGCTTCCTGGGGAATCTTTCAGTTCCATAAAGGATGCCCACTCTTGTTTGATGAATGTGTTTAACTCAGTATTTGTGATGTGTTCAAACGCCATCTACTGACTGGTTGATGGAGGTAATTGTCATTTAATTAAAATACTGGAACGTGGTCACTGATAACAATGAGATGGTTGTTTTGTATCAGCGATCTGTGGTATCAATGAATTACTGGTAAGAAAGAAATCTATACAGGAATAGAAATGGTGCGTGTGTGAGAAATATGTAAATTCCTTTTTCTCTGGATGTTTTATGAGCCAACCATCACAGAGGCTAAAGTGATTCACGTGTTCGATTGTGTTTGAAGCCTGTGAAAGCTGAGATCTGCCAGTATAATTTGACTTGTGCTGTCAGATTTAATGACGTATTAAGTATAATAATAATGATGTATGAAGGTAGCCACCTAGCATTACATTAGTTAGTGAAAAATAAATAAAAGAAGCAAGTGTTCAGTTAGCATTGAAAAGGGAAAACTATGGCATTGATTACTTGTGTTGGCATGGAAAAAAGGCTCCAATAAAAAAATCAAACTAAAAATTATAAAACTATTTTATTCCATAATATATGTTTTGCATTCTGGTAAGTTTTTCAATGCCAATTTTCCAATTTTTCAGAGTCAGAAAGAACACAGTTGGTGTTTGGGAGTTTCAGGTGAACTTGTGGAAACCACGGTTGTATGCCAAGTGTCATGTAGAGGCTTCCAGAAGATGTGGTATGCAGGTTAAATGTACGCTCTCCACACCAAAGTGGTGACAGAGAGTTGAAACTGAAAACCACTGTCAGTGAAAAAAACTGTCAGTCTAAAAATAAACTGACAGTGAAAAGAAGAGTGACATAAAGAAAAAAATCAGAAGATTGTTATTTAAAAACACATCAGAATACAAACAATTATTTTGATTGCCTATGTTTTGTTTTTCAGAGCCAATACAACTTTTTCAATGCCAATGATTCCTTTTTCAGTTCAGGTTGTGTTTTCAGCAAAAGAAAAGGTTCAATGCCTGTATTATGTAGCGACTGTCCTGGCTCCAGAAATGTGTTATGCTGCAGGACTGGGTCAATCAGTTGTAACTACGGTGAATTCAAACTGGCTTCAAACGGTACAGCGCTTGACAGGGCTTCTTTAATTATTTTCTCTTATTAAAATACGGCTACTGTTTCGTCAAAATGGGAAATCAAAATCATATTTTCATCAAATTTAATGAAAATCTCGCTCTCTTCGTCTTTCATTCTTAATTCAACCGGTCGAGGCAGAAGGACGGCCAAGCAGGACCAGGTCCTGCTCCAGCTGTCTACCTGTTAAAGAGCACTTTCTCTTTGCTACGGCCACTGTGAATACCAGCACAGCTCAGATCCGGCTGCAGTCTGAATGTACCGGTACAGGTATGAAGCCGTACCTGTAGGCGTGGTCCAGGTCCATTCCCAGTCTGTACATGATGTAGCCTACAGCCAGAGCCGGGGAGCGAGAGATTCCTGCTGCACAGTGAACCAGCACGGAGTCACCAGAGGACATGGCTGCATCTGAGCACACAGAGACAGTCAGTCCAACAGCACGGTGAGAAACAAGCAGCAGTTAACCATTGTTCAAATGCACCGGTTACATCAATATCATCCATTTTTGTATATGTGTGTATATAAGTTATGTGGGGAAACTGGACTGTTATTTGTATTGGAAATATATGTATTAGAAATTGGAGGACATCAGGTCGTTAAGATGGTGGCCGTTTTTGCTGAATGCTGTAGGAGGGTGAGTGAGGGTGCTGACCGATGAAGTGCAGAGCCTGTGGGATCCAGGGCAGCAGGTCGTCCCACAGGGAGTCATCAATGGGGATGCGAAGGTATCTGGAGTGAGGCAGAAAGGATGGCTGGGGGCTGCAGCGACTCACACTCAGCACATAGGAGATACCCAGAGAGGCCAGCCGGTCCTGCACACACACGCACACACACACACAAACACACTCTAGAGTGAAATATTGAAATATTTGCACTTTCCATGAAAAGGAAAGCAGACTATATTTTCTCTCTGTGGAGTATCCAGCCTTATTTAGGATCCTTTGTCTCTTGAGGTCTTTACAGTCAGTCTACTGTCATATTTCAGAAAGACACTTTAGTATTCCTCAATGGTGAAGCGTTCAGAAGCAGATACTGTACGTGTTACTCCATCACTCAGATGTTTAATTAGCAGAAGCAGATGTTATATCAGGATCAGTGTCTAAAATGAAAATTCAACTTTCCAACTGTATATAAAGAAGTTCTAATTAGCTCCACCTCGTTTTACACATCACATGCGCATTTGTAATAATCATACAATAATATCATAAAAGCCCACGGACTTTAGCCACCTCGCCCGGACCAGGGAAACCGGGGCACCCTCCCGGAGCCAGACCCAGGAGGGGAGCTCGTAGGCGAGCGTCTGGTGGCCGGGCCTTTGCCCATGGGGCCCGGTCGGGCTCAGCCCGAATAAACACCATGGAGCAGCCACCCTGTGGACCCACCACCCGCAGGGACAAGCATCGGGGTCGGGGGCTATGCAGACCGGGCGGCGGGTCGGGCGGGAGGCCTGGGCGGGAGGCCTGGGCATAGACTAGCTCTAGGGATGTGGAACGTCACCTCCGTAGCGGGGAAAGAGCCGGAGCTGGTGCAGGAGGTGGAGCGATACCAGCTAGAAATAGTTGGACTCACCTCCACACACAGCGTTGGCTCTGGAACCAAGCTCCTGGAGAGGGGTTGGACTCTGTCCTTTTCCAGAGTTGCCCAGGGTGAGAGGCGCCAGGCGGGAGTGGGGATACTCACGAGCCCCCGGCTGAGCGCCGCTGTGTTGGAGTTCTCCCCGGAGAACGAGAGGGTCGCCTCCATGCGCCTACAGGTTGTGGGGAGCAAGGCTCTGACTGTGGTTTGTGCTTATGCACCAAACAGCAGTTCGGAGTATCCGGCCTTCTTGGAGTCGGTGGGAGGGGTCCTGGAAAGGGCGCCGCCTACCGACTCCATAGTTCTCCTGGGGGACTTCAACGCTCACGTGGGCAATGACGGAGAAACCTGGCGGGGGGTGATTGGGAGGAACGGCTTGCCCGATCTGAACCCGAATGGTGTTTCGTTATTGGACTTCTGTGGCTCATAAGTGTACCTGGTACCAGAACACCTTAGGCCGGAGATCAATGATCGACTTTGTAATCGTATCATTTGATTTGCGGCCGTATGTCTTGGACACTCAGGTGAAGAGAGGAGCAGAGCTGTCAACTGATCACCACCTGGTGGTGAGTTGGATCAGATGGCAGGGGAACCGGTTGGAAAGACCCGGCAAACCCAAACGTGTAGTGAGGGTAAACCGGGAACGTCTGGCGGAGGACCCTGTCCGGGAGGTCTTTAGCTCCCACCTCCGGAAGAACTTCTCACACATCCCGAGGGAGGTTGGGGACACGGAATCCGAGTGGACCATGTTCAAAGCCTCTATTGTGGACGCGGCCACTAGGAGCTGTGGCCGGAAATGAGTTTCCTCCGTAGGGTGGCCGGGCTCAGCCTTAGAGATAGGGTAAGGAGCTCGGTCATCAGGAGGGAGCTTGGAGTCGAGCCGCTACTCCTTCGCGTCGAAAGGAGTCAGCTGAGGTGGTTCAGGCATCTAATTAGGATGCCTCCTGGACGCCTCCCACTGGAGGTTTTCCAGGCACGTCCAACTGGGAAGAGACCCCGGGGAAGACCCAGAACACGCTGGAGAGATTACATCTCCCAGCTGGCCTGGGAACGCCTCGGGATCCCCCAGAATGAGCTGGAACATGTTGCCGGTGAGAGGGAGGTCTGGGTCGGCCTGCTTGACCTGCTGCCACCGCGACCCGACCCCGGATAAGCGTGGAAAATGGATGGATGGAATATCATAATATGCTGCATGATACTTTGAACGAGGTTGTATCGATACAACTGTAATTAAAGTAAAACTTGGAATGCTGTATGCTTACATAGTAGAATTGATACCTTTACGTGTAAAGGATGTAAAGGACGTCTCACCTGCGTCACGTCGCTCTCCGCTCCGAGGTAGAGCCGCGGGAGGATGACGGACAGCGGAGGCCGCTCCGCCTCTGTCTCCCGGGACCAGACCATATCTGCAGCACAACACGCGCTACATTTAATACATTTAAAACCTGGAGACTTTTGTCTCGCAACTTTGATGACATAAGACCATGTTGAATTGTTCTATGAAGAGGCAGTGAAAAGAGTGACTGTTAACATCTGGAGCTACTTTTCCTGATGTCAGCAGAGACTCCAGCTGAGAGAATATGCAGATTAATATGCAGCGACTCTTTTCTTCTCACGCACAGCGGCGATGCTACTCGTTTCATATTACTCACTGTAGGTGTCCCTGTTTCAAATCGCCGACACGTCCTTTTCTTGTAGCAGAAGCCCGGAGCAGGTCTCGGTCAGCTTCTCTCGGTCCACCGATGTGCTCCGTTGCCTCCGTCCTCACTCTGCGTCCACAAACTGGCTTCTAAACGATGAGCTCATCCTCTTTTCAACAATAGATCTAGGACTGGATGATGTCATCTTTAGCCAATCAGCGCCTTGCCAGACTTCCACACGCGCAGACGCATCTCCGCTGTATCAGCGCGCCGCTCAGCAGAGGTGGAGAAGAAGCAGCCCGTCAGCCTCCAGCCGAGAGTGGCGCTAGCAGAGTGGAGCTCACCGACAGCTGCTCATCAACACCACCCAACATTCATGTGCACGTTATGAAAGACCTAATGAAAGGCAGCGTGCATGTCCGCGCGCTCTGCACCACTGATCACCTGATCATCTCAAGCAGTAATGAGAATATTGCAATGAATGAGCAACAGAGCCTAATGTAGCCTGTAAAATAGAATTGAGTTAAATTAGAAATGCCTTCTTTATTTCATCTTGGTGTTTGAGTTTGCATAATTTTGGATTCGTGTCTCCAGCAGAACCTATAAAATGTGTGTTCAACAATATCCCTGTATTATTAAATTGCTGGGTGTTTGTATTGCTGTTAAATTGAGCCTATAGGTTCCACTGTTTAAACCAAAGAGCATGCTGCATACCTCTGTGGTAGACTAATGGTGTAGTTGATTCAGGTGTTGAACAGCACATGGGACATACTACTAATGCTAATGCTACACAGTGGGCAGTACATGCTCTTCCTTTCTTTTCCCTCAGCTTCCTCATCTTCTCCTTATCTCTCCCCTTCCCTGGCAGAATTATTTATTTAATATTTTTTTAGGTCTAGTTGGTCATTGGCAAGGTAGTTATGGGCAGAGTAATCTCTCTATAGATGCATAGCAGCATCAGACATTAGGTGCATCTCAATGAATTAGAATATCATCGAAAAATGTATTTATTTCAGTAATTCAATTCAAAAAGTGAAACTCATAAATTATATAGATTCATTACACACAGGGCGATATATTTCAAGCGTTTATTTCTTTTAATTGTGATGATTATGGCTTACAGCTAATGAAAACCCAAGATTCAGTATGTCATAAAATTAGAATATTGTGAATAAGTTCAATATTGTAGACTCATGGCTCATTGACGCCCTCCACAAGGAGGGGAAGCCACAAAAGGTCTTTGCTAAAGAAGGTGGCTGTTCACAGAGTGCTGTATCCAAGCATGCTAATGGAAAGTTGAGTGGAAGGAAAAAGTGTGGTAGAAAAAGGTGCACAAGCAACAGGGATAACCGCAGCCTTGTGAAGCAAAGCCCATTCAAGAATTTGGGGGAGATTCACGAGGAGTGGACTGCGGCTGGAATCGGTGCTTCAAGAGCCGCCACACACAGACATATGCGGGACATGGGCTACAACTGTCGCATTGTGTCAAGCCACTCCTGAACCAGAGACAACGTCAACAGTGTCTTACCTGGGCCAAGGAGAAAAAGGACTCAGTGGTCCAAAGTCCTCTTTTCAGATGACGGTTGGGTTAGGGGTTCAGGGACTCTTCGGCACAGGTACTCGTAGCAGCCAGGATCGAACCGCCGACGTTGCGATTGCTGGACCAGGGAGTAATTATTACATTACAGTCATTTAGCTGTATTAATTACAGCACTACAGTCAGTTAGCAGACGCTTTTATCCTAAGCGACTTACTTTCAGATTATATCACAATTCATACACGTAGGCACAGCTATGGGAGCAATTTTGGGGTTAAGTGTGTCAAGGACACATCGACATGCATCAGTCATAGTGGAGCCGGGGATCGAACCGCCGATCCTCTGAGGGAAGGACGGCCCTGCTCTCCACTTAGCCGTTTGTCATAACATAATTTGTGAATAAATAGAAAGATACGGTTTTCTGAATGCACTCTTTTGATGTACTGATGGGTAAACATTTCCAGAATAATTAAATGTTAGATGTGAAATTTGTTAATAAAATAACTATGGCAAGTTTCGCCTTAAAGCTTTTTAGGCGTTGTCTTTAATAATAATGGTGTTGGAGGACCTCAAACCTAATATCTCCTGGTATCTTTTATTCACTGTAGAAATCCAGAATGTAATGATTGCTGCTATCAGTCAATACACATGTGAATAAGGGAAATGCTGGCACTTTTTTTCCCCCACTTCAAGCACTGCTCATTGCATGTACCTTACCTGTTATATTATGAGAATGATACAGTAATATTACACAGTGCTTAGCAAATCATAAACTGAAACTTTAGGCATTGGCCATTACTTTGATAATTGTTATTTAGTGACTCCCTGTATGCTCCACACAACACTGAGGAACTTTGACGTTCTGTACTTTTCTTCTCAGAAGTTTAAGAATGACTTTAAGTTCCTTTAATGCTGTTGACCACCAACTGTGCATGTGCTGCACTGGAAGACGGTGCTTTCATCTTTGTATCACTGTGAGACAGCGAGACAGCAAGACACGGAGAGACAGCAAGACACGGAGAGACAGCAAGACACGGAGAGACAGCAAGACACGGAGAGACAGCAAGACACAGAGAGACAGCAAGACACAGAGAGACAGCAAGACACAGAGAGACAGCAAGACACAGAGAGACAGCAAGACACAGAGACAGGAGGCGTCATATTGGATATATGGCATAGTTTTACTTTCACATTTTTTCATTACAGAGTAAATCTTAATTCTAAAACAGGTATTGGACAGGTTCTTAACACCGATACATGAGGCTGCATTAGCTAGTGGATACTGCATACACACATACACACACGCGCACACACACACACACACACACACACACACAATGACTATGTTTTCCACTACAAAGTTCAATGTCCTGTGATTGCCGTGCAGCCACAGAATGTAATGTGACCATGTATTAGAAATGTCTTTAGGCTTTTTTTCTTACCTGCTTACAGCCACAGCCAGCCAGCCACACACGCACACACACACACACACACACACACACACACACTGTGTCCCCTGTAGTTGCAATGGACATCTGGGTGTCTTTCATCCTGTCCTCTCCCACATCAGTGCTTGTGCGTGAGAGGAAGCCCAGGGAAGAGTTAGAAAGCTGTGGACGCTTGAATCTAAACATTTTGAGCTTACTGAACATTTACTGTAGTGGTTGTGTACACATCAGATTTGTTTGCACTGGTCTCTTGAATAAATGCTTGGCTGGAGAAGCAGGAATATGAATGTGTATATATGTATATTAGACTGATATCTGTCCAGCCTGGGATGGAACGGGCTCTTATATATATCTTGGTTCTGGATTTAGCTGCTGCAGCCACAACTCTTCAGAACATCCCTGCCTGGCTACACAACTGTTCTATCCTTCAGGTGATTGTGGTGCATCCAGGACTCACAGAAGCTTCCCTAAGCTTTTCAATGGCAAGTACCTGGAACCATCTCCCAGGTGGAAGAGACAGACTCATATGGGTGTAAAAGTCTCATCCCTGTACCCATCCTTCTACTACAGTGGCTTGGTTATGGGAATGTCTCAGAAAGCAATAAAGTAATACACTGGCACGTATTTACATACACATCAATAACATAAACGGGTGCACTAGTTCTTTGAAATGAAAAGCTGCCCATTAAAAGGCTTCCACGAGAGGGATCAGGTCATTCAGGGGAGAAGTAAGGTGAATCCCACTAGAGGGTCCCAAAGAGGGTCTCAAAGCCTTAAGTGCATTTTCACAGGGAATGCTTGACGGAAATGAGTGGGCAGAAGTTCTGGACCACCAGGTCTCACTTCATTAGTGGATCCCAAAAGAACCACAAGAAATCATGGAGGCCTCATACTAGAGTGTGTGTGTGTATGAGTGCAATAAACAGCTTCACTCATTAGAGTTCAAGGAATGCTCAACCAATTTAGATCACACACACACACACACACACACACACACACACACACACACACACACACACACACACACACACAAGCACAAGCAGAATGGGACCCCTAGCACAACCATGGGACACACACACACACCTGGCCACACAGGCTCCAGCTACACAGGTAAACACAACAAAAACAAGAATTTAGCATCATGTTAATAAACAAGTACGAGATGAACTGGAATCAGTATCTGGGACAAGTATAATGACAATAATATTGCCGCTGCTGCTAGCAGGTGCTGCTTTTTCCCTTATGTAGGTTACACCTTTTTTTACTCAAAGATTCTTTGTTGGGAGGGAGGAGGAGGAGGGACAAGAGGGCTCCAGGGAGAGGTCGCTGGTGGGGATGGTGGGAGGACTGGTTACGGTGCAGGTCTGGACTCTAGAACTGTTGGGCCAGCAGCTCGCAGAGACGCATGGACACAGAGTCCTTGCTGCAGCGCAGAGTCAGACGGTACATCTGCGCGCGCGCGCACACACACACACACACACACACACACACACACACACACACACACACACACACACACACACACACACACACACACAGGGAGAGAGAGAGAGATAAAGTCATGGAAGCCTGTATTTACTCCAGGCGAAAACATATGAAAAGGGTCTGAGTGTTAAAGTGGCGAGACATGCCTACTCTGAAAGAGCTTTTGATTGTTTGAATTAAACAAACTGACCTATGTCAATGGAGCATTATGTTAATTTAAAAAAGGACTGCCAACATTAAAGCTGTCAAAGAGCGTTTTGAACACAAACTTTGCCAAACTGGCTGGTGTTCCTGCAAGTCTTTTTGAAACAATACAACGAGCAAAACATCAGAACCTTAAACCTGATGAGACCTGGCCTTACTCTGGTCCTGGGTCAGGTCTCGGTTTAACAGCCACATTGTTCAGGTTTGTGTAAAGGCACCAAAACGGGTCTACATGTACAACTTGATTTCAGAATTGGAAAATGTATAAAACCAACAAAGGCTTTCTGATAATATAACAGAGAACTAGGATTGGAAAATCAATATACAGCAGAATTATACTGCATGTTTCACATTCTAATCTACAAACACTTGTTTCTGTTCCAGTGACGTGCGGTGAGGTTCGTGGCCGGTGAGGCACTGACTCTTTCAGAGTCAGATTTACAAATATATGAACCCAATATAGAGTATCTTAAATCACCATTCAATTGGCAGCTTGCACATTGACTACTGGTTGTTTTTCATATTTCATATCAGCATTCTTTACACACACATAGGTAAGGTACATATTTGATTGCACCAGGAGCGTGTGCGCCGCGATCTGCGACCTGCCCCACCAACCTGTTTCAGAAGCGGGGCGCTCGCGCGCGAAAATCTGTGTAACAACCACGGATTTATAAAGAGACAACATACACATACAAGGTTACTTTACCTGTCCGACGTTGGATTGCTGTTGATTTGGTCATATTTCCCTGTTTTTTGAGAATTGTTAAAGCTTAGATATTTAATCTTCAATGTTTGCGGTCAAAGCAAAATATAAGAAGAAGAAGAGAAGTGTAGAAGAAGAGTAACGGAACTACAAGCATGAACCCGACCCCCCCTTCATTGAGGCAGAGGTACTGTGTGCCTCCCCTCTGTGCTTTTTCACTGCGGTTTCTGTCAGATCAGCAAGACTGAATATGTTCTACACATACGTGAAATACATGAGCTATTCTATGGAAAGAAAGGACATATAGTACAAGAGTCTACAAATATTAGTGGTGACAAACAATGAGAAAGCAAAAGGCACGCGCTCAACCCAGTTTGTTAGGGATTGCGCAACATGAGGTGAGGCACAGCTCATGCTGCCTCACCTCATGTGTCTCCTCTCTGTTTGAACAGGACATGCGCAAATTCAGCGATTTTGACTATAAAAATGCTTAAAATGATTGAAATCATACAGAAATTACATTTATAGCACAGATCAGTAGAGAAATATTATTTGTTTTTTACTTTTCATGATGACAGGGTGAGGCTCTGCCTCCCCTGACTGCACGTCCCTGTTCTGTTCTGTGTGTTTGAAGAGAAGCTACGGTATATACTGTAGATGTGAAACACTAAGGCTAAATGATTGATCCATTCCAAACACTGAGCAGAGCTGCTTCACTGAGCCCTTGTGTTGTACCTGTGCCTGGCCATTTGGCTCCAGTCTCAGCAGACAGCCAACCTGCTGGCCCTTGGTCTGGATCACTCCAGCACACACGTAGTTCTCTGGGTTTGGATCCACGTCGTCCAACAGGGCCGTTCCTAGTCCCAGTAGCTACGCACAAACATACCACCACACACAGGGAATGAAGGACACCATGAAAGGATAATAGTAATAGAATAAAAGACATTGCTGACATAAATAAGTGTATTACGAGAGGGAAAAGCTGTTCGGACTCAATGTTGGAAATATGGATTTTCATACACTTTCAGAAACCAATTAAACTGGCATAATCAACATGGCTTACATAATTCAACATCCTTTCTCCTGATTGCATAACAAAGATATATAGAAAAATATTACTATGTAACATTGTCAATTACAAACAAATCCCTGGTTGTAAGCAAGCGAGTACTCTAGCATTAGCTACTGTACATTCACAAGTAGACAGCCACTTCCCCAAATGGCCTTCTTTATGGAGACAGATGTGGTTGATGAGATTTGTGATGATAAAACGTTGCAGGAGAAGCACACAGAAGAATGAGCTATTAAATAAAGACGTACCTTAGCCTTAAGTACTTCAGTGTCCATGCTGTGGTTAGCCTTGAATATCTTTTGTGCTTCTTGTTGAGGCCTGAGGAGAGTTAACACAGGAGATTTCAGCTTTACCGGGGAACCAAGATGTACTGACCACACACACACACACACACACACACACACACACACACACACACTTACAGGCTAAGCTGTTTCCAGCGCTGGAAGAAGTCATGTGAGGTCATCTCAGTGGGCTGAAAGAACTTGTTGATGGTGACGGGCAGCTTGAGGCTCAGGTTCTGCAGAGCTCCTCCATACCTGAACATAACACATACACACTGCAGGTCTACACATCCTTTATGATTTTGTCTGACACACTGACAGCACACAGACAGACAACACATCGCGGTCAAAGTGAGCTGACGTTTGGATTTCAATGCACGTCCATTTGTGCCGTTATGGTACCGGTACCTGGAGCGGCCAAAAAGGAGGAAGAAAATTCAGTGTACATTACTTTACAGGAATGTCCGTCTCATAAACTAAATAGATCAAAGATTTTCACCAGAGGTTTGCTGAAAACTACTTCAGGATGACCCCGATTGTGACCATGTCAAATCTGAAGTCATTTCACCTTACAGTTTAGGAGAAAATTAAAGGGAAAGTCGGTAACACAAATAAAATCCTTTACAATTTTTCTGCAGATATTTAAAAAAAAAATGTAGAATGTATGTTGAAAGTACGGCAGCTCAGACTTTAGACCTTTAACGACTTGAGCATTTTTTTTGTAAAATGAAAAAAGGGTTTTGTAAAAAAAAAATAGGTTTGTTCCTTAAAGTAAGGCATTGGAAAAAGTGTTGAAACATCAAATCATTTCAAATGATACTGAGCCCTCCAAAGCTGCCTGATTTGAGAGTGAAAGAAAACTGAATCAAACTCCTTGCGATTGAGTCTCAATCTGTAGTTTTTCATCTGGACTGGGCTGGTTGTTGGAGCTTACCTGAACTTGATGTTGAGCAGCGGGGCTTCAGAGAAGTCAGTCAGACACTCTATGTTGAGGACCTGTTGGATCTGGGCTCCACCCTCTACCAGTGGTTCCACTGGTTTGGTCTGAACGTTGAGCTGTGGCTGGTTGTCAAGGACCATCAGGATAGCACACAGACTGGCAAGTATAAGTTTATTACACAGTGTTACTATGATGCAGCATGTTCTTCCTACTGTTTTCTGCTGATGATTTAAATTTTACATCCTATTTAAATGTGGAACTGTTTACATTTGTATTGCCAATGGGCAAAACGGATCATAATGTGACGTTAGACCTTTCCCAACTTTCTCGGTTGCCTACAACAGCCTGTAGACTGATTTCCAGGAAAATCCAAAGGATGCGATGTTTATGTGCTGTCCCAAGTGCCTTAACTCTCTTCAGCTCCCCTACAGCGCCGAAAGCATGCAACACTAGCTAACAGCTAACAGCTTAGAAATGGAGTCTTTAACATCAACAAACGTGGCACATCGGCGGTGGCCCGAGATAGACCTTCAGTAGCGGCTGTAGCAAATTCACATTCAGCCAGATCCAGATCCCAGACTACGGTTTGAGCTGGTTGAAGTCAAGTTGCTACAGCGGGTAACTGAAGATCCGTCTCTGGCGAAACATTACTGCACAGAAAGGATATGAGACTGCAGCTCCCCAGGACAGCTGACTGTGGTGGTGAAGCTGGCAAACTGCACCGACGTCTTGTTCCCGTAGAATAAGTACATCCTCCCTGAAAGAGAGACTCATTCTGTTTAGAACATGGCTTGTGGTTTATAGAGTACTGAGAAGAAATATATCAAATATCAACACACCAGTTCACACCCATTAACAAACGGAAACAAACCACTCAATAATCAATGCCTGTTCTCCATTTGGTCACGGCAGCATGCTGTTTGTTATGTAGACGTGAGGTCGGGAAATCCAGTGGAATGGAGCCCAAAAGACATTTGTCTTCTTTCTACCACCCCCACCTGCATGGACCTATTCTCACTGGTATATACAAAACAGCAGCTTGTGTAGTGTGGACAGAACAGGATCTGATGACTGGGCTTAACTCGTGCCAAACCATGGCCATGTGTCAATAAGACCCGCCGGGCCGTGCCTGCTTTTCTGTGAAGACAACTCACCTAGATTCTGACGATACTCTGACTTGATGCCAATCTGTAGCAGCTGATTCTCAAACAGAACCCCGTTGTTCTTGCACACAAACCTGTAGGATGAAGGCATTTCAAGGGTTAGTCATCAACACTGAGATATGCTTCGACAGTTGTTCCATCATTTCCAGAAAATAAAAACCTTTGATATCAATAATATATAAGTACAAGCTAAATAGTGTTTGCTCTAGTCTTAGCAGGTCTTGGTTGCTGTGCGGTGTAAATGGAATAGAGTGTCTGCAACTTTTATAAAGTGACTTGTTGTATTCAGAACTCTTTTTTCCACACCGTTATGAATAATTATGCATATAAAGCTAAGTACCCCAGCCCAACAGCACAAACAAAATGTTTGACATTTTGTCAATTGTCTTGAAAAAGTAGCTAAACTGCCACTAGTTACCAATAAAACTTCAACTTGAAGGAGGAGCCAAGTCAAAAGTTGGCGTCAGTTAGTACTTGTAGCCACTCGACACAGCCAGAAGTTTCAGTTAAACAATAAATGATCTATGTGCTGCTGTCTTGTGTTGAGCCAGTGACCCAGTTATGCTATTACTATGGATGCTCTGATCATCTGATAGTAATATTTCATTATTTTACAATACAGTACAAAGTCCAACTTGGAAAACAGCATGGCTAACGCGGACAAGTGGCAGATTTTGCAGTCTCTAACGCAACCTTTCTTTAAACCAGGAACCCAGCACCAAAACTCAAACTATTGGACGTCTGGCTTACACACAGAGAAAAACCTTACTTGTTAAGAAGTTCGTCTGCTTCAGACAGAAGAGTAGCAGGATCCTCAGAGGGAGGAGCAGAGCTGAGAGACCCCAGGACAGCCCACAGGACAGAGCAGAAATGAGATGAAACAGCCATCCATTCAACACAGGATACAGCAATGGTGTGACAGAGATGGGTTAAGAGAAACAGGAGAGAAGAAGAAAGAAGGATAAAACGCAGAGGTGGTTAGTAAAAGCAGTTTGTACAAAATCGATATTATAACACAATGAAAGGGATCTGCTGTGTAAGTTACATTGTATAATAAATACTCATCCAGTGCAGTCAGAACGTATTGAGACTATTTATATTGTTTTGGTGCTATACTCAAGAACAAATGAAACAATAGGTATGGCTTTGATTTGACAGTGTTTATATCCAGACTGGGTGAAGACGGCATAGTCCTACTACACAGTTGAAAATTGGGGCAACAGCATACAACATAAGCTACAGCTCATACAGTTAGCATGCAGGAAGGGTTTTAACAACCTCACAGACATTTTGTCTGAAAGTCACTGGTTCATTTGAAATCAGAGTACAGAACTCAAACAAGAGAAAATGATTCACTGTCCAAATGTGTACAGACTGCACTCTGTCAGACACTGTTCACATCTTAAAAGCACATACGTAGTCTACACAGAGCTTGATGCCATGAACACTGTTGGTGAAAAGAATTGTGGTTTTCATGTGCACAGCATAAGAGCTGCAGTACATAACTGAGCTTTTGTTTTGGGTTTTAAGTTTGCAGCAAATCGCATTTGTTGAGCATTTACAATGTACTTGTGTAGATGTCCAATAACAGCATGTCTAATGTCCTACCAGAAGTGAGTTACTAGTCAGTCCAAATTATAGTAATGCCAGAAATAAATATATTTGTATATTGAAATATCTCAAAAAGCTTGGTTGAGGTGAAAAGTTGGTGTATCGATAAAAGCAAAATGTGACAAATTGAAGTGAAAACAGTGATAGCAAATAAACTGAGAGACTGAAAATAGAGGCTGCACCTTCCTCCAACGAAAACACAAATGTCACATTTACAACTCGTTTTCTAGATTTAATTAAGATTTGACTGGAGCTCTGTTAATGACGTCATCTCATTGCACCTTATAGAAAATGAGTTATGTCGATGCATTCAACTCCTAATATTCACATATTAGTGGGCAGAAACACATTAGTTTGCACTGCATTTAGAGGGAAACCTGTGTAGTGACTCAGGAAATGATGCCCTCTGGTGGCAGCAGAGCCTGAGTGCTTTCTCCTACTTGTGAGGGCTCTGGAGTGAAACAGAAGAGTGGGCTCACTGTTCAGTGCACTTTATGTGATTTGACAATTAAAACCTTTTCCTCAGAGAAACATAGTGTACAGCTAAATCCATAGTGTGGTATCTTAATTATAGTGCTCATATCATTATAGTACCATAACTTACATCGTCATAGTTAGTGACTCGAGTAGTTCAGGCTATTTTCTAAGATAAGTTTGATAGAAAGACGGTCAGTCTACTGCTGTGGCAATGTTGTCATACGTTACACTATGATGACGTCCAATCATCAGCTCCCACTATCACCCACTGTGCTGCTTTCTCACATTGAGTGTTAGTGTAGATGCAGCGCTGTCCAAAGCACTGACACGGACAACAGACACTTTCTTACACTGCTTGCTTTTCATGGTTGTAATTTGAATTTTAAATTCCATTTACTCCCCACATGGAGAGGCAGGAAGTGGGTATGAGAGAGCGGGGGCGAGAGAGAGAGAGAGAGAGAGAGAGAGAGAGAGGGAAAGAGAGCAGGAGAGAGAGAGGGAAAGAGAGCGGGAGAGAGAGAGAGAGGGAAAGAGAGCGGGAGAGAGAGAGAGAGGGAAAGAGAGCAGGAGAGAGAGAGGGAAAGAGAGCGGGAGAGAGAGAGAGGGAAAGAGAGCAGGAGAGAGAGAGAGAGAGAGGGAAAGAGAGCAGGAGAGAGAGAGAGAGAGAGGGAAAGAGAGCAGGAGAGAGAGAGAGAGAGAGGGAAATAGAGCAGGAGAGAGAGAGAGAGAGAGAGAAAGAGAGCGGGAGAGAGAGAGAGGGAAAGAGAGCAGGAGAGAGAGAGAGGGAAAGAGAGCGGGAGAGAGAGAGAGGGAAAGAGCAGGAGAGAGAGAGAGGGAAAGAGAGCGGGAGAGAGAGAGAGGGAAAGAGAGCGGGAGAGAGGGCGGGAGAGAGAGAGGGAGGGAGACAAGGATATCTAACTATGCACTGACAATGCAGGCAGGATAGATTGTGCTGCAGATGCACACAAACCATACCATAATACAATGGTATTCCATTCATCTAATGTGGTTTTAGTTCTAAAAATCTTGAAAGGCATCAACGTATATGTAGAGCAAGTCAGGTGCTTTTATGTAAACCGAAATGGCTCATGTGCATCAAGCTACCCATTCAGTGTAGTGGATATTACCAATGTCATTTAAAGATTAAAAAAACGTGTCATATTTGCATTTTTCTAGCTACATCTGTAGTTCACTACTGGGCCCTTACTCCGAGTCACCGGAGCCCTCCACCAATAGGGAATCCGAGGTCCCGGTGGGTTCCAGATCTCTGTCAATGTCCAATCACGGTTGAGGACAGGAGACAGACGCACGCACACACACACAGGGAAATGAAGAGAAAGAGAGGAGAGAAAAAGACGAAAGACAGTCACATACACAGCAAGATAAAAAGAACAGACAAGTGTAGCGGACCTGCCAACCATGAAGAAAAGTCTACACCATTTCCTGGTTTTAGACTGCTGTGGAACTGAACAGCCTGTGCCGAACCAACACCCACTGCCCAACGGTGTTTTCCTCCATTACTTTGACTCAGCACAGCAGCCCCTCCACTGCACACGGATACCTTTCCTCCTCGCTAGGCTTACGTCACACTCTAAAGAAAGGACTGAATCTGAGAAGGTAATGTATTCCCAATCTTACCTTCCTGAAGAGACTTTCACGGTGATCACCATGACCTCATTACTTTGGCAAGAACTGACCACTTGGTCACAGTGGAGCACAAACAGAACCAAATGATTCCCTGATGTAGCAGTGGCTAGATAGTTAAGAAGAATCCTACAGGTAAATGCATGTAGAGGAAGCCATATCCCTCCTAACATTCCCATACTAGTCTGGCACCAACACATTTTCTATCATTCAGCTCTGGGAAAGACAGTGAACAAGGTAAAGTAAGAGTCTTAAATGGAATTACTAATGCTATTTATATTAGATAGTTAAGCCATGCTATAGCATTACCTATCAAGGGACTTATTGACAGCAATGTGTATCTAACAGGCAGTCTGGATGTTACCGTACACACATTATGGCAGGTTTGTTTGGCTGTTATTATATTGCCTTGCATCCTGCTTTTGCTTTGTGTGTCAAAGAACTTTGTAAACTGTATTTAAAGGTGCTACATAAATAAAGTTGTTATCCTTAATATCTACTACAAAATACCCCCGAGTATCAACTTGACCTATCAAACACTAACCTAAATACTGACATAAATACTAGCCTAGAACTAGTTTATTTCTGGAAAGCACTGCTACAGAAAAACACAGCTAACTGCAAAGAGAGGAAGGAGGGCGAGGGACAGATTCAAAGTTTTGGAACGGTTATCATATTTTCAATAAGTCATATCAGCATACAGTATCTGACTACGAATGTCTTCAGGTTGACATGTCCGTATAAGACAAAGATAGAGCAAAGAAAGACAGAGCCAACAGAGTGACAACCAGCACAGACACATTACAACTAGTTGCATCTTAGTCTAACAGCGCAAACACACCACAAACATCACAACTATTTACAAAAACAGATTGAGACAGGAACAAAAGTATATGACAAATTCATTCATCTCCATTAGGCTCTAAGACCAGTTTAGCCCAATCCAGTATGAGAGCCACTTTTTGAACAGTGTCTTTCCTTCTATTTTTGCTGTGTCTGGGACGTTTCTGGGCGTCAGCAAAGAGCATTTGGACCCCAGGTGGGGATGTAATCATCAGCCCGTTGTCATTCCCGGGTCAATCACGCCGCTTACAGCGGCTCAAGGTATGTGGCACTCTTTAGTGTCCGATACAAACCCGGCAGTCTCTCTGCTGTGTTCTGCTATGTCGGTCTGTGCCAGTCACTGAGTGTAGACACAGACAGACACAGATGAAGATGAAGCTGGCCTTGGGCTGCAATCATTCAAAATCTGTCACCTTCCTGCAGGTTTGTGAGGTGTGGATGTGTATATTTGTGCTTTGGAACGTTACCAGATGACAAAATACCGTTTTATTCTTCTGGGTCATGACTTTGTTCTCACTAACATCAGTCCCTCTCTTCATTCTCTCTCTAGCTCACTCGACCACTGCTGCACTCTCTCTCCCTCCCTTTCTTTCTCGCTCATTGAGGCGGAGAGGAGGGATGAATTTTGAGTGCTGTATTGTTAACAACCGACAATGTGACTACATATTATACCTTTAAGTATCCGGGTTAGTCATTTGTTTTCAGTAAGCTGGTATCTTAAACGTCATGTCAATGGGAAACTGGTCCCTGTAATTGCTGTGAGGGCAGCAGACCTGTAGAAATCAAAGACCTTTACTGAACTGTTTTATCCACCTCAGCCTGCTGGTGTTCATTCAGTACAGCTGGCTCTGCAGTTTAACACAATCAGATACATATTCCATCAATATGTAGATAAATAGAAGTATGGGATCAGACTTGGTATTGTGAAACGACTCGGGTCGGGATCATTTCTACAGTAATGCTGTCTCAAGCAGACAGTTTCTCTCCTTTGACAGCAAGACACTATTATTAGCAAGCCTTATTGTAGCACGTCATACTGGACTTTGGCTTACAGTGGATTCTGCATCTGCATATCAAGAGATGACTTTTCACCTTAGGAAGCCGTCGTCGTTCACAGCAGCAGAGGGTGCGGCAGGCCCTGCCTCAGAGAACACATCCACCAATAGGCTGCCAGCACTGGTTGGAGCAGCACCAATGGGAGCTGCTGAACGAATCCCTAGAAGGTCTGCGGATGGTGACGGGGTGGACTGGAAAACAAAGGAAACTTGCAGTAGGGCCATGACAATGTGGTATTTTGGTGACAGCTGCTGGTATATATAAAGGCAGCTGGAAGCAACCAAGAAATTCTGTTGATTTGGGAACAAGCCCTTCAGAAAGTCTGCTCACTGCGTTGGAGGCAGCCATGGCTCCCGAGTCTGGCCCCCTGTCGCTCCCTCCATTCAACTCCCCGCCCTCCCTTTTGCTATCTTCCAGGTCTGTCACAGACACAGCACCGGGCCCTTTCTTCTTCTTCAGCTTGGCCAAGATGGACGACTCCCTTTCTGGGAAGGGAGGCATCTCCTCCAGTACAGTAGCCTAAGGGAACAGAGAGGACAATCCTGCTGTGGACTTGGACTGAAAGAAATGATGACATGTGGAAATGTAGACCTTTTTACAGTTGTAAATGTAAATATTCCAAGTGTATCCCAGTTCATTTCATGTTGCAGAGTATGTGAATGGCATAAGCTGACAGGAAGTAAACATGGACCGAAGCTGTTTCTAGCTGCCTAGCAAGGCAATTCTGTTATTACTAGTGCTGGGTAAGTTAACGCATTAATTAATTAACGCCGACAATTATTTTATCGCGCCGGCCGGCAGCGAGCGGTGAACAGCCGTTTGTGTGGCGTCTCTTCCTGTTTCCTTCACCTACATTCCCCTGGGTCCTAAGTCCCTCCATGTACAGCTTCTTATCACCCTCTATGTACCAACGTACATTTATAACAAATACCACACATATTACGGTAATCAGTGTTGCCTGTGTCTGACCAAAATACCAAAAAAAGCAAAAAAGAAATGATTCATTTAAATCGTTGTTTTTTTTTTACAGTTTTTAAAGTGTTTTTGTTTGGAATATGTATAATCAGCATATCATTTAGTTATCGCTACTGAGAATTTAACAAACATAAAAAAAAAAAAAACACGGGCTGAATATCTATTATCAGAATCATTATAACTGTATTATAACTGCTACTGTGTAAAGGGAATACTGCTGTTAAAAATAACCTTATTTGTTTGAAGTGTTTGCAAACCAAATGTTATTGCACTTTTGTTCATATAGCAGTACTTTTTAAATAAAAGTGCGCAGTACATCACTTTTGAATTCATTATTGAACTTTGCGCATAACAATGAGATTAATCGCAAAAACATCATGCGATTAATCGCGATTCAAAATTGTAATCGTAGCCCAGCACTAGTTATAACACAAACCGTCTATTGTATCATTATTACTGCAGCTGAGCTGAGTTTAGTCATCAACAGGGTCATCAGAACTAACCAGGACATCAGTACTAGCGATGGAAGAAAGCTTCAGATACTCGACAGCACGCTGCTGCAGCTCCACATCCGAGTTGCGGATCTGGCTGTCACAGCGCAGCACTTCTTGGATAGTGGCCTTGGTCTCTGGGAACAGGTTGATAAACTTGATGTACGCTGACAGCAGCAGGGCGCGAGTCGGAACGGAGCACAGATGGAACTTGGAGTGGAGAAGGTTGAACTGGACCAGGGGGCTGGATGAAAGGACAGCAACGTTACTATTTACCATTTCCAACAGTCAACTTGGAGCCCTGGCAGTTAAAAACCAACATACCTGGAGCGTGGGTCACCAGCAATGAGGTTACCAAACTCTCCCAGGATGTAGCCTCCAACCTTCACCATGTTCTCATGGCAGGCAGGGGCCTGCAAGGCCTGGAAGAGACAATGATTCAACTTACTGTTTCCTAATTCATTCATTACAACAGTGCTAAACGACCAATTGAATCTACCCTTATTCCTCACAAATGCAATTCCTTTGTTTAATACATGCCACGATGGGCAGCAATTCTTCAACTAAGATACAAGCACTACACCGGGAAATTTCTTTGTAGCATAACATTAAAATCCTACCACCTTATTGAATGTCCTGAGTTTCTTTAATGACTTCATGAGTTTCTTTGAATGACATTTACACCAGTGTGACTGATGAAATCTGTGATTATGGCGACTTCACGGGAGGTTTTAATCCTGCTTTGCTACTGTGTCCAATAGGTCAAGCAGTTTATTGATACAATCTCAAATACAAGTTTCAAACAAATACCCAGTCAACAAACACCATCCTAAACATCCAATTAGTGGACATGGGCACCTTCTGGAAGAATAGCAGGTTAACAGCAACAGCTGCTGTATAACGGACTGACCAGAGTCGTACAGATCAGGTACGGAGGCTCCATTTAGTTACACTGTTGTGCGTTCAAGCTCCATCCAGTAAAAATGAGTATCGTGTGTGAAGTATTGTATTATGTAGTGGTACCTCAAAGACCGTCTTGGCGGCGTAGCCCTGCACATCATCTCGGTTGATGACGATCTGAATGACGCGATACCACACCTCTTCGCTGACGTAGTCGCCAGCAATGCGGATGAGGTTAAGAATGGTATCCACGTACCAGGAGTAATCCACAGCATACTTCTCTGCAAGTATGGCCACTTTCAGCACCTGAATGAGGAAAGGCACAGCAAATCACTGCTCCATCTGTTGCTGTCATTTTGTGCGAAAAAAAAACAAATTTTGGACACTGCTGAATGTGAGACTTAAATTAAGGTTAACTGTTTGGTTTGTCAGAATGAATATGTTTTCTAAACACTGCTGGACGTTTTTTTGATCCTGATCAATTCAGTATACAGCTGGTGGAAACAAACAACCTTCACCAATTCTCACTTGACATTTAGAGAGGAATAGAATGGTAAAAAAGAATATAACATATCGCAAAAACTTGCGCGGCACACTCTTAACACCCACCATCTCCTCTCTGATGGAGTAGTCTGCCGTCTCAAGGTAGCTGAGCATCTCGGCTACGATCTGCTTGGCATTGCTGCGATCACACATGGCGTACAGCAGATCAGCTGCCCTCTGTCGAACACTCACATCCCTCTCAGTCTGTAGAGACAGAGAGAGACCAACAGTAACAACATGGAAGAAGCAAATGAGTTAAAGACAGACCTACAGACAACTCTTTAACTATGTGTGCATCGTGCACACAGTCTGGCCAGTATACCAGTTATTATATATAATTAACCATTTAACTGAAAATAAAAACTTTGACCAATTTATGCATTAAAAGAAGCTGAGCAAAGGAGTCGCATGACTAAAGGCTTACGTGACAAATTGTCAATGTACTCGAATAACTGTCTCCTGGACAAAAGTCCTGTGCTTTGACACATCCACCTCCTCTCCCACCCACCCACCACATTAAAGCGGTGCGTCGGAATCAGACGCCGAGGGGCACTGACCAACTGTCGGTATTTGACGAGTTGGGAGTGAAATGGACCTGGCTGCCTTTGTAAAGTTGATAGACGAAATAAAGTTTGGCCGTCTGCGTTCGGGATCTGTATTGTTTTATAATTCTTTTAAACACAACCTGTTCCGCACAACACAATTGGTTGATGCATTTATTCGCTGTGGGAAAAATAGACCTTGCTCCGGGGAAAAAAATATCATTAGCTTTTTTGCTGCGTTATATTCGTGTTCTGTGTCAAAGTAATCATGACGAAACATCAAAAACGGAAAAATGCATCGACATGCAAAATAATTGCTCATAAAATGCCACGGAGTAGGTCTATCAACGGGCCTGCAAGGCTTATCTGTGGTTTACTGTCGGGTTTTGCTGTTTGACATACGAGTCGGGATATGACAATGCACCTGCTGGTATCCTGATTATTCATTTTGGAGTAAACAAAGCCTCCTTTATACACAATACATTCCCTCTAGATGTTTTTTAATGGACCACCAACCTTGTTGGAAATTCATTAATTAGGAATAACCCCTTGAAATGTGCCATCACGTTTTCAAAGGGGGTCTTTAAAGTTCTAACTGCACCTATGCTGCATGTGTCCACAACAACACATGCAAACACCGTGGCAGCTGGGCACTCAGTTGCTCATTGCAGTTTGTTACGCCCTTCACCACAACGCCCCTGCATGCAAGGCAATAATGTTGCCAGTAAACAGGTAATGATCAGTTAACAAGGGTCGGCTGTCAGTTAGAATTTCTTTTTGTAACTAGCATCCCTACTATAGTGTATTGTTGTGAAGTGGAAATGTACAGGTAGCACTGTGTAGCCTGGTACAAGTCACACTGCAAAGTGTTCCAAGTGTGAGACACCACCTTGAGGGCGTTGATGACGGTCTCGATGTGCGTCTTGACGGCTTCATGGGAAAACTCGGAGCTGGCCAGAGTACACATGCTCTCCAGAGCTAGGTAGCGCAGGTTAGTCTCTCTGTGCTGCAGGAACTGGCCCAGCTGATTACAGGCTCGCACCAGCAGGTTTGGCTCACTGTGGAACAGAGACCAAGACTTACTTCACTGGCAGCTGGGAAAAACTCTCTGTGTCATCAGATCAGTTAGGACTAAGCAAGAACGGCTGAAATTTGAATTCACTGACCACAATAACAAAAATAATTTTTATACAGTAAAAGAAAGATCTATAAAATGTATTTTTAACAGTTAGTCATACTGAATTAATGCAACAAGTGTGAACATGCATTTGAAAACCCACCATAACGAACCTGTAAGATTTTAGTTTCATCAACATCAATCCTAATTTGTTTTAAAAACCCTACAATAACTGTCTATCTTTTCTGTATTTTAAATGCTATTTCTTTCCTGACAGACACACATGTGGCCCATCATAATACTCAAGGTCTTCTTTGAATATTTGAATACCTTTTGCTCAGAATACTCACCTGTCATAGTGGATTATCAGTGAGATAGCCTCAAACAAGATAGCATTTTTGGCATTGGAGTGCTGCACCTTCTTGGACTTGGGTGGCTCCTGGGCCTTATTGAGGATGGTCTCCAGACACTCTACCAGCCTGCCTTTGACAGCGCCATCTTCTGGTGGAGGGTAGCACTGCAGCAGGCGCAGCAGTTTGCAAGAGAGCCACGGTGCTGGGACAAAGTAGTAAGTGTAATCCTGTAAATCGGTGGAGGCCGACGACACAATCTGGAGAGACAACAGAATTTTTCTTAGGATTTATTATGGCCAGGCAAAACTGAACCCATGCAAGACACTGCTTAACTGTCTTGGCAAAATGCAGCTTACTACATAAAGGAAGCCCAGAAATGAGCAGAATTTACCATATCCACTGTAGGAAACATGGGAATCGAGTCAGGTTGCAAATGTTTTTTTGGCTTAAAAATGAATTGTTTTAAAACACTGTTTTTTTGACACTGAAGTGCACAAACATCACTCTCTTGGTAATAAGCAAATCAGTGGTCTACACATGGGAAGCCTAACTTTAACATATATTCTTTGATCTTGTTTGAGTGCATCAGAATTTCATAGAAAATAGTGCTGTCAATGCTTTACAAAACATTTTGGATTGACAGGAATGTATGCTGTCAGTGAGGAACGAGACAATCTAAACACCTTAGAGAATCTATTTTGTGATACTATGAAAACAAACGACTCAGAAGCCCCGAGTGGTGAAGAGAATACATTAACAGAAAAGCATGAAGAATAACTGGATTCTTCATAATGTCCACAATCATTTTTCAAAATTCTCTTTACAATCGATTGGTCATGACACACGCGCACACACACGCACACACACACACTCACCCTGCTAAGTCGGGAAACGGCCAGGGAAACACATGTCTTGAACTCATCTGGATTCTTCTGGCTCAGACAGGTGATCAAAGAGATCGCTGCTGTCACCACACCCTAAACCAAAGGACACACAAGTTTCAACCTTCAACACATAATAAATGTGTTAGCTAATCAACATCGGTCTTGATGATATAAATCATTTAATCTCTTTAACAACTCAATGTAAGATGCACACAGAAACAGGCACAACAAGGCTGCATCATGTAACTACACTCTTCTGAAATGTGTGCTCACCATGTGTTGGTCATTGAGCAGGTGCACCACGCGCGATGTCCACTCACCCATCAGCACCAAGTCAGGAGAGGTCTTATAGAGCCGCAGCAGACACAGGGCCGCTGACTGTTTCACACTGTCCATCGTATCACTGTGGTGCATCACATTCATATTACCAGCAGCCAAGGGAAGTCACAGTGATGTAAAGCGACATGATAGAAAACTGTCTTGGATTCATCACTTACAGCAAGTCATGACAAAGAAAAACAGGACAACAGGGGATGGTTTCCATTACATTTACTTCCTCGAGCCTCTAAAGCAGAAGTAACACTCACCCAGCAACCAGGATCCGAGGGATCTCACTGGCGAAGGCCTCGGCCATCTCGCGGCTTCCCACGTTGGCGATGCAATGAAGCGCCAGGCACATGAAGGTGGGGTTGCGGCTGGACAGGTCATTCTTGATGGCGTTGTTGATCAGACGTATCAGCTCACTGTTGCTGTTTACCAGCACTGAGATGAACAGGTAGCCCTGGAGTAACAGAGAACAAGAGAGCAATGACACCAATGAGAACAGTGAAGACATCAAACCCCAGAGCAGGGATAGAAATACAGTGTTCATCGGCTGAGCACTGAGCAATATCATCTTGTTCATATTGATAATACATGTAGACAATCAGTGTCCGGTTCATTAAAACTAAAGTGGTCTAGTAGAACAGTCCTTCATGACGGGTATAATGTTCAGATGTTTTCGAGAGGTGTTGACTCAAATGATAACTTTGGTAGCTGTAGTCGTGCTGCTGTTGAACTGAACTGGATTTCAGACAGATGTTTCTTATACAAACATAGTTAACCTTCACTGATTTTAATAGAGTAGATTAACCCCATCCAGCCCCAGCCAATACCACAACAACCCCCATCACTACAGTCCCCACACCATGAGCCTATGCAGACTGGATCGCTGTAACCAGTAGGTGGCACCAAAACATTAGAGTCACTAAGTATTCAAATCTGTAGCTGAGATTAAATATGTCAAGTCAGAGCTTTGGTATGACAATACATTTCCTACAATTCCTACAAAATGGATTGTATTTGTCGTATTGACAGAAACTGCAGCCTCCACAATGACCATGAAGCTGAATCAACTCCTCTAAAACACAACATTAGAACCTTCATGAAGGTGTGACTTATTTCAGGGAAGATCTGTCACCTTTGACTAACTGCCAGATGATGGATGATGAGAAAGAGAAACGGGAAAGACAGTTATAACAAAGGTCCCGGGCTGGACTCGAACCAGCGACATTGCAATTCATGGTCACCGTAGGATGCAACAACTGTATTAGTTGAAGTTGGATGGACTTTAGGTGTTCTGGGGAGTTTTTCTCACCAAAATGAATTGCATGCATCTTTGAAGACTAACAGACATGAATGCATTTTCTTCCTCATAAAATATTTGCAAAGCTTTTCCTAAAAGTTTGAAACCTGTATTGTTTACATCTGTGTTTACTAGAAAGCAGTCTTCTCGTTTTTGTGACTGGTGATCGTTTACGTAAAAACCTTTCACTCTTTACTCTACACACTGGAGACAAGCTCCATATTACAATTGCGCAAGATTGTGTAGAAGAGTTAGACTGAGGTCACAGTTCCTATGAAGCATGTTATTGTAACTAGCGTAAATGCTGAGCTTCATTGCACTGGTTTTCATCAATCATGACTGTACCTGGGTGTTCACTTGAACAATAAACTGGACTGGACGGACCACATACACGCACTCTACAAAAAGGGTCAGAGCAGACTATCTGCTGAGGAGACTCAGGTCTTTTGGAGTGCAGGGAGCACTCCTGAGGACCTTCTTCGACTCTGTGGTGGCATCAGCCATCTTCTATGGAGTGGTCTGCTGGGGCAGCAGCATCTCGACAGCCGACGGGAAGAGACTGAACAAACTTGTCAAGAAGGCCAGCAGTGTGCTGGGGTGTCCACTGGATACGGTGGAGGTGGTGGGAGACAGGAGGATGATGGCTAAACTATCATCCCTGATGAACAACACCTCCCACCCCCATGCGGGACGCCCTGGCAGCTCTGTGCAGCTCCTTCAGCCACCGGCTGATTCACCCACGATGTGTGAAGGTGAGGTACCGCAGGTCCTTCCTTCCTGCCGCTGTCAGGCTGCACAACCAGCTGTGCTCCCAGTAGACCACACAACACCAACAACACTATAAATCTGTGCAATAGAAACACACTGTGCAATAAAATACCCTGTCTGTATATATAATATTTTAGTATTTTAGTTCTTTAGTTCCTGTGGATTTTGTACTTTTTTACTAGTTGATATTCTTACTGTTTATTACTTATTTATATTACTTGTTGCTCTTGTTTTTTTGCTCTGTATCTTGTGTGCACTGTCCACTTTGCTGCTGTGATCCTGTGAATTTCCCCACTGCGGGACTAATAAAGGATTATCTTATTATGAATAACTTACAGAAACATTGCATGCATCGTTTCCTCTCCAGCAGTCAAAATGCATTGAACAAAGTTCACAACATGTTTATATCTAACGCACGATTCTGATCAACTCCATATTTATTGGTGTTTAACATTTCAAAAACAACATTTTCAGCGGTTTGTTCCCCGTCCTGCACGGACCTGTACATGACGTAAGATCATCCCTCTTTTGTAGGAAACTTAGTCACATGCAAGTTCAACTACTTCTCCAGATGGTGACTTTATGTTTTGTCTTTTATAATCTTCCATTGTTTGAAAAAGGACACTAATTTGAGAGATTAATATCCATACTGTTATGTGATGTATGAACAAAATTATGACTGACATCCGAGAAAAGCTTTTGAGGGCAAGAGTGTAAGTCATTTTATTGGTTGGCTCATTATCGGCATCCGAAATGCGCAGAAATTGAAACGGCTATGGAAAAAAAACACTGCAAAATACGAAAGTTGCAGATTTGGTGTGGATAGGCTCATAGAGATGGATGGGCTTGAATTTTTAAATGGACGCATGATTTATTCACATAAATTTATTTCGGTCTATAAAGACCTTAAGTCATGCATAGCTTAAACATATAATGTAAACCAAGAAGTCCAATACAGGCTTTTAGTTTAATAAACTACATTTATCATCACATTTTATAATAAATAAACAATATTGGTCATCAGCCACACAGTTGCAATAGCTGCAACCACATGAGTGCAACGATGCCTCCCACAAGAGTCTGCGACAAAAGGTTCCAGAGTTTGGCCATGGTACGCAAATCCATTTAGAAGTTATGCACCTCTCTCTGGCACGACACCAACACACTTCATCTATATGCCACATTTCAGCCTCCTAGGGCAGAAACTGTGGCCGTCAAAGGGAGGGGTGATTTTTGTGGTCCGACTCACAAAGTGAGCTTTAGAGCAGCTGGTTGTAGACAGACAGAAACATTCGTTATCGTTGAGCTTTGTGGAACATGCGAAGAGACGGATTCTACTGGACCGTGGCATCTGCCAGTGCAGCTCGGTTTACAATCTCATGAATTGTTTGCCTTAAAATTAGTCAATCATTTTTACTGGGTAAATGTATTTATACAACCACAGGGTTAAACATTTTAAAAGCTTTAAAATACATTTGGTTCATGGCTGCTATCCTAAGGAACAACTACACAACTCTCAGACAGCGCACTCTCAGACAGTGTCCACTTGTCTTAGGAGAAGTTCTGCTGTCTTTGTTGGTACAGCAGTCAGCTCTACTAATAAAGATCCTGACTCAACATTATTTAGCTTACTCAACATTTCCTGTTCCTGAGAAAATGGTCCGCCACATAGAATCAGGAAATAGTCCCAGTGGCTGAGGTATTTGTTCTGCTTTAACATTTAGAACATAAAACCATGTGTGCATCTTTTAAATGGCATTCAAAGTGGCACATTCATTTAGAATCATAATTAAAGAGGTACTGCACACCTAAATATGTTTAATGAATTGTAACCTAAATGATATGTCCTTTGAAGAAAACACATAAATGCTTGTGATAATATTGACTTTCATTGACTTGTATTTTATATATCTATCTATCTAATCCGTCTATTTATTTATGTACGTATTTACTTTAGTTTGTTTAATAAAAGAACACGGTATAGACCTGTTCTATAGGAAAGGGAACCTTAAATGACTTCTGTTGTGATATGCAGCTATATAGAAAACAAAATTAACTCCACCTTCAAGGGGGTGCCGTTGGGGGGGCGGGGCGCCCCCCTAATACAATGGTAGGGGAAACACTGCATATTAAACCAAACAAAAATCCATCTTCATAAAAACAAGTTGTACAAAAAATAATATATAAACAAGCATATTGAAGCTACTGCAGATCTAAAAACAAACGCATTTAACTTACCAGAGCTGCTGTTCACTATTTAAAGACAAACTCCATCCTCCTTTCTTTGTTAATAAAGAGTTTAATCTCACGGTTGTTCAGTACATCCGTGTGTTTTAGTTCCAGTAAGAAGTCCTTCTCCATTCATGGATGCCAGTGAAGACAGTCGAGCCTCCCCAGTTGTATTTCTTGAATACGTTTTAATGCGTTTGAGGGCTCAAAATGTCAGAGGCAGCAGATATTGGGATTGTCACCGCCCAACATGTCAGGCTAGCCCACTGACCAATCACGTATGGCGAGGCCAGCTAGAAGGCTCTGGCACGTCAAAGAATACGCCCAACATGTCAAACTAAAGATCTGATTGGTTGAAGACTATGACAATCAACAACATCGTCCCCATTCACTTAAACTGTAAAGGGATTCACTTGTGAGTCTGCAGGCCTCGGCCTCTCTTCTTACCTAGAGACACAGAGGTGAAATCTGATTGGATAAAAGCTCTACTTAAAACAAGCTGCACTGGAAGCAGAGCAACTGAGGAAGACAGTAGCTGTGCAATGAGAAAATAAGATTATGGGAAAAATATTTTTATAAATTATAATACATGTAGTGTATTTAAGAAAAATGATTAAATTATAAAATAGCTATAACTTTGTGATTCTGTTTAGGCCAGCAGAGAAGGCTTAGCTGGCCCTGACGGCCCACCACTGCAGCTTCGGAAATACACGAGGGCAAAGGGCAAAACTGCCTCTAAGAAATATAATTTTGCACCCCGATATCACTAGGAGAGGGGCAAAAAATGCCCCCGAACTTTCTAAACGAATAAATAAATGGAGCGCTTCTTAATCAGACCTGTGACTGCGGTCAACTCAGCAGACGCTTAAATGTTAGTGCACCTATATGCTGAAATTCACGGTAAACTCATTCAAACGGCACAGATCGGGAGCGAGCGAAGGACTTTGAAAGTTAACGGAAAGATTAACATGAGACAACATCCGGTTTCTTCAGACGAACATCCGGTTTTCAGAATAAGATGCCAACAAAGTACACATATTGCATCATGGAAATTAGATTAAATGAATTATATTCACATTAAGTATAAAACATGCTGCATCTCGTGAGTTAAAGGGAAAATACACCTAAATTGTGCGTAAAGTGTCTTTATTCTTTGATTTGAGGGTTGCTGGAAATGAATAATACCTGACTGACAGTCAATTAAGATATTTTACTGAGTAAAAACTCTGAACTGAATTTGTACCTTCAAATGGCACATTTTTAAATTTTTAAGGTGCTATAAAAATGTTTTTCTCAAAAATTCCACACAATGACTAATGCATAAGTTCAGGACAAAAATGGGTAATATCACAATATTTGAGGTGCTACAAAAATATCTTTCTCAATAATTCCATACAATGACTGATGTAGATGTAATCAAGGCATCGTTGACTTAATAATTGTTAATAGTTGTTTAAAAAAAATGTAATAACAAATAACCACAAAGAAATAACAATAAAATTGAATATGATTGTCTGATTTATGTTTGTTTTTTGTTAAATAAATCTAAGAAAACACTTTGAATCTGTAGACTACTGCTAATAGTCTTATTATTGCCATTTGATGACAATTGCTCATATACTGTAAGCCTAAATAAGTATATTTATTATTTTGAACAAAGGTTAAATGTTATTTCACAAGTTTCAAAAAGTGCCCCCAATTTTTTGAAAATGCCCCTGGATTTCAGTCAGTGGGGGCAAAAATTGCCCCCAAAAACATATGTAAATTTCCTACCCTGCGCCACTGTAAGTACTCATATACAGTAGGTACTCGGTATCAGCAAGTAGTCAAATGTAAGTATTCTTACTTGGTTGGTGCATCCCTAATATTTATAAAGATCCGCTTTCATGGGTTGAAAATGGCTCAACATGCCATCTTCTATATAAATCAGCCGATGGAGCAATCAATAATGATAGTTTGTAAAACCTCCATTCTGTCGACCTCTAATGTGTTTTGAATACATGTTCAACTCGGACGATAGGCCCAAGTATTTGTTTCCATCAATTTTATGCAGAAAAGTACCACCATTCTATGTTATAGCTGAAGAATTAGATTTGGATTTGAGGCTCTGTCTTGTACCAAAGACTATGGTGTAAGATTAAGTTTTAATAAGTCATTTGTGAGATGAGAGCCACTTTCATATAGAGTTCAAATCAGATTGTAGGGCAGTTTGAATTTGCGATTAATTAGGTTTCAATGTGTATATCACCTTGTCATCTGCATATAAAAGAACTGAGCAGTTATAGCTAATTAATGGGAGGTCATTAACAAAAGAAGTGGTCCAAAAGAAGAACCTTGGGGCACATCTTTATGTTGGGTAAAAAAAGTCAGATTCTCTCTCTTGTTCCAGAGTCCATTGTGTAAATAGGAGTTACACCATAGTAATGCATTTTGAAATAGGCCAATAGCATGATAGCTGATCACGGTCTCTAAAAGGAGATAGTGATCAACTCTCAAAAGCCTTTGTGAGATCAATAATAAATGCCCATGTGACAGCAGTAGCTGTAGAGTGATACGATCTACATCTAAATTGGAATATGTGCTGAAATATTATTGGTCCTGACATAATGTGACAGTTGGTTATAAATACATTTTTTCAAACAAATTCTTTGTATGGGTCTGAAGTTATTAGGGTCGAGGATATCTCCTTCTTTACGGAGTGGAGTGATGAGTCCACACTTCCAAATAGCTGGTAACTAGTACGTAAATAAGGACGGGTTCATTAAATAAGCAAGTGGTAACATCATGTTATGGGAAGCAAATTTGATAAATCTGGATCTTCATCATCTAGTCCAACACCATTACTAACACTACATTTTTCATACTACTCTGAACGTCAACTGGTGATATTTTCTGACTGTAAAGTTGCTGTGGCAGGGTAGAATATTGCCGATGCTGCCAATATAGGTCAGGAGACCGTAAGGAGCTTCTGCAGCAACTCAGCTCACCAATATGGCTCGCTAACAGGACAGCAAACAGCAAACTATTTCTCAGGCAGAGGAAGCAAGAGCGGGCCTGACAGACACCTGATTAGCTCACTATGTGCTGCTAACCCAAAGCACACAGGTTTAGAGTCAGCGGCTACAACGAAGTCTGCAAGCTAACCTTAAAAGCAACAGAGACAAAGCAAGTTAGTGCTGAGCTACTAACTCGAAGAGAACAACTAGAGCAACCGGCTTTCCTCAAATCTATATTTATAAAGTTATAAAATGCACTTATAGCTGAATGCAGAGTTATTTTCCTTCCTCCAGAGAAAGAGGCTGGATTAAGGCCTCTCAGGCTGGATCCACTTCTTCAGGCAATCACCCCAGAATCTCAGGTAGGAGATTTTATATCTCATTCTGTATTTTTGTATAGCGTGATTCTCGCTTGTGTGATAGAGTGGGAGTGTCTGAGGTCGCCTCAACAGAATCCATGCTTGTGGCAGAGGAGGAGAGAGGGTGATTGGCATTAGCTGATAAAAAACAAAAAATTTGTAATGGGGTAATGATTCAGATTGACAAGAAGAACCAGCTGTGGTGTTAAAGAAAATTCTGGTGCTTTGCTCTATGGACCAAATAATGTGGAAGATCAGAGTATTTTCATCAGAATTCTATACTCGGAAGTCAAACTTTGTTTTTGCTTCTCTTTATACATCTAGGCCACCACCGAGTGGAGCTAACAAAGGATTCCCTCCCCCCATGGACTGGGTAACGCATCACACACTTTGCTCTGACTGAACACATATTTTCAGAGAAAGACAAAGACACCAAATGGCTGAGGTATTTGGTTGAGCCATATTTGTAGTTATATCCCGTCAGTCGTGCTGTTTTGTAGGCAATGCCACCTCAAGTCTTTGCGTCTCAAGCGCACAAATTCATGTGAACAGCGGATTAATTACACACATTATGAAATAAAGTTCTACTGCCAATCATTATCGGCCAATATTCAGTCAAATATGCGATCAGGAGATTGGCATTAATGCTTTCTAGTCCCCGGTCCCTGATAATGCTACATTGTGAACAATATATTTGTATTGAAGTAGACAGGAGCAGAGCTAGTAACGTTGGCAGCACCAGTGCTAACAGCTAACGTGCGGAGGTTCCTTTCAGCTACATTATGATGCGTTCAGGCTCTGCTTCATTAAAAATGAGAACTAGGAAGGTAAAATATTACATCATCATGATACGTTTAAATGCAATCTTGTAAAATGTAGTTTTTGTTGAGAAACTTGAATCAATACAGAAGAATATGTTTTCACAGCAATATAAAATAGATATTAGAAAGCATTAATATCAGAAATATTCTAATTCTAATAACGACATCTGCGTCTCCAACATCGCCATGCTTCAAAATGTTGTGCCTGCATCTCCACAGACCAAAATCGGTTTGGACCTGAAACAGTCTGGGTTAGGGAGTGAAGTACTGCAAGTATAAAAAACAGTATATCTACCAGCTGATGGCGACAGCAGCATGATACTTTGAGTGTTTGTTATGGCGGCCAGTATGTGGGGGATGACACACAGGTCAATGATCTCCTATTCTGTCAGCTCTGAGTCAACAAACTTGGATCTGGTTTGGTTCAACGTAGCAAGAGTTCTCACAACAACAAATTCTATATGATAAAACACACACTGTATATATAAAACCAGTAAATTCAACATATCTTAAGAAGATAAACAGTTCTTGAGTTTGGCCATGGTACGCAAATCCATTTAGAAGCTCTGCGTCTTTGTTCTAGGCCACTCTCTCTGCCACACCCCTTGTCAATTGGCATGAACACAGACATACTTGACCTAGGAGGCTGAAATTTGGTTCTGATTAATACCAAATCATGTGCTGGTGCGACCAAATGAGAAAGTTGGTGGCAACAGAACTACCAGTGAAAAAGTTAATTTGGACTCCTGTTGAAACTTACTTGCTATTTAACCCTTCTGTTGATGTGTGGACTATAGTTTTTACTCTGTAATGTATTGTTTTGATTTTGTATTATTGTGAATCAATGTGCATTTGACATTTGAATTTACTTCCTTCTTGGCCAGAACGCAATCACGAAAGAGATTTTTCCTCAAAGGATTTTATCTGGTTGGAAGAGCAGCTGTGGCGTGTCAGAGGTAGAGCGGGTCCAATCGGAAGATCGGCCGTTTGATCCCGGCTCCTCTGGTCCGGATGTAGAAGTGTCCTTGGGTGAGATACTGCACCCCAAATTGCTCCCGAAGGCTCTGCCATCAGTGTATGAATTGTGTAAATGGGCAAATGATGACATGCAGTTTATAGCGCTTTGAGTGACTAGAAAATAACTATACAAAGGCAAGCCCAGTTATCATTTACAGATTAAATTAAATGAATGAAGTCATGCTACATGAGTACTCCAGAAAAACAAAGTGTTCAAATTGAATGATTATATCGTTGAATTTTTTCTTTATTATACGACAGGCACCGGGAGTTTATCCACCCTTTTTTTCATGGCGACCACGCCCACCGCCATTATTTGAGACCAGGCTTTTGTTTGAGAAAATATGGTATGAGTGTTGCACAACAGAAGTGGTATAAAATGACAATCATCCAATTGCGTGATCGTGACAGCCCTGCTTAAAGGTAAAACACTTGATTTGTAGGCTGTTACGAGTCTAATATGGGGCGGTTGATCACAGGTGGAGGAGTGAATAATACATTTGTCATAATTGTAGGTAAGGTGCATTGATGTGTTAATTTTGAGCATTTATGAAAACGATAATATATATAGATGTTTTACAAAGCAAGAACCACAAGGACATGACAAATTTAAACACTAAAGTCTAGTGGAATATTTGGCCAAAACTGATGACTTGAGTCAACTTTGAAAATTGTGTTTTACATCAACCAATCAATGCTGTAAACACACACAACAAGCGGAAGACTTACGATCTGTTTCTCGGTGTACTTGTTGGAGCTCAGCAGGTTGACTGCCTCCATGTGTCCAAAGTCAATGTCATGTCCAAGCAGGAAGATGAAGAGTAGCTTGCAGACATATTTCTTCTTGCTGTAGCCATCGAGAGCCTTGTCCCCTTTAAACTTGGAGCGAATGTTGGCCAGCTCTTTATTGATCCGTTTGATCTCGGCTTCCTTGCTCTTACCTGACAGGGGAAAGAAAGTAGGGCCGTGTCAGAATTTTAAAACAGACATGATGGACTCCATATTTTTCTAGAATCAAAAAAGAAACCATCTGGAAACCAAGTGCTCAGGGTGAGAATGTCTTCCATCATTTTCAGTAAGTCAATATCTGTCGTATTTGTCTGACTTTTATCTGATTAACTGATTGTTTCATAACTCCACAACAGTGCCACAAAATGCCAACATTTCTGAATAGCTTCAAAATCAACTAGATGCATGCTAACAAGAAGAAATAGTTAGCTGCCCCACTGGTCGTGACTTCAAGTTCTGAACCCCAAGTTGGCATAATAGCTGGATTCACTAAGCTGCGAGGCCAACAAATTGCATCTTTTCTCTCCCCTCACTCTGTCAAAACAGCAAAGAGCAAAGTACAATACAAGGTTTCACAATTCTATTTTCAGTCCATTTCCATTTCAAACATGGCTGGCTGCAGATCAAATGGCTGGCTGCTCTGAATTTGTGCAAATTCAGAGCTACAAAGTGCGTCCATTTTGGTTGCACAGGCAACCAAAGTTAGTTGGTCTCTGTAGATAAACCACACATTAAATTACTCCACTCTCGTACAAACGTGATAGGTAGCTGTCAACAATTGCCCGTTAATGGGTTAACCAACAAGAACCTATTTGACCTGTTACACAGGTCAGTCTAACAGTTGATTTACACTCCATAGCCTGGGTTCATTTATGGTCTACGCATTTATAGAATTATATCACATTGGTTATATATCTATATATCTATATATATATATATATATCGATAGATTATATATAGATATATATATATATAGATATAGAGATATATATAGATATAGAGATATATATATATATATATATATATTTAAATTGGTTAACATATTAAGCTGTTCAGACAAGACGCACCGTGGCAAGCTCAGCAGCCCAGGACCGGCAGACGGGTGTGTGTCCCTGTTCGTACTTACAGATATCAGCTTTATTTTACCGTTTGACTTTCAGCTCAGTGTTTAGTTGTTGCTGATGAAAACCCAACATTTCCTGATTTCTCTGCTTCACAACAAAAGTTTTAAAATGACAAAATAACTTATTGTGCAGAATTTATAGGAAACAAAATGTGTTTATCACCAAATTAGCAGAGCTTTGTTAGCGGCTATTCTTCAATAATAACAAGTTTCCTAATACTGCAGGGATTAAAGCACATTTTTATTGTTAAGAATATAGCAAATTAAATGTGGTCATCCAATGTTTTACAGCTTTTCCTCTGACAGGAGAACATAATATAACAGAGTTGGCGTTTCCCTTTTACAGACGTGGACTCGCCCCTGGGACTACCTACTCTGCGAGCTCAGCGGTGGAACTACTCTATCCCCCCAGTCTACCTACGTACCCTTCGTACAGAATAGTGAGGCGGAATAATCCCACCTTAAACAGGCTGTGAGACAGGGGCTTAAGAGAGAGTATGTTTGTGTATGACAGAAAGAGCCCAAGGCCCTAGACCTGACCACTCACTATATTATAATCTGTTTAAAAAAGCATCGTTTCACATTGTTGAACTCCAAGCAGTCATATTGTTCTCCCTGTTACTTTAAGCACATTGTTATTTATACAAATTGTCTATTGCCAAAGCATTTATTTGTTTTGATGTTTTTAATGGTTTTATGTGAAGCACTTTGAATTGCCTTGTTGTTGAAATGTGCAATACAAATAAACTTGCCTTGCCTTTATCAGTAATACAGTTAAGACAATGTGTTGTGTTGCATGTTGATTAAGTGGGGCTCCTATTTTTTTTACTGGAGCTCTTAAAAATAGGAAGCATCAGTGCTCCTGGTAGAAAACAGTCAACATGAAGCGTTAGACAGTGAACTGCAGTTTGGCTGCATGGAGCCACTGCAGACGGCTGCATAAATGAGGGCACATCTGTGGAGTGAGATGTGCAATTGAAAAGCCGTACAGTTTAGTCCTCAGGACCCGAGCCAAGTTCCCGTGTCTTGCTTGCCACCTGCTGATTAAAGTAAAAGGGTTTGCACCGAAGCTAGCGACAACTTCAGCCCACACTTTCCCACCGGGCCGAAGAACTTTTCTGATGGTCGGATATTCGGATCCAGCCCGGCCCTTATTGGAGGATATACTAGTCAGAAAACATGATTTTGTATTAATGTTGCAACAACACTGAAACTATCAACTTTCAACATAAAACTTTGAAAGGTAGTGGTAATCAGATAGACACACAATTGAGGGCTAATCATTTATGTTTTGAAAAGAAAAACACAACGACTAGCTTCCAAAATGACTTGGCGGACATTTCTCAGGCCTAACAGCTTTAAGGAATCATTGTTAAACATCATTTAGTGTCTTAATCTCCAGTAATAGCTATTCTCAATCCAACTGGAAAAATAAAACAAACAAATACCTTGTTTACAAAACAACACGAAACTCCCATCAAACACAATTGTTTAAATGACTGCAATAGCCAAAGAGCAACAAGGCTGGAGGGTGAAAGTACCAGTTTGTGTTTCAATAACTAACAATAACCACAGCAAACTGTCTAATGCTTCAATCATTACTGGGTGCACTGTTGTGCAAAAGCCGCTGTCTTTGTTGGAGGTATTATGGTCGGTAGCTACAGTAAAAAAATGTACAAAGTAGAGTAAAACCTTTATAGATTAATAAGCACATGTAGATAGTTCCACTTTGGATCCAATTGCAGGTTGGCAAAAGAAAACTGGCAAAAACCTTTGCTAAACTAAGTCCAATAAACACCTATACATTCTTTCATTTCTTCTCACTGCTCTGTATAGGCTTGGGTGATATTATATACTGAGACTAAATACATTTGTCAACAGCCAGACAAAGTGCCATACTGTCCCATCTAACCCTTTCTCATTGTGGGAAACAGTCAGGTATTTAATGCAATGGATTAGCCACACACAGACACTCCTGTCCGCTCCTATTACAGACCAGCCTTTATTTATATGTGCTGCCCACATCAACAGCCATTATATTAATTTAATTTATTAATGTAAAACGTATGATAAACCGGTATCACAATATATAATTACACATACCCTGATGGAGGATATTATGTGCATCATACAGAGTGAAGAGTCTTCTTTAGTGAAGCGATCAACTGATTGAACTACATCAATTTCTCATCATCAATCATTTAGTTTATCAGCCTAATTGCTCTAAACCGCCATCTACAGAAACTAGTTCTGGCCAATGTAGTTGGAATCAATATCTCAATATTAAAAAGGGAACATCTATATTGTAAATGTATGCAGAAATATGACATAATACTAATCCACTTTCTATATTTAACCAATGATGTATTTGATGATGTCTTATTCATTGTACTTGTTGGTGGATTACTGCAGGACCTTCAGGTTCTGCTGCCTTTAGTCTGTCAGAGAGCGGTCTCCTCAGTCAGTTATCATATGGAATGTCATGCTGTCAGTTTCAAATAATGACACATACGCCACTTTTCAATTGTGAAACGAACCTCCGTTTTCAAATGACCTTAGACATCTGGATTTCTAATATCATACAGATGTTTATGGTTTCAATTTGACCAAAGCAACAGCCAACACTCAAAAACTAAAGGCCTCGTTTTCTGCATCATAAACATTGTTTCAGGTGGTGGTAAAATGGTCACGTTACAGGCAACATCTGCTTTACATTAATGATTAGGTAGCAGCTAGTAAAAACGAGGCATCTACAGGCGACAACAGCTCTGTGCTGTGGTGCCCTACATGTCATTCCACTACAGCATGCAAAGGGTTCAACGAGCAACACGGGTAAAGTCAAAGGATACCGTTAGCACTAAATGACTCGAGTCAGTAACAAGAATGAAAGAAAATATCACTTACAATTCCTTATGTCCGAAATGAAAACGGCTAATCCGCGCATTCCATCTCCTTTCGACACAGCCGGCATGTTTGCAGGTTCCGGTCCTCACTCCGGCCTTAACGGTATCGGTAAAACGGACTGACGTCGGTCAGCTCTTTACACCGGACTGGAGTAGCAGATGGCCAACTTGACGTTTAGTAGTAACGTTAGCCAACTACTTTGTAGTTAGAGTCGTTCGCTAACGTTACAGCTTTATGATTGGCTGTTACCTACAAACTCACTGTGTGCCTGCAGGTCGCTAGCTCAGATAGCACTAGATTAGCTGGACGACGGTGGATCAACCAGCAGCAGGATAAGTTAACGTTATCCCTGTTAACTGGCTCGTTTCCGCTGGCTAAGACAAGCTAACGTTATTTCATTCAATCCTTATCTAGCGTTAGCCAACATTAGATGCGACGCACATAACACCTCATGTAAAAATGCACAAGATGTAAAACCACCGACTAGTTGGATGTCTCTCAGACGAAGGCAGTCCAGATGTGTTGGCGAAAATAGTGTCCGAGAATATAACGTTAAGTTACTTCGAGTCAAGCACCGTAGAGCTAGCTTAACAGCTAGCTAGCTGGCTAGCAATATCATTCAAGGACTGGAATACATCACCGGTTGACCGGAATAAAGAAGATGGTCTTAACAGCCAATCAGCAATTTGAAATTACAGCGAAGCTCTATTTACCACGCTCTAAATTTGGTAAATAAAATGTGCTATATAATTGATGTCCGTTCTAATTCTCCAGCCTCCACTCCGCGGATGGATAAGGCTCGTGACAGCAGATCCAACAGCGTGACCGCGCGACGCATTCGCGCACGCGTACGCTTCTTTCCGTTGACTGAGTGCAGACCAGCGCTGATTGGTCCACCTTGCAGTGGCTATGATATCAGAATCAGCGTTATTGTATATATATATATTATTCATATCAGCCCAATACTACTGTGGCTGTCACTGTGCCCAAAGATGCCTGCTCCACCCATGGCCAGGCCACGAACACTTGTATTTTGAAAGCCAAGCACCGGGTATATAGGGCGATAGGGACACTGTATAGAAAGACAGCGGGGGTAGCACGAAGGTTCACGTTCCATCATCTTTGGCATTGAGCTTCGTTTATTGGCCACTGACTGTTGACATGCATCGTCACCATGCTCGTCATCAACGATCAGCTTTTGCAGCAATTGCTGTCTGTTTGACCTTATCAAACACAGTATATGCTTTCAAGTGAGGAGAGCACGCGATTTGTTTTTAAATGTTAATGTCAATAAATACAATCCTTGAATCTTTGCTTAACTGGCGAGATTTTTGAATGAATTAACAAACACAAAGGCACACTCGCTCACCCGATCATAAGTATTGTCAACAAATCTCTCAGGCAATGTGTGTTTCCGAAAGGATGGAAATCAGCCATAGTAACACCCATTTTTAAATCAGGAGATTCAACCTATGTCTCTCACAGGGGCGTCGTTAGGCCTAGCTGAAGCCCCCCTAAAATGTTCTTCAGCCCCCCCAAATAATTTGGCATTATTGGCTTTAAAAAAATAAAATAAAATCTTTTTATTTTGTTGATGTCATTAAATTAAACTATTGTTTCTCACATGGACAAGTTATTTATAACTCTAACATGCTACATATGTGCATGCGTTCTGGTTTGTATGTTTTCTCCCCCTTCAAATTACAATCCAATAGCCTAACATCATACTTTACGATATAAACCCCGGGCACTAGGATTGAACCAATCTATGAACTGTCTGAAACAATGGATATCAGCGGCCCCAAATGGGCCCCAAAAAAAATTGCCCACACATTGTGCGCAAATATGCCACTCCCCTTGGGGCTAAGCCCTCCATTTCTTTGAATCCTAGAAACGCCCCTGTCTCTCATTATCGACCAATCAGTATCCTCCCTGTTGTTTCCAAAATTGCTGAGAAATGTGTTGCAGAGCAACTTATTAAAGACCTCAACAGCTCTCCATATCATCTGCATCCTATGCAGTTTGGTTACAGGGCTAATCTTTTGACTGAAACAGCCAACTGCTTCCTCTTAGAGAATGTGAAGCTTAAAATGGATAAAGGGGGTGTAGTAGCAGCGGTTTTTCTAGCAGCGGTTTTTATTGACCTCAAGAAGGCTTTTGATACAGTTAATCACAATGTCCTGATTAATAAACTGTCAAATTTTAACTTTTCCCGAGAGTCTCTTGCCTTGCTGAAATCCTACCTTGAAGGATGAACCCAGTGGGTGATGTTTCATCATCTACTCTGAGATTGAAGGTGGGAGTACCCCAGGGTTCTATTTTAGGACCTTTATTATTCAGTTAATGATTTGCCGGGTGTCTGCAATGGGTGTGATATTCAAATGTACGCTGACGATACAGTGATTGATTGATAAGCTGCATTTAAACTCACGTCCACAATGACAAATGTATGGCTTGCAGATTCCTGCCTTCACCTGAATGTTAAAAAGACTGTTTGTATGTTCTTCACAAAGAGGGCTTGCAAAGTGTCACCTGAGCCAGATGTTTATGTTGCTGGTGAGAGGCTACAGATAGTGTTAGATTTTAAATATTTAGGATTTTTTATTGATTCTAATCTCTCTTTTAAAAAGCAGGTAAAACATGTGACAAAGGTCTTAAAATGTAATCTCGTGAATTTTAGATATATAAGAAACAGTCTAACCATGCAGGCTGCGAAACTGTATTTCAATGCAAGGATTGTCCCCCATCTGACCTATTGCTTAACCAGCTGGGCACAAGCCAGCAGCACAACATTCAAATCTATTAATATTCTCCATAAACAAGCTCTAAAAACAAAAAGTCACCATCACTGCAATATCCTCATCAAACACCATATCCTGAGTTGGGAGAACCTCATTAAATTCACTGATGTGTGTCTGGTTTTTAAAATTGTACATGGTATGACCCCGCCTCCACTTAGTGTTTAAACAAAGCACTCAAAGCAGACTCACTAGATTTGCTTCAAGAGGTGCTTGTGTCATTTCACATAGGTCAAGCTCTTTTAGCAAATCTACATTCTATGTGAAGGCAGCACACTCGTGGAATGCTCTGCCACCACACATACGCACACAAAACACGTACAAAACATTCAAACATAGCCTTAAGGAATGGCTTGTGGCCAATCAGGCATGCAAGCATGGCTGTCCTGTCTGCTTGTTTCGCCTATATGTGCATTTGTCTTGTTCAGTGTTGCTATTTTCCATTTGAATGTGTCTGTTATGTGCCTCAGTGTTATATATGTGCTTGTAGGTGGTTTTTTTTCTGCCTGACGCATGTTGCAGCCTGTTATGTCTGCTCTGCTCTAGTGTCTTATGTACACTTTTCTTTTGCTTATGTGTATTTGTTTTGTCTATACGTTATTGTCCATTGCATTTTAATTTGAAATTTTGTAATTTTAGGCTGCCTTCAAACATCTGGCTGGGGACAGCAGATGAAAATTAGCCTCTCTGGCTAACTCTGGCTCACTTACAGTGTGACTGTTGATTGGTGTGCATTGTCCCTGCAAAACAAATAAACAAATAAATAAAAATAAAATTTCTGTCTGTCATACAGTGACAGTTTCCTGATCCTTCCTTGTATTGCCATTGTGAATTTGACCAGTTGGCAGTGTGGAAGATCAAGTGCTTTCATCAATAGTTGAATTCCTTTTTTCTTTATCATCTGTTGTTTTTGTGTGGCGTTTTACAAGGCTATATGTATTGCTAATGTACTGCACCTTGGTTAATTCACTGTGAATTTCAACCTTGTGTAAAGGTTACTTGACAGTGAACAAAAAAACGTGATACTACTGTGCATGAATGGATTTCACCTTGACTTACCGTATAATACTGTGAAATATCACTCTAGAAACTCAAACTGGTGAGACTCCCTCCAGCCCCCCACAACCCAAGAAAGATCAAAGTGGACATTCCCATCCAAAGCCTGAGATCGTCTTTTTCATTTAACAGAGATGGATCAATATATAATGGGTCCTCTGAGGGTCACCTTAGTAAATCTTATAGGTAGCCCCTGAGATGAGACTCAGCTTTAGTATATAGTGATGCTTTAAGCATCCATTTGGGCCACACAAACATTAATTGGCAGCATCTGCACTATTTTCTCCTGCAAATACACTCCAGATTCATTGATTGCCAATGTAACATTTATATTTCTGATGTAGTCAAGGTGTTTTCTGCATAGTCCCAGTTTATCAGCAACATGCAAATCTCATGGGGGCTGTATTTGAAAGAACAAAATGAACATTGTTCCATCTTTGTTAAAATGGTGAAAGTAATATTACAGGAGTGCTGGGAACAAGGCGGAGGACAAAGAGCAAGCTTTGGGTGGGTTGGCAAAAGGTATGCAGAGGACATGGGGGTTATTAATATCGAGCTGAGCTCAACAGTAGTTAATCCAGAGGCTGAGCCATGAATACACTTAACACCACTGACAGACATGTGCTTGCTGAAGCTCAATAAGACGGGAAGTAGACTATGAATATATATATCCATATATATCTCAGTATATGTATCCAGATGGCTAAAAATATCCAGAAAATCCAAACAACTGGGACTGCCTTTTCTTTTTCAGAAAAATGCGTAGCCCACATCTTATTATCTGTGAGTTTATTCAGTGTATAGACTGAAGTCTTGGCTCTGCATTAAGAAGAGGAACATCAGGGAACACTTTAATCTGCTCCGATTCGGTTTCACCTCTCATCAGCCTAGATCCTTCAATTCCAACTGTCTAGATATTTTATTCAAAGTAGTCTATTACAAGAACATCAAGGTATGTTAAGTTTATGTGGGTTCTTGCATGTAGGTTTGAATGGAAATGGTCCCTTGTGGCTATATTTACAAGTAGGCTACTATTAAGCTTCAGAGCAGAGGTAAAGGTAATAGTTTAGAATTAAGAGTGACAAGGGCAGTGGAACACTGAAATAAAGGAAGGGTTTCTGTACGATTTGAATAACAAAGTCATTTCAACATAGAAACATACATAGGTCAAGAAAATAGGTGATTTTTAACACCCACACATTGTCAGGTTGAGGAGTCTGTTGTGTTTTCCCGTAATCATTGTTTGTAGGAACAAGACAGGACAAAATGCAAGAAGGCTGGAATTCATACTCTTCATATAAAACATTGATGAACCTTTCAAATTGAGCAAACAGTGCAGATTTCTTTTGTCGGAGAAACTGTATTCACCGATTCACACTCCGAAGCAGAAGGTGACGGTAATGCAACTCATGCCCCGGTTGTCAAGAGCCGTTAAAAGCTAAAAGGAGAAGAACCATGGCATTTTCTTTTTGAATTTTTATTTTTATATAAGTACGAGACATCCTGATCCACACTCCATACCAGTTGGTGGCGGTAATGCACCAATTCATTGTTTGCCAACCGCCAATAAACCTCAAAAAAGAAGAAGAACCATGGAAACAGTGGTGGGCGGAGCCAAGGAAGACTTTTTCAATCTCACGCAGGCAGGCACGAGATCGAAATGGCGGCGCCAGCAGAGAGGATGGAGGTGAGGCGTTACAATAGGAAATATAATATCCCGCTACTTGTTATTGTATACTTTATACGCACGCATTTTTCTTTCTTTCCTGGGAAAATGTTATGAATTGTCTTAACATTTGTGCTTTTGCCATGACATTCGCGCCACTGCGTGGTGCATCCATCTTAACTTAAGCTAGCTGACGTTACTTGAGTGATGCAGCTGCCGTTCATTCATTACGGGACGCTTATCGCACCGAGCTAAGATTTGTTTTATACACTTTTACCATTCCGTGTGTATTTGGACACGGCCAACTTTGCAAGTTTAAGCGACGGGTGTCCGCAGAAAGGTTGTTTTGCTTTGTGCGACATCCAGCCGGCCTCTGGGACCGCATGGGAACTAACGTGTTAGCTTACAGTTAGCTTAGCGTTAGTGATCTACTAGGTATGGATGCTGCCACATTCACCCGCCGGTTTTACTAAGGGACACTGTTTGTTTGCTGTAAAAAGATTTCACAAGAGCGCGAAATATTTTCCTACTGCGTCTTGGTTTATTAGCGGCATCAACATTAAATGTGCGGACTTAACGTTATAACTCCTCGTTCGACTAATTAGTAGCAAAGCCCGTATCGTTAAAAGACAAACGGCTTATACCGTTAAGTCACGTCAAGTGACCTGTTTGACGACTCTAGCAATCGTAAAGGCCTGGTAGTGACGTCCGGCCAGTAGCTGCAATTTATCGACTTTTAATTAGTCGATAGGTGACACTGCGTAGTTTAGATCGTCTGTGGCTATCTTAAGAGAGGAAGGCCAAGATCCCATCAGAGTACTATCAACCATGTGCTCCCATCTATTGTGCTGCGGGGGAGGATGCCCTCACTCACTCACTATGATCTATACTCGCATAGCCACACTCCAGGCTAAGCAAACATTTAGCTTCAGTCAGAAGTTTGTGCTACAGCAACATTTATTCTATTCTTGTGGAATAGTGTGCGTTTTGCTCAGGATGCAATTGAACCGAGTATCGTATGGACCGATAGCGTTACACCGACGCGCGTGTCCATGGTGCGACTGATTTTACGTGGTGTAGTTTATAATTTAGCGTGTTGTTCACTCGACCCTTTTTCATCTCATTCCAAAATGTTTTGATCTGCTTCTTAGGAAACTCGTTGCATTAGCCTACTGATAAAACGTGTTTTTTTTGTGTCCAATTTCAAACAGTACCCTATCTCCTCAGTGTTATCAATTCACCAATTTACAAACAATAAGGCCATCGTTGCAATCAAATAACTGTAAACAAACTGTCAACCACAGCACCCTTCATTCAGAGCACACATTTTGTTGGTGATGGAAAAGCCATTCAACCAAACATAAAGCGCTCGATGACTTTGAATCATAATGGTCTTGAAAGTGTACTGACCAAGTTTGAAGAGGATCAGACAAATTCCCTAGGAGGAGTTCGTTAAAGTATAGCGACTAGAAATAGGCCAAAATCGATGGAAAATGACACAAATCTAAATAGCCGACTTCCGGTATGGTTTAGAGCATGGTCCCAAGAGACTTTTATTTAAGTCTTTAGATGATGCATGTGCATACCAAGTTTCATACATGTACCTAAAATGCAGCACTGGGGCTGCTCTTTTGAAATATTGTAGGGGGCGCTATGGAGGCAATTTAAAACTGCCAAGCCAAAAAACCATGTAAAATGTCTTCCCATGACCTATGACGCATGTACAAAATTCCACGAGTTTTTTATGCATCCCAAGCTACTGAACCATCAACTTACTTTTTCATGACGAATGATGCGTTGCCACGGCAACATCGTTCATTGAAAAGTCCCAATATTCATGATGATGCATCATCAATGTCTAAAGGCTATCAATACCAAATTTGAGTCATCAGGTCACCTGGCTAGGAGGAATAAAGAAATGTATAAAATGTGATGTTTCCTTTTGCCAGTAGGTGGCGCTATGAGTTATTGAAAATTTTGGCTTTGGAATATACTCAAGCTTGAAGTAGCATCATGCATAAGACATTTTGTGAAGATTGAATAATGTACCTTGGAGTTATAACAACTTTATTGTTCATGCTGAATGAGGCAAAATGGCCGCCACGCCATGTCAAGGTTCTTCCATGAAGACGCACAAATTTGATAACTTTTCATTACAAAGGTCTTAAGAGCATCCTGACCAAATTGAGGTTGATCCCATTAATTCTGTTGGAGGAGTTCGTTAAAGTACAAATGCTGAAAAGTGACAAAAGGAACATGATGGGTTTACTGTAGCGCCCCCTGGTGGTTGAATGAAATTAAAATATCAGGGTATGTTACAGGATGCAATGTGCACATATGCTGCAAATTTGGTGATTTTAGGACAAATGATTGAGAAGTTATGTTTATTGATATATAAGCCACGCCCCTAAGATGTTTATTGGTCCATATCTTGTAAACGCAAAGATATCAAAAAGCTTTTAATAACTTTTGGTGATGTAGTACCAATAATGATTCAGAGCAAATTTGGTAGCAATCGGCATGTAGGATGAGTTCGCAAAAATGTGTTTTTCACAAAATTCAAAATGGTGGAAAATCTAGGTAGGCGGAGTGTAGGGTCTGAGAGGCTTTTTTGTAGAGCTAGCGGAGTTGGACATGTGTTGAATATCGAGTAAATTGGACATACTGACAGGGAGTGCTAGAGAGCTTTTTTTACACACAAATATGCAACCTATATCAGATGGCTATATTCACCAGGCCTGACAAGTGTGCATAATTTGAGTTTTCGAGTATGGCAAGTCCCCCAAATATGCGCCCGACGTACTATGTGTATTCAAATTTCAATAGGGCCTTCGCGGCCCGGCGTTGTCGTTTGCACGGGCCCTAATTACATTCCCTACATGAGACATTAAATATTTACACACAGTACAAAGTTGTATTATAGAATGGATTCAGCAGAACATAACATCAATAAATCATAATTTTTCTAATATTTAGATTTTTGGGACACTGATAAGAGATTATAATTATTTAAGCTGGCCAATCAGTCACTTCATGCTGCCTGTGTCTTGACCAACGGTACTGATTGTAGGCAGACTGGCAGTTGATTAAAATAATGTGGCTATTAGTTGAGTCTTCATTAGCTGCCCGTTGCACTATAGAGACCAACCTTTGGTGCTACTGTGCACTATACAGCATCATAGAAACTGGAGCGTCTGTATTTATGGCGGTATTGAAACTCATACTTTCAGGATTTCCAAATACCCTGATACACCGTTATATCGCCCTTGCCTGACTCTTGTTTTTATGATGTGTGTGTTACATCTCCGAGTTGAGGATACAATTCTTTAAACCACATCTGACGCACTAATGTGGCTTAGTATTTCCATTACTTATAAACCCAAAGCACAGTAGCAAAGCTCAAGCTTGCTTCAGGTTGTAATTGTGTGTGTCTTTTGTTGAGATTTCTCAGGGGGAGAGCTCAGCCAAGCCTGCGGGGGAGAGCCCAGCCAAGCCTGCGGGGGAGAGCTCAGCTAAGCCTGCAGCCGAGGATATGACATCAAAGGACTACTACTTTGACTCGTACGCCCACTTTGGCATCCACGAGGTATTTTCTTTTAAACTAAACAAACAACTTTCATGTTCACATGATCAAACTGTATAAAGTGAATCCCTTTTGTGTCAATAGAGCTTAACCCATCTGCTGCTATCTTTTCTTACTGCCACTGTAGGAGATGCTGAAAGATGAGGTTCGCACTCTGACCTATCGTAATTCCATGTTCCACAACAAGCATCTGTTTAAGGACAAGGTGGTGCTGGATGTGGGCAGTGGGACAGGCATACTCTGTATGTTTGCTGCCAAAGCTGGAGCCAAGAAGGTTATAGGGGTACGTGTTGGTCTATATTGGAACCAATCAATTAGTCTTTTCTGGATTAGCTGGATTTGCATCACTAGTTAGTAGGGTTTGACCAATGATGATTGCTTTTTTTATAGTGGCATAGGAAGGGGAAGTGGGAATTCAAATGTTGGTCTTTGTCTTAATAGATCGAGTGCAGCAGCATCTCAGACTACGCTGTGAAAATTGTCAAGGCCAACAAGATGGATGATGGTGAGTTCATAGAATCCAATCATGTGGTGACACATTTAGAGTTTCAAACTGTTTCAATATTTCTGGCTCACATGGGGATGAGGGAATGAATGTAACTCGTGACATCTTTTGTCTCCAGTTGTGACCATCATCAAGGGGAAGGTGGAGGAGGTGGATCTGCCTGTGGAGGGAGTAGACATCATCATATCAGAGTGGATGGGCTACTGCCTCTTCTATGAGTCCATGCTCAATACAGTCATTTATGCCAGGGACAAATGGCTGGTATGTATTTGTTTCTCTTTCAAACAAAAGTCTTAATATTGATATTATGTCTATTGAATGTAATTATTTTTGATTGTTACTGTAACCCTAAGCTGAAAACATGGTGGCTGGCTCATTACTACAGTAGTATCATGAGCTTGAGTGGCCACAAATATGGAGAAGCAGTGGTAGTCAGTAGTGTGAATCGGAGTTAAACCAAATTCAACACTTTGAAAGCAATATAAGATCTTCTGGCATGTTTTGGTTCAAGTATGCCCATTTAATTGTTACCATGCATTGCATATGGCAGATGGCCATCGTCTAGGAATTCAGTCAAATGACATCCCTCTGCATGCACACTGCCAAAGCACTAGGTCCTACATGCTTTCATGTAAGTTTTGATTATATTAGTGGAGTGAATATATTTAGTGTTTTCGATCGGCATATCACATGGTAAAAAGAGCAGATAACCCCTATATTTCCATGTTATTCCCGTTAACTCCATGGACTGTTTCTGCAGCCCTAACTGGTTCTGACAACTCATTAGGTAACATTAGACTGCAAGTTTAAATTATATTCTAGATATTTGCTATAATTGACATACCTTTACTAAAAGCTAGTATTTAATAGGAACTGGTCATGAGCTGTTTGTGCCCAGTCCATTTGATTGAGATACAAAATAGGGCATCACGTAGTCTTGAGATGCCCTGGTTGAAACCGGCTGGCTGTCGGCTGATCATGTACCACAGGTTGCCTCTCCACCGGTCAACCAGTTTAATACAGCTGAGTTTTGTTTTTATTGAATTTTCCGAGAAAGAAAATGTTTGTATGCTGTCAGTTATAGTTTTTAGAAAGCAAATTGGCAGGTCAGGCTTTAACATGATCTCAAATCGGAACCCTCTAAGAAAATTGCTTTGGCGCATGTCTATTCCATTTTGTGTTGGATGGCTGTTGATGTTGTGCAGACTGGATGGTCTGTGAGTCTCATGGTTTTTATTTTTCCCTCTGACAGAAGCCAGATGGACTCATTTTCCCCGACAGGGCAACCCTTTATGTCACTGCCATTGAAGACAGGCAGTACAAGGACTACAAAATCCACTGTGAGTAGTCTTCCACTCATTGGCTTAGGTTGGGTCTGGTGAGTTTCCCATAGGGAGGAGCTCATCTGTGGTCCTGATGAGGGAACTCGGTAATCCAGTAGTGTCTAGCTATATGATGGGGTTAGTGTTTCTAACACATTTAGGTTTCCATTCCAAACAAAAGACCCTTTCACTATTGTCTAAACATTACAAATGTGTCCCAGTTTATTTCCTGTTGCAGTCTATATGAATGATATCAGCTGACAGGAAGTAAACATGGGCCCAAGCTATTGCCTGACAATGTAATGTTAGTCACTTGCACAGGACTGGACACCACTGTCTGTTACTGAACTGACGTGCCTGTTTGTGTCTGCATCAGGGTGGGAGAACGTGTATGGGTTCGATATGTCGTGCATCAAGGAGGTGGCCATTAAGGAACCCCTGGTTGATGTGGTGGACCCAAAGCAGCTGGTCAGCAGCGCCTGTCTCATCAAGGTAAGAGGATGTTATGCTTCTGAAATGATCCTGTGACAGAGGTGCAGCTGTCCTTTGCTACTGAGGTTTTGACTCTGTTAGTGTGTTCTGAAATAAGAAGTTTAACTCTGCCTTGTGTTTGTTTGTTCAGGAGGTGGACATCTACACAGTGAAGTTGGATGACCTGACCTTCACCTCGCCGTTCTGCCTGCAGGTGAAGCGGAACGACTACATTCAAGCTTTGGTCACCTACTTCAACATCGAGTTCACCCGCTGTCACAAGAGAACCGGCTTCTCCACCAGTCAGTCTGCTTTCTTACACACTCTACACCTGTTGTCTTTACCCAGTGGTCAGGATGCTGTGATCTGTCTGCATTAGTCAGGGTTGTATGACTCTAAATCTGATAGTAAGATAGTCTACCCGTTCTTCTAGTAACTGGATAAGAGCAACGTCAAGGGTTGTGATACTAAGGAGACGTATTGTATTCATTGTTTGTTGATATATTATCAGATAAATCCGAATATTAACTTTTATTGTTCCTTTAATGGAAGAACCAATAATTACACCTAAAAACCCTTTAACCCTATAGCAATGCTATTTTGTCAGTAACAGGAAACAAGATTCAGTCTATTCTTTACTAATAGGACGATGAAGGTCCTTTATTCTCTACATTTTTGGTTTTGCAAAAGTAATATCAGTATTGGCCACAACAAAAGGGTGATTCTAGTTATCAACCCTGAATTCCATATAAGCCTCTTGAGTATCATTGTAAATGACATGTGATTCTCAGCTTTGATGCCTCTCCCAAATCTGCATAGTGCAGTATAGGTTTTTCTCACTTATTAGTATTATGCGTTATAATACAGATTTAATTTGACTTTATTTGATATTGATTGATAATTGTTCAAGGAGCAAGACCCCTGACTATTGAACACAAATATAGAATTCTAACACATGATCACAGTTCCGTTAGTTGTACCTTTCATTTGAAATTACTCTTTAAAATATTTGGTTGCATTTCCATAAATGTTTTATTTAAAACCCACAATGTAAAGTTTCACTTAACTAAATAGGTTTAGTTTTGACAGATATTGTATGCAATTCATGAAATAAACAAGTACACCGTTTATTTTAAGAGACCTGTCTTATTTTCTTTATTCAATATTTACTATTGCTCTTTGATAATAAAACAAAAGTAGTTCCTAACCAATTAATCTATGGAATTATTGGTAGAATACCGATTACTAAAAATAGATGGCTGCAGCTCTAGTAAGATCCCTACAGGCTGAAACGGCAAGTTTCTTTATTTCTATTCAAATCCATTTAAGTGTGAACGCCTTTCTTTCACTCACCCACTTAGTGGAGTTTTGCATTGGACATTGACTGCAGGAGTGTGAAGTGTTCTGAATTCATGCCCACTTTATTTCCCCTGTCAGGCCCAGAGTCTCCCTACACCCACTGGAAGCAGACCGTCTTCTACCTGGATGAGTACCTGACTGTGAAGACTGGTGAGGAGATCTTTGGCACAATCAGCATGAAGCCAAACGTCAAGAACAATGTAAGCGGAGCTCCACCTTTATATCAAATTTGGAAATTCCTTCCCACTTGCTGTGCTTTGATTTAAACTGTGCTCTATCACTGGAGTGGGTTGCTGTGTGGGTCTTGTCTGACTCGTTTCTGTTGGTTTGCAGAGAGACCTGGACTTCACCGTAGACATCGACTTCAAGGGTCAGCTGTGTGAGGTGTCAAAGACGGCAGAGTACCGGATGCGTTAGAAGTCTCATCCCTCCCTGTGTTAGTTTGTCTTTAGTAGGGGACAGATTATACTGTTTGACTCGGAGTCTCTACAATAGTTTGACGCTCCCCATGCAGCAACATTTTAATACGTCTTCTTTTCTTGTCATTTTCTTGTTCAGATGTTAACAGTATTTAAAAGATCTTCACATGCTTGGGGGTCAAAGTGCATTGTCCTGGCGACGTAGTCACTCAGAACACGTGACATGTGCCTGATGTTTGTGTCCAACAGCTTGGGTTCTGCTCAGGGGTTTTTGTCCTTTGCATGTGCAGGTGTCTATGTTGTCATCCATACAGACGCCAACACAACAGCCCTGCCGACATTGTCTGCATAGTATGCTGTTGAGTCACTTTGGCCCTCTGTTTTGTCATTACATGACCCAGTTTCTGATCTCTCCTTATTTTTGAGTCTGTATGTGGGTTTTCCGATTTCTGTATTCTCAAGAAACTCTGCCTCTTCCACCTGTGAACCAGTCAATAAAAAAACATGTAACTGTGAGCACACTTTAGGACTTATTCAAACTACAAATAATACAGTGATGTGGTTCTGGTGTGAAAAGGACCTCAAGCTTTCTGGTTTGGTCTTCTGGAACCTGATCAGGACTCTGAAGCACAGCATACCCTGTAAAGTTCTGGCAAACCTGTCCCAAACTACATACTAATTCTACACAGTACAGACTACATATTCATCCTCGTATACTGTTTTAAACGAATAAATGTCAAAATATGATTTAGTTTTTTCTTTGGGTTGCAGTGCGTAAACTTATTTAGATCTGCTGTGAGCAGCTCCATTTCTTTTGGGAGAGAATGGTGTGCGTCGGATCACTTAAACCGGAACGGCATGTAGTCTGAATAGTGTGGTTTGAGTAAACCGTATGTCACGTTTCCTCTGTGAACTCACTCCATATTAAAAACCTGCTTAGAATCAGTATGTAGTATAGATTTGGGACAAGATTGGTGATGCTTCACACACGAGTTGATTCCGACCGTAACCAGAAGTGGTCTGCTGTGTTTCTCTGGTCTACATGTGTGCTAGCTGGGTTGCACCATTGGCTCTGATCAGGTGTCACGGCCTTTAAAGAAACCACATCTGAGCATCTTGAAGAGTTAGTTACTGCTGCACCGTGGAGAAGAAAAACCGATTCCAGTAGGTTCCTCAGGTGTCCTGGAGCCCATGTCAGACTCAATACAATGTTAGTCTTGATGCAATGTGTCTGTGGCTGCTAGAGTCCATCTGAACAGTAGGAACCATGTTGGCACTGCAGAGATTACTCTGAATCACCACACTTGTATTTTTCTCTTTTGTATTTTTGTTTTGTTGTCTGCTTTTTAAAAAAATAAATAAAACTAATCTGTAAATGTGACTTTTCTTGAAGTGAGCTGTGTGGTACGATGAAGAAGACCAACACAAATATTCTGTCTAACTGAGTTGGGAGTTGTCACAGCACCTGTAGAAAGTATCTATCAAGGTTTATCTTCCATTCTTCATTCATTCACCGTGGTTCTAATTGGTAATATGACACGGATGCTAACGCGTTGCTTTATTAGAACATCTTGACAAAATCAGTAATAAAATGACTAACTATTCTCCCTTTCAAGTCTATTTGTTTACATGAAGAAAATATTACTCGCTTTGTAACATTAAATTAACAAACTATCACTCGCTGGCCACAGGACATCTCTGGTCCTGGCTACATGGATGTAGTTGATAACATAAACCTTGATTATTTATCAAGTAATTTACATTGATGCAGCTAAGTAAGTGGACAATGTTCATGTTAATGCCTCAATGAAGGCCCAGTTTGAGCCAGGTGGACACACTGCAATCTTCCAGCAAAGACATGTTGAATGATACCAGGTGAAGTGGCTGTGGAAATGTACATCAGAATAGTGACACCATGCAGAGCATGTTAGTGAAGGATTGTTGTGGTGAGATGTACAAAGAAAACATTGTTAAAGTGAAGCATAAGTCATTCATGTTACAAATGTATTATGAACCAGTAGATGGCAGCAGAAGTAGGCCTTTTGTTCTTGGGCTCACTGGGGACAGCACATGTACCCAACATGCAGTCAGAAAGGACTGCCTCACTCTGTTCTATTGAGAGACATGTCAGCTGTGGCTGAATGTTCGGTGGTGAGACACATCCTTTCAACAGCACCATTCATCATTAGGGAATACAACTGCTGTGTTTGCAAAACGAGCAAGCAGAAAAAGAGAAATAAAGAAAGTGAAAGAATGAACTAATGAACAATAGTTTATACTTCAGATCAGAAACATTTGTAAATGTGCATATCAGGTTTAATAATTTAAACTTCAAGAGACTTAGTTTATGTTGAATAGTTTACACTTCAGATTAGCGACTGCAAAAACCTCAAATGTGTACACATCAATAGAAATGATCAAGTAATGGTGATAATGTGTCTCTTTGTAAATGTTTAAAGGCATACCACTTAGTTTTTTTCTACCTTCTCTTCCCATTAAATAGTATCAACTTTTTTGAAAGTGATTTTACTATTATTATTAAAATATGATATATTATATGGCCCATTTGTGGTGTGTATTACAGTACAGAGGGTACAGACACCTGTATGCATTCTCTGATACACATGAAGTCACCAATCCCTTCTATTCACCTGCATGTGAGGAACTCCACTGGCAGGTCATAACATGTGCGGAGGTTAACTTTATCACAGTGATTCATAAGCATTCATGATTTGTTAATTGTTATTTCACAAATGTACTAATGTTTTTAAGATGACTTCCGTCACAACACAGCTCTGTACTCAACAGTAAACACCTCAATTATCACACACATATATTATGGTAGTCACTGCTTTGCTCATATATTTGTACCTATGTATATATTTATATATGCTATACCTTATTTCATCTTTTTACTCTGCCTTACAGACATTATTTTAAAGAACTAATTTTAGCTGTATTTCTATTCACTTGAATATGTATCATGTCAATGTCAATTAAAAAGAAGATGTGAATTTCAAAAGTTTTTAACTGATAGGACTGGAAATAGAAGCAGCTCATTACTTATTTAGTTGTCAGATGGTATCATAGAAAATGGAGCTTGCTTTGTGGCCCATGTAGCTCCTCCTCCACGCCATCACAAGACCTTTCACTGCCCCCTTGGTTATTGCAAACAGGAAGCAAGTTTCCTGAGTTATCAAGCCACTGTTTCCTGTACTGTCTCCTTAATCTTTCATTGGATGGCCACACACACACACACACACACACACACACACACTACAATATGGAAGGCCGTTATGTTCTAAGCTTTTAAATGACTGGAAGTTTATGTGGAACTTGAACTCACAAGAGACACACAATGTTTTAGTCAAGTCAGTTAACTACAAGTCCGAGGCAAGCCTCAATTCTTCAGCTCCCGAGTCCTCCAAGTCTTAGGACAAGTGTTGTCAAGCAGTTGCAGAGGACAGGGCCGGTGACAGTTTGAGCCACTCTGTCACACCAGGTCAGAACTGCTCACAGCATCCACTGGAAGGAGGTCAAAGGTCACTGACTAGCAGCCAGTAGGCGTCCAGAGGGAGATCAAGGAGGACATTCTCATCTGACACCAGAGACCATCTATGAACAGAGGCAGTAGTTACTATCCCTCCCCATATACAACCACCATATGCTGAATGACGACTGGGAGATGCACTTGAAAGCTCTGATAAGCTATTAAATAGAGCTTCAAGCTTAAATGATCAAAAAACAAATCATGCGTCATTCATTCCCACCTTGAAACTGACTTTGATATTGTGTGTTTTTGTGTGTGTTTCCTTGACTCCAGTATTATTTGGTGTAAACCTGAGATCCAGAGTTGCACAGAAGGAAGAATGTGCTTTATTTGTGACTTCCTTGTGTTGGGGAAATGACTCCGGCATCCCCAGGGGAGGACCACCCTACTCCAAACCCATACTGTCCACTTTTATCTTCTCCATGCAGAAGCCTCTTCAACTAACTCAGACTCCCTTTGAGCTCTCTGGCTGCATTAAACACAACATTTGTGTTGTAATGAACATGTATGTATTAATGATTTATTCTTCTGCCAAATCTTTTTAGAATCTTCTCAATAATCACATACCATGTAACCTGCGATCCTGTTTGTGCTGGTAATGAAGGAGAAGAGAGTAGTGCTGTTGATAAAACAGAGCTTGATGAAAGAGTTGCATTAAAAAAGTAATCTACAGTGTGCAGATCTTTTCAAAGTAAAAGGCCTGGCATGAGGACACAGAGTACTTCTAATTAGCAGCATAGGACAATATCATTGAGTCTGTACCCTTTATTTACACAGTCATGCCATAATGTTGAGCTGTAAAATTGATTTATTACTAATGCTTAAACCTACTAATCTACCTGTTACAGATGTTTTTGAACCACAGTGGGATACTGGTTGGACTGTAAACATTTACTCCTTGTGGATGCAGTATTTTGTCCACACTGGGATTCTGTAGAATAGTGACCCACAGCTGTTTGGTCAGGGGGTGGTTCTTTTATATGCTTTGATCTCTTTGGGTGTTTTCATATTGATTGGTATCAGGCCTGAGTAAGATTCCCCCCTCCACATTATAGTTGTTGTTTTTTCAGGTTACTCAGACAAACGTCCTGTACCACAGGAACTACAAAGTCAATGCCCAAACACTGCATTAGGGTCGCTGACCAGTAGGAGTTACCAAAGAACACCGAATAACTAGCGGGGCCAGAACACTCCCCGTCCTGTCTCTTTAAGACACCGCTACTGAATACAACTAAACAGCTTGATCTGATGATTTGAGGTAAACCAGTTCTGAATGAGCCTTGAGAAGACCTTTGTCGCACAACTTTCACCTGTGTCTGTCCTTATCAGTCCATCTCTGCTGGGAACAGCTTTGACCACGACTCCCAATGGCCAGTCATTCCTTCTGACTTGCTTCTTCTTGAGAAGAACAACATCAACATCTTTCATGTTGGGCCTTCTGTGCTGCCATTTCTGACGAGTTTGCATTATGCTGAGGAATTATTTTCACAACCTACTCCAGAATTCATCAGCCAAACTTTGAAGGCGATTCCACAGTTACTTGAACATCTCCTTTCTCCTTTGCTGAGCTCACCCTGAGGAGGCAGAAATGTGTCTGTTTTTTGGGTTAATGAATGAATGAATTGTGTCAGTATGTGAGGATATTTAGGGTCTGATGAACGTCATTAATTATGATGTGATCTCAGCCATAAAGGCGGTTAAGACTTTGTTGTGAACACCCAGACTGGAGAAGCATTGAATTGAGTATATGTTGCCAACCCAGTCATGAGCTCCACCCATATGCCAGGAATGTGGTGGATTGAAGATCCATTTTTGTCATATGGATTGATCATGTTGTCACTTTGATGTTGTTCATTCTGTACACATGACATCTAACGTACCCCTGTCCATCCTGAGAGAGGGATCCGTCCTTTGTTCCTCTTCCAGAGGTTTCTTCCTTTTTTCTCCATTAAAAGTTTTTTTTTGGGGGGAGTTTTTCCTTATCCGATGGGAGTGTCCAAGGACACAAGATGTTGTACAGGTTGTAAAGCCCTCTGAGGCAAATATGTGATTTGTGATATTGTTTTACACAAATAAATTGAATTGAAGTTTAAGTGTCAGTCAGTCGCATAAACACAGGGACTATGTAGGTGGATATCTTAACGCACTCTCTCTGTGCCAAGGAACACTCTTGTTCAAATACCCTACCAACAACATGACCCAACCCTTCATGTATATGGTTTAACACGCTCTGCACTGTGGTTTCATTGTTTGTACCAGCCTTCTAGAAATGTTAAAACCCAAAGGCCCCAGGCTTGCTGGCCGCTCCTGTGCAATTTGATCAACCTCCCTGTAACTTTCAACTTTTATCCATTTGACTTTGTATGTTCTCTTAGCTTCTTTTATAATCCCCCTCTGCTCCACATGATTCAGGGATTTAGCTTTACTGTTCTCAAATTCTCTCTGTTCCCACAACTCCAACGATTCTTTCCTTGAATCAGTCACAATAGCAACTACTTTAATGCCTTTCTTTTTGCAAAATGGTAATGCTTCGAGGATTACTTTAGCTCAGGGGTCTCAAACTCATCTTCACTCTGGGCCACATCAGCATCACGGTTTCCCTCAAAGGGCCGGTTGTAAATGTAAGACTGTGTAAATGTAACTACTCCTAACATATTGGTAAATAACTGTCTCTGCATTTGATTATTGTTTATTCAAGTGTAAAAATATTGTACATGCAGTTATATAAATGTAAAAATATATTTAAGCACATTTCTGTGATTATAACTTAAATCCTTTTAATTTAGGGTTAAGAAACCCACATTACTCTATCAAAGATCAAACTATTAAAGAAAATAGCAAAGACAAATATCAAACACAAGTTATTACAATAACTTTGTTCAATGCTTAAAATCCTTTCAAGGGTGCGTTTGCACAATCCCACGTGAAGTATTTCATGTGTTTTAAAGCCACGTATAAAGTAGTCTTCAATGTACTCACAATACATTTCCATGTCAAGTGTACAGTAACCAGCCAAAGAGCTGCTTCTGTGACTGTGTTTAAGTATCTCATCATTTTGACTTTCTATCTCAGAATTATGACTTTCTATCATAGTTATGACTTTCTGTCTCATAACTTCGACTACGGGGATATTTTTATTATCAAGTCTAACTTTTAATTATTTAATTGAGTTTGAGACCCCTGCTTTAGCTGTTTGTGTTTTATCGCTCCTTTTCATCACATACGCCCCTGAGACATTTCATATTAACTTATGTTGCTTGCTCATCTGAGAACACATGCCACTTTTGTTCTATATCCTGCTGTGGCTTCGGATTTGTGATTTTAGTAATTCGTTGACCATCATGCATGAATCCAAACTGTGCATCAATCAACATTATTTAGTATGTTATCCACGTTATCATGAACGAGGAAGTATGAAGACCCAAAAAGTCCACAGGACGGGAGGGAAGGGTTGTGGATGGGTCCAACAAACGGCGATCTTTCAGATCTGAGATGCACAAAGCGCCGCAACCACTACGCGCCCCTGGTGTGGCCATCGCAGAGATCAAAACACTAAATAAATCAAAGAGAATGAAATGACAAATCACATTAGTAATAAAAAGCAAATTAGACTTGAAAATACCGCTCACTAACTTGATGGCTTAAGGCCTCAAAGGTCATGTTGCAGTCAAGAGCGTAAACTGTATATCCTGCTGCTGCTTGGCTGTCAGTTAATGGCAGAGTTTAGCTGCAGTAAACCACAGTACAACAGTTTCACAATGTTGCATACTGTTTCAAAGTATTTTTTAAAGGTGCACCTACAGGGAAAACAATAGAGAGGAAGGTTTTGGTAGGTTGTGTCTGGGACATTTGACATTGATTCTACGTGTCTCTAAAGATGATGTTCTTAGCTCTTTGGAGTGGATCGTTGGATGCGCCTTTATTACAGATATGCCAGTCAACACAGTCACCAACATCTGTTGGATGGGTGAAGCAATAAGCAATGTGATGCTTTGGACTTTCCAGTTGTAAAAACGCTCCAGCCGCTTTAAACCTGTTAAAGTCTCACAGATGATGGAGGAAAGGGCTTTTGCTTTGGATCAGACCTCCACATCACCGTCTGGGTCAATAAAGTCAAATACAACAGGGCCTGCCAAGATCTTCCCTGGGCACTTTACAGCAGCTTAGGGTGGGTGAAAAGCAGAGGTCAAATTTCCTGTATGTACCTGTACGTATATGACTATTGTAATTAATACAGTTTACTGAAGTTAAATACAGTTTTACAAGGAACTTTCATTTGGTGGTGATTTTGGCGGCCCCTGTGGACGTAGGTGGTAGTGTTTCCGAGCACCAGATTCTCTTGCAAAACTTCTCATTTTACTGCAGCAGGGGTCCGAGAGTCTGCTCCACTCAGTCCTGGTTCTGGTTCTCTCTAGCTTTACACCAATGCTATCTATCTATTGGTGAAATTCCCATTTTAAGAAGTAAGAGAGGCGGCTATGGTTTAGGGCTGAGGTTTGTGGGCGGAGCTGCAGAACACACAGCTGATCCGGATCTCTCCGACCAGACTACACGCCTCGGTGCAGCGCAGGATGAAGGAGCCGCAGAGAGAGAGGGAAGGTGGACACGTTGGAAGTAGCAAAGAGACAGACCAGGTAGGCTGTGTGGGAACAAGGGGGACACGTCTACATGTTTGGGGCGGATGTGTGAATACAGCGGCGCTGGATGTATTTTGTCAGCTGGCTGCAGACGAAATGAGAGAAGATGAAACTTGTATTTTGTTACAAACAGATCAGACCCGCAGGCTCAGTGTGAGATGTGTTGGTAAGTGTGAGGGCTCAGACTGACTGAAGGGTCTGATTGAATCAAAGGAAAAACAACAACTGCCATAGATGGATTGAAGTGAAAAGTAGCCTATCAAATATTTAGTCACAATGTATTCCTTTATTTAATTTTACCTTTAGTTAACCAGATCAGTCAATTGAGAATCAGTTCTCATCTACAATGACCACCTGACCAAAAAGGCAGCATCAGGAGTCAATTCGTTAAACGAAAATAGAAACTTCTCAAACAAACATAACATATCATAATATGTACAATATATAAAAAACAAATAAACAGTGTTCAGGTAGAAGCAAACTCCGAAGCAGCTGCACTGATCACTGATCAGTGATCAGAGACGGTGTTTGGTGGTGAGTAGTTGAAGGAGCGTGACTGAATGAGGGTGTGGACCTTCAGCTTCTTTTGCAACTCGGTCCAGTCGCTTGGAGCCGCAGACAGTAACGGGAAGCGGCCGAAGGAGGGGCGGACTTTTGGAGTGACGTTCAGTGATAGTTTTATAGATGAAATACCAGTTGACTAGAGAGTACAGGCTGCAGTGATGAGTGTTGGAAGAAGCACCGGTTTGGTCGATGACACCTAGTTTATTGAGAAGTTTGTTGACTTCTGTTTAATTTGCTGCCATGTTTGCTTGCAATTAAGTAAAAGCAGCCTGTGTTTTACCTTGCCAGTAAGTTTAGGGACAACATGTTGGGTGTTCAAGTCCCATCATGACAGTGCCCTGCAGCACTTATTATGGAAACGGAGACCTGAAGAGCAACCTAAACAGGAATGCACCATCTTTTTTTCAGTTGAACAAGTAAAGTGTGGTTGTTCTTAAAATTACGCAACATGTAAGGTTGCAAACAAACTGCACGAGCTACAGTAGTGGCGAGCATGTAATTGGTTTCCAGAAGTAGCAGCTTCAGCAACATGTAAGACTATATTCCACCACTTTATGAATCTATGAACAATTTAAACATGGGTGGATTAAAACCCAGAAAACACCATAACATTTAAAATGGGAGGCAAGGAATAAAATAGTAAAAAGATAAATAATAATAATATTATTTATGTTTATGTATTATATTGTTGTCTTGTTGATGTATTGTATGTGTATGGCAAAGTGCTTCAAAGGAATTGCATAGATGAGTATTGAGAACAGCTATGAAGCCACTGTATAAAAACACATGTGTGATATACAGGAATATAAGGTTGGTCTGGATGACGAGTTAAAATCATAATTACTAGTATTACAGATATTACAATACATGATATTGATATCACATTATGTGAGGTGTATGCAAAATATAACAAAAATAATCAGGTTTATGTTTAAAGCATAACCAGCTGAAGTTATGGACAAATGTGCAATATACAGTAAACCGTTTATCCTCGTGTGTATTTAATAGTGAATATTTGTTTGGAAGTCAGTAAACATAACAAGTCATTCTACATTTCTTGTCTTTATGTTTCTTTTAGTTGTCATTGCTATTTAGCGATACAACCACATCGCTTGAGCAACACTCGCTGACTATAGCCATGCGAGTTCAGGCTGATCCGTTGCTTTTGTGACTCGTAGTGGTAACATAGCCCAGTGCTGGGTTCACACTGGACGTGGAAGCGCTGCCCATTTCCTTTCGACGCACATGAAACCAATTGGGCCAACTGTGAACTCTGCGTGAAGGCCAATTCACACTTTCCACATGTCTGCGAGGGTCCACTTTGGTCTGTGTGATGTAAATGTCTTCATCCGCCCATTTCCACAAGGGTCCAGCCCAAAATTTGTGACTGTACGGTACAGCAAGAGTGCCGACTGCACGTGCTCCAGTTTCATTTCACTCAAGTCCAGTTAGTTGCTTATGCACCTCTAGCTAGTTTGCAAGAAGAAGATAACAACATAGTTAACCACATTTAACAGCCAAATGGCACTGACCTGGCAAATAATGGTATCCAGCTCCAGTTTGTGATAAGGTTGTTAAAGGTAATAAATACTGACCGTAAGCAACATGATACATATCTGTTTATTTCAGTGTTGACATATGACAATATGAATTCTCTACAGTATTTTGAAAGGGTATCAAACAGATAATCTACAGATTTGACAAACATTCCACAGCATAAATATGAGCAGTTTTTCAGCAAGTTACTTGATAAGATCAGTCATTTCTCCTTCAGTCATGTTTACAGGATAAAGTCTATTCCACACAAGTTACTGCATCAGTCTGATGTAATGTGTCAGAACACATGGGGACGGTGTCACAGTAATCATTACATCAGGGCTATTCAATTATACAGTCGGGGCCATAAGTATTTGGACTATGACACAATTTTGCTTATTTACACAACTCCAATGGATTTGAAAGTAATCAGTCAATATGTGGTTGAAGTGTAGACTTTCAGCTTTAATTCAATGTCTAAAACAAAAAAATCACAATAACTGTTTAGGAATTACAGCCACCCACATTTTCAGAGGCTCAAAAGTAATTGACAATTGTCTGACAAATGGTTTCATGGCCAGATGTGTCCTATTCTGTCACTATTTCATGACAAATTATGCCGACAATAGGATTCAAAATGTTATATTTGCAGTTGGTAGCTGGTCCTTGGAACTCTCAGCATGCGGACCAAAAAGGTGTCAATGCAAGTGAAGGAGGCCATTATTAGGTTAAAACAATTGGTGTACCTTGGTGAAGAAAAACCCCTTCATAACATCTACTGAAGTCAAGAACACTCTGGTGGAGGTAGGCGTGCCATTGGTAAAGTCTACAATCAAGAGACGCCTTCATGAATCTACATACAGAGGGTTTACAACAAGCTGAGAACCACTGGAAACACTGACGAACAGGAAGGCCCGATTAGACTTTAACAGAAAACATCTGAAAAGACTGACCAGTTTGGGAACAAGAATCTTTGGAGAGATGAAACCAAGATGAACTTGTACCAGAATGATGGGAGAGAAATGTGTGGAGAAGGAAAGGAACGGCTCATGATCTGAAACAAACTATCATCTGCCTAACATGGAGGAGGCAGTGCTTTGGATGGGCATGTATGGATGCCAATAGAACTGGGTTACTGGTGTACAATGGTGATGTCACAGCTGATAGAAGTAGCAGGATGAGTTCTGAGGTGTTTAGGGCTAAACTATCTGTTCAGATTCAGCCTAATGCTACAAAACTGATTGGACGGCGCCTCACAGTGCAGATGGATAATGACCTAAAACATACTGTGAACACAACCCAAGAGCTTCTTATGGCAAAGGAATGGAATATTCTTCAATGGCCAAGTCCGTCACCTGATCTCAACCTAAGTGAGCAGGCTTTTCACTTACTGAAGATAAAACTGAAGGCAGAAAGACTCACAAACAGCAGCAGCTGATGGAGGCTGCAGTAAAAGGTCTGGCAAAGCATCTCAAAGGAGGAAACTCAGCGTTTAGTGATGTTTATGGTGCCAGACTTCAGGCAATCATTGACTGCAAAGGATTTTCCTCCAAGTATTACAAATAATGATTATATTCACAATTATGTTAGTTTGTCCAATTACTTTTGAACCTCTGAAAATGGGGATGACTGTGTAGAAGTGGCTGTAATTCCTAAACAGTTAACGTGATTTTTTTGTTTTATCCATTGACTTAAAGCTGAAAGTCTTCACCTTAACCACATATTGACTGATTAGTTTCAAATCCATTGGAGTCGTGTAAAGAGGCCACATTAGAAAGATTGTGTCATAGTCCAAATCTGGCCCTGACTGTAGTTCAGCAAAGGTCCAGTTAGAGAGACTTTCCTCATGCAAAGGTCCGGAACATCACAATAATGTCTAACTTGCGCATGGTTTAGTGCCATAATTATTAAAGTAGCCTAGCATGTGTATTAACCTTTGTACGTAGTCAACAACTGACTGTCAAATCAAATTTAAGAAATAATATCTCAACAATATTTCTTGTCAGATTTCAAATTGAACTGGATGAATTATAAATAATACATAATCTAATAAATACATCTTCTCTCATTTCAAGTAAAGTAAGGACTGTGTTAAAGAATAAATTACATAACTGAATGCTTTTGAAAAATCTTAAAATAAAGTACTTCATTTTAGAAAATTGAACTGAAATTTGTGTGCAGGGTCAAACCTTATATCTGTGGTTATTAAACCACTTGTTTCAGCTCTATTCTCTCTGTTACCATCATTGTTGGACAGTGAATGTTGGACAGTGAAGAAGGAAGGGACTCCACACGAACACAGCTGTTCACTGCTTGCTGCCTGGTTCTTGTGTTAAAAATGTTGCTTAATAATAAATAAATAAAAAACTGCGTAACGCGCGATAATATAATTGTCGGCGTCAAATTAATTAATGCGTTAACGCGATAATACCGCGTTAACTTGCCCAGCACTAATTATAATTTATAAAAATATTTTCCCATTATCTTATTTTCTCATTGCACAGCTACTGTCTTCCTCAGTTGCTCTGCTTCCAGTGCAGCTTGTTTTAAGTAGAGCTTTTATCCAATCAGATCTCACCTCTGTGTCTCTAGGTAAGAAGAGAGGCCGAGGCCTGCAGACTCACAAGTGAATCCCTTTGCAGTTTAAGTGAATGGGGACGATATTGTTGATTGTCATAGTCTTCAACCAATCAGATCTTTAGTTTGACATGTTGGGCGTATTCTTTGACATGTCAGAGCCTTCTAGATAGTCTACAAGTATGTCAGCATTAACGTGCAGCTGGCTCAGCATTAACGTGCACCGTGATTGGTCAGTGGGCTAGCGTGACTGTTTTGAAGCTGAAAGCTAGCTAGCAGAAGTTAGTATTAGTATAGTAAGAGTTCAAGTTGAAAGATATGTAAGAACTTATGACACTGACATGGCATTTTTAGCGTTTTGCTTGGTGTAGATTCTTTTTTTTTTTTTACCTAGCTTTGTTTTTTTAACACTCAATGGCTGAAAGAGGAGAAACGGATTTCTCAAGAAGGAAAGCTGGACAGGGTCGGCCAACCCCACAGCTAGCAGCCCTGACCCAGCATGGAAAAGGATTTGTACGAACGGTATTTCAGCATCGGAGAAGCGTTGCACATTTCATGGCTGGGAATGCGTTTTATTTGCAACTGAGTGTCTTGGTGTTCGGAGCTACGCTAACCTGAGTTGGCTAACCAAGGCAGCAACACGACACCATAGCACGATAGGACACTTACAAGATACGGTGCTTTTGAAAGCTTTTGCTGAGACCCGAGTGGATCTACAACTCAACGAACACGTTCACAAGAGGACCTCTGGCTGGAACTGAACCGCACCGATGTTCTGTACAACCGCGTCATTAAACTCTTTGTAATCAAAGAAAGGAGGATGGACTTTGTCTTTAAGGGAACAGCAGCTTTGGTAAGTGAACTGCTTTGTTTTTACATCTGCAGTAGAGTTACTACTGTGTTCATTTGTCTGGTGTCGTTTTGATAATATGGTTAATATTGTTCCCTCTGATTTGAATAATATTTGAATGGCTCGTGCTCTTCAGTGTGCGGCGGAATTCGTGTTTTAGTGCCGCAGTGTTGCTGGATTGATTTGTCATGCTTTGTTGTCATATAAATATATGTGACTGGTTCTTGTCATTGTATTAATTACATTGATTCTGACATGTCCGTTAATGACGAAGCATCCCCTCATCGCGGGGTTAGGGTCAGACATTTGATTCTCTGTTTGGGCTTTTGTTTTCTTTTACAAAGCAATAATTATGGTCTGGAGAAATGGGGATTGTTTGGCGATTGCTTTAGCCCTGTTTGAATCAGTAGGGAACAGCTAAGCGCTGTGGGGAGAGTGTAGCGTGTTTGCTGCTATTGTTTTCCGCTAAGCTAGTTTAGCGTCGCGTGTTTCTTCTGGGGTCGGAGTGTCACACAGCTGTCTGTTACGTCATGTGGGTTGCCAGTTTGAGCAAAGTCCACCGAAAACATTATATTTCCCACAATTTAAGCTTCTGCATTTTCCAAATGCACTGGTATTATTCAAACGTATTGTTCGGTTCTTAAGCCTCGTACTGAACAGTTTAATAGGAATACGTGTATTGTTACACCCCTAGAAACAAATAATAACCGTAGCTGTGGCGTCATAATGAGGTTATTAGGAGATTGTTCAACTATAGTCAGACAGCACTGAAGGCCCAGGTATAAAATGCACGGCCCGCCACTGCCTCATACAGTACCTGTCCTTTGGCAGACAGGTTGAACCAGTTCTCATGTTTGACATATTATGTTTTAATTAGAATTAGAAGCAACAACTCCTTCTAGATTTGAAGGAGTTGGAAACCATGTTTACCAACTAAGTTCAGAGAGCGTGACCGGCAGTTTGTGACATTGGAATGCCCCGTCATGCCCCAGCTTGAATCCCTCTTCACTTACATTTCTTTCATTCTTTGCTTGGCTTTCATCTTCTGTCTCCTCCTCCAACACTTCTGTTCTTTTATTTCAAACAGCTGAGCCCTCATCCGCTTCCCCTGTCTGTCGCTCCCTGTTTGCTGCTTAATCCTCTGTGTGATCACATGATTGTTGAGTACACTCCCTCGACAGTTAAACATGAAACCAGCTCAGTGCCCTGGACTGTTCAAATAACATCCAAATCACATGTTCTAAGTCAGGCTTATGTTCAGCTAATATGAGGCTTCAGCTGTTTAAGTTTGGATCTTTGTGCTGGCTTTGCGTGTAGGTTAATTGTCAGTATTTTGTCACAAATCGACTGTCCATGTGACTACCTTCACCGTCATAATAAAGTTATCATTCAAAATTTTTCTTTTTGTACAAAATTCTATTTTTCCCCCCAACGGTTTGACAGTGTCTTTGTGCTGTGAAGGGATAGTAACACAGAGACGTTTGCACTAAAATATTGAAACTTTGAAAGATCTCCACTTGATATGCTGTCTGAGACTGTTGAAGCCTTACATTGTCTTAACATGAACTTTGGAATATATTTTTGCACAGGCCGAGGAGTGTTGATTTAGTTCACTTCCATTGGAAGCACGTTATGAAAGAATCTTTTATTGGCCAGTGTGAACTAAGTATGTGTACTTCAAGCAAAACCCGTTTCAATGATTATTACGAACCTCTCTTTAAATTGACCAGAATAACTCACTTTTACATATACATTTTGGTATTTGTTGGGCCACAAAATGAGAAACGTAACAACCTAGACCGGGCTTTTACGGAAGGGAGGCTTAAAGAGACAGGTGCTAAAAAGGAGTATTTCAGGCAGAGGGTGAATATAGGTACAGTATATTCAGACAGACGATGCAAGAAAAATTACATTTTAAACATTAAAGCATGTAAACATGTACTAGAAACCCAAAATACAATTATGAACCTGAAATTGAGCATTATGTCACCTTTAAGTTACTCAATAAACTATCGAACCAGACTAGAACGTTTATTACATACAATTGCTTACATGTTTGTACGAGATCTAGAATCCTTTTATTCCTCCACCATTGGTCTTTTACTAAACTCTCTGAAGAAGCAAAATATTAGCAGGACACTTTAGTGCTCACTGTTTTTGTAGCTGCAGGAAGCTGTAACTTCCCTCATTTTATCTAACACTTGTCACGGGGCATGATGAGGACTCAAGCGCAGACAGTCAGATGCAGTGAGAAAAGGGTTTTAATGAAATACGAACACAACAGGGAATCCAAGGATGAGACAAGAGACGAGGGGGGAAATCCAGCAGGATGAGGCAGGGCAGGCAGACTGGGAAACCGGGAACAGGACGAGCAAAAACGGGTGTGTAGGTATGAACAATGACCTGGCAGTGAGTGAGTGAGAGACAGGGGTTTATAAAGTGGTTTGAACAGGTGAGGGGAGTTGTGCTGATGAGGAGGGAGTGCTTGATTAGAGGCAGGTGAAGGGAGTTGGGTTGATGCTGAGGGAGTGACTGACAGGTAGAGTGAGGAGGGTGAAGTTACACAAAGACACAGAACACACAAGGCAAAGCCTGATCGTGACAACACTGTCCTGAAATGTAATTGTAGTGTTAATGCCTGCAACACATACAATGTTATCTAAAGCTACTCATCCCTCTAATTTAATAATGTCAAGTGATAATTGAGATGTTACTGTAGATCTGAGGAGTAGACCCGCTTTTCATGCTAAAATACAGCACAAATAGTGTATAATCAAACACCTTATGACTGTGTGTCCCCTGATTTTGGTGTGAAGTGGACATGATGCAGGATGAAGCCTTCCTGCTGCTTCTACTTTTTAGTTGTCTTTTCAGATACATTTTGTTTCACAAAACACTAAATGAAGTGCTATGTCAAAAAAATAAAGTGGAACTTACCCACCCACAATCCAGAACCCAATGCCCGGTGTATTGCTGCATTTACTTGCATTTATGTCTTTGGTATATTGCTGGCTTATTCACATTTTTGAAACGTCATGTACACAAGACACATGGTTTTAGTGATCGGGGTAGTTTTAGAATTGGGGAACCCTGATTTTACCCAACTGATGTATCCAAGCAAGAGACTCGCACATGCAAACCAGGATGCAACATCCTGGGGAGTTTCCAAGAGCCATGGTTAAGGCATGGTTCCGAAATAACATTGAGCTAGCGGAGAAATCAGATTGTATTCTGCATAATGAGTAATCAAATGATAATTTGATTACATTTAGCTGATAATACTTCTGTACATTTACTTGAGCAACATGTATAATTTAGGACTTTTACAGGAATATTTTTAGGCTGTAGTATTTCTACTTTTGCTTAAGTAAAGGATCCAAGTACTTCTTCCACCATTGCTGCAGTGCATGTCAATGCATTGCCCAAGTTAATCTGACATACCTAGTAACCCATGTGTGCATGTAAACACGCTGGTCTTATCTCTACAAGACACGCAACAGGACACAATGCAGAGAGAAGGGCATCTAGGAGCATGTAACCACATCACAACAAACATTTATTTGAACCCAAACCATGATCTCTTCCTAAACCTAACCAAGTAGTTACCCGTACGTTTAAAACTGCTACCCTTTCACAAGGTTAAATAGAATGGTCACTTTTCAAATCTGCCACCGTGCGTTTGTTTCACAAAGTGAAATTAAATGGTTCTACGTTGTTTTGGGATTCTATGGCAAACGACCTGTTGTTTCGTTATGAGGGTGTGTTGCAATTATATCAGTAAAGTGATTGAAGAGAGAATTTCCTTCTTGTTCAGACTTATTTGGAATTTGCAAACTGGAAAAACAAGTTTGCAAATTTAAAGGCAGCATGGCAAAGAACACCCTTTGCTCTCCCAAAACTGGTGACATAACTCAAGTTCACATGATGTTCAAAATGCTGCTGTCAAATAGTTTGTACTTAAAAATCTGCCACTGCACCCTCTTGAATCCAATTTTGTTTTTGTGCTTGGTCAACAATGTTTCTTTGTATTATGTTGCTGACAGAGCTGGATTCCCAAGATCCTCAGGAAGCGAGTGTGCACCACTTTTGTTGAAGACTCTTTCAGGTAATTACTCCTTCCTCTGTTTTCTCTAAAATGCAAAAATATTGGGTTTTAATGATGTGAAAGCAGGCTCCAACATCCAGTTCTGAAAAGTGAAGGCAATGCAAAAGTGCCTTAAACTGAAGGCAAAGCTCTCAATTTACCAGTCCATCTACGTTCGGACCCTCACCTATGGGCAAGCGGACGAAATGAGCTTTTTTCATATGGCTGGGCTCAGCCTTAGAGATAGGGTGAGGAGCTCAGCTCAGTGTCACTTCTGGTTGCAAAAAAACAAGTAGGCCACGCCCAAAATGCCAAACTCGAGGCATCAAAATGGTTGGCACTAACCAATGGGTGACGTGTGACTATGTCCACTTCTTACAGTCAATGTGTCATAGGAATACATTTTTTTTTTGATTGTGTGATTCTGTAATTGAATGTTTTTCTGATGGTGAAGGTGAAGGGTCTTTCCTGATTTCACAGAACTCAAGCTCTACATTTAATACAGTTATCATATTATCTGTTAAGCCTCGTGACAGAAATCGAGGAGCTGTCCTGGTTTTTCATTTGATTATCAGTTAAAAAAAGTACTTCAGTCCTGTTTTATTATTTTATCATATTGTTTTAAAGATGTTATCATTTTTACCATTCTCTGACTTGGAGGAAGTTGTTAATTCTTTCTTCTTCTTTATCATTGATTAAACTCTGTCTTTACCTGAGGGGCTGCAGCGTTCTGTATAACTAGCTGGAGCAGACAAGAGAGATCACGTAGCCTCAATTTTAACCTCTTTGCTTTGGCTTCCATTTGATATAAGAATTGATTTAAGGTTTCACTCATTACTTTTAAATCCCACAAACTGGAACAACCTTCCTGTTGAAATTCAATTTAGAGCGAGATTAGGGTTGTACCATCTATGAACCAGTAAAAGTATCTTACTGTACAAACGGTATCATTAACACAAATGCCTTTTGAAATTAAATGACCCTGGGCATTTCAGGCGCTATTAACCAGATAACAAGTTTGTATGGGTTTGTGTGTTGTGTGTCAGTAATGGAGCGCTGTGTCAGTGTGGTGGTGTGCCGGAGGTGCATGCCTCTGTGGCAACGGCAGACTTCTTTGGAGCAGCCATTGTCACTCAGTGGGACAGCAGGCAGCACTCTTCAGAGTGTCCCACCGACGCCTATGGGGAACTGGAGTTTGCCGGCGCTGGACGAAAACACAGTCATGTGAGTGACACACTCATCTACACACACTCATCTACACTACACACAATTTAAACCAAATCCAAGATGATGAAACCACCCTTTAGAGCAGGGGTGAAAAATATCAGGGGCCAAATAGTAATTCAATAGTTTTCAACCAGATTCTTTAAATGCAAATCAGTGTTTCTAGACCAGAAAACCCCATGGGCCAAAGTACAATATTAAAAACAAAGAAAACTGAACCGTTTAATGTTTAACATTACAGTCGTTAACTGGAGTGCCTATATATTACATAAAGTATTTCTGTATCTGCTGCTCTTAAATTAAATTAATATTAATTCAATACTTTCAAAGGGCCCAGGCAGAAATGGTAAAATATTATTGTTTTTCATAAACTTTAGTCAACATCTAGTGTACTTCGATGGAGTGTTGCCTGTGGTGGCCCTCTGGACATATAGATTTAATTCCCATGTACATTAAAGTATGATAAAGAATAAGAATGATGTTAAAATTTCTTGTTGAAATACATCTTTGTCTGAATCATTATAAATTATTTGATAAATGCATTTATTTTTCTGTCTAGTTTCTGCGGCTGTCATGTGACACCTCACCTCAGATTGTCTACACCCTGATGACGGCTCTCTGGGGCCTGCCCTTACCCAACTTAGTTGTGTCGGTGGTGGGGGGTGAAGGCCATGAGAAGATCAAAACATGGGTGAGAGATGTCCTGAGAAACGGGCTGGTTAGGGCTGCACAGAGCACAGGTAAGAACCCAGGGTTACTAATAGGGTCAATAGAAACCTATGAGAATCCAAACTGGAACCATTTTGTACGAAAACTTCAGAAATTGTAGAATATTGTTTGATTGATATCTTGTTGTTGTAATCAATTGCTTCAGCTGACTCCTGGATAATACGCTTAAACACAGTGGCGGGCCGTGCATTTTATACCTGGCCTGTACTCGTAAAAATGAAGCTCAACACCTACAAATACACTGAGTGCAGAACATGAATACCGGCATGACGGGATGCGGCGGCATTAACGAACAATGAGTCAAAATCAATTCAGCTAAAACACGCATTCTGCCACACACTCAAGAGCACGGGCCATTCAAATATTATTCATATCAGAGGGAACAATATTACCCATATCATGAAAACGACACGATAGACATTAACAGAGTAGTAACTCTCCTATCACTCCCTCCAGGAAATACACGACTCCATAGTTCTTGTTACTGACGGATTCATTCGTCTGTCAACACCGAGAGGGAAAATGAGTCTACTGAAAACACATGAACCTTCAAAGTAGATCACTTAAAAACTTAAACTTAACTTTAACACTTTAACTTTAACACTTTGCACGGAGTATATAGACCGCTGCCGCTTCGCGCGTCGTCTTGTTGCTGTGCACCGGCTAAATGTGTCCCCCGCGCAACATAGGACGTAACAATAGTTCCTATCACATATAAAACCAAACGAAAATCCATATAAATTGTATAAATAATAATATATAACATAAACAAGCATATTAAATGATGACATAGATCATATTTATGGCAGTTAAAGCTACTGCAGTTAACTTACCAGAGCTTGTTCACTATTTAGCTGTTCTTCCTCCTTTCTTTGTTAACAAAGAGTTTAATCTCACGGTTGTTCAGTACATCCGTGCGTTTTAGTTCCAGTAAGAAGTCCTTCTCGATTCATGGACGCCAGTGAAGACAGTCGAGCCTCCCCAGTTGTATTTCTTGAATAGGTTTTAATGCATTTGAGGCTGAAAATGTCTGCTCGACAGAAGCAGCAGATCCGAATAGCCTTTGAGTTAAGAAGTGGGGCCCTCCTGATATTAAGAGCAAGGCTGTTCCTGGAGTGCAGAGCAGAGGGAACTGAGCGTGTTAAAATTGGAGCAAATGGGGTACATTATTCATAAGTAGATGAAGTAGAGAAATATTGTCTTTACTTTCACACATCACTTCAATGTGGAATATATACAGTATATGCTGTGTAACCGAAAAGCAAATTGTATGTGTACCACCTCACTACTTTTGTCACTACTCTTCCCCAGGGGCGTGGATCCTGACGGGGGGTTTGAGGGAAGGCGTGACCCGCTGTGTGGGTGAGGCGGTGAGGGACCACGGGGCCGCGGCTCCAGCTATCTCCAAGAAGAAAGTGATTGCTGTGGGGCTGGCACCCTGGGGCCTGGTGCACAACAGGCAGCAGCTTGTCAATGCCCAGGTACTCTTCAGGCAGTATGCATACCATGGGCTTGTCCTGAGATAGTCCACTATACAGCCTGCACCTTTGGCACAAGGTTCACTCCAAAATACAAATAGTGTTGCCTCTATACCCTATTTTACAAGAGAAATGTATTATTTGTTTCCTGTTATTTTGTAACCCACAGTAAAAGAGCAACACACACCACTAAACTGCATGTGATGATTTTAATGTGCTCTAATTGAATACATTTATGCTAATTTGAAGAATTATGTATCCTTTTCGAAGGTGAATTCTACTAATTCTATACTGGTGTGTTTGACTTCTGCATGTGTTGTGTAAGCAGCAATATATATTAGTGGCGGGCCGTTCATTTTATACCTGGCACTGAAGTGCTGTCCTGCAGCTGAAACGCCACCTAATAATCTCATTATGACACGCAAGCTACGGTTATTTGTTTCTAGGGGTGTAACTACACATATTCGTATTAAACCGTTCGGTACGAGGCTTACTAACCGAACAATACGTTTGAATAATACTAGTGCATTTGGAAAATGCAGAAGCTTAAATTGTGGGAAATATAATGTTTTCGGTGGACTGCGCTCACGTAGCAGACAACGGGCTGTGTGACCTCTGAACCCGGAACAAAAAAAAAACACAACAAGACAGCTGAGGCACCGCACTTCTGGGAGGCTACGCTAAACTAGCTTAACAAACAATAACTCCGCGCATGACGGTATGCTTCGTAATTAACGGACAATGCATATAGTCCAAATCTATATAATTAACACAATGACAACAACAAACTCACAAGAACCAGTCACATATATTCATATGACAACAAATCAACCCAGCAGACCTGCATCAACACGCATTCTGCTACACACTCGAGGGCCATTCAGATATTAGATGTAAAAAAACAAATGCAGTTGACTTACCAAATGCTGTTCACTTAAAGACAAACTCCATCCTCCTTTCTTTGTTGACAAAGAGTTTAATCTCACGGTTAAATCCCAACTCTCAAATCTGTTTCTCCTCCTTCAGCCATTGAGTGTTCAAAAAAAACAAAGCTATGTATTAAAAATAAATAATCTACACCAAGGAAAAAATGTCATAATTTCTTCCATATCTTTCAATTTCAAAAGCCTCTGATGGCTACTTTAAGTTTCGTTTTCCAATAGTCACGTGCTCGCCCACTGACCAATCACAGCACACGCTGCACCTCACTGCAGAGCTGCACCTGGAAACTGAGCTGCGTGTTAATGCTGACGTACTTGTAGACCAGCTAGAAGGCTCTGACACGTCAAAGAATACGCCCAACATGTCAAACTAAAGATCTGATTGGTTGAAGAATATGACAATCAACAATATCGTCCTCATTCACTTAAACTGCAAAGGGATTCACTTGTGAGTCTGCAGGCCTCTGGCCTCTCTTCTTACCTAGAGACACAGAGGTGAGATCTGATTGGATAAAAGCTCTACTTAAAACAAGTTGCACTGGAAGCAGAGCAACTGAGGAAGACAGTAGCTGTGCAATGAGAAAATAAGATAATGGGAAAAATGTTTTTATAAATTATAATACATGTAGTGTATTTAAGAAAAATGATTAAATTATAAAATAGCTATAACTTTGTGATTCTGTTTAGGCCAGCAGAGAAGGCTTAGCTGGCCCTGACGGCCCACCACTGATAAATATATATATTTCATGATTAGATCTTATTTTCACATCTTGTGGGAATCATAAAGTAAGAGTAAGTACTCAAGACTCCATCCTTGTATTTCTTACTAAACACTTGATGGAGACTCTTGCAGTGATGATGAAGTGGAGAGAAGAGTGAATGGATCATCATCTCTGGAAACAAACCCTGCAATATCCCGTCTGCCTTCAACGGAGTAAAGAAAAAAATAATAATACCAGTAGGGTTGAGCGGATGTGTGGGTGATGGACTGTTAGCTGGGAGCTCCAGCTGAGATTAGATCAGCAGAGAAGATTCCATCTCTCTCTGGAAATGAACTCACTCACATGAACTTTTGTGTTGTCTGTTTGAAGGGCAGTTTCCCTGCTCGATACTACGTCCAGAACACATCGCGCGACTCCTGCTGCTTGGACAACAACTGCCAGGCTTTCCTCCTGGTGGATGATGGTACTGTTGGCCGCCGAGGGGGAGAGACAGCCTTTTGTGGAAGTCTGGAGGACTACATTTCCCATCAGCGCACTGGCATTTGGGGTGAGACAGGGACAGAGTATGTTAAGCGCAGCCCCTTTCAAACATGGACTGTTATATTGCTGTAATGTCTTATTAGACAGTAGAGTGCTATATACTATATTACTTAGTAAATGCAATGAGGACATTACAATATGAAAGTCATGTTTTGGCTTTCAGATCATTTATATTCTACTCGCATAGTTTTGAAGCATTTTGCTGGATTTTCAAACATGATATCTTGAGTTGCCATGAAATTGAAAGAGTGAGGTGCATGTCTGAAAGGAACTCGTGAGAAAATGATGTGGGCTAACTGTGTTAAGTACTTGACTGCCCTCTACTGCTTAAGTTAAGGTAGTAGTTGTGCACTTTTGGAGAGGTTGTTTGAGGTTATGGGAGAGCATTTCAGATTTGATTTCTTTGCTTAATGTAATGTTTCTGTAGAGAAGCTGTCTTTTTCTTCTAACTTCTTATCTTGGGCCAATACCAGGTAGTGGCAGTATTGAAATCCCTGTGCTGTGTATGCTCATCTCAGGAGACACCAATATGCTGGAGGTGAGGAAACTGTCACATACATTCTCACTCTACACACACTATGATAGTTTTTTGATTTTACCATACATTTTTCCAAGGATAGTTTATTACCACTAAGCCAGACTAACAGGCCACAACATACGCAGGATTTCTTTACAGAAAGATGCAGGCCTTACCTAACCCTGGTGAGTTCGACTATGTCTCTCCACTTAACAGAGTTGTTGGGCTGGTTGGTCCGGTCCTCTTCTCCCAATAGTGCACTGAACTTGATGTTGGTTTCAGTTTATTTAGGTTAGCAATCATTGTCCATCACAGTCTCAACACAAAGAGACTCTCCTGTCAATCCAGAGGCATCTGTTGTTGCGGAAGTGTTACACCCACCCCTATACTGTTAGCTCTGTTAGCACTGTTGCTGTTGTTTGCACTGTTTGTGCCGTTAGCGACTAGCCATCGGCTTAGCCATTGCAATGTTCCGAGCCATGTGGAGGCAATCCCTCCATCATAGATCTGCTCTGAATTTTTTATTTAGCCGAGTTTCAAAATTCAAAAGATTCTGAAATTTAAAATGCTAGCATCGTAAAAACAACATCAAAATACAAGTCATCAGTTGTTGGTATAAAGTCTGCCTTTTTTTTTTTTTTTTCATTTTCAAAAAATCTAATTTTGACAAAATTCACTCTTTTCGCTTGACCACAGCAGCACTCAAGTCTTTCCCTACCTGTCTTTATGTTATTGTGAAGGCAGTTCTGCCACTGATTATAAAGCAATGTCTAATATTTCATGGCATATGATCTTTGTAATTTTTGAAAAATAAAGTACCTAAATGACTGTAAAAAACATATAGCCATCTCACTGACATACTGATTAAATACTGTATATTTGAAAATGTCCTGTCATTTATACTGTGTACCTATTTCCCTGGCTCAGAGATTAGATGTCTCTCTGAGGAAAGCTACACCCTGGCTGGTTCTTGCTGGTTCTGGTCCTGCTGCAGACTTTATCACTGATCTGCTGGACAATCTCTCCTCTGTTTCCCTCAGTACCTCCTCTCCTCCAGCAGAGGGGGAGGCTGCTGAGGGTCTCAGCGCAGAGCTCCGCGACAAGGTCCGTGACAAGGTTCAGAGATACTTCCCAGCTGCAGCTGAGCTGGAGAAACTGGTGGATAGTGTGAGTCAGACCGCTCTAATAATTCTAATGTTGCTCATGGTAGAATTGAATAAGATGCTGCCAAGATCATCCAGTACTATTCTATTTGATCTGCCCAGAGTCTGTGTGGTTCTGTAAATATTTGAGATGTATGAAATTAAACTTTTTCCAAACATTAATTTGCTCATTTTCTTTCACTACCTCTGTGTTTCTAGGCTCTGAGTATTTATCAGAACAGAGAGTTCATTACTGTTTTCCATGGGGAAAAGGAGGGCTCTGATGATTTTGATATAGTTCTCCTCAAAGCTCTTGTTAGAGGTAAGTAAATATATATGTATATTTATATAGCACTGTAAAAGAGCAGAATGTCATAAAATGCTTCGAGCCCTATTGATGACATGGGGCTGCAATAGATCTCTCTTGCCTCTAATGTACACAGCTTTTTGACCTTGCAGAGTTTTGTAAGTGATCACAAGTACCTCGAATTCAATTCTGAATTTGATGGGGAGCCAATTTAGAAATATTAGGATTGCTGTCATGCAACCTTTTAGATGACCTGGACAATAAGTGTCGCTAAGACAGTTGAAGAGGGATGTACAATAGTTACGAAGGGACAAAATAGAAGCGTGAATAATCCTATTGAGACCTTTCATTAGGCCTATCAGGGGCAAGACTGGCTGGGGCAGAGAACTCAAGGAAATTATCTGTCATCTTGTTTTTTGGCAGCAATTATGCAACATTTTAAGGCTGTTATCCTTTTTTTTTGTGTGTAACTTTGAGTTTGTTCAATAAAAGCTGTTTTAGATTTTAATACCAGGTTTGTGAGATCTTGAATAGTTGGCCCTGACGCACATTTGAGGCTCAGTATATATCATACCATGTCTCTACAAAACATTCTTGGTGTGTCTTTTCATATTCTCCAGGTATTTTCCATCAGCCTTATCTAGACCTTTACCTTCCCCAGTGTGTGACACCATTTCTGACACTGCCCCCTACACCCACATACCCCCCACACTAAGACAACGAAAGACCCGCAAAATCACAACGCTGTCCAATTTAATTGATCCAGTCTCCATTGTTGTACAGCACATGTAAATGTTGCTCTTCGTGTGTTTTTGTGTGTGTTTGTGTTAAGCTAGTAAACGTGTGTCCAGTGAAGCCATGAAGTACACTGAGGAGCTAAAACTAGCCGTGGCCTGGAACCGAGTGGACATCGCCAAAACTGAGCTCTTTAATGGAGACATACAGTGGAAGGTCAGAGTCAAACTTAATGACAAATAAATGATGAATACATTATACATGAAGAAGGTTTGGAATATATATAAGGTACAAAAAGAATGTTAAAAGTCTACAGCCTCACTAGTATTTGGAGCCATTAGGTCCTTCCGTCCTGCCGGTAAATCCCTTTTAAACTAATTAAGTACTTCTCCTCAAGTTCAGTGAACTGACTTTGATGTGTAAAATCGGGGCTCCTTTAATAGAAATTCAAAGACGTCCAAATGTTGCACCAAAATGTTAAAGTTTCAAAAGCTAAATATAGCTAATTGACCACACATGTTGATCAGTGCAACACAGCTTAGCTTAGTTTGGCAGTGCCTTTATTTCTCTTTCACTCAATGCATTGAAAAGTACAAAACCTAGGGCTATGCTACAGAAAGTGGTTAGAAATGTATTTCTGCATGCTTTAATCACATACTGTTGATGTGGTGATTTATATTTTAAGTATGAGGACCTTGAGGACTCCATGACAGACGCACTGATCAACAACAAGCCCCAGTTTGTGCGTCTCTTCTGCGAGAATGGACTGAATATTCTGGACTACCTGACATACCGCCGCTTGGAAAGCTTGTACTGCTCACTGTCAGACAGCTCACTGGCCTACATTCTGCTCCAGAGGCATCTAAGCGAGAGGCAGAGCCTGGCTGGATCCCTGCCCAACCTGCATGGAGCTGAGACGGTGCCTCTGAAGAGTCTTCAGAGTGCATTAACTGGACCCGCTTCAGCAATGAAGCTCAACCTGTATGAGGTGAGGATGGGGAAAGGAGTTGCAAGAAGGAACCTATAAGACCGATAAATAGCAGGTTTAATTATACGGTTAGTGGTGTACAATAGATGATGGTGTTAGCGTCATGTTAATGATTACTGTGTAATGATGGTGTTGAGGCTGCTAATGATGATTACTTTTATATGTATTTCTTTTACTTTATTTAAATACCATTCAGTGCTATTTTAGTCACAATTATGCTGTATCACAGGGTTCATTTTCATTTTACAACAGGGTTGCGCCATATTTTGTAGTCTCATTTTGCTAAATAAGAAAAGCAAACAAAAAGCAAAACTGTATTATATGGTGGAGGATGAATTTCGGAATCTCACATCCTGAGGATAGAAGCTGTTCCTGATGTCTGTTGGTACGTCAGCTGATACTTCTGTATCTCTTGCCAGATGGCAGCAGGGTGAACAGGCTGTGGCTAGGGGGGGTATTGTCTTTTAATATTCTTTGGGTTCCTTTGCGGGCACCTTTTGTCACCGATATCACTGAAGCTCGGGAGATGGGTACCAACGAGGTTCTTGGTTGTTTTAATTAAACCTCTGTAGAGCCCTCATGCCCTGCGTCGAGCATGTCCAATGCCAGTTTGTAGTGATTCCAGTCAGGATGCTTTCTATTGCTCCTCTGTAAAAGTTGACATGAACTTGGCCCCTACCTCAACTTTTATCTAAACCAAAACAAATTGTTATACACAGTATGCCAGACTAAGTCAGCTGACATATTCATAATAGTAATGTGACAGCTGAGCGAAGTGCATTAGCACGGCTTGCCACTGCTGTACCTCTCACCTGCCACTGTCAGTAATCGCACTCGCTGTCTCTCCAGCGTTAGCGAATGTTGGCTCAAGTTAGCGTAGCTATATGTTGTTTTGCCAGATAATGAATGACCTTCAATTTAGTTGCTGTATCACTTTGTTTGGATTGTTTTGGGGATCCTTTTCTGCCCATGTGTGGTTGTTTCAACACTTGTCTAGGGAGCACAAATCAGATGTTTGGACCATTTCACCCAAGATGTCTGAGTCGTTTCCAGGAGATTTATTTCCACCCATTCCCAGGCTTCTGGGAAACAACTCAGTTTTGTTAAAGCAACAAAACTACTTGGTTAGGTTTAGGAATAGACACTGAAATAATTAGTAAGGTTTCGTGTTTGTTTGGGTTGAAATGATTTCATGGGATATATCTACAAATTACGGTGCATTATTTTTTGTCTATTGCTACGTACGCTGGAGGAGACGAGCCTGAAATGTAACAGCCAAATATGTGTTGGATGAAAATTCAAATCCTTTTAAATACATTTGTGTGGATTTATTACATAAATGTATTACATTTATTTAAATCAAGAAATATTTGTGTTCATCAGAAATACGTATATTTGTGAATCTTATGTTTTATATGTGGATTTTGTTTGCATTCATATATAATGATTAGGAAATATATGATATATTTAAATTAGAAAATACATTTGTGAATCCTTCTGTGTGCTTTCATTAATATTGAGACTGATCTGACTTATTTCTGGCCGATGATGGTAGTGTCGTCTGCAAACCTCCCAACAGAGTTCTCTTCATGTTTGGGGTAGCAGTCATGGGTGTGCAGCGTGAACAGGAGGGGGCTGAGGACACAACCCAGGGGGGCTCTTCAACTAGAGTGGAGGAGGTTTGGCTGCCAATCCAAACTACCTGGGGTCTGTTTGTGAGGAAGTCTAATAGCCAGTTGCAGAGTGAGCTACTCAGTCCAGAGAGAGTTATCAGGTCCAGCAGCTTGAAACAGCAGAATGTTAGTGTTTTAACGGCCGACACGCCCCCTCATTGTTCATCAGTTATGTGATTGGACGCTGCAGCCGATCGGACTGACTGACTGACTGAGTTTAACACCAGAGTGAAGACAGATCACAGAATAAACTCAAGCTTTATATTTGATTAGGTTTCTGATTCACTATCTGGTTTAAATAAATGTTCAATGTAGACTGAACAACAAAAGGACCACAAACAACTTTCTTCATTTGTTAGAAAGATTTGTGTTTTCATGATCTGATATTTCCCTCAATAACTTTATTATGAATACAATTAAAGTCAGAGAGCTTTTCATATCATTTATCATAATTTCCATTCAGTCACGTGAGGCTGATCATTCCTGAGTGTCTGGTTTGATGAGTTATATCATTTAAGTTTAACCTGAAACATGGAGCCTAATACATTTATTCCAGTGTTCAAGAGAAACCATAATCATATTCTGGGTTAATTAATAATGATGTCACAATCAGAATTTCAATACGTACAGACGCAAATAATTCATAAATATGACAAACTCATTCCACCGGTAGAAATCTAGAGTGATTTGAGAAGTCACTGTATGTAGCAACAGTGTCAGGCTGATCAGTATGTGTACCCGTTTCCCTTTACTTAATTTCCGCCAATCTTCTGATTCTGATCTGATGTAAACAGACTCTCATACATTGGATTTAACTAGTTTTGAAACACAGTGAACTGTAATTGTTTTTGTTTTTTGCTTTATATCAAATGTAATAACACGAAAGCACCCTTGCTCTGTATACAGTAGTAGTGAATTGTCTGGTGATGCTGCAGGTATCCCGCCTGCTGTGGGACCTGTTGGGTGATGTCTGTCAGCCTTTCTACTATGGACCTTTGGGCCTGAACCCCAGCACCGGCACTAGGAAGGCTCTCAAGGTCAGTGAGTTGGAAACTCTCTCCTTTTGTTGCTTTTGCAGTTTGAAATAAAGTAGTGAGAATGAAAATAAGTGAGCTTTTCATCTCTGTGTGAGGCTAGAGGCTCCAGGCTACATAAGCTGCTGCTATTACACCTCTAAATTTCTGAAACAACTGGCGGCCGTTCAGAATGATGGTACACCAGGTTTTGACAAGGAAGAACAGTTCACATCTTCTTATAGGGGATTCAAATAAAAATGTGTTTTTCACTGCATATGAAATCACTGAGAACATCAGAAAAAGCTGCTGGCACAATTCAAAATAGATGATATATTTCTTTGGATCTGATTCCCTCACTGGTGTCTTGTCTTGTTGTGTCTTGTCTAGCAAGTCAATAAGATGCTGCTGGGGGAGTGTATGTATCAGGACCAGCGCTGCCTCTCCCCCTGGGCAGCCCTCTTCATCTGGGCCATCCTGCAGAACCGCCATGAAATGGCTATTTACTTCTGGGAGATGGTGAGACTCACCTGTGATATTCCACAACCTCACTGAAGACATTTTATTTTGGAGTTGAAGTGTTAAGGAATTGGCTGTGTTCAAATGACACTGTCAACATTAGTACACATGACATTTTAAGGTGCTGTGTGAAACAGGCTGACCAGCATTAGCACACTACTGTAAACGTCGCTGAGGTCACAAAGCTGCCATTTTTCTAGGGTTGCCATCAAATTTGGTTTAATTTGAACAGGCGTTTATTGGCACCATGTTTTTCTGTGTTTCCTTGTCAGGCAGGGGAGTCAGTGCTGAGCGCTCTGGGTGGCTGTAAGATGCTGAGGGAGCTTTCTAAGCTTGGAACTGAGACTGAGACCAAGCTAGCCATGAAGGAACTGGCACAGACGTTTGAGAACCTGGCACACGGTGAGTCAGACCACAAGCAGCTCTGTTCTCCGCATGTGTGGACTCGAGCCAATGTAGCGTAAATGCCTTAATCTCATAACTCAATGATTGCACACAATTTATCAGAAATAATCAGAGTTTACATTAAATAAAAGAATTTAACTTGCAGTAAATTCACCTCGGAGTATCGCCCTGCGAAAAGAGAAAATGTTAAGCCTCGATTCTGGAGGCTGCTTCTAAGTTCTTCACTGCATCAATGCATTGAGTGTTTTTTTCAGGAGCGGTAACTTTTCCTGTTCCTTTTTAAAGCGAGAGTTATGGATGTACTTACAGTTTTTTCTGTGCTTATGTGCTTTTAATTGTGCTTATGTGTCTGTGGTTATGTGCTCTTGGTTTTTTTTAATACCATCAACCTGCCAGGGACTGTGGATGAAAATGTTCCTGCATGGGTCAATCTGGCACATTTATATGGTGGCTCATGGCGCGTATTAAATTATGTGCTTTGTTCCCTCTTGAATAAAGTAAACATAAACATAAGTGCTGGTATCATCCACGAGATCATTCCTGCAGAATGTTTGGAAAGGTTTCTCGCAAGATTCCAAGTGACTGTGAATGACCTGAGACCTGCTGCCTAGTCTTATTAGCTTGGACAATCCACTTGAGCACCTGTGAGCATCTGAATAGCTCCCCCGGTTCCACTGGGACAGTACTAAGGTTCCTCATACATGTCTCTGACAAGGGTGACTGCAAGTCTGAAACAAAGAACACTACGTGCGAGGCACTGTAGACGCAGAATTTTGACAGAGCCAGGAAGTGGGATTTCCGAACAAGTAACACAGGTCCGTAACAACTAAGCACCTGAGTTCCTCCTCATTATCCAATTCTTCCATAATTTTATTTTCAGTTATGGAGTTGTGTTGGGCCAGACTTATATGGAACCATTGAATCACGCCTGTCAAATAAAACACCACCCGACAAATTATTTGAAAACCGTGGGTCCAAATAAGCAAAAGAAGTACATGCTTCACGCAATGCCTGGCGCACGAGAGGTGCCCACAACAACCTGCATGGAACGCATTGGAATCAGGCATTAGAAAGCAGGTTGTCTGTCACCTGCTATGGGGTCGAGGGTACCTGGCTTCCAACCTTAGAGCTTAGTCAGGGGACACTATGAAGGAAGCAATGGTAGGGTCCATAGCTGTCATGTAGTGAAATTTTGCCGCATCATGCATGGCCCCTAGGGTTTGGCCATCAGATGTAAGACGGGATAGAGCTGAAATCGGGGGAATTTAGCCAAGGAAAGCGAGCCAGGCCCAGAGACAGCATACTGATTCAAGAGAGTGGCTGAAGCTGCCACAATATCCTCCTCTGGAACCAACTCGGCCTCGGATGGATTGGGTTCACTAGTATTCCCCATATCAGGAGGAGCGACTTCATCTGGGCCAGCTCAGCCGTTAGCAAATCCACCCTAGAAGACAGCTTGTCAGACTAAGGGGATAATCACACCGAGACGTGTCGCTACAGGCACAGTTGCTTCAAAAACGCCTTGGCAAAGCAGGTCAGGCAAAATGGCTTGGTGCGCCTATGGAGCGGCAATTTCCCCTTTCCTCTAACATACTCTGTAGCTCTCTCATAGCCCAACAGCTAACTAGCTAGCTAGCCCTACCACATTTACCAGCATCAAAACAGGAAGGCTGTGGTAAAGTAATAAAGACTTGATTGATTAGAGCCAAGTGTGACGTTGACGATCAGTGCGACTCTGCGCCTGGTGCTGAAAAGTTAAGAATATTTGAACCTTTATTTGCATCTAAAAACATATTCAATACTGAGACTGTATGCTAATAGATAAAGGATGAAACAGTACATGCAATGAATTTCTAAGATATAGCTATGCAGTGTTCTATGCAGACCGAATGGTATGCAGCAGATGATAGAACGTTCATTACAACCATAAGAGACTTGAGTCTTGACTTGAGTTCAAAGACTTAAAACTTGACTTGGACTCTAGCTCAAGGCAAGAAGTTTGACTTGAATTCTAGTTCAAAGACTTGAGACTTGACTTTGATATGCAAAAAGTGTTTGTTAGCATTTCAGCACAAATGGCGTTACATTATAACATGTGAGGTCACACATACATTTTCACATGCACAGTACATTATTTAGATATTTATATTACAGTTATCCAGTTAAATTAAGCAATGTGATTGGGTAATAGCTGTGTTATAATAACCCCCATACACCACTGTCTAATTCTTTTGCACTTTCAAGGTTGAAGACCAGGGCATCTCTATGGCTTAAGGTTGTGGTTTGAGTCTGGCAGGATCTTCGTTGTATCTCTGTCTTCATCATTTCCTGTCATGCCTCTATTGTCTGTAATAAAACACAAAATGCCCCCCCACTCCCAAAAATAAAGAGTAAGATAATACCCTGTTACCTAGCAACCTAGAAAAGCAATCTTTATCTCCAGCCATTATGAAGAAGACGAATGAATGGTATCATTCTGTGTATTCTGTTTTGTTTGTGTGTTCAGATGTATTTGGTGAGTGTTACCAGAGCAGCGAGAGTCGCTCCTTTACTCTCCTTATAAGGAAGTCTCCAGTGTGGGGCGGAGCTACGTGCCTTCAGATGGCCATTGCGGCTGACGCCCGCCAGTTCTTCAGCCACGATGGTGTCCAGGTAGAGATGCTGTTGTTAAATCCTGCCAACAGTAGGAATGAACAGACTTGTAAAGATGCCAGACTCAATCCACGCTTTGAATAGTAAAATGACAGTTGAGACCTATGCACATTGTATAAACAGATGTCATCAGTGAGTGTAATGTTGGTTGGTAGCTGTTGTAGTGACAGGGCTGCTCTTTTCTGTAGTCCCTGCTGTCTCAGATCTGGTGGGGTGACATGGAGAGGAGTACTGAGGTCTGGAAACTGGTTCTCGCCTTCTTCCTGCCCCCTCTCATCTACACAGACCTTATCGCCTTCAGGTCAGTGTTTTGTTAATATTGTGCTATGCTGAGCAATTATTGTGTACATTTATTTGTGAGTTTGTGTTGTAATGGGATTCCATCCAACACATGCTCACTGCCAACTAGTCAAATACAGCAGCTTGATCAATAAGTCCTAAGCTTCAAACTATGGCTCTCAAGGTACCCCTTGAACTATGGTAAAATAATTCAATGCTGACGTGGTTTCACACAAGACACAAACAGCTGTCTCCTGTGTTGTTTGACCCATCCAACCTCCCCTCACATCCACCCTACTTGCACTTTCTCTCTATTTAAACTACGTCAGTTCTGCGGATTACTTTACACAGAGTTATTATAAAGCCTCTCACACAGACACTAAAGGGTGCCTCGGTGCGCTGGTATCAGACGCTGAGAGGTACTGACCAAGCAACGGTACTTGACATTTTGGGAACAGGAACGGGTTGCTCCATCCTGGTTTCAGGGCTCATATATTTGGTTTGTGTCGTAGGGCCAAAAAGTGACTTTTTTTTTTTAAAGCAAAAATGGGATTTGAAAATTGCACTCTTAATGCAATCTCCATGTTTGTTTTTTTGAATTTCTCCTCAGTTTATCAATAGAAGTATTTTCTAAACCGTACTTGTCACAAGATCCCAGGTAATTTTATATAAATAGCCCAAACACAGACACAAATTGCCTCATATGGATTTTACAGTCTATACAATATATGACAGTCTATCCTTTAAGTCAGAGGTCGTCAACAGGGGGTCTGGAATTTTTTGGTTGATTAGAATTTTTTAATTTATTTTATTTATTATTATTATTATTATTATTTTTCTTTCCAAATTTTTTTCCACGAATTTAAATGTCTTTGAATACACATTAACATGAATCCAATATATTGTAGCAAATGGATAAGTGGAGGCAGAAGATGTTATCTTTCAGTCAGAAATGCACACATTCAGCGACTATGAAGGCAAACCACTGTCAAAATCCGAGAGCGCAAATGAGATCCATGCGCGCGAAAATCAAACAGCCGCGCTCGTATTTTACTTTGACGAGCGCTTTTACGTCACTCAGCGAGCAAAATTCACTCTCGCGCGAGCAAAAGTCGCTGGCGAACCATAAATCCGCTCGCTCTGCGAAGCTTAAATCCGCTCGCGCAGGTCCAAATTGTTGCTCATATTATATACAACTATATTATATCTCTTCTGTAAACACAACACTATGATTAAATATGATTACATCATCTTTTAATCAATTAAGATCAAAGAGTTTGTTTGAGCTGTTTGTCACAAGAGGTTTGAGTATCAAACACACATTGTCTGTAATAGAATGATGGAGTGAATTTAAACCAATCTGAGCAACTTGACTTGAACACATTTTTAATAATTGTATTTACAACTCTATTAACATAATTTGTATTTCATCAGCCTCTACAGTCTGAAAAGTTTACAAAACCTGTCAGACAAATGTAGAACATCCTGAGATGTAGTGGAGTAGTGTTTAGTAGGGGTGGGAATCACCAGAGGTCCGCGATACGATATTATCACGATACTGCCATATTCTGAGTATTGCGATTTATTACTTTTTTAAACTTCAAATGATGTTCCCAAAGGAAAACTGTGTCAACATGTTTTATCTAATAAGATAAAGTTTTCAGTCTGTTCATCTCACTTCAATCATTTTTATTGCAGCAAAATAGGATTGTCAAGCAGACAGACTGACCAACAATGTCATAAATGTTGCACCTTACAAACTGAACTGTTTGTATTACTACATAGTCCAACTTAACTAAATGCAAACGCGTGGACTCAGTATATGAACTATAACTTATATAAGTAGGATATAAGAGTTATATAACTCAGTATAACTTGCGATGCGTGGACGTCGAGGGCAGAGAGACAGTTATGCGCTGCACTCTCCCCATGAGCCTGGCTACTGTTGGCAGATTTAACCCCGTTGTGAGGCCAGATGTCTCCATCTTTGTTTTGACCAACTTCCTACCAATCACGCTGACCGGGACCTTTGCTGACCTCACCAGAAAATAACTCGGCACCATCTAGTGGACTGAAAAAGTAATTGATTTGATTTTTCTAAAAAAAAAAAAAAAAAAAAAAGAAAAAGTATAGTTTATATAATAAAAGATCGATACTTGGCGTCCGTGTATTGATACAATATCGCCATGCAAAATATCGCGATACTATGCTGTATCGATTTTTCCCCCCACCCCTAGTGTTTAGTGGCGGATTGAAAACCACCTCTATCAGAACTAGCGTCTGCGTCAGAGTGATATCCGGTTTATCCCAAGACGAGGTTTGTAACCAATTAGATGTAGAGTTTGTACAATGGAGACTGGGTCCGCCCACTTACTGTCAAAAAGAAAAACTACTCGAGAGCGAACAGGAAAAAGGCGAGCGAGCGTGTTGAAGTTTCGCGAGCGAGCGGATTTAAGCTTCGCAAGCGACTTTTGCTCGCAGAGTGACGTAAAAGCGCTCGTCAAAGTAAAATACGTGCGCGGCTGTTTGATTTTCGCGCGCGCATGGATCTCATTTGCGCTTTCGGATTTTGACAGTGATTTGCCTTCATAAGTGACACACTGGAGCTCTCTCAAGCTGGGCACCGGTTCACTCAGTGCGAGACTAGCCTGGACCTGTCCCCCTACATCAGGGGTATTCAATTAAAATTCCAAAAGGTCCAGATTGAGAAAATCTCCTCGGGCAAAGGTCCGGAACATTACAATAATATCTAACTTGTGCTATTTAGCGCCATATATATATATATATATATATATTTTCAAGAAGTCCAGTAGTAGTAACGTCTCTGTGTAGTCACCAACTGTCAAATCAAAGGAAGGAGTCATCATAAAACTCTTAAAGGTGGAATGAGGAATTTAAGCAGAAGTGCGAGATTAAAGCGTGCAGGGTGCAGTACCGTTTCCTGAGGTTACTTCTTTCAGACACGCTGCCATCTACTCTGTGGCCGCCTGGCCGGCCATCGAGTTAGTTCATGATCCAGGATCCAGTGTCGGGGAACGTTCATTGCCAAAAGCTTTTCCCTTAGAAAGCATGTCTGAATGGTATTGAGGTCAAAGAGCATGACTCTCACGGTACTACCCCGCTTCTCAAGGCACAAGAGGGCCCTACATGTCACTCTGGGGGGAAGTCAGGTCATTTGGGACATCAGTTAAAAATGGGACAGATAAGGTTGGGTTTTGCATCAAGGGCTCTTCAATATTAGCAGCCAATCACCAAGCATGTCATTACATTGTTGTAAATGTCCTTTACACAAAATATTCATTTTAATGGTCTGAGATAACGAGATCGGGTGAAGATTCTAAAAATATGTACTGCAGCTAAAGCAAAAAAGGTATAACACCCCAAAAGAACGTTGTAGGATGATTTTATTAACTGTTTGACTTAAAATCTAAATATTTTTCAAAATAAACTACTTTTTATGGGAAAGGGTTTTGAGTGACTGTCCTATTTTACCCGAATGCTTTTTAAGTAACATGGGACATCAGGAAACCAGGTGCTGTAAAATCAAGAGTTACTATGCTATTGTGTTCCACCTTGTCATATTACAGACACTCATAGTATTTTTGTCACTTAAAAAGCCACAATAGTCCAAAATTTACATTTTCCTCAATGTAAAAAAATCGTATTACCCCAACATACATCCTTGACAGAACTGGCAACCACTTAAGTCAGGGGTCTTCAACTAAAATTCCAAAAGGTCCAGAATGAGAAAATCTCTTCGGGCAAAGGTCCGGAACATTACAATAATATCTAACTTGCACTATTTAGTGCCATATATATATACATATGTATATATATATATATATATTCAAGAAGTCTAGTAGTAGTAACGGCAGTCAACAACTGTCAAATCAAATAAAGAAAGTACACATCAATTATATTTTAACACTTATTATTCTCAGTTTTCAAATTTAACTGGATGGATTATAAATAATACATAGAAATACATGAATAAATGTTCTTCTCATTTCAAGTAAAATAATGGCTGGATTAAAGAATAACTGACATAACAGAAAGCTTTTGAAAAATGTGCATCTTTAAAATAAAGTAATTCATTTTAGAAAAAATATGTTCACTGAATTGTCCTGCAGCTTTAAATTCAGTTCATTCAGGTGTGAAGTGATGTCAATAAAAAAGACACAATATTATATTTTTGTAATTTAAAAAGAGAAATGTTTCTGCATGGACTTTATCTGTGGTTATTAAACTACTTGTTTCTGCTCTATTCCTCTGTTAACATCATTGGACAGTGAATTCATGCGTTAGGATTCTGATCATATTGGACTCTTCGGTTTATTTTCTGTGTCTTCATTTAGATGTGAGTGGGTACGTTTGCTCAAAAGAGTTGTGCTTTGTCTCGTAATGGCGCTTCATTTACCGCTTTTAATAATCGTCACGGTCTCTAAACATATGAGACACACTGGTTATAAACTGTCCGTGTGAAGAATTAACCTATAAGAGTCTGTTCATTCTTGGTTAAAGACTCTGGTCTCTTTGACCACTTTTCTCTTTTTGGAGAACGTCATGTGAAATAACTTCTCTGACTCACGTATTATTCTCCTGCTCTTCTTCTCTTTCCTCGTCTCTCCCCCGGTGTGTGTACATATCACTCGAGTCAGGAAACTTGTCAGAATACCCATATTTGATTGGCTGAGCTGCATCACGTGATGTGATTTACAACGCATTGGTCGGTGCGTTTCCTGCACCGCTCAACAAGTGCCGTAAAGGCTGAAAAAGCTGCGCCGGTTAAAATAGAAGCGCTCTGTCAAAATAAAATCGATTTTAGGTCCTGGGTCCGGATACAACGGCGTCTGGGTCCGGATCCGGACCGCGGTCCGCCAATTGGTGACCCCTGCCCTACATGTATGTTTAAAAAAACAACATGAATCTGTCCATTATTTTAATAGTTCAGTATTGTATGCAAGATAACAGGTATGTTTATGGATGGCAGTGGCACTAATAGGCCATCACTCATTTTTGTTTCCACATTTATGTTTAAAATAAAAACGTCAATTTCAATAGCTTGTATGCATGATTATCATGCAATTGACAGACAATGTTGATATTGGCATTGGTATCAGCTGACACGGTATGTTTATAAATGGCAGTGGCACGGCCTCCCTACTCACTGTACCTTGCACATGTTTAAAATAAAAACATGAATATATGAACCTGTGTATTATTTGAATAGCTTAGTATTGAATGCACAATAAAGAGGTATGTTTATACATGGCACTAGGCCCAGTTTAATACAAAACACAATTGTATAAAATATATAAAGCAGGGGGTCCCTGCTCCATCTCTCTATCAGTTTGGGGGTCCTTGGCCTGAAAAACGTTGAAGACCCCTGCTTTAAGTAAACTGCGGTGATCAGTATCTTCCTGCAGGGAAATAACCCCGTAAGTACACAAACTTTAACAGTTATTTCTCCTTTTCTCTAAAATTACCAATTGTTACTCCCTTGTTCTGCTGTACCTATATTTAAGTACCAGTAGGAACCAGTAAGTATTTTATTTTAACTGACTCATACGATGATATTATATCGTATGGGAAACTACACTATAAGTCGCAGGCTATATATTATGAAGTGTTCCTGGCCTCAGATTGAATATTGTGGGAATGATCATCTGCATTTACAGGATCATACAGCTGAGTATCATCAGCGTAGTAGCAGAAATGAATTCCATGTCTGTGTATAATTTGGCCAAGAGGTGAAATGTAAAGAGAGAAGAGCATGGGGTCAAGAACAGAGCCCTGTGGTACTACGTATTTCACGTCAGAAAAAAATGATATAATATTGTAATAGAAAACACACTGTAATCTTATAGCTAAGTAAGATTGTTACCACGTGAGAGCCAGGCCAGAGACACCAAATCGATTTTCCAGTCAGTCTTCGATTGGTCCATGTTATAAAAAGCAGCACTGATATTCCTTTATCAATATAAAGATTTACGACTTTAGTATGCACAGTTTCGGTTGAGTGGCAGGTCCTGAAAGCAAACTGAAAAGACTAGAAAAGATGACTATTTAAATGGTCTGAGAGCTGTTTAGACACCACTCTTTCCAGTGCTTTTCTCAGACGAGTCAAAGAACCTGGATCAAGGTGTAATCTCTTAAATAGAGGTTTAACCACCGCAGTCTTTAAGCTACTAAATTCTTAATTGACAAATTAACAATAATTAGAATGGGAGGTGTCAGAAATGGCCAGAAATTGTTAATATGTTTAGCTGATTGAGGAGGCAGCTAGTTGGTTTAGAAGCTAGTATCATCTTAGACAATGATTAAGGAAGATAGTCTCAAAATGTGTAAGGACAGAGACTAACTGGGATCCCACATGTGAATATTGCACCGCACATCATACAGAAATAGCTGGAGAGGAACTCATTTTATATCTAATTTCATCGGCTTTTCTGCAGAAAAATCTAGAAAGCTGCAATTGCAAGCAGCTAACATACAGGTGTTTTTGAGTGAGTTTAGCTACAGTGTCAAAAAGAGAACTATGATTGTGTTTATCGTTTCTTATTAAGAAAGATAAATAGGATGCTTTGGCAGAGGACACAGCGCACTTGTTATTTAATACACACTCATAGGTAAAAAATGTTCAGTTCAGTTACGGGTCTTTGGGCATATTATACAAGGACAGGGCCTTGTACACTTCCAAAATTATTTGATCTCTATTTGATTTAAATTGTGCCCATGCATTAATCAAACAAGGGGGACTACTAAATTCAATTCTAAATTAATTAATAATTTAATAATTTAATTTAATTGGTAAATCGTGGCCTTGATATGTATATATCCCGAGCTCTGTAAATAAGGGCACGATTTCATACACATTGTTGCACACTGTTGAATCTGTTCCGTGTTGACTCGGATGACTCGAGAGCTGAGAGTAACACATACAGCATTATTACTGTTATCTATCTATATATATATATATATATATATATATATATATATATATATATATATATATATATATATATATATATATATATATATATTATTATGATATAAAAATCAGCAAGTTAAGAAAGTAACAGTTTTTCCTTTTTAACAATTTTTTTTCAATGGGTTGCTAAGAAAAGAAAACATGTCAGCTTGTGGTGTGCATTCATGTTTCAGAGCACAAGAGGAGGAAGATAAGTCTGTGGAGGTCCACCACGGCAGAGACGCTGACAGTCTGGATGGAAATGATGCCACCATCTTCTCCCTTGCTGACATACAAAAGTAAATACAAATATATAACATAACATAAATCAGATAGTGTTGTATGACGGTTTTCCTTCTCAGTTGTAACAAAAGTCCCTTATTCTTTGTTTGGGGTCACAGTGAGGAAGAAGCCGAGGAGTTCAGGGCTCGAAAAGAAAACCTGAAAGGTGGGTTTGGATCACTGTTCTCCTTTTGGTACTTACACTCAGTGGCTACTGTACCCCTCTGTTCCATGTCCACATTTGTATATTTGATAACTGTGTGTACTTATAAAATTATATTTATACTGACAATATTGTTTTAAAATTATTATGTTGCATAATATACAAAAACCGGTACAGATACAAAAAAAGTGCTGTGTGCATGGATCAAAAGCTGAGTGTGTGCCACGGGAGGGTCTGGTTTTTATCCAGAGTTCTCCTCCTGAGGTCAGAGTATGTGTTTTATTACCATGTGGCTGTCTATAACAGTCTGCTCTATTACCACGACACATCTGGTTTTCCACAGTTTAAAACATGTGATGCTGACAATGAGTTGGAAAAGTTTTCGTTGTTTCACAGGCATCTTCTCATCGAACAGAGCAAACATAACAGATTTATAATTCACATGGAATGAGTAGATATTGTCTTTTGTCCTCATTAGAATAAATCATGGGACACTTTTTTTTAGTTATTTAATAACTCCATGAAACAGTGGCTCTTACAGCGAGTTTGTTGACCGATATGAGCCAGTGGACATCTCTGATGCTCTCTGAGAGGTTTTTGTTTTTTATAATATTTTTATTACTTCCTCACTTTCGATATCGATTACATTTTTGTATTTAATAATCCACCATATTTGAAATCGTTGATCTTTTTCAAAACATTTTTACTCAATAGACCATTCCAGTCTGTAGGTGTATTTGTTGAGTAATACAATCTCCATATATTACCTTATATTCAGGACCTTGTCTAAGTCTCCCTTTCCTCTTTCTCCACATGGAGCGATCTCCTTCCCAGAGAGCGTTTCTGGAGATGGCGGCAGAAATAATTTTAACAAAGGCAATATATAATCTAACACCGAGCTCCAGAGCGCCTAACCCACCATAATCTTTACTTTTATACATATCCCTGGTTGTTCCCCAGATTAAGTTTACACACTGTTTGTTCAACTGGATTATCATTTTGTTGGATGGAGGAAAAATGTTTGATTAAAAAAAGTAGTTTTTTTTGTTTTCCCATTTTCTTTTCACCTCTTCTTTAATTTCACACAACTTGTTCTCCCAGTTTTTTTCACTACTTTCTCTGTTACAAAAATTGAAACCCAGTATTTTAATTTCCTGATTAACTTTAATGTTAATATTACATTTGTCACGTTCATCTCCGATCCAAACTCCCTCTGTTTTGTTATGATTTAATATAGCTCCAGATGCTAGTTCGTACAGAGCTAGATTATTGGTTAAAGCCCTCCCCAACTGATTTTTGATGATAACCGTGATGTCATCAGCGTAAGCGATGGCTGTAACCTTACATGTGTACCTGAGATTAGATGATCTGAGTTGATTTTTTAAATTAAGATTCATGGCGAGGATGTACGTATATAAAGCAGCACTCAGAGGACAGCCCTGCTTCACTCCTCTCGCCACTTGAAAGGCTCCAGTTAAAACTCTGTTTACATTTACACAGATACTTGATTTAACATACAGACATTTCACTATGTGAATAAAGGCATCGGGGAAGCCGTATGACTTCATCACAGCCCAAAGGTAATCTCTGGAGATGTAATCAAAGGCCTTCTTCTGATCAAGCCCAATAACATAGAAACCTTTTTTCTGGTTCTCTTAATATGCACAAGTTGTCCCACATCAGTCGACCTTTAATTGCACATGTTTGTTCTTTTTGTATAATTTTGTCTAATATATCTTTTAATCTATTAAAATATATAATTTCAGCAAGTATATTATAGTCTGTATTCATAATAGTGAGATGTCTGTAGTTATCACCATGCTTGTACAATAAACATAAAACACCTTGATGTGTGTTCCGCCTCCATCTCATCCTGAAACCCATTAGTCCCTTAGATACAAAGACATGAGGAAATGTGGTCCGTGTTTAAAAATACTGAAGTTACCCTTTAAATATTGAAAAACAGATGTTTGTGTTAGCCACTGAGTGTATTTGTTAATATGTTTTCAATGACTTGTTGACATCTTTGAATCATTCCTGTTTTCATTATTTGACTTCTCTTTACTTCAGACTCCAAGAGACCATTTATTGTGTCACGGTGGACACAGTTCTGGTATAGCCCTGTTACCTCATTCCTTGGCAACGTGCTGATGTACTTCCTGTTCCTCTACCTGTTTGCCTATGTTCTTTTGGTGGACTTCAAGCCCCCGCCCCCTGACGGCCCGTCCACTCTGGAATTTGTGCTTTACTTTTGGGTTTTCACCTTTGTGTGTGAAGAGATTCGGCAGGTTGGTTTCTAAGACAATAGCATGCACACAGATATTGCCACATAGTTCTACTGTTTACAATAGTTATAATCTGCTCTGCAGTATTTTGGTGTCTGATAAGCCTTCAAACGTATGCATCTGTTACTCAAACTGGATTGTATTTCATGTTCTCCCCAAAACCTGAGGAAACACACCCCATCAGTTTGAATGCTAACTTGTGACCACTTAACCTAAAACACATATTTCTCTCACTGACATTACTGTACACTGCACAGATCCACATAATAATGTGACTCCTCTCTATCTGGTTGACAGACCTTCTTTGTGGGCAGCACCTTTGTGCTCCAGAGGATGAGGAATTACATCCAGGATATGTGGAACAAGTGTGACCTCACAGCCATCACTCTCTTCACTTTGGCTCTGTGCTGCAGGTGACTCCTCTGACACCCTGACCAATGTAATTTTGGAGCCAGGTGGAGATCTGAGTACAAGGAAACGGAATATAAACTCCGTTACAAAAAACACAGGAAGTCTCACAACATCTACTTTGTCTTAAGAACGTAGCTACCACTGTAGTAGATGGAACAATCTGAAGTAGACTGGGAGGGAAGCCAAGGTTGATGTACTGCAGAAGTTGATTAGATGATGAGATGCAGCTGATTAGACTGATCTGATTGTTCTCAACATCACTGGAGTTTCATACCAAAGTGAAGATAGATCACAGATTAAACTCTAGTTTTATATTTGATTAGTTTTCTGATTTAAATATATGTTCATTGTAGGTCTGAACAACAAAAGGACCACAAACAACTTTATTTATTAGAAAGATTTGTCTTTTCATGATCTGATATTGTGCTGAAGCTTGACCGGAGTGGCTTCTGAAGTGGTAGGAGGCAGACACGAGAGACTTTGTCCAGATAACAAAAAGGTGTATTATTTAAGTGCCCTGCTACACGTGTAACCAAACGTATATACAAACAAACGGTTAACTTATCTTAATTGAATAAAACTCAACTCATCATAAAGTAACATAATCACGTGCACACAGCTACACACTGATCTTCATTCCCCCCGTTCAGTCAAAGTCATCTCCTTATATAGAGCCTTCTATCAGCAGGATCTAGCTCCTACCATGAGTGCAGGTGACACCCATTACTCACTCCAATAGTTAACAGACAAAAGCTATACCTTACAGCACCCCTTTAGGTAGCCAACAATTTTATATAGTTTACAATTTGCTATACACTCACAATGTAAAACGGATCACAACTAACCTACGAATCTACATGTACATACTCCATTCCGCCCCCATACTTGGTTTGACCCAATGACATCACTGATGACATCATCCAGTGTATTAATAGAGGAAATGGTTGGGTGCCTCCCCCTTTAACCTCTAGAACACATGGTGGGTATGGTAAACAAACAATTGACAAGCATGGTTAGATTTATAGATCAGTGTAATATGGGGACAAATGGCAACTTTGTCACAGATATTTCCCTGAATAACTTTTATTATGGATACAATTAAAGTCAGAGAGCTGGAGAGACTAAACACTTTTTACATCATTTATCATCATTTCATTCAGTCACGTGAGGCTGATCATTCCGGAGTGTCTGGTTTGATGAGTTGTATCATTTAAGTTTAACCTGAAACATGGAGCCTAATAAATGAATTCCAAACCATAATCACATCCTAGGTTAATTAATAATTGAATTAATAATGACGTCACAATCAGAATTTCAAAACGTACACACGCAAATAATTTGGCAGAAATCGGTCCTGCGCTTATAAACAGGAAACAGAACACAGTATGAATTTACAATGCAGTTTATTAGTTACTTATTAAGTTACTTATTAAGTATAGCGATCATGTGAACAGACACAAACTCCATCAAAAGTCTCTCCAGCTGTTAAAACCGTCTGACAGCTGATCCTCCGTCATCAGAAACAGACGTCGCTTCACATGACGATTCAGAGGAAAGGACGTCTCTTTTCTCTTAAAACATATTTCCTTGTTTCCTCTTTCCTCGCTGGGGTTCCAAGTGAGGGAAACTAGGATGTAATTAAGAGACTTGGGATGTACCCAGAGAAACGCAATGAAAGGCTGGAGGACAGGCAGAGACCATGTCAATATGTTTATTTCGTCATTATCTGGTTGTATTAGTTCATAATAAAGGTGATTATATTGCATGACATATTAACTAGGAATGCATTATTTTATTTTCCAGAATGTTTCCCTGGTCATATGATGTTGGCCGAGCTGTCATGGCCATAGATTTTATGGTCTTCACACTACGTCTGATCCATATCTTTGCCGTCCACAAACAGCTTGGGCCCAAGATCATCATCGTTGGCAAAATGGTGAGTGCACACAAAACTCTCAGAACAACCTATGGGCAACACACAAATGAATGAAAATGCAATGTGAAAGAGTAACATCAGACATACAAAGAGTTGTTTAACTAAAAGTTAGGGTTTCTTGAAAACACTTTTACAAAGATATACTGTATGTTGCTCACCCTCTGTTGTTAATGGTGGTTGATGGTAGTGCATATAATGTACTAGAAACAGTCAATATGATTGAAATGAGTCCTATTCATGACCTCACAACATGGCCAATCCTATAACATCATCCATCTCTGGTCTCCCTTTGCTTCCTGCAGATGAAGGATGTTTTCTTCTTCCTTTTCTTTCTGGCTGTGTGGCTCTTGGCTTACGGAGTGGCCAATCAGGCCCTCCTTTACTCATATGATCCGCGCCCTGGTTGGATATTCCGCCGAGTGTTCTACAGACCATACCTGCACATCTTTGGACAAATACCTATACATGAAATGGATGGTGACCGACTCAGTCTCAATATACCCGTCCATATCTCTGTCAAGCACAATGACCTTTGGTTCCCTCAATGTCAATGGAGTTTGCATGTTCTCCCTGTATCAGCATGTGTTCTTTCCGGGTTCTCCGGCCTCCTCCCGCTGTCCAAAGACATGTAGCTTAGGTTAATCGATGATTCTAAATTGCCCGTAGGTGTGAACGTGAATTGTTGTCTGTCTCTGTGTCAGCCCTGCCATAGTCTGGCTACCTGTCCAGGGTGTAGCCTGCGCCCCGCCCACTTTTAGCTGGGATCGGCTCCAGCCCCCCCTCGACCACGAGCAAGATAAGCGGTTAAAGATAATGGATAGATGGATGGATGAAAGTTCAAGTTAATTTAAACTATATGAAAGAAGTCAATTAAAATCTCTGAAACATTATTTCATTCAAATCATCTCAGTTTTGTAAAATTAATATACATGTTTTCTTTCAAGATTAACATGACATTCTCAGACAAAACAAATTACAGAGCCTTCCTTTAGATGTACCTTTCCACTTGGTTTAGCGATTTGCAACATGAACAAATTCTGCGTGAAATAAAATAGTGCATAATAGTGAATAAAACAGTATAAAAAAGGTTAATAATGATGCCTTCATTCACTTACACGATGTATACTTTTACGAATTTTTAATTTTTATAATTGTACTCATTCACTCACTCAGACGCCAGATTATTCACGATACTTTGTGAAATATAAAGCAATACAAACCGTAAGCTGCTGTAGCTGCCATTAATAGTTCAAATGGATGTTGCACTTTAAGGTGCTTGTAAATGGGTTGCATAGATCCTCATGTTCTTAAGGACCTCTTCATTGTTTTTCCATCTAGCTGATAAATTGGAGAAAGTATCCTGTACAAACGACACCACACTCATTGAAGCAGGAGGGGAGCCCTGTATGAGCACCTACTCCAACTGGCTGGTTGTCATCCTCCTTGTCATCTACCTGCTGTTTACCAACATAGTACTGGTCAACCTACTCATTGCTATGTTCAGGTACCCTTGCAGTTCTAATGTTTTTCTTCAGTTCCAGTGCTGTTCTTCTAATTAAACAGATTCCAAACATGTTATATGTTGTACAGCATAGAGTAGGAAATCATTTTCGCTCTCTGTATATTGCATAATGAGATTTCAATTTACTGTCTACAGCCACACCTTCTCAAAGGTACAGGAGCACAGTGACACCTATTGGAAGTTTCAGCGTTACAACCTGATTAAGGAGTATCACTCAAGACCCTGCCTGGCACCGCCCTTCATCATCATCTCACACCTCCACCTTTTCATCAAGAGATTCTACTACCAGATCCCCTCAGTTAAAATCAAACACTTTGGTGAGAAGTAAAGCATGAAGAAAGGGGATATGAGGGAAAGGAGAACAAGCATTTAGCAGGGAGCAGTAAAGAAAAGCTAAGACAAAAAGGCAAAAGGCAGGGACACATGTACTGTTTTGCATGAATTAGCTCTTGCGCTACTACTCGGTATAGGTCATGGAGTTGGCTCATTCAGTCTAGATGTGTTTGGTTAATTTGAAGAGGACCTACAGCTGTGTCTTGGGGTGCCAGGCCAGTTGGTCAGAAAGCTGTCTCTCGCATTCTTGGTAGCATGTCAAGTTGTTTGTCAGATGATGCGAGGCTCCACCACGTTTCACTTTGTCAGCAATTATGTTTTTAATTCTCTGTTGAAGGAGAGCAACTTATATATATATATATATATATATATATACCAGATGCATTCCAAGCTAGTCTACTAGCTCAGAACAGGAGGGGTGCTAAGCCTGTCTTTGTCTGGGACAATCCATGAATTAGTCCTGTCATGTATTTGCTTTATATGACGCTCGGATAACTAGAACTCAGAACAGAACCATGCTCCTTTTACATTGAAAGGATCCAGTTGTGGTGGTTTAGGCATCTGTCCAAAATGGCTCACAGGCATAGCACGTGATCCTGTTTTTAGTACCAGTCTCCAACTGGTGGAGGACATGTGCATGCAAGTGCACTTTTTGCTCTTGCCCTCATTCCAGTTACTTTACTGATCTTCTCTGTCCTCAGTTCTGGAGTTGCGGGGCAAGACGGCTAGCTGCCTCAACACATGGGAGGCTATCCAGAAAGAAAACCACCTCTCAGCTCAGAATAAGCAGCAGAGGGAAACCGACACAGTACGAATTAAAAGTACATCCGTCAAGTAAGTTGCATCTGCTATTGTTGTGAAATAGGGAAATGTTAAAAAATATGAATGTGTAAGAGCTATTTTGATTCTCAAGGTGAGAACTGACCATTCATCATGTACAATTATATTTGACTGACAAAAGAAATGTGAAATATAGAACCCAGCCAATACATCAGCATACAATTATTAAATATATTGGTACTGGCTTTTATGTAAACTAATATCTAAAAATATAATCCATCCATCCATCCAATAACTCCATCCACGCTCCATTTTACCCTCACTCACAAGACCCCAAGATACTTGAACTCCGGATGACTCGTAGCAACGACTCAGGTAACCTGTATTCTCAGGACTCCCTGAGGGACATGGTCGTAAGCCTTCTCCAAGTTCACAAAACACATATATGTAGACTGGAGAGGCAAACTCCTATGACCCCTCCAACATACCTGCAAGGTTAAGGAGCTGGTCCACTGTTCCACGGCCAGGACGGAATCCGTATTGCTCATCCTGGCTCTGAGGTTCGACAATCGGTCTGAGCCTCCTTTACAGTACCCTGTATTAAACTTTCCCTGGGAGGCTGAGCAGTGTGCACACTCTCTGGTCCCCCTTTTTAACAATGGGAACCACCACTCCAGAGGCACTGTCCTTGACCTCCATGCAACACTGAAGAGGCTTGTCAGCCAAGACAGCCCAACAATGTCCACGGCCTTCAGCATCTCAGGGCAAATCTCATCCACCCCTGGTGCCTTGCCGCTGAGGAGTACCTCAATAACCTCTGCCAGGAATATGGATGAGTCTTCCCCCGAGTCTTCAAACTCTGCCTCCTCCACAAAGACATGTTGGTCGGGTTCAGGAGTTCCTCAAAGTGCTCTTTCCACCGCGCAAAAATTTCCCCAGTCCGTGTCAGCAGTTCTCCTCCCCTGTTGAACACAGCCTGAGCCCTGCTTTCCCTTTCGGAGTCGTCTCACAGTTTGCCAGAACTTCCTTAATGCCAACCAAAAGTCCTTCTCCATGGTCTCCCAGAACTCCTCCTACACCTGGGTTTATGCCTCGGTAAACCGCCACAGCTGCAGGCCTTCTGGCCAACGGGTACCTGTCTGGCGTTTTCGTAGACCCAAGGCCCGAAAAGGCCCCCTTCTTCAGCTTGATGGACTCTTTCACAGATGGTATACACCAGCGGGTTCTCAGGTTGCTGCCACGACCGGCATCGATGACCTTCCGACCACAGCTCCTAGAAGCCGCATCCACAATGAAGGCTTTGAACATGGCCCACTCGGATTCCATGCCCCCAGCCACTCCTGGAGAAATTTTGCCGGAAGTGGGAGTTGAAGACCTCGCGGATAGGGTCCTCAGCCAGACGTTACCAGTTCACTCTCACCACACGCTTGGGTTAACCAGGACTGCAGCCTCCCCACCATCTGCTCCTCTCTTCACCTGAGTCATATGGCCGCAGATCTGATGATATGACCACAAAGTCGATCATAGAACTTCAGCCTTGAGTGTTCTGGTACCCATTACACTTATGCTCGAACATGGTGTTTGTTATGGCCAATCCATGACTAGCACAGAAGTCCAACAACTAGGCACCACTTGGGTTAGGCAGGCTGTTCCTCTCAACAAACCCCCTCAAGGTTTCTCCATCGTTACCCACATGAGCGTTGAAGTCCCTGAGCAGAACTATAGAGTCCCTAGTCGCTGCCCTTTCCAGAATGCCACCCAGAGACTCCAAGAAGGCTGGAGTCTCTGTTTGGAGTACCCAAAGTCAGCGACATCCCGAAAGCAACTCGCTGTCGCATAGACTCTTGTTCCCCAAGGAAGACTCCTTTCCAGCCGATTCATAAAGGGTCAATGAAAGGTAATGTAGGTCAGAAATGTCATATGTTTTAGAAACAGCGTCTTCATTACTGTGTTAGTCCACTGACAGGTGTATCCTTCCATTATAAAATGCCCTGCTCACTACATACAATATCTTGGCCACAATATTTTTTTGTGAATTTCTAATGTTTTTATTTTGTGTTCTTATTAAATGTTACTGACACTGACCAAAAATGTAAGAACACCTTTCATTAACTTTTACTTTTACACATTTTTCTTTTACTTATAGAAGTTTCTGAAGTCCTTTTGTGATCATTCCATCGTGTTGAACTGATCTGAACTCAGACTGACATTCTAGCTGAGGTTTGCAATGGGATTATTTGTATGTATTTGTTTTCACAGGGTGGACAGTGTGCTAAAGCAAATGGCAGAGATCCGAGACCATGACAGAAGGTTGCGGCTGCTGGAGACAGAGGTCAGCAACATCTTAGTGCACATGAAAGATCTAGTGAGCCTAATCTGTACCAGTCATAATCAGTTTTTGCAGCCTAGAACCATAATCCAGGCTTTTTTGAAGGCCAGAAAATTTTGAGTTGTTTTACCAATAAATTCTTTATACAAAGTATTTGTATTTAGTTTAGAGATATCTCTTACAAGGAAACATCTATCTGGGGAACATCTATAGCAGGAGGCATCTTTAGCCCAGAGACACAACTGAATATTTGACAGGTTTTCCATCTGTACCTCCAAGTCAGTGCCGTTTATCTTGGCCAGAATATTATTAAAAAAATTCTCTAAATGACATTTTCCTGGTTGAGCCCGCCCACCTACTGTATTTTGTCAAAATTCAGTATGTGTGCTTTGTTGTATTGTGTACAATCTCTGCATGTATGAGTAAATTGATATGAGTATATATATCTGTGTGTGCATAGTGTGTCTGGTTTCCCTGCAGCTGTCGGCTCTGCCTGCTAAGCACTCATCCAACTCTGCCTGTGTATCTCTCCCCCAGCTGGAGTACTGCTGCAGCGCCCTCTCCTGGATGACAGACGCTCTGTCTCAGAGTAATCTGATAAAGGCTGGCCACCTCCCCTCTGCTCCTCAGAGGTAAAACCACAGGACATCTAACCATGACCCTTTTAAAGAAGGGGAACTGGCAACATGAGCAGTCGGACGATCCCACAGTTTGGACAACTTCTGAAGTTTTTAATATGATGATGTGTTGAGATGAGTAGGCAATAATATAACCTCTTCCACCCTCTTGCTACCTACAATAGACTCGGTTTTGTCTTTTTTGGTGGGGACGGGCTCTTTAGTGGGAGACAGCAGGTCAACACTATATGCCACATAGAAGTAGAGTACGTCATCTGAACCTGAAGATTGTTTTTTCATAAATCTGAAATAAACATTGTTTTCATTAGGCGCTCAATAAAATGTTGACAGTTTAGAGTGTAAGAGGGCTTAGAACATTAAGATGGAAGTATTTGATGGCCATTCGCATAATATATTATGTCAATATCATGTCTCATAAATTATTGCAGCAATTTTTTGGACAGGTGCAAAATGTCCCTATTTACCACTTGAGAATGGATTAAACACTGGTCAAAATACCACCTTAAGTCCCTAAGAACTTAAGGAACACCCTAGAAAAATCTATGCTGTGATACAAAACATTTTAAATTTGGAGATTTCTGAAGGAATTGCATTTTTCCCAGGAGTTTGTGATTATCCTAGAGGTCACAACAGTTTATATTCTACAGTGACGTCAAATTAAAAACAAAATGTCTGCCTGCAATGAATGGGCTACTTTGCAGACTAACACCATCACATATGGATACGGTTGGGCTCATTGGATCCACAGCAGTCTCAGCTTTCCAGTCATACCCAATTTATGCAACTTCAAGACTGTTTAGGGACTCACTATTTAAATACAGTATTTTAGATTACAAAAAAAACAAAAGAAAAACTGCATGGCTTTTGCCCGAAAGGGCATGGGATTAGCAAAGTGGGCCTTGATGTACAGAGGTGATTTGTGGATACCCAAAGAACCCATTTTCATTTAGATATCTTGAAGTTAGAGGTCAAAGGACCAATGTAAATATGGTCATCGCAGTTCTTTTCCTTGCCAAAATTAAGCCAAATGTTGTAGCATTATTGTTTCCTTCCTGACGAGCTATGACATGGCACCAATGGATGCCTTATTTTATCTAGGTTAAAGCCCTTACGTTTTGATGAACACTATATTATAACTAATTGTTGTATAATGATGTTGTCAAATAGTCCATAAGATGCAGTAGACACATATTAATCTTTGTGAGGTGCTGTGTCTGTAGCATCTGGATCAGCTTGTATTGTTTTTGTGTTCTTTGCCGCCACAGAGAATCAATATTTTGTCTTGTTGGAGTATCCTATTTTGGATTAATAATATTCTTTCTTTGGTTGTAGATCTGACTCGACTGGCTCCAAGCTGACTTCCTGAACTCCAGGAGTTCGTTCTCTCTCTCTCTCTCTCTCTCACTCACTCACTCACTCACTCACTCACTCACTCACTCACTCACTCACTCACTCACTCACTCACTCACTCACTCACACACTCACACACTCACACAGTTTACTCAGGGCCATTGTGTCAAAGTGCACCATGTTTGCTATTCTGCTAATCATGTCATTTGTTTTACTGTGTTGAATTAAAATGCATTTTAATTTGGACAAATAATATGCTGATATGTTTTTTAACAGTAGTGCCGGCATGCGTTGCTGTCTGCTACAGTCCGACTGCAGGTGCTAGATAGGGGCTTTTTTTATGCCCCAAATGTTAGTAGATTACCTTATTAATATTTCTGCTAAGTTCATTAAGTAAGAACAATATCGCCATTTATGAGATAAAATTGTATTATAGGATGAAAACCTTTTTTAAACTGCACTAATCAATGTTCTATATTAACAATGTATCAAATTGCTAACATGTGAAAGGGGTCACAAAAAAGAACTCTGTACTTTCTCTCAGCTCGTCAGAGGTTTTTAGCCTCTTGTAGCTCATTCTTTTTTTATCAACCTCATTTAGTTTAATCCATATCAAAATAAAGATACAGTGAGAAAACAAACCAATAAAATCAACGAGTGCAGTATGAATGTCTGTTTCAAATTGTTCCTGTCTATGTGTATTAGCTAGTTTCTAACAACAGCACCAATCTAAACTAAGCTAAAGACCATGTGTAAGAGCCATATGAGACTTAGTAAGATGTCTTAAGTGATTTGTGTAACAAATGTGTGGAAATGCTCCTTTAGTTGCATTACTGACTACGTCACAGCCAACAGCCCTCAGTTGAGGTTAATCAGTCTGCGGAGCAACATAGTTTTTTGACCGTTGTGCCAACCCTGTGACAAGTTGAGCAAAGAATGTTTCTTGTAACTTTATTTTGTTAAGTAAACCTTTTTAAATGAAGCTACTGCATCTGAGGAATCATTACGCGTAAAGCTTATTGCCAAACAGACTGTAACAGTAGTGGTAATGTGGACTATCGGACGGAGGGAAGATTGCCGCTATACCATGAATACATAATAATAATGCAAACAAAAAGTGAAAATGAATTGATAGTATGTAATAGACTATTAGTAACAGATATTTCACTTATTCCATGTCTCTATAACACATTTCCATATGTTTGAGCTCACAGACTATAGATGAATATATAAAGATGTATAAAGATATAACTGTATATACAGTTAATGGATGTGTTGTTATACTGTATGGTAAGCATCTGTAATTAAAGCCCATGTCGGGATGACATAAAACATAGTGATATAGGTGTGCGGTTCCTCCTGCACCACTTCATCTTACTAGCTCACTTTTGTCCAGGTCACTGGACATGTTGTAGTCCTAAATTAAGTCATACATTCAAGTGGCTTCATCTGTCTCTAGACCAAACAGACAAAGTCCAGGTGTTTCAAATTAAGGACTCTACTTGTGTCATATAAAACTCAATTATTTGGTTACAATCATCATATAATAATGGTAAAATGCTGACAGCAGATACGCCGTTAATTCGCCATTAAAATGTAGGTCTAGCCACCTGTTCAGGGCCACTTCAAATTTTGGGATTCTTCCATTTTGAAAAATGGGAGATTCTTTAAGTATTTGTCCAGTGTTAATCCTATAACTTGAACCCCTGAGCCACCACCTGGAGGGAGTAGTCCATTTTAATCTTATATCCTGAAAATGAGCTATACCGATCCAGTAATGTCAGAAGTCTGTTAAGAGAGACAGCCTGTTTTGCTCATACACTGCAGTTGGGGGCAAATGATGGATTTAACCGGGTTATCGTTGCAGCTCAGAATTCAGTCATTGCCTATAATAATATTCCTCTCTCTCACTGTAAAGGACCAATGTAGAATCAAGGTAGCTTTATGGGAAGAAATGGAATATAATATTCATTATTACATACTCATTGGTGTATAATCACGGAGTCCACAGCCATGTTTCTATACCAAAGCCTAGCATGGGCAAGTCAAGAGGGGCCTTTCACGTTTTTCCATTACCTGAAGGCCACCGTAGTTCTCCGACACACGACTGTTAAGCTGAGTGGCGTCGCCAGGTCATTTTCCCGGGGCTTATGCCCCGAATGTTTCTAATATTTCTGAAAGTAAATGCAGGTCTCCAAACCAACTGTGTGTGCGCGGGGGGGACGTTCATCAGTTACTCACAGAGGGAAGAGAGTAAAGGTCCAAGTGGGAAAAAAACAAATCAATCTTTCTGTAGAGAAGGAAGTTTAGGCTTAGTGAGCCTGCAGTATGATTTATAATATGATCATACTGAAATATAAATTGTTATGATTGTAGGTGGCGTTTGATTTTATTTTAAAAACGTAAATTGCACAGCAACACTTTACACTACGACTTGACCCCAAATTAAAATGGGGAAGGACTCATTTTTACAATTTTGCGAATGCACTTTCTTTAAGTCACAGTGGAGAGAGAAAGACATAGACAGACAGACGGACAGACAGCAGATGATGGAGGAGTAAACAGTGCACACACTACACAAAAAAATGATCATCAAAATATACTCAAAGATACAAAAGTAAAAGCTCATTATGCAGAATAATATATCATAATATTGTATCATAATTATTAATCCATTAAGAAGTTTAATATTGCAGCTGGTAAAGGTGGAGCTCATTTTAGTAACTTTATATACTGCTGGGTCGTTTAATCTATAATAATACATTATCCTTTAATACAGTCGTTAAAATAATATTGTAAATATTAATATAATAATATAATATATCTAAAAACCTAAAATAATCTGAATATGTAATGTAACTAAATTTGTCAGATACATTTAGTGCAGTAAAAAGTACAATATTTCCCTCTGAGATGTAGTAGTGTAGTAGTGGTGTAGAGTGTAAAATCAAGTGCAGTAATTGAGTAAATGTTCTGAATTACATTCCACCACTGTTGACGTTTAAATAACTGTATTTCCAGCTATAGTCAATAAATGTGATAGCAGATGTGAAGTATTGTTTCTACTCAATATAATACTACTGACTATAATACATATTTAACATCACAATTCATAATTAATCTGGAATGTAAACAACAGTTTTTATTTTTTTATTAATGAATGTAAAAAAGTTGCCAGAGTGCATAAAGAAGCATCAATATACAGCTTGTTTATCAAAGAAAATTGCGGGGGAGGATCCCCACAGACCTTCCTAGAGAGGTCTGTAGGCAAATGTCCTCAAATCCTGGAAACACTCCTGGTTAAGCCCATTAACATTGAAGGATCACTACATTATCCATGTACAGCATAAGTATGCACGTGGAATTTAAAATTGGTCCATCAGAAAATGAAACAATACAACAATTACTAACAAACAAAATGGAAACCACATAGCAAATCCCTGTGCTGCGGATGATGACAGAGAGGTGAAGAATATTGAAACGCGATAATGAGGATGATGATAATTATTAGGATGATGATGAACCTATATCATAATTATTAAAACGTCTTCCAGAACCTGTTTGTCTGACCCCAGGGCGCTAATAGTGCTGAGAGACAAAGGCTAGGTATTCTACTCAAATCAACACTAATGCAATGTTTTAGTTTATGAGTAGCGTATAGTTTTGCTTGAACTGTTCTCCCTCCTCATAGATTCTCACAGTCCACAATGAGGATACTCCAGCCCCCTTCTCTTGCCTCTCACCAGGACAGGAGACGGATTAGAGTTGATATGTTGAGATTAATTTTACCCATTCATTTCCTTTGCATATAGGTACACATATCTATCTACATGTGATATGATAACAAAGTTGGCTGTTGTGTAATTGTTTAATTTATTCTAATTCAATTGAATAGGTTTTATTCAGTGATTCATGTAAAACAGTTTGGTAATATTTTTCAATAATTCTGCAAATATGGAAGATTTGAATGTGCTATGTAAGTTAACAAGTATTAATTATGATAAAGAAGGTAAACAGAAAGTATACAGTTAAGTAAGATGGGAGTGGTTTGCTGTTCCCGCCACAGACACACCACGCCTCTTTCACAGAAGATAATAATCCAGAAGAAGCAGCTCTTCTACTCTGGACTTTGACACTGAACTGCACTTTCTGCATGCCTACCCCCCACTGCTGGAGTCGGCTGGACCTGCTCTAAGTTGAGAAGATTTTGTGTTCCTGGCCCTTCAACTACTGAGGCCGGTGATATCTGAGGTTTCTGCAGCTCCAACCTGTGAAGGCTCAGTCGAGACTTTTCTTCTTGAGGAGGCTTAGATCCTTTGACATCAGCAGAAAGCTTCTTCATGTTAATTTTATCAGGGGATCTTGGCTAGTGTCTTTTTTTATGCTGCGCTCTGCTGGGAGGGCTACATCACTGCGGATGATAAAAACAGGATCAATAAGATGATCAGAAAGGCTGGCTCAGTGATTGGCCTTACCCCAGACTCACTTGAGAACAAGGGCCAAGTTTAAAACAATTGTTTATTTTGAAGGCCATCCATCACTGTGTTTTTAAAGGACTCAGAAGCTCATTCAGTGAGCGACTGAGGATTCCTCAGTGTTCTACTGAACGACCCAGAAGGTCCTTTGTTCCACCACCTTTAGATTTAGCATCTTTCTGATGTTATTCATGTCTCATATGGCATTTCATGGTGTTATTTATTTGTTGTAATGTGTTTTCTGTCTGTTGTGCACTGTTGAAACTATGTCTACTGTCTGTATGAGTTGTTTTTTGGTGGCAAATGAGTTTCCCCACTGGGGATTAGTAAAAGCGTTCTAATTCTAATTGTGTAGTATTGCTTCCTTTTCCTTTGACATGATGGTCGTGGAGTGTAGTGACTTGTCGCTGTCATGGTACTTCAGGTATTAAACAATTAGGGGTTGTGGGTTGGAGTTTTCAAGGTAGTCAACCTTGTTCATCAAGAACCTGTTGTCCTTGCGGAGTTTATTCACATCAGAGTCCATCAACTCCAGTTTGCCCTCTGCTAAACTTCGCTTATCGGTGATCCCAGTGAAGTGATAGAGGTTTTCAGGTCAGTGTTGGAGTGGTTAAATTCGGATTTTACCTGTGCAATGAAGTACTTGTTGCCCTCTTTAACCATGTTGCGAGGGAGCCCTGTACTGCAGGCCGTTTTCCATGGTCAAATCTTGTTTTTTCAAGTTTCTTCGTTGTCTAATTGTCTTGCTTGCATGTTGCCACAGTTAGTTCCAGATTAGGATAGAACTAGTAAAGAATATAGTTTCTCTAGATAAGTAGTTGCTTTAGCTGTCTGCAGTCTGGCTTCTGCCTAGTTTTGCAGCATCACGTGACTCTTAAAATCTTACTGTTCAATCCACCATTACCATTTAATGCATGAGCATGCACGCTGCGAGTCCGTGCATGAGATGGTACAGATGGACTTACTGTAGTAATTGTAATATTTTATGCTATTAAAATAAAAATGCAAAACAATTATTTACACTAAGCAGCACTAAAAGTTGTCTAACTATTGTCTTCCCAAACTACACATACGCAGGAATAATATCCACAAGCTAACAGGCAAACAGACTAACAAGAACTGAGTTTACTGTCTTGACTCTGGTGTATAGACAAATCTGAGCCCAACGTTCTCGGTCAGCCTCTTCGGTATCCTTTGGCATACTGTTAGTTTGGCATGCATGGGAGGTGTCGAGGGCAGCGAGTCTGTACGGTAATATCAGCAACAGTGGCGTTGAGTCGGGTTGAGACGAGTATACAGGTTTGTAGTACGAGTACAGGTTTGTAGTCTCAGCAGCGAGCGCACACAGATATGGTAAGCCTCAAGGGGAAACATGATTTAATCAGTCACCACCCACACTGCTTAAAGCTAGACTTTGGCACATTGCACTGAGTTTGTAACTCTAGACAAGGTTGTATATGCTTCAATTTATATGGCTGGCAGTTATAGTTTAGTCAATGAGAGTCAAGTAGACAAGAAAAGCAGAGAGCTTATGTCATTTCAAACTTAATAGTCAAAGCATATGGCTATTTCCTTGAGGTTACCATTGCAGACCCTGCAAGTGTGATTACACAAAAGTATCAGTCGAAAAAAATAAATAATTTTCAGTCAGCACTACATCTGAGCTTCAAATGAATCTTCCAACTCCCTTATGCAAAGACACACACACACACACACACACACACACACACACACACACACACACACACACACACACACACACACACACACACACACACACACACACACCAGTCCCTTTGGTAACTATATCATGGAAAGTGATTTCCTACTTTAGACAGCCCTTACATGGAAAGAACTTTGGTTGGATGTGGCACTGTATCAGATCCACAGAGGCAAATGAGTCCTGCTGGGGTATGTCAGATCTGGTTGATGAATGGGCCAATGCAGTGCACTTGCTGTCATCTCTTCACCTCACAACACCCTGTCCGACACCATAAATAACACCTATTATTTTTCTTTTTACCCAGACATGTTAAGAGTTAAATGAGGTCCTGTGTTAGGGTCTTTACTCAGATGTCAACATCTGCCCCAAGCTAAAGCAGACGGGCTATTATTCCAAACTCCAAAGTCTCTTTAAGACTGCATGGGGAGGAGGGATAAAACAGTAGAGCTCGTTAACTAAATGGGTCAAGTGGGTCATTGCAGGCAGGCAGTGGTCCAAAGTAAGAGAGTAGAAATGTCTTTGGCATGTCTGAGCTCATCTCCACTTTCAGCCACATTGCAGTCTTCATCTCGATCTGATCTCCTCTCTCATTTTGTCCTCTGCTCTTTCCAACTCAGCTGTTTCTCACTGCCACTAATCTATCACCATTAAAAACTTCATTACGAACTTGTTCTCAAACCTGCTGTTGTACCAAAGATTATGTTATTTAAATGCTAAAGATTTAAATAGTGACTAATAATGGTGATGGTGGGAGTTTGAATAGGTTAATACAAGGCTATGTCTCCTCTTTGTCAAATGTGCCAGGCTGGGATTTGTTGGCTGGGCAATCCTCAGGTGCCCCTGTTTTATTTGATTGAGAGACTAGGTGAGATTCTAGAGCAAATCACTAACAGCTCACAAGTCTTCGTTTTCTCAGAGTCCTTGTATCCTGGCCCACTGGAATTGAGAGTCTGAGCTGTGACATGTTCCAGTACTTATAATGTAATTAACTTGTCTTTTCATTAAACCAGGACTGCTTTTTACAATTACATTAGGGAGACCTTTACCATAACTGGACCAGAACTGACCCCAAAAATGTAATGTTAACTTAAACCCATGAATAGGGGAGCCAAAATGATAAGTAATTAATTAAAATTACGGTGACAGCATATTTGTTTTTGAATTTAAAAAGATCAAACATTTGTGAGTAACATTTGTGTTTTCTTTAGCATCTGTACAAAATGGGGTTACTGGAGTGAGAATACCTTCAATGGCATCACAGAATAATGCAAAAACAAGTACATGCATTTATTGACTTTAGTCAAGTTTGGTTTAGGAGGTGATTTCAGAGGTTCCTGTCATTGACCTATTTCTTCGTGTATGTGTAGGTGAGAATTGACAGGGGGCTGGGGACACTGTGCTGGTCCCACACAGACAGAGCCAGAGAGGCTCACATTACACTGACTCTGACAGTGTGTGGTTTTAAATAGAGTGGTTGTCAACTCCTCCCCGCAGAAATCCATTTATTTTGGGGGAAGCGCGTAGGGGGGAGGGCCTGGCAAAAAGATGGGCTAGAGATCAGTGTCTAGGTTTGGCCTATACCCATGGTCGTGCATACACTCTGGCTGCATCAGCATGGTGGCGATACTGGAGTTATTGGACAGAATTTGTAAAAACATGTTTTAATAATGGTCCAGTGGCTCTAAATAATGATTATGAAGCCTAAAGTCTGATACCTCACTGGTGGCACTTACTTGCTGCAAAGTTCATTACAACTCACAATATGATTGTGTTGGAGAGAATGCAGAACAAATGACTACTTCTGTTACTTTCCATATGTTCAAGTGAGTTGCAACATCATGAATGTCTTAAAGGAGGGACTTTTATTTAGAGAAATGTTATCCCCTTTTGATCAATTCATATTTTTTGCCTCTCTATTAGACAGCAGGCCTTTCACCCTGTCCATTTGGAGCAGCTAAAAATACTTTGCATTTAGGCATGGTTGGACGACACCTTGTTTAAAGTAGTTTGTTTCAAGCACACCCCAGCATTAAGGTTAGGGTGGTGGATGGGTGTGTAGCATTTACGGCAGTCTACGGCAACTTCCATGCCGAAGACTGCCATCACAGATGAACCATCAATTTTATCAATGCCTTTTGTAACCTTAACTATAACGATGATCTTACCCTAGCGTTTTAGCTAAACATATCTTAACCATAGTTTATTGACCATAGTCATGATCTTTATCAAACTTTAAGAGCTATGCATGGATATTTAGAAATTAAGAAAAACTAAATGTTGGCACTGAACCTTTAAAAACTTTGTCAGTGAACATAATCTAGGGCTTTGCAGAATGGTTTAATACCAATGTCCTTTCTGGTGATTTAGAGCTGGATGTCTTGCATATTAAGTTGTAATTTTCACCTGAGAATGACCGTGGCCATGCTATCTGTTTTGGAAGCAAGAATGCTTCCAAAACGGATAGGATGGTCCTCTAAGAAGCAGCAATGTGATGATGCAAGAATTCAGGGGATCACCAAAAGTATTAGGATTCATCTTCTTACAACCATGAATATCCAAGGAAAAGTCCTAGAAATCCAAAGAGTTACATTGTTCTGGAATGGAGGGTTGATCTAAGGGAAATGCTGGACTCTAGAGCAGTCATTCAGGACCCATAGGTGGTTCGCAGGAGATTTTATTAGGTTGGGCAAATATATTTGCAGAAATTCTTCCATAGTCTTTTACCAAATATTTATATCTGCAGTACACCTCTGACCAACAGGGTGCCTGAATGTTCATATTGTTTTTATAATTGTACCTAACATTGAATCTAATATGAAAGGCTAGCATAACTTCTGTTTGTTTTCCTGATGGGAGGACAAAAACAAGAGCCTGTTAACTCCTCCAAATGCATATATTTGGTCTCATTCATAAAATCCTATGATTTATTAAACATCTATATCATGGATAAGGCCTATTGTGAATTTGGTCAAGACGGTTTATCACAAAGTGGGTCACCAAAGGTTTGGGAAACACTGCTATGGGAGTCACTAAAATCATTAATAATCATTCTCAGGTAGAAGAAACATCTACACCAAATGCCACGGAACTCTGGCCTGTACTTATTGAGATACCTCACTCTGGACCATAGCATTGGAATGATGGACAAACTTACTCTCCCAAATGATGTACTAACATCGTTATACCTCGGCCCTGCTGCTAATGTTCAGCTATCTTCTTCAAAACATATGTCACGATATTGTCATCGTTGCTTGGGCAAAGTTCTGCTGTGCCCCCCTTTAAAGTTTAGCTTGAACATTTGTTCTAAAGTTAAACTTGAACATTTGATGATGATGGCAAAGCAAGTATGTCCCACTCGTTCCTTATACCCCCCTCCAATCACTCCCCTCTTCTCTCAGTAACTTAACTTACGGAGAGTGCAGGCCTGCCCACCAGCATTTGCCCCTGTCAATCAGCCTGACTGCCCCCCTTTCCTCTCAGCTTACCCCATAGGTTGGTCTCACTCTTTTTCCGTCGCTCTCACATTAGTCCTGTCTGTGTCTCCGGTGTTGACCAGTTACGGACAGCTCTCCTCTGAGTCTCTTATTGCAGTATTAACTGATCACACAAGTGCTGGACTTGACTGAAAGACATCTTGTCTCTTTGTGGTCACAGATTCAAAGGGAGGACACCTGTAAGGATCATTTTTGCCAGGACTTGGGAACAAGTGTCTGGATCTCAGCTTGGAATATCTTCTTTGCACTGGACCTGGTCTAAAGGATTCCATTATAATTGGTGTCCATTTCCTCTAGCCATCTAAAGTTCGTGTACCACTGAGTGGGTTTGAAATTGTGAGGTTGTGTGTTTTAGGGACAAATAGGCAAAGAGCTGCAGTGCTGGACTACTGCAGTGATTCCAGGTTAATTCCTCATTAGCTGGCCTGGTCCTGGCTGTGAACATGGCATCGTTGAGAAGTTTGATTCTTGCAGTGTTGCTGGCGCTGCTCTGCACCTTCCACACCCCTTTGGCTCCAACTGCCAATGCTCAGGATCTGCCACTCCGCTATGAGCAAGGTCTGATGGCTGATCATGACGACAACGACGACGATGATGATGACGACGATGAAGATGACGACGATGATGATGACGATGATGACGACGATGACGACGACGACGACGACGACGATGATGATGATGATGATGATGATGACGATGATGATGACGACGATGATGACGATGATGATGACGATGATGATGACGATGATGACGACGATGACGACGATGATGACGACGATGATGACGACGATGACGACGATGACAATGACAATGACAACGACAATGACAACGACAATGACCATGACAACGACAATGACAACGACCATGACAACGACCATGACAACGACCATGACAACGACCATGACAACGACAACGACCATGGCAACGACAACGACCATGGCAACGACCATGGCAACGACAACGACCATGGCAACGACCATGGCAACGACAACGACCATGGCAACGACCATGGCAACGACAACGACCATGGCAACGACAACGACCATGGCAACGACAACGACCATGGCAACGACAACGACAACGACCATGGCAACGACAACGACCATGGCAACGACCATGGCAACGACAACGACCATGGCAACGACCATGGCAACGACCATGGCAACGACAACGACCATGGCAACGACCATGGCAACGACCATGGCAACGACAACGACCATGGCAACGACCATGGCAACGACAACGACCATGGCAACGACAACGACCATGACAACGACAACGACCATGACAACGACCATGGCAACGACAACGACAACGACCATGGCAACGACAACGACAACGACCATGGCAACGACAACGACCATGACAACGACCATGGCAACGACAACGACAACGACCATGGCAACGACAACGACCATGGCAACGACCATGGCAACGACAACGACCATGGCAACGACCATGGCAACGACAACGACCATGGCAACGACCATGGCAACGACAACGACCATGACAATGACGACGATGATGATGATGATGATGATCATGAAGGTCAGTCACTTTAAATATTAAGTAGTTTACATTTTCTCATATCTCTTCCTGTGTTCACATGTATGCAGATATCTACACCTGAAGCACATTGAAAACTGCATACTGTTAAAGCATCAGCTGTTTGTTCTAGGCTGTGATTAGCTATTCAAACACAGTACAGATAGAAATGCTACATTCGACAATGTTTTATTTCAAGTGTTAGTTATGGCTGATGCTTTGACATGCAGTTGGCAATGTGTTTAAGGTACAAATGTGTGCACGTACATTACAGGACAATATACGAAAGGGGAGGAGCTAAAACAATATTAGCCACTCCCCTCTCGTTGACATTCTTACAACCTTATCATCTCTTTGTCAGTTCTTATTTTAATGTCTCAGAGCTCATAGGTAATCAAAATCCCTCCTCCACCCCTTTCAAGCTGTCCATTTCCCTTGCTGTCTCTGACACTGTGTTCTTTTCCCTGCTTAACTAGAGTTATGAACACTCTGGGGAAATTGAACTGGCCCATCTGAAGTCCAACTGTCTGAAGTCCTTCGTACAGTACACTAGATATGAACTTGGGGACTGCAGAAGCGTTGATTTGAGAGAGAGAAAGAACAAAAAAACAATTTCACACAAACCAAGCCTGACTTGGAAATCAGTCATTGGGGTCACTAGTTTGAGATCTTTTGATTTGTGTTTCGTTTGAAAGAATGGTTCCTCCACTAGGATCTTCCTTTCTCATTTGTTTTAGATCAGATTGACCTGCATTTGTGTCTTATGTGAACCTACAGAGAAAGAAAGAGAGACAGTGATTTGGGGGGGGTGGGTTGCTGGAGAAACAGACAGTGGGAGAATAAAGCGCGAGGGGAGGTGCAGGAGGGACACCACCTAAATTCATTCATTTCAAATTTTAGAATACAAAGATGTGAAGTTTCTCTCTTTCTCCATATCTCTCAATCTCTTTCTTTCTCTGTGGAGCATTTATGCCGCTGTCTGTTAAAGAGCCGTGTGATGCACAGAATTTATTTTTTAAGTCTGGTGTGTGCACTTGTAAAATTGCTAAACACAGATAAGATAATATAATAACTTTCAATGTATCTATGAGCAGTGTAATAATCATACCTCTTTTTATTTTCTAAAACACTAATGTTCTGAACCATTAGATAAAATAATAACTTTTGATGCAGATGTCAGTAGCTTTATATTAATGATGAATATTTGTTTTGAGTTTTATGGAATTTCCTCCTTACTATTCAATGCTTATTTGGCACTGATGTAATTCAATACAAATATTTGAGTCATTTGTGAAACTAAGCTGAACAGTTGTACAACTCTTCATTTGAATTGAAATGTTACAATAGTGGATTTGCTGAGCATTTTTCAGACCTTTAGGGAGAGAGTGTTTGGGAAAAGAGAGAAATGTCTCTTTCTATAGAGGACGTAAAAGAGCTAAAGCTCCGTCTGATGTCAAAATGTCAAGAGATGAAATGGTTGTCTGCTTTTTTCTCTTCTTGTTTGGCAAAAAAAATATTTTGTGATGACTGTGATCATTCATTTGTATAAAATATGACAATCACCACTATCCATATGTCTTTAACCCTACTTTCATTCATTAAATAAATCAAATGATCATAAAATGCCTAAATTCAAATCTGTTACCAAAGACTTGTATAAATGCATAGAGAGCAATATTACTTTTAATCAGAAGCCTGTAAACATGTCATATTACCTGTTTGAGGATCAGAATGCTGAGCTACAGACATTTGAAACCTGTGAGTATGTTGTGACCACAGCATGTTCTATATGAACTGTGTTATATAAAATGCTTGTCTGGGAGATTGCAATTGTTGGGGGATTTAAGAGTTGGGTACTATTGTAATATGACTGCAACAGTCTTAATTAAAATTAAGAGCCTGACACAGAATTTAATATCTGGGTGAAACATTTTCTTTGGTGATTTAAGGACAAACCCATCTCCAACAAACCACTGCAGTAAAGATAATGTCAACCTCTGAAAATATAATAGACAATAAAAACTGAACTGGTAAAAAATTACTTCCAAAGCGTATTTGAGATTGCTGAAAACAAGTGAAATTAAAGCTGCGAGCAGCAATGAACGGGCCCTCGCATCCTCCAGCACGTCGGGGGTGCCGGCGGGACTCCGGCCTGTGCATGTATAAAGTTGCATGAGTTTTTGAGCATCCCAAGTCACTAAACCATCAGCTTCCTTTATCATGGCGAACGATGCGTCGCCACGGCAACAGCGTTCAACGAAAATGCACAATATTCATGATGCATCATCAATGTCTTAAGGCTAGCCTTACCAAATTTGAGACTCATCAGGTCACCTGGCTAGGAGGAATAAATAAAAGTATAAAATATGACATTTCCTTTAGCCAGTAGGTGTTAGCATCAGAACTCACATTTTTCCAACGATTCTGAGCTCAAATGAGTTATTGAAATTTTTTTAATTGAAGTATGTTCAGGCTTGAAGTAGCATCATGCGTAAGACGTTTTATGCGGATTGGATAATGTACCTTGGAGTTACAACAACTTCTTTTTTCATAACCAATGAGGCAAAATGGCCACCACGCCACGTCAAGGTTCTTCGATGAAAACTCACGATTTTGATAACTTTTAATCACAAAGGTCTTAAGAGCATCCTGACCAAATTAGAAGTTGATCGCATAAATTCTATAGGAGGAGTTCGTTAAAGTACGAAGGCTGAAAAATGCAAAAAGTGACAAAAAGCACAACTTCGCGGGTTTACTGTCTCAGGGTATGTTACAGGATGCAATGTGCACATATGCTGCAAATTTTGTAATTTTAGGACAAATGGTGAGAAGTTATGCGTATTGATATATAAGCCACGCCCTAAAAGGTAATTGGTCCATACCTTGTAAACGCAAAGAGATATCAAAAAGATTTTGATAACTTTGATTGTCAAGATCCATTAATGATCCACAGCAAATGTGGTAGTAATCAAACCCAGCATGTAGGAGGAGTTTGCAAAAATGTGTTTTTCACTAAATTCAAAATGGTGGAAAATCTAAGTAGGCGGAGCTTATGGGTCTGAGAGGCTTTTTTGTAGATCTAGTGGAGTCAGACATGTGTGTCGAATTTCAACTAAATCGGACATACTGGCCGAGGGGCGTCGCCGGTCCGACTTGTAGGGGGCGCTAGAGAGACATTTTTTTACACAGAAAGATGCATCCTTTTTCAGATGGCTATTTTCACCAGGCCTGACAAGTGTCCAAAATTTGGTGAGCTTTCGTGCATGGCAAATACCCCCAAAATGCGTCCGTTTACCAAAACATTAGAATTTCAATAGGGCCTTCGCTGGCCCGATGTTGTCGGTTGCTTGGGCCCTCATAATTTTCTTATTGTGTCAAAAAGCAATTTGCAACGTATTTGTTTTGTAAATTTTTCCCAGTGGTGGAACAAAGTTAATTTTTCCCTCCTTTGCCACTTTGATTAATAGTCCACTAATACTATCTAACAGCTGTATTTACTTTACAAATGAATATCTTACATCAAACCAATCTCATCAGTTAATGTCAAATATGATATATTGTTATAAATGTAACTATCCAACAGAAAGTCAAATAGTTAAACGTGCCTCACCACTAAAATGCAGCCTAACCTTAATCCTGGAGCCCCTGCAGACCCTGCAGAATGATAAAGAGGTATACTTTATCATTTATCATAATTTCAATTTTTCATGGCTTTGTCAATCATTTTGTTCCTAATGACTTAATATTCTTGTTGTTTCTGTTATAATTAGTGCTTTTATAAATACCAATTAGGGGCCTGGTGGGCCCCAGTTAAAAGCATCCAATTGCAGTCTATGCAGTGTTAATAGATAAAATGGTACAGATAGTTTAAGTATGACACACATTTCCTCGTGTGCTCAGTTTGATTTTGTTTTACACAATTTTCCAATAACTGTTACTATTCTTACCAGTTAATTGTGAATGTTAGTTAGTCCTGATGGGCAGGTGGTACCTTACATGGTAGCCCTGTCATCAGTCTGTGAATGGGTGAATGATGACATGTAGAGTTAGAGAGCTTTGAGTGGTCAGAAGACTAGAAAAGAGAGAAACAAGTACAGTTTATTTACTATTTAAATCAGGTTTTTTTCAGATGACATTAATTCTATAATCTAGAAGAAATAAGTTAACATTTTGTTATGATGGTTGTTTCTTACAGTCAGTAGTCATGTGTTTGTAGAGTGAGAGTTAATGTAATAATATTCCACTATTATAATATACAGTAAAGTTATATGGTCGGGAGTCATTCTGCTGCATAATAAGTACATTGACTTTAATAAATTAAGTACATTTGACAGCTGATAATACTTTCATAATTTTAATTAAATGCCATTTTGAATGCACTACTTTTACTTGTAATTAAATATATTTACATTGTGCTATAGCTACTTTTACTAAAGTAAAGGATCTGCATACATCTTCCGCCACTGTTGGTTTAAGTTGAACATGAACTTAAATTGAAAATGCATTTCAAATTACAGCTTTAAGTCAAAAATTAAATGAATGAGATGAAGCTAAATGGCCACTGAGCAGAAAATAGAAGCACCTGTAACACAATGCAATGTGATGCAATTACCTTACAGTAGTCACAAAATTGTTAACTGTGAGCCCATAACTATCCTTCCTCCAACTTTCCACCCATCATGTAAAGTTGACACAGCACACAGCTCCAGATATAAACCTGTTCTAGTCTTCAAACTAGATCCGGACACAAGAACCCTTGACAAGGTGTCCTCTTTGCTCGATTGGTAATTCTGTTTTGCACTGAAAGGTGCTTTTTACATTATGTCCACTCTAATGTAATCCAGACCACAATCTACAGCGTCAAAAGTCGGCACAGATGCACCTCTGTGTTTACACCTCCACCAGGATTAACAACCATGAAAAATGTTGTTCGGACTGTTTGCTGGCAGTGTTCAGTACACTATATTCAAAACACTTTCAGTTTGTAATTCACACAGAATTTGGCCTGTAGTTTAAGAGAACTGGGCTATTCTTGATATTTGAAATTATTGTCATACTTCCGAGGAAAATTTGTAAAAAATAAAATAAAACAAAAAAACTTATTTCCCTCAATTTAATCCAGAAATATTACTTTATTCTGACAATTTTTATTATTTTTTCATCTTTCTCATAGACTTAAAAAGAAACCAGCAGCAAAGAAATATACCACATCATTAAATGTTTACACAATCATAATGGTGTAAATTTTGATAAAGCACTGTTGACAGTTTGATCTTTTCATGTATTTTAGTTTAGAATTCATACATTTACTATCAATATCATGTGCAGATAATGATGATGATGACGATGACGATGACGATGACGATGACGATGACGAGGATGGGGCTTATCATAAGGGCTCTGTGTGCTCATATTGTGAATTCTGTGAGGTAGGTCTAAAATTATTTAGAGAAATTTGATGTTGTTATTAAAGCTAAGTCAGAAAACTAGAGACCTTCACAAAATTATGTGATGTGAAATCCTAAATTAAAACTTAACAATGTGTGGTGATGGGAACTAAATCACTAACTGAAGTTAGTTTCATTGCGCATTGAAATGGAAGTAGTACATACGTACATCCAATCCTGCCCTCTACACATGTCCTCTCTGTTGTTTCTTTTATATACCATCCTTTCTAACTCTGCCAACTCCAGATTTCTTCCTAACTATATGTGTCTTCTTACAGCACTGTGACAGCTGTGACAAATGTCCCTGTAAAGAGGGAGACAAATCTGAACACTGCGATGACTGCAAGGTGAGAAAATACACATTATGTGACATTTGACTTCTGGTCAGGCCGTGCTCTCTCTAACACCAGACAAAAGGAAACTCTTTGTCAACTTTGTTAGTGGCGTAAGGTTGTGACGAAGGCCCCAGTGCTTGATATTATGACTGGCTCCAGTGCATGCTATTATGACTAGCAGTGCATGCATTATTACAAGTTCCAGTGCATGCACTTATTACCAGTTACATTACATTACAGTCATTTAGCAGACACTTTTATCCAAAGCGACTTACAATAAGTGTATTCAACATAGGTATTCAAGAGAACTAGTCACCAGAAGTCATAAGTGCATCTCCTTTTTTAAACAAGCATCTAAAAGCATGAACCGCAGCATAAATCAGAGCAAAAGTACAGTGCAGAAACAAACTAATACGAATACAATAAGTGACAGAAAACACCCGTGACCGGGTCGATCGGCAGCAGAGCGAAGTGGTCGGGCGGGGGTGTAGGACTTGACCATGGCCTGGAGATAGGAAGGAGCTGTTCCTTTCACTGCCCTGTAGGCTAGCACCAGAGTCTTGAACTGGATGCGAGCTCTTACAGGGAGCCAGTGTAGAGAACGGAGAAGGGAAGTTGTGTGGGAGAACTTGGGGCGATTGAACACCAGCTGCAGCTTTCTGGACAAGCTCCAGAGGTCTGATGGCCGACACTGGGGCTCCGGCAAGTAGTGAGTTGCTGTAGTCCAGGCGGGAGATGACAAGAGCCTGGATGAGCACCTGTGCCGTCTCGTCAGTGAGGAAGGGGCGAATCCTCCTGATGTTGTAGAGCAGGAATCTGAAGGAGCGTGTAACCGATGCAATGTTTGCTGCGAATGACAGTTGGTCATCCAGGGTCACACCCAGGTTCCTCGCAGTCCGAGTTGGCGTCACCACGGTATCATCAATGGTGATGGACAGGTCTCGGTGCGGGAAACCCGCATTTCAGTTTTGCAGTTCCAGTTCCAGTGCATGCAGTTTTTACCAGTTCCAGTGCACTCTATGGTTACTAGTTATGAAAAAACATACACAGAGACACCATCAGGCTTACATGTATTTTACCAACAAGAGTTACTTTGGCAATTGTATTGCGAATAGCTCTATCTGAAGCAGGGGTATTCAATTAAAATTCAACGAGGTTCATTTAGAGAGACTTTCCTCATTCAAAGGTTCGGAACATCACAATAATATCTAACTTGCGCATGGTTTAGTCCCATATATATTGAAGTAGCCAACAGTTGTATTAACGTCTGTATGTAGTCAACAACTGACTGTCAAATCAAATTGAGAAAGTTCAATTGAATAATATCTCACCAATATTTCTTGTCAGATTTCAAATTGAACTGGATCAATTATAAATAATACATACTCTAACAATAAATAAATGATCTTCTCTTGTTTCAAGTAAAATAAGAACTGGATTGAAGAATAATTAGAGAACAGAATGCTTTTGAAAAATGTGCATCTTAAAATAAAGTACTTAATTTTAGAAAAATGAATTGAACTGAATTGTCCCGCAGCTTTAGATTCAGTTCATTCAGGGTGAAGTGATGTCAACCAAAAAAAACATGATATGATATTTTTTGTGTGTAGGGACTGTATCTGTGGTTGTTGGAACCAGCTCTATTCCTCTCTGTTAACATCATTTGTGGGCAGAGAATTCATATTAGAATTCTGATCATATTGGGCTCTTAGATTGTTTATTGTATGTGGGTTTATTTCAGATGTGAGTGGGTACGTTTCCTCAAAAGATTTATGCTTTGACTCGTAGTGTTGGTTCACATTACCGCTTTTATTAATCGCCACGGTCTCTGAACATGTGAGACATACTGGTTTTAAACTGTCCGTAGTGAAGAATTAACATTTAAGAGTTTGTCCATTCTTGGTTAATGGTTCTTGTCTCTCTGACCACATTTCTCTTTTTGGAGAACGTCATGTGAAATAACTTCTCTGACTCCCGTATTATTCTCTGACTACTCGGTCTCCCGCCCGTCTCTCCTGTGTGTGTTTATCTCACTCAAGCCGCGATGCTTATCACAATACACATATTTGACTGGCTGAGTAGCATCATGTGATGTGATTTAATACGCATGTAATTGGTCGGTGTGTTTCCTGGACCGCTGAACGAGTGCCGTAAAGGCTAGAAAAGCTGCGGCAGTTAAATAGAAGCGCTCCGTCAAAATGTTATAATTCTCAATTATCTATCGGTTGTAGGTCCAGGGTCCAGATACAACGGTGTCTGGGTCCCTGCTCTAAAGGCTTTCTGCAAGCACTCTGTCCAGAGTCAGACACAAGCATTCACTAACATTACATCTTCAGCCATCATACAAATGCATACTATTTTAATTTCTGTTTTCTGTATTTATTACTTTCTTTCTTGTTCACAGATGTGCAGTTACTGCCATGTGTGTCCTGCTTGCCAAACTCTTTGCCAGCCCGGTGAGTAAATGCAGAGCTGCCACAGTATCACATCAGTAAAGGAAAGTCTTGTTGCTCATTTCAACTGATCACTCCTAATGTCCTGCACTTAAGCAAAAAAGTGGAGAGTTTTCTTTCCCATACAGTATCGGAAGACATTACATTTATTTAGCTGTCGGTTTTATCCAAAGTAACAATAAGTGCGTTCAACCACTGGGATACAACCCCAAAAATTGTGAGAATCACGCAGGGTGTATAAACTTCATCAAATATGACGTACTTCTTCAAGTGCAACATTAAGACATTTAAAGAAAATAAGAGAACGGGTTTTATGTTTCCTATTTTATTTTATGGGCCAAGGTGCATTCTGAACAGATGAGTTGTCCGTCTGTGACGGAAGATGTGTCGAGTGTCTGCTTTCCTGATGTCAATGGGGAGCTCGTTCCACCATCGCGGAGGCAGGACAGCAAACAGTTGGAGTAGAAAGCTGGTTAGCAGCAGCAGAGCATAGAGCGTACCGGTGTATTGAATCCGATTCGAGCAGCTGCTGGGAGTCGTGCAGGGTGTGGAGACTTATCTAGCGATGTAGTATGTGTAAACTAATCAGTCTAATTTTGACGCAACATTTTTTATCCTAAAAGGAAGCTCAACTTAAATCAAATTACAATAGTTCGATTTCTACAGCAGTAGTGTTATATGACAAACAATTGTGTTATATTACAAAAATGCAGGCCATCCTTTGATGAAAAAGGTTGGATTTTGCTATTTGTTGACAGAGGCTCCAGCTCACACTTACTTTGTCTATTTTCTTCAGGGGGTTTTCTTGATGAAGTGACTGGATCTATCTACAAGTAAGTCATATTTACACTGTTTGAAACCTGTTCAAACATTAATAAACTACAGTCTGTGACCTATTTGTCTCTCTATCCACAGGACTGTAGCTGATGTCTTTGATGATGGCAACGATGACAACTGAGCCCGTATATGTTGCCACCATGTGGCCAAACTAATATGTTTCACCTTCACTTCTGATTTTCATTGTTATTTTTGTCTTTTTCCTTGAGAACATTTAACATGTGCTCACCAATGACTGAATAGAAGTTGTTAAAGGAATAACTAAATATATTTGTGTACTGACAAGTCGTACTGTACTTTTAGGAAACTGAATTATTTGAAGACATATTTGGAATATGTTAAATAAAAAGAGAGGACATTTTCACTAATTGATTTATTGATTTGAGAGTGCTTACTAGACTGAATGAATGAAATGCTGTTTAACAATAAAAGACAGTGAAAGACAATTTTTCTGGAAAAACAGGCAATTTTGTCCAACATAGTAAAAGACAGACTTGAGACTTGAGTAAGACAAGAGTCTTGAATCTGATGACTTGACATAATCAAAATCGACTTAGATTTTTACATCAATGACATGGACATTCTGGTGGAGCTAGATTACAATTTGAGCTCTACCTTTGGACATAGTTATGCAGCCAGTACTTTCAATACATAGTCCTTGAAGTTGTAACTTCCTTTATTGTGTTTGTATTAAGAATAAGAGAACCAAAATCTGATTTAGATTAACAACATCAAGGAATAGAGGAGTAAATGAATGTACTTTAAATACCTGGCCTGAAATACAAAACATATAACATACAAATGCATTGGTAATAAATTAAACAAAGTCATATATATGATAGTATTTGTACAGAGGCAAGCTACACAGTATATTACTTATTTACATAAATACAATTATTATGAGTCACCTATTACCCAAAATGTGGAATATGAATACATTCCTCCTTAAAACCCCTACCTCACTCATAATGTATGTTGTGGGTCTTTTTGAAAAAGTTAGATTGCAGAAATGTTCATTTTGGAATGCTTAAAGTTTATGCATCATAATCAGTTACAACGATGTCAGTTGCAACTCTTAAGGCTCTTTCACGCTGGGTGTAATGTTTAAGGAAATTAATTTGCATATATTTTTAAAATCATGAATCACAAGAAAGAAAATGCTTTGTGAAATGCAACATCTATTTGAATGAATGCAAGGTCAATCTTCTTCTTTTTCCACCAGAAAATGGCATAAGCTCGGCCTACATGGCAACATATAGCAGTGGTTGCAGCAAGAAGCATTCATTTAAACAGAAAAAGGCTGCAGAGTCTTCTTCTGACGGGTCTGGGCTGGTCTCTCCCTTATTCCACTTGCACACAATTTATGAACAGCACAAAACGGCTCATATCTGAGTGGCTCTTCCCAGATCATGGGCAAGAAACTCGTATTCAGATTGGGTCCCTGTCTGATCTTGAAAGCATTGGTGGGATTGTTTTAAATTTATATATATATATATATATATATATATATATTTATAATAGGGATTTTATTCACCCGAAGTATTTACTATAATTTCGAAGGGTAACAAAATCAAGCCAAAGTGACAAATCATAATAACTATATAAACTTAACATAATTACTCTAAAGTCTAAGCACAACTTAACTAAACAGAACTTTTAGTACAGTTTAATACAACATAGTGAGTGCTCTTCTGAACAAGAGACACTGCCTCCCCATCTCCTAACTGTTCATAGTTGATTGCAGGGGAGAGAAGACATTCCTCCTCCATGGTGCAGATATAGGTGTTCCTGAGAACACCCCTCTGGCTGTAGTAGAATGGCACATCCAATTGTCCATGCTAATCTACTTAGAATCAGAATCAGAACCGTTTATTGCCAAGGAAGTTTGCACCTACAAGGAATTTGTCATGGTGTGATACAGCATCTCAGTCTTTTGCCAGAAGGATGGTCGGCTACAGGATACTGACATTTCTATAGCACCTCTCAAAACACTGTAAAGTTATACTAAAAACAGAAACACATTTACATCACAGAGAATGAAATGAACTAAAAGCTGAACTAAAATGTCATAAAAAAACAAATTCACTCTCAGAAAGAGTTGGTAGCCATTTTCTCCTCAGGCAGGTCATGACTGCAAAGGCTCTATCACCTTTGTGAGACATAGGACAATAAGAGATCTGATAGATAACTTGGGGCGAGGCCTGTCAGGTCTTTGCCTGTGATCAATAATTGTAAGGATTACAGATACTAGAACCCAAAAGCACAACTCGGAGACAAGATTCAGGTATAGATTTCTTTACTTGGTAATACCGGGAGGTCAGTCCAAAAGGCAAACAAATCCAACAAGGGGCAGGCAAAAATCCAAAGTCGAGAAAACAGGCAGACAGGGTCGGAACAGGCAGATCAGAATAGTACGATATATATAACACTGGAGAGCTTGGCAGAGACAAACAAGACAATCTGGCAGGGAACAAGTGCAAGTGAGGGGACATAAATAGTGAGGGCTAATGAGGGAATGGGCTGCAGGTGAGATGGGTGTGGAGGACCAGGTGAGGGGAATGAGAGATGATCGGGTGTGAATGGTAGGGTCTGAAATGACAGGAGAGTTAGTAAAATAAGCAGACAGGATGAAAACAAACTAATATGAAGGGGAATTCGTGACAATAATATCTTAAGATCAATTCTAAAAGAAACAATAGAGCCAGAATCGGTGAAATGTGGTCTGGTTTCCTAGTTCAAGTCAAAATCCTAGCAGCAGAGTTTTGGATGAGCTGGAGAGCAAGGAGTTACAGCAGTCTAATCAACTAGTTATGAATGAGTGGATAATGATTTGCAGATTTTTGGGAGACAGAAATGGTCTAATCCTTGAAATGTTTCTGAGATGATGAAAGTAGGATTGAACCATTTATTGTAGACAGAATGCTGGAAAGAACACCAGCCTGCAGCAAATTTAATTTGAACCCTCTTGACATTATTGTGTATGAAAGTGCTATTCAGATGTATTTACTTAATTGCAGGTGCTGGAACGCTGTTCTGGATTGTTTTTGCCCACTTTAACACCTGCATAGGTAAAATGTGATGAAGGGACCTAGGGTTCCCCCCTATCCCTCAGAGTCCACCGCTGCACTCCACAATGGAAATTAACTCTCCTAGAATGCTTTTTAGAGCAGTTTCACTAACTCTTTGACACTTTTGCCATGTCTTAGGCATACAGGTAACCCAAGCTGTCTTCTTGCCCCTGGATGCAAATGCAGATACTGTGTCACAGGCAGTGAAGGCACTTTGAATTTGTCAGGACCCGGAGACTTGGCAATCTCATGGGCAGGTATGTATCTGAAGATCTTGTCAGTCCCAAATGCCACACAGCTCCTCAATGTCCAGCTCTGACACATGGACCAGTGTGTCAGGTAATCTTTTTAAAGCCTTTTGTTTCAACATCCTCTGCAGGGAGTAGCATCCTTATATCCCTTTTTGTGGGTGACGAGTGAAAAGAAGTAAGCTCATGGCCCTCTTTGTGTATAATATGTTCTGTTTAATGTAAGGTATGTTCATATTGAATATTGTTCTACTCTTTAGTCTTAAGTCCTGCCCCCAAACACAGACTGGACAATCGTGGCATAGCTTCAGCCAGCTCTGACCCGACACATTCTCAATCCGAACTTGTCAAATACCGATGCTTGGTCAGTGCTCATTGGCATCGGGGATTGACACAATAGGTTCTCCTCTAGCATTCCTCAAATAAACTATTGTTATGTAGAAAGTCGGACAACTGATTTGGGACTGCTTTCTCAAGGATCTTAGAGAGGAAGGGAAGGTTATAAGTTAACCAACACCACTGGATCAAGAGTGGGGGTTTTACAAAGAGGTTTAATTTCAGCTACTTTGAAGGACTGTGGTACATGGCCTGTTGATTAAAACAGATTACATTAAGGCTGCTAAATAAGGGTACAACTTTTTTAATTAGCCTAGTCGGGATGGGGTCTAAGAGACAGATGGCTTAAATGTGGAAAGTCAATTGGTGAAAAATGATCGGAGAAAGGCAATCTTTTATAAGGTTATTGTCTTTGAGGATGAATTTGTACCGATAACAGGGCAGGACGTGTCTATGTCTCTAATACTCAGAATTAATAGACGGATGAAAACGATATTGAAAGCACCGGATTCGTGACTCGGTTCGTAGAAAGTAAAAGAATGGGGAGCATTAATGGCAAGGGCGTAGGTTTGCATATTGACAGCGGGAACATGTCTCTGCTATTATCTTGAGAGGACAGAATTGTCCCTACAAATATTTGAGCAAACTAATTTGAATCCTTGGATTGAACACACACAGAGCGAGAGAGGGTGAGAGGAGCAGAATCGCTTGTTGATTGGGGTGGAGAAATGCGCAGCATGGCCGTAGCCGGTCCGGACCTCTGTAATTATTTCCTAAAAAGCCCAGTGTCACTGTGCAAGTGAATGATGTGTGAAACCGCTTGAAGACAGCCATCGTTAAGATCGCTATCTTTGGTGAGGTGACTGTAGAAAGAGCGTTCTGGAGGGTCTCCAGTGACGGCACAGTTGGGTTCACTGGACCGATTTTACACACAAAAACTATAAGATGAACTATATATATGCACGGTAACAGAAGATATATCATTGAAAACTATTGGAAGTGAGTCACTGCCCCAAGCGAGGTAGTTCAAGTATCTCGGGGTCTTATTCACGAGTGAGCGTAAAATGAAGCGTGAGATGGACAGGCGGTTGGGTGTCAGCAGTGCTGTGGCCGTTGTACCTGAAGAGGGAGGTGAGCTGGAAGGTAAAGCTCTCAATTTACCAGTCCATCTACGGTCCGACTATCAACTATGGTCATGAGCTTTGGGTAGAGACTGAAAGTATGAGATCGCGGATACAAGCAACCAAAAAAAAAAAACCTTTGTAGAGTGGCTGGGCTCAGTCTTGGTGCTAGGGTGAGGAGCTCAGACATCCGGAGGGAGCTCGGAATAGAGCCACTGCACCTTCGCGTCAAAATGGTCAGCGGAGGTGGTTCGGGTATCTGATCAGGATGCCTCTGGGAAACCTCCCTTTAAAGGTTTTCCGGGCATCTCCAACTGGTAGGAGGCCCCAAGCGTAGACCCAGAACACGCTGGAGAGATTATATATATCTCTTCCTGCCTGGGAACGCCTCTTGGTTTCCCAGGAAGAGCTGGAAAGCTTTGTTGGGGAGTGGGACGTCTGGAATGCCCTCCTAAGTCTGCTGCCCCTGCAGCCCAGAAGCGGAAGAAAATAGGTGGATTGATGACACAATGCAATTATTAAATGCTATTTGATTTGAACTTCTCAACATGGGGGGGGGGGGGGACAAAGAGAGGCCTACATGTAAAAGTAGAAGCCTAAACTGGTTTAAGCCGCGCCAAGCCCATAAGGCGTTAAAATCTCACCTGATTGTGAGATTTGTTTAAACCACAACACTGGTGCTTCATTGGACGAGCCCCACTGGATCCCCAGGGAGTCCCTGTGTGTCTGACGTCACGTTGCCAAAAAGAGATAAAAACAATTTTAGTACCCAAAAAAATCGAAGTCCGTCCTAGTCTCGCTGAATGAGCAACAGACTGTTTTTGTGTTCACAAACACACTTGGATCCTGAAGGAGAAACGGATAACTTGTCCAGTGTAACCTCCCACTTTAACCTGGAGAAGGAAGATTACTGAATTTCCGCAGTCTTTACAGAAATGGAAGGATAACTTCTATGCCCCGCTTTGTTCCTACTCAAGTCGACACTCGCCATTTCCCCGCTGCCATACGGAGGATCAGCGTGCCACTTAACCTGCCGACAGAGGGTTTTATGGTCCCCGGTCGTAGGCTGGAGAAACTCCGCCGAACAATTCCGAAGAACCACACGCCAATTGAAACGAAGCAATCTCAAATAAGCGGCTATTGTCTGGGCAGAGATAGGCCATAGTGTGTTTTTTCTTTAAGTTTAACTGTACTGTTACCGTGTTATTACGTGTTTGATGGACCGCAGAGTACCGTTCAGTGCTGTGTAATATAACTGTTGTGGTTGTTGCTGCTGTGATAGTGCTGTTCCCCACTACTAAGCGTTGCTGTGTTTAGATCAGCCACCGCTAGTAAAGTTGGTCAACTATATTTTATTAGTTAAAGGACCAGTGCTGTGGTGCCGAACCTGAGTTCTCCAGTTGGGCTTCTGCGCAATAAAGTTAAAGTTATGTTCTTTACTGCTGCGGTGAGGATCTGCCTTGCTTTGAGTGCTTTCTATTTCTTTTTTTAACAAACCCACACACGCATATCCATACACACACACACATACGCCATTACGGTCATTCATACCAACGCGGTGTGTTTAGCGCGGCCTCCATTGTGTGTTGCATTCCCCCCTCTACGGCGCCATGTGGAGCCGTCATGTGTAGTCTCGCGTGACGAGACCCCTTTACGTGACTACGTCCGCCATCTTGCCATCTTGCTCTCTTTTCTCTCTCCTCTCCCTCCTACACACACACACTCCTCCCACCACGTTGTTTGTTGCTTTTAGGTAGCATGCTTGTAATTTTATAATAGTTGTTTGTTGATTTGTATTATGGATTTTTAATCAGTATTATGTAAATAAAATCTGTTCTATTTTAAGAAACGGTTTTCTGTGATTATTTTGTGCATATGTGTTGTAGTCATTGCTGGTTGTTATAGCTAGTGCTCGCATTCAAACCTTCAGTTTACTCAATATATATGGAATAGTTCCTTAACTACTAAAATTTTGATTTAACACCCCTTTTGAGACTTAATCAACAGTTTAGTTATTGGTCCCTGATTCCAGAGTGGTTACCCCTTTATTATTAATATATGTTAATAATCCTATCAACTGAATTAATGTAGCATCGAGGTGAATTAGTGCCACGTGCCCATTTAAAGAGGTTAAAGACACATGAGAGGAAGGAAGAGCAAATGGTGCCTACATGTGTGTTGACTCAGCAGAGATGTGGTTTCTTAGATTGCCTCTAAAATAATGATATGCTATTAACACGAAAATTAACTATTGCAAATTTTGGTGAAATATAATTTAGACCATATTTCATCGGGATTTAGACTAAATGTGAACGTTCAATCAACGTCTCCAAGTTGTCGTGAAAGAACTTGGAAAAATGCTCACTGGGAGCCGCGGCGATACACACTGCACAGCAGGTGGCAGTATATACCTTTCACGTGGATTTATAAACTACCAAAGAAGAAGACGAGGAAGCAACCTTCCGCTTTAACCTCAGGTTACAAAACGAAAGCTTTGCGTCCAAAACACTCCGAACAGCCGCGGCTTAAACTTCTATTGCGTCGCTGCGAATGGGGCCTGACAAGTTCTGCAGTCTGGACAGTTCCGATCCGTTTTGGGTAAGTTTATTTTCACGACCTGTATTTCTTTTCCTTCATATTACAACTCTGTCCAGTTGTTATTAGCTACCCGGCACATGCTAATAGACCCCACTCAACCCCGTTAGTTATTCACCTGCCGATGCCAAATAACACTACAACGCAGCTATTCTATGTAACGGTAACCTGGTTGAATAACCGGCTTAAGCACGAGCCGCCGGTGTCTCCAAGTCTATATCCAAATGTTTCAGAACGCACTGTCGACCTCACCTGGACACTTGCCACGTCTTCTGTCATGGAGCTCACATCATGTCGCTGTTGGAGAAAAGCAGAAAGGGTTTGAGGTTGGTGTGCATCAGGAGACCCAGCGTGGTAAGGTTCTCAAACTACCCGCTGTTACGTCCCGACAGCGTCTCAAACTATACCCGCTGTCCACCGTACCGGTGTGTTCACCGAACAGCAGCAGTCGTGTGCCTCTGTCGTCACACATTCAACATTATCGACGATTTTCAAGCCGCATCTTAAATGTGCTGCGGCGAATATCATTGTAAGTGAGCACTACATAACAGACACTTACGAAAAAGAGAAATATATCTCTATATCCCATTGTTCGCATTACGTTCGTAAAAAGTAACTCTAGGCACCGGAGCGCACTCTGGCACGAACGTGAGTTACGAACGTAACTGTGGTTCTGTGATTTCCTGGAGGCAGTACACAAATGGGATATGTCTCTGTGCTGTCCAGATGTTATTTTAAAGTATTGTGCGTGACGTGGCTACCGCCCCGGAGTCGACTGCTACCAGGGTACCTGCGTCTCCCAGCTATAGATACCAAGTGTTAGCCTACACCCAGCCTCTCAGAATCCTCTCGCCCCCAAAAAAAGGTTCAGAGTCACCAGCATGACTGGCAGTCATTCCGGAATTCAGAGACCTGAATTGGCAGCAAACAAAGTGGGTGACTCATGTGGAGAGCCTCTGTTTAGACAGCGCACATCCCCTGTTTTTCCCACTGTAGCAGACAAACGACTGATCTCGATCTGAGGACCTTCAGATACCAGTCACACCCTTGCCACCGCTGGGGTTGGCGTAGTGGAGGTTGGTCATCCCTGGGCTAAAGCCAACTGCCTGCAGCAACCTGGCTGTGTTGCCAGGGCTGTGGTGCAGGATTGAGGTGCTCCCATGCACCACGATTCCTGGAGCGCTGAACTGGGGCTCCCATGCCTATACCCCGATGACCCCAGGCTTCTGAAGCCTGGCTATATAGCTTCCTACGCTCTAATGCCCTCTCAGCCTCTGGCCCGGCACACCAGGGAGCTTTCGTAGGGTTTGCCTGTGAATGTCAGACAGTCACCAATGCAAGCCACACCTGACGTCGAGCCACGACGAGGGTGGACATCAATCGACATAGTTCTCTGGTCATCAACCCGAAGGCATGAAGTGCCACATTGTTTGTGTCAGCCAATCTGCCACTTGACGCTTTGGCTACTCCATTGCTGATTGGGCGAGGAGGAGAACAGAGAGGGTGTTTCCAATATGAGCCATACAAGTCGTAGTATCATAAGCCAAACAACACATAATGTGCTTACCTCCCTTAGACCTGCAAAATATAGAACCGAAACACAGATCTAATGGAGCGATGAAGCTGCGGTAAACGCCAGACTAACGGCAAGAAGATCAAAGAGGCCGGTGTAGGCTACCGCCTGGTGTTTATAACTGGAACAGGCAGGTAGCCTACACGTCATGCACGGGACTTTGTTTGCATAAGATCTTGACCTTGATCACTTTGACTGCCACTGGCAGTCGTGAAGGAATGAAACAGTTTTTCAGCCTAACTTTATGGAAACAGATCAGCTAACAGCCTACTGGCAATCGTTTGAATGCCATTTGAACTCTAGCACACAAGCTCTATGTGCCCAGTGATGCGAAAGATTGCCGGAATTTAATTTTATACTTTGAAGTCAAACTTGTCTTGCTTCATGTGCCACTAAGCAACATTTATATGAATGAACGGGGCCCCGACCTCCACCGCTGTATCCAGTTCTCTTCATACATCCATGGTCTGTGGACCCCAGGAAGACTAACTGTGCTTTAGAGCACAGCTATTGCGGATCCATTACTAAACTAAACTAAAATGCGACCCTCTTGGCTCTCGTCTTTGAACATTTTCAAAGCTCTTTGTTTTGGTTTTCCAACAGCATGGCCCTACACTTCCTGTGCCACCAGTTTTTATAAGCGGGTAAAATGATGTTGTGTATCTGTCGGTGTTTGGCTGTTACTCTGCTCCTAGTGGCCAAAATAGAACATTGCAGTTTTGAAAGGGAACTTCAGATCAAACAGAAAAGCGTTGTTTCTGTATCCTATTCTGGATGAAAAGTTCATGTGTAGTAATCGGTAGACTTTATTTTTTTTTTTTGTACCTGAAACTACATGTGAAATTAATGTCAGCGAGCAATGAGGACATTTTTCAGCTGGTGTTCAGTTAATCAGGCAGTTTAAGTAAGACGTTTTTCTTTCTTCTTTCCTCTACCAGGATTGGAACCGTACCTGGAACACTGCCAACCCAGACTTCACCCAGTGCTTCCAGAACACTGTCCTGGTGTGGCTGCCATGCCTTTACCTCTGGATATGTGCCCCCATCTACCTCATCTACCTCCGTAGCCACGATCGTGGCTACATATGTATGAGTCACATTAACAAAGCTAAAACTGTGAGTGATGTGATTATTTTGGGAGGTATTTTTTCCAATCGTGAGACTGTCATTTGTTTTATTATTCCTGCTCTCCATGCCAATCTGCCCTCTCTGTGTTATCTTATTTGTAATTGGAGCAGAGCAAAAGCTCAAGCACTAATAAATATGTCATACATGAGATGTGTGTATAAAGCTCAGCTTATAATAGAAAAGTGGTTTGTCTGACGTGTTGTCTGACCATGTCGGCAATGGAAAGTGTTTGTAGTTGTACTGAACGGCCACACTGGAAGAGTGAAAAGTGTGACAAATGCATGATTGAGGACGCACAAAACAAAAAGCTTTTTGAAGTCTGAAATCATAGAGTTGAACTTGTCAAAGTAAATGTTCCTTATTGCATTTAATATTTTGCATTGTAGGAGGAAGTGCATTTCTGTCCTAGCTTTGCCATTTGAATGGTGACCACACATTCAGTTTGATTTTTGGTGTCATGATTTTTTTGCATCTTCCTATTTTGATTGCCAGGTTGTGGTCACTCTCTCTCATGAGACAGCTCTAGTTCTGTCTCATGTCTGTGTATAGAAACATTGCTGAATAAGGGCTCCAGTATACTCCGAATAATTACATAATTTATCACATAATCGCATACTATAATCACTAACATAATGCAAACATGACTTTTTCTTAGTGTTTAACCTTGCTAAGTGGGGAAAAGAGCGCTCACTCTAACAATAATACATCATTAGTATAATGTTAGTAAAAGCCACAGGTTTTCCATCAAACAGAAAGCTGTAAGTTGTTCTTCTTTCCACAGGCTGTTGGCCTTCTACTGTGGATCATCTGCTGGTCAGATGTTTTCTTTTCTTTCTGGGAAAGAAGTTATGGCAGCACTGTCCCTGCACCCGTCCACCTAGTCAGTCCTACCTTACTGGGCTTTACCATGGTGAGAGTTTTTATTTGTCATTTATATAGAAAGGGTTCACCCGATAACCTCTATTTGAAGTAGAGCAAATATTTGTTTGGATTTATCACAATATTGATGTTTTGGATCTTAGATGTTCTTAGTGTACTTTTTGTTTTTTAAGTAAATCGTGGTTATATATTCTGGAATATTTCAGTTCAGATGTTATTTTATTTTAGTTTACATTTTTTTTTGTATTGTCGTGAAGATTAAATGTGTTAAAGAGAAATTCAAACTGCATGTTTTCTATATAAGTATAGTTTATTTGCACAAAGTAAAGAGCAGTACATGGTTCTGGTGTGTAGCTCAAAACAAATGCATCATACACTCAAACAGGGAATTATAGGCTGCAGTTATCTTTGTCTGCACCTTAACAATGCAAAAGGCTTTGAAGCTAAGTTTTGACCAACCATAGAAATTCTGTTGATTGCAGTGGGACAGTAGGACTGTTTAAAAGGTTACAGTTCACTTATCCAGTCCAGGTCTATAGCGGCAGATCAAATCAAATACTCCAGACATCCTTTTCTATGAGTTGCTCCGATACCAGTATGAGAAATGCCAGTGTTAGCAGGGAGGCTAACGTTAGCCAGTCATGACTGTCCAGATAATACAAGAAAGTTCCATGGCATTCATTCTCTGTATGCATGCAGGCCATAAAACAAGTACTACTAAGTCAATAGTGTACAGCTTTTTGAAAAAAATAATATATTTATAGATTTGAACTCACTGGTTTGGGATCAGTACTCTGTATCGACAGATACCAAAGTTCATGTATTGTAATCAGTATTCAGTGTCGGGAAGGAAAACATGTTATTGGAAAATTTCTACTCCTTTGTAGCTCAGTAATCCATTTCCTCCAATGGAATTCCAGAGCGTTCCAAGGCCTGATGGGATATGTAGTCCATCCAGTGTGTGTAAGAGAAGGTTGCGGCCTTTTAGCAAAAAGAAAGGGAACCATTAAACACGTTTTGAGCTTGAGAAGAATGTGGTAGAGCTGCAAAAGTAAAAGAGATTTTGTTCGTTTCAAGTAAGATTTGTATGGTGTTTGAATGCGTTTGTGCTCCAGTTGCTGGCCACCCTGTTAATCCAGTACGAACGGATGAAAGGGGTTCAGTCGTCTGGAGTGATGCTGATCTACTGGCTGCTGGCACTGCTGTGTGCCACAGTCACCTTCAGGTCCAAGATCTTCCAGGCCCTGGACCAGGTCAGTCTTGAACGAGCAGGGCTGAACTACATTTGGATTAATAGAGTTAATAATAAACCTATAGATATGTAACTGGTTTGGTGTGGCACATGTAAGTAGTAAGTAGTAAAAGACCGTAAAAAACGGTTACCTTCAGGGGAGACATTGATTAAAGCAAACATACCTCAAAAAATATCTCGCACGGGTTAAACATGTTTTGTTTTTTATTTTAGCCGTCGACGGTGTGTGTGTGGAGGTACACCACCTTCTATATCTACTATGCTCTGCTGCTGGTTTCTCTGTTCTTGTCCTGCCTGACGGACCAGCCGCCTCTCTTCTCCGAAGCCATCAAAGACTCGGTGAGACTACATCAAGCTGTAAATCTGTCTCCTGTCTGTCACTCTATCACTCATATATATCGAAGAGTAGAGGCTTCCGAAGTCCGACACAATTGGCCCCCCTCAGACAAAATCAAAAGTCCTCCCAAACCTTTTTTTTTCTATGATCTCTAAGCAGATTGATGGGCTTTTGTTCGGAGTTAATGATATTCTCGGTAAATGTAAGTCAAACTGAATCTAAAAATATGTGTTTTGTGTCTGAGTTATAAGATTTGATGACTCTGAGAAAAAGTGTTATTTACAATCGGGGTCCATATTGGTGAGCGGGATTTAGATGTTAATAAAAACCTCATTCTGTGATCAATAAATTGGCTTTTGAAAAAATGTTTTGGTAATATTTGTGTCTACAGAATCCCTGCCCTGAGCCTGGAGCTAATTTTCTCTCCAGAATATCCTTCTGGTGGATCACCAGGTAAGCAGACAGTTAATATCCCAGTGGAGTGGATTGTTGTGTGTATTTACAGACAGTGCAGCCTAATGACCTGCTGTGTCCATTCTCCAGCTGTCTTTCTCTTATTAGATGAGATTATTGGGAAGATTAGAACAGGAACATGAGGAATGATTACGACATCAAAACATGTTTCAATGTTCACATGGGCATGCAAGTATTGTTTAAAGACAGACTTAATCAATTGTGAACCCATCCTCCGTCAGATTTCTGGCCAAAGTCTTAAAAGATTGGTCAAAAATCTGATCATGGTAGTAATGGTGGGAAAATTATATTCTCTAGTATTTGATTATCATTCAAGAACAAGTTGCAGGTCATGGTTTCTTTCATTGTTAATGGTTGAACAGTACAATTGAATAAAATGTGGTCTCAGTCATAAGCATTTCTCATGGAGGAGCTGAGGCTTCTGGGTTGTAAATCATTTTTCTTCCCCACGGTATAATGTTGTCTCTGCTATTGAAACAGATGTCAACAGTCTGTATATTTCTTTCTTTGTTGAAAGTGGTACAAAATACCTTGGAAAGCTTTTACATAAACTGGAACATTGTTGCACAGGTACTGTTACTATTTACTACTAACTCCCTGGATTGGTCTATATTTAGCAAATTTTGGTTTTATTGTATCTTCACAAACAGTTTCAAGTGAAAATCAAGCTGTCTTATTCTTCAGTAGGAAAAATCAAAACAAAAACAGTAAAGGTCAGTTGACCAATCCAGCCTGGCAGAACTGTGTCATGCTTTCACCTGCAAGACATATGGAACATGATATACACGGTGTTAATCTGAGTCACTTGATTGAAATGGTTCTCTGCTCCTCCTCTTGCCCCTCTCATCTCCACCAGGATGATGGTGATGGGCTACAAGCGCCCACTGGAGGAAAAGGACCTGTGGTCTTTGAACTCTGAGGACTGCTCCCATAGAGTGGTCCCACAGCTGGTGGGCCGCTGGAACACAGAGTGCCAAAAGGTCAAAAGGTCAGGAGCTCAGTACAGCAGAGCACGACCACTTCAAAGAAATCTACCGAAAGTGTTCAACATTGTTACCCTGGTAAAACTACACCTGCTAGATTTGATGTACATAGGAAGAGGAATATTTAGCTTTCCTTTGGTACACAAAGGTGTTGATAAGATGTTTTGACAAGCGGCTTCGGTCTGAAGTCTCAACTTACTAAACCTAAAATTCCTCACTTTCACGTTTCATTTATTTTCACAATAACACAATCTTGTGTGGCGATCTCATCTTGGACTACAGGTCCACTGAATGGAGAAAAAGAACACACAAATCATAGATGACTCTCCTATCGACAAACTATTTTATTTAGAATATATTATTAAAGCAGTCTGCCATTCCTTCAATTGTCTCCTTTCAGGACGGAGCAGAAAACGTTGTACTCCCCCAAGAAAGCCACGAACAGCGAGGGCAAAGAGGGCCGAGCTGTGGAGGAGTCTGAAATCTTGATTGTAAAAGCCCAGAAAACAAAGGAGCCCTCCCTGTTCTGGGCCCTGTGCCTAACCTTCGGGCCCTACTTCCTCATCTCCTGCCTCTATAAGATCATCCAGGACGTCCTCATGTTCGTTGGGCCTGAGATCCTCCGGTGAGAACGTTTTTCTCAAACATACAGACACTTTCAAAAGGAATGACATTGCCTTGTAGCATTATCTGTTTCATATGAAATGAAAATGAATCATTGATGCAGCTGGTGTTCATACATGCACCTTTCATACACAAGAACTTACATTATATGGGTCAAATAGAAAAGTTTGGGGCAGGCAAAGGCTGGGCCCCAAGTCAGGGCCATGCAGACTATATAATTCTGGACCAAGAAAACCGCCTCACGGCTCCACTGACCTGGACTTTACCTGTAACCGGTACTAAAAGGAACCTTCCACCTACACACACTCATGTCCTGGAGATGTCCCAAGCTTAATGCAGACTGGTGCTCTATATTCTTTCAGGACAGCACAGAGCAGATGTGCTTCCTTTATATTAAATGGGTAAATCCACACTGTGTGTGTGTGCGTGTGACGATGAACCCATTTATTATACTTTTAGTGAAGCATAATATGCATAGACAGCTGTTTAGATCATACAAATATCGTGTAGCTGTATTTGTGTTTTGTACTTAATAACCATATCTATTAGGGGTGGGGGAAAAATCAATACAGCATAGTAACGCGATATTTTGCGTGGTGACATTGTATCGATATACGGACGCCAACTATCGATCTTTTATTATATAAACTATAAAAAAAATTTAAAAAATGTACTAGAAAAATCAAATCAATTGCTTTTTCAGTCCACTAGATGGTGCTGAGTTGTTTTCTGGTGAGGTCAGCAAAGGTCCCGGTCAGCGTGATTGGTAGGAAGTTGGTCAAAACAAAGATGGAGACATCTGGCCTCACAACGGGGTTAAATCTGCCAACAGTAGCCAGGCTCATGGGGAGAGTGCGGCGCATAACTGGTTCTCTGCCCTCGACGTCCACGCATCGCAAGTTATACTGAGTTATATAACTCTTATATCCTACTTATATAAGTTATAGTTCATATACTGAGTCCACACGTTTGCATTTAGTTAAGTTGGACTATGTAGTAATACAAACAGTTCAGTTTGTCAGGTTCATGCAACATTTATGACATTGTTGGTCAGTCTGTCTGCTTGACAATCCTATTTTGCTGCAATAAAAATGATTGAAGTGAGATGAACAGACTGACAACTTTATCTTATTAGATAAAACATGTTGACACAGTTTTCCTTTGGGGACATAATTTGAAGTTGAAAAAAGTAATAAATCGCACTATAGGCCTATGTTATCGCAATACTCAGAATATCGCAGTATCGTGATAATATCGTATCGCAGGACCTCTGGTGATTCCCACCCCTAATATCTATATTGATTGCTTTAGGCGCACAGTCTGTCTGTGAGCCCGTCTGTCTCAATACTGGCACTCCCCTCACTCGCTACGGTGGTCGGGCAAATAAAATAATTTAACGGGTGGAGACGTTCACCGAAGAAGTCAGTGGATTGGATGACAGAAGGCTTACTCCGCTCACGTCTCACTTCCAGTGAAGATTCCCAGTAAAACATTACATTTAATTTTCAATAATGAAAGTGACATTTGACTCCCGTCATGCAGCACATTCAGGGCGTGCGAGGCAGACAGCCACGCTAGTGCTGGTTTTTTTCACAATTTAATATTAATTTCCATATCGATTATGTGTTTGTTTATTTTACTATTCAGATACATATTCGAATTTAGAATATTCCTTGACAACCCTAATATGATGTAAGTAATGTGATGTTAGTCAAGGCATTAATCTGTTTTCGACTGAGAAGACTCTTTGTCGAGGCACTTTTTTGTCCGTTGTCCTGGAGTAAAATTTTACTTTTCATACTCATTCTTTATAACATGAATTGTTCCACTGGTGCTCTGTCGCCCATCCATGGGACATTTCCTAGAGATAAGAAAGACGAGGACGGTCGAGGCCTGCCTGAACACCCCCTTAGGTTTAGTCTTTGTGAGGCTGGACACAGGGTGACTCCTCTGTAGACTGCCTGATTGGCTGCGGAGACACAGACCTAGACCTCCTAGGACACATCGAGGTCTGTGAAAGAGGCAACGACCTTTTTTTTTTTTTTTTTTAATTCAGCTATTGTAGTTTCTAAATACACCGACCTTTTAGCCCAGAATGGACAGTCCCATAATCAGCAGCAATGTTTTCCTTTACCTGAGACAAAGCTCACTAATCTCTGAAAGGGTTGTGAAGATCAAATGGACAACATTTTGTTGGTGATTTCATTATGACTAAGTGTTAATATGCTCATTTTCTTCACTCGATATGTCCAGGCTGCTGATACGCTTCGTCAACAACTCCAGTGCCCCCTACTGGCATGGTTACTTCTACACAGCTCTCCTCTTCATATGTACCTGTGTGCAGTCGCTCATCCTCCAGAAGTACTTTCATGTCTGCTTTGTGTCAGGCATGCGTCTGCGCACTGCCATCATAGGAGCTGTCTACAGGAAGGTACAGGAAAGAATAACTGTCATTTTTTAAATGTCTTTGGTAGAGACTATAGAAATACAATAAAGACTAACGGAAACAATATGAAAGCACAGACTACATAACAAGCAAGGAAGTGTTTAATTCCAGGTGGTACTCACTTCTTCCTCTGTTTATTAAATAGGTTTTTACTTGGAGGATTAAGCCATCATGATATTTTTAGAACAAACTAAAATTCAAAGTTAATTAAAACTTTCAGTAACCTAAAATATTCTCTATTGAATGGCTTAATTATTCTCCTGGTCAGTTGCATGCTTTGGCTTTGAATCTACAGTTGGACTCTGCTCTTTCAGGCCTTGGTTATAAGCAGCGCAGCACGCCGCACCTCCACAGTGGGAGAGATCGTCAACCTGATGTCGGTGGACGCTCAGCGCTTCATGGACCTCATCACTTACATCAACATGATATGGTCCGCCCCTCTGCAGGTGGTGCTCGCCCTCTACTTTCTCTGGCAGGTAGGGTTACAGAGCAACTGTAGACACTGTAGCACACTGGTCCAAGTTTACTAACATCACCAACAGTTCCATGCAGAAGTAGTCTCACGTGGGCAGATTTTGGACTGCCAACGTAAACACTTGAACGGCAGCCTGCAGTGACTTCTGGTGGACGAGCAATAAACATCTGCTGTGGTGGGACATTATGCAGGGGAACAAAGAAATAAACAGAACTACATGAAACCAATTTGTACAGCTCAATACTTAAAGACACAATGGTTCAGCAGTGTAGTTGTGAGATGGTGGTGAGTTCCAAACAATACAGAGATTAAAACAAAACCTTTTTTGATACTTTGCTAAGTAAGAGTAATATATTGTAAGCATGTTTTTATTTTTATTTTATGTATGAGCTTTTGTCTTTTTTTAATTTTTCTCTTTTTTGTTTATTGAACAAAACAAGCCAAACATCTCGAACACAGCAGATTAGCACCAGCAGCCATCCAAGAACCTTGCTCATAATATCATAAAATTGGCCATTTTTATGATTGACTTTATGGACAGCTAGTGGGAAACTTGAAGCTGCAAACATATAAAACTGTTAAAACGTCAAGTTCTGCCTCTGTCGCAGCTTTTTGGTCTGTACGTAGGTACAGTCTGTATGTATGATGTACAACATGTATGACGAGGTAACAGAGCAAAGAATCTGGTACCACATCAATGAAGCAGCAATCTGCTGTAAAGAAACAAAAATGTTATCAAAACAACTGGATGTGGACTGGATGACGCTTCTGAAATGCTTCCAGTGAACATGAGGGGTTCCTCCAGTGTAAGTCTGTCATAGTGCTGATGTTAGAAAAAATGCTTTCTTTATGTGTTTTTATTGGTTGAACAGCTGTAGATGGAAGCATTATGCTTTGTACAGAGATGGATGTAAACTACAACATGACTGGTTGACGGAGGCATACAACCATAAGGCGGTAATTCTAGTTTTGATCTGTTGCTGTGCAGAACCTAGGTCCGTCCGTGCTGGCTGGAGTGGCTGTGATGGTTCTCATGGTTCCCATTAATGCTGTCATCGCCATGAAAACCAAAACCTACCAGGTGGGACTTTTCCACGGACACACATTTTCCCACAAATCTTTCCTTTTAAAGCCATACAAAACTTCATGGTTACTTCCACGTATTCCCTCTGCAGCCTTTCTAGTGTTCAGATGGCTCAAAGACCTGTGGATGGTGTGTTCAGTGACAGTCAGGGCATATCCAACCGAGCACTTATTATTTTCATTCATACACAGATGGAACACACACACAGAGGTCCTATTCAACCAGGTTGCTAGCACTGAGGATCAAGGATCACAGTCGGGCTTGTGTCAGTTTGTAGCATTGTCTGACTTGTGTTTGTTTCTTGACATTTTTTGTGTCTATTGAGCAGGTTGCTCAGATGAAGAGTAAAGACAATCGCATCAAGCTGATGAATGAGATGCTGAATGGCATCAAGGTTCTGAAGCTGTATGCCTGGGAGCTGGCCTTCAAAGACAAGGTGTCAGAGATCCGTGAGAGTGAGCTGCAGGTCCTGAAGAAGACCGCCTACCTGGGTGCCATGTCCACTTTCACCTGGATCTGTGCACCTTTCCTGGTGAGTCCAACACAGAAGGTCATGCACCACAATGAAGAAAGAAAAGTGCATAGATCATTTCATCTCATCATGTGGACATGGCGTCATGTAGTTCAGCTGGTACAGACACACAAGCAGGCAGCAGCTTGGGTGTCGGAGTGACAAGATCACAAATATCAAGTGTCTAAAATTCAAAACTTTTGTAGGGAAAAGGACTTTGCTTATCTCATTTTCTGCAAATGGAAACATCCCAATCAATTGAAAAGGACTATAATATCATTTTGATGTCTTTCTCTCTCCCTCCTGCTGTGTCACTGTACAGGTTGCCCTGTCGACCTTCACTGTGTATGTGCTGATTGACGAGCATAACGTGCTCGATGCCCAGAAGGCCTTTGTGTCACTGGCGCTCTTCAACATCCTGCGTTTCCCTCTTAACATGCTGCCAATGGTCATCAGTAGTATGGTGCAGGTTAGTGAGCCTCCATGGTTGTCTCCACTGTGGAATATGACCTTTCATGTTTGGTTTTCAATGAGTACGAAAATGGGGAATGGAACAGGTCCAGTGTTTGACTTCGGTCATAGAACTCAGCTGTCAAGATAAAAAGCCTTCACCTCACGTTCCCTCTGAGCAGCATCAGGAGAGATATAGATAATCACATCTGGATCTGCACAAATCACATTCCCAGTCTTATAAAAACATTTCCTGGTTAACCATTACTGGAATGGAAGGCTTTGCAGGTGAAATAACATGGAGAGGACTACTGAATCCAGGGCCGAACTCAGAATGTTTTAAAGGGCTCATTCACCTGAATGACGAAACAAAAAACAACTTAATTCCCTCTACTGGTATCTCCTCATGCAGATAGTATTGGTTGTATTTGTCCAGGCGTTGATATACATGTCTCTGAGATTGCTATTAGTATTATTATTAACTTGAGCAAATGAAGCAGCTAGCTAGCTATAGACTGAGAAAAAATAAATCAATTCACTGTGCAGCTCAAAGGCTACCGGCAGCTTCCGGCAAATTTTAGGTGGAATGTTTTCTTGCATGTTACTCAAAGCATGAGTTGACATTGTGAATCAATCAACACACCTTAAATGTCAATATGACAACTTGACAATTCCATTTGTTTTTATTGGTTCTCTGGGATGATCTATGCTTCAAGAGCAGAAAAAGTATATGAAGTTCATTATTTATTATGCGAACTGCAAATATTCAATTTTAAGGTTTCAGGTGATTATTCACTAATGAAAACCTAATTGTGACTATTACATTCCATTTCTGCCAATAGATCCTCCTAATCCTACACACTGGTCCTTTTGAGGTCTTGAATGACATCCACTTAGACAGACAGTGGAAACATGGGGTCTTGGTTTTATATTACTAGACAGACTGGAAAACTGGGTTGGACTTTCTGGCACAGTTCTAAATCCCATTGTGTCGAAAGTAATTACACACCTGAGCATACAAACAAGTTTCCTCAAGGTTCCATTCTTTGGTCTCATCTGTTCAACGTCTACACGCCACCACTAAAGCAGATTATACAAATCAACACAGTATCTTGCCATTATAATGCAGATGACACACAGATCTACGTAGCAATAAAACCAGCTGCAGTCGCTAACGATTAAGGCAAACAAAGCCAGAAATCTTGACGTAGTCACAGACTCAGACGGACACACAGAGGTGTCAGCAGTGAGGAAAAACAGACTTCACAGAGAGCGAACATCTTCTGTTCTAATTTCACAAGATATTTACTAAAGCTAACACTTTTGGTGATTTGGAAGAATTCCATGGATTTCTTTTAACACTGTTTGTTCTTGGACATTGTACATTAATAATAATGATTAATAATACTAAAGTACTACCTCTAGCTTGGAGCCCTAGCTATTCACAGCTCAATTGTTCAGAGGAACTAAGGGAACATTTTGTGAAAAGATACATTGCTCTTGAATTGTGTTTTATTGAATGTAATTTGTCTGCTGTGAGCACTACCAACTCCATCAGTCAAAATGACACTCAATGAAACCAAAACTATGTGCATGGACAGATATCACAAGAGGGTAGTGAGAAAATATGTTTTACTAATTTGTGAAGTAAATGATGTGTGCGCACAATAAACATCTGTACGTCTTTACACACACATGAACTGGTAGCCCCTCACGCTCACTTCAGACCAGATGTACACTCAGTTTTCTAGAGCTGTTGGTGAAATGATGAGGTGGACATCAAATATAAGGGAGAGATGTGGTCTTATGGTAAAACCGTTTGTTAGGTTCTTAGGTTTGTTGTTTCAGTGATTGTTATTTTTAAGCAGTCTGCCCAGCGTTCTGTAGGATATTCTTTGGAGGCGCATTTTTAAACCTAATTTTAAATAAATTAAAATGATGGTGTAATAAAATTATACAAATAATATAATTTGTATCATCTTTTTATTTACATTTGAGATGTTATTTCCAAATGATTGATCTTTTCATTTTATTCTCAATTGTAAAGCATTTCATTAAGTCTGTTGCAACATGAGCTCTATAAGATGAATCATCCTGACGTTTAATTAGGTTGATTGAGAACTTTGCAGATGCCATTTATACATCTAGCTGTGGGAGTGGAGCTTGTATCTTTTGATGAAAAATAGAGCATATGCAATGAGCCTCAGTAGCTCTTACTAACCGTGTTTATTACAACGCACCAGTCCACACACTCCTTTCAAAGGTAAAAGTCAAAACGAAGAATTCTCCTGCCTGTTTAGCGACTAATTCAGCAGGTTTACCAGGTTGGTCTTTTTTTACTCTCCTTATGTATGTCCCTGACTCTTTGCTGTAGGAGTTTTAGGTGGTTTGGACCTTCAAATTCTTCTGTAAATTAGAACGGGACGCTATGATGGGGACAACAGTTCCAAGACTCAAAAGCAAGATTATTAGGGACGGATGACAATCAAAACATGAACCAGAAGCAGTTGATGTAGTCTCCTATGTTCCTGAAAATGAATTAAAGCAGAATCAACAACAAAAGGCAACATAACCGAGCAATATATTCATTGTGAATCCTCCGACTATGGAAATCTGCAGGTTCCTCACTTCACATACACTGTGTAGCTCGTTGTTTACCTTACTACAGTTGAAACGAGGCATCGTTTGTGATTTCGCAACGTTTTGCGCACAAGTTATTGTTCCTGGAATTCTGAATCTGTGAATAGCTTTCCACCTTTACCGAACTAGGCTACCTTAAACAATTCTCAGAATTATAATGTCTTTTCTTGTATGCGAGGTAAGGTGAATAGTTTTTTTTTTTCTTTTCTGAATGCTCTTCCGTACTAACCGGCACATTGTTGATTCACCTTTACTAATGCCAATTGCTCAATTTAGTAAAAAATGTTCTTCTTTCTAAGACAAAAAAAGAATCTAACTCTATTTTTGTACTGACCTGTCAAAAACACTAATTTGATGTTATTAGTTTAGTGCCCGGTTCCACAATGATTCAGATCTATTACACTTATAAATCTGATGAAAATAATGCGTATGTACATTTCTGCCTTTGTGCCTACACAGTTTTATGTGTGAATCTACTCAGATTTGTGTGCATCTTGCCACTGGTCTTAGTGGGTTTCCCTCCCTCTGTGTCAATCTTCAGGCTAGTGTGTCCTTGAAGCGGCTGAGAGTGTTTCTTTCACACGAGGAGCTTCAGGAGGACAGCGTCGAGCACAAAGCAGTAGCAGGCTGTGAGTTCTTATCTACTGCTTTTCTGTCTATTGCTTTGTCTGTTGTGTCCTCCCTCTTCCCTCAGAATTTGACATTTCCACATGTTGTGTAGATCCTTTTTCTTGGGTGACTGTGGCTTAGTGGAGAGCAGGGTCGTCCGTCATTTAAAGGATCGGCGGTTCGATACCCGGCTCTGCAGGTCGCATGTTGATGTGTCCTTGGGCAAGACACATAACCCCAAAATTGCTCCCGTAGCTGTGCCTACGGTGTGTGAATGTTAGTTGGTCCTGATGGTGGGCATGGTAGCCCCTACCATCAGTGTATGAATGGGGGATTAATGACAAGTAGTGTGAAAGCGCTTTGAGTGGTCGGAAAGACTAGAAAAGCGCTATACAAGTCCAAGTCCATTTACCATTTGTGTGTATATACGTGTATATATATGGAGGTATCACATACAGTATACTAATATACCTCCTCTCTCTTCACCCCAGCCTCACACAGTATCGCCATAGTGGATGGAGTTTTCAGCTGGTCCAGAGCTGAATCACCGACACTCAAGAGGTTGGTGTCATCTTTCCTCAGGATGCTTCAGCGCATTCATGTAAATGAAAAAATAAAAACAAAAATGTAATGTTCAAAATACCAACTTGCGCACACTACTTCATTCAATTAGTTTGTGTCCATTTTAAAACATTACTCTTATGCCCAAAGGTACAATGAAAGAGTTGCTGTTCCTCTTGTCCATACCGACATCCCTTTCTAAAGAGATTTCAATACAAGAAACGTGGGGGGGGAAAGTTGAAAGTTATTTTATTTTATCAGCCTATTGTCATAATTTATTGGGAGTAACCAAGCACTTCAATGTAAAGTCAGACAACACCCCCTTGTAGCCCGAATGGAATGATCCTTTGTTTCATTACTGCATTTTTCCGCCACTGTGACGATTGAACTCTAAGATTGGCAGTCTAACCAGGTAGATAGTCGACTATTAGGGGTCACACCTGCAATACATGTTACTTATACTTATAAGTATGTAATTGTTTCTTGATTAAGAAATGAACCTGATTATTTCTTAAATGGAAGTGAATTGGGTTGAATCTCCCTGTGTTTCTGCAGGCTGAATGTGTGTATCCCAGAAGGCTCTTTGGTGGCTGTGGTGGGACTCGTGGGTTCGGGAAAGTCCTCGCTGCTGTCGGCCCTGCTCGGAGAGATGGACAAGCTGGAAGGAACTGTGTCTGTCAAGGTGGCTGCTCTGGCTCTCTCAGACAAACACACTCGCAGCAGCAGTGCACACAATTACATTTACTTGGAAATGGAAATTAGGAATTGGGAATGACGTCACGTGCCAGGACAACAAGTCTAAAAACGTAATGGGCCATGCTCTAGCCAGGTCCGCTATTATGAGCAATACCAGTTTATAACCACACATTATGGCGGTATTTTGCATATACACACACCGTAGCAACATGTTCACAGATAGGAGTTAGACACAACTGTAGGTATGACACTGATTCTGCACATATGCACTATATTTTTAGTTTATTTTTTGTCTCATTCTATAATATTTTTTTGTTGAAACTAACTCTGTTCCTAACTGGACAGCAGCCAAGAAGTTCACTTTAAGTCTGGCCAGCTCACAGGATTTAAGTGGTGGCAGAAGGCAGTCAGAGTTAGGGGGTGTTCAGAGAAACAAACTATTTAATGACATCATTCTGCTTTTCCATTAATGTGAGTGGCTAGGATCATTTCAGTCTAAAAGCTGTTCACAATATTGCACACCGATGGGGTGTGGCGACATTAAAACAGAGTGGTTCATCCTCTGGAAGCAGGAATGTGCTCTGTCTGACTGCTCACCATCAACTACAGAATGCCATGACATCTTCCAATGCGTTTGTCTCCCTGCAGGGTTCAGTGGCCTACGTTCCCCAGCAGGCCTGGATCCAGAATGCCACGCTGAAAGACAACATAATGTTTGGTCAGGAGAGGAGAGAGGCCTGGTACCAGCGTGTGGTGGAGGCGTGTGCGCTTCAGCCTGACCTTGAGATCCTTCCAGCTGGAGACGAGACAGAGATTGGAGAGAAGGTATCAACTCATGCAGAGTGGTACAAAATGTAGGGTATCTGTCGAAGTTGTCTGCAATCCTCACTTGAATCCCGTGTGGGCTCCTCTGCCTGTGTGAGCAGTGCGTGATGGCTACCTCACTGAACTGCTGTAGCTCGCTTGCGTCTGATGTCCACACAGACAGAAATTCATTTTAGCTTTCTTTTATGTCTATGACATATATATATCTGCAGATAAAGACATCAAAACTGTAATACCAGTGTTTCTGTTATGATATCAATATACTGCCAAAAGATCATTTTCACTGTGTACATTTGTAAATCTCAGATCTCTCGCCACGCCTGAGCTGTGCATCTGTTAATATGGCAGCCAAATACAAAGCAAGAGGTTTCGCGGCGAACAGACTTCAGAGACAATTTTATGAAATGCTGTCTCAATACAGTTTTCAAACGCACATACATTAAAGAAGGCAGAAAGAACAGAACAGTCATTAAATGATGAAGTACCCTTACTTTTGTCTCTGGCTTTATCTCCGTCTCTCTTCTGTATAGGGAGTGAATCTGTCTGGAGGTCAGAAGCAGAGGGTGAGCCTGGCCAGGGCTGTCTACTGTGACAGTGCTGTCTACCTGTTGGATGACCCGCTGTCTGCTGTCGACGCTCACGTAGGAAAACATATCTTTGATCAAGTTGTCGGCCCACAGGGACTGCTGAAGGACAAGGTGTGTATGATCTCAAGCTTAACCAACCTAAAGCACCATATAAGGGTTCATTGTATGAACAGCTCATATTTTCAATTTGCTTGTTGCCAATTATTCATACTGATTTATGTTGTTGTTATAGGCAGGAATAATATGAACATAGACCGATAAAACAACACAGTGGGAAACGCTCTGCCAAATGAAAATGCACAACTTGAAAACTACAAGACGTAAAGAGAACTAAGTGAGCCTAAATATTGAATATAGATACCTGCAAAATGAGAGATATGGAATAAAACAACCTGTAGAAAACTCATCGTAATCCAACATCACAGAAAATCATTGATGTATTGTGACAGCTGAAACTTTGTTTGTAAGGTTTCAGGTTTGAGGAAAAGGTAAAGTATCTACCTGTCAGATGCTGTACAGTAATAGTAACCTTTACTAGTCATTAATTTCAAACATCATCCTTCATACAGTAACCTGTACTAGTACTAGTCATTAATTTCAAACATCATCCTTCATTCAGTAACCTGTACTAGTACTAGTCAGTCATTACATACATCATCCTTCATACAGTAACCTGTACTAGTACTAGTCATTCATTACATACATCATCCTTCATACAGTAACCTGTACTAGTACTAGTCATTCAATTAACATCATCCTTCATTCAGTAACCTGTACTAGTACTAGTCATTCATTACATACATCATCCTTCATACAGTAACCTGTACTAGTACTAGTCATTCATTCAAACATCATCCTTCATACAGTAACCTGTACTAGTACTAGTCATTCATTTCATACATCATCCTTCATACAGAACCTGTACTAGTACTAGTCATTCAATTAACATCATCCTTCATTCAGTAACTAGTACTAGTCATTCATTACATACATCATCCTTCATTCAGTAACCTGTACTAGTACTAGTCATTCATTACATACATCATCCTTCATTCAGTAACCTGTACTAGTACTAGTCATTCAATTAACATCCTTCATTCAGTAACCTGTACTAGTACTAGTCATTCATTACATACATCATCCTTCATACAGTAACCTGTACTAGTACTACTCATTCAATTAACATCATCCTTCATTCAGTAACCTGTACTAGTACTAGTCATTCATTACATACATCATCCTTCATACAGTAACCTGTACTAGTACTACTCATTCAATTAACATCATCCTTCATTCAGTAACCTGTACTAGTACTAGTCATTCATTACATACATCATCCTTCATTCAGTAACCTGTACTAGTCATCATTACATACATCATCCTTCATACAGTAACCTGTACTAGTCATCATTACATACATCATCCTTCATTCAGTAACCTGTACTAGTCATTCATTACATACATCATCCTTCATTCAGTAACCTGTACTAGTCATCATTACATACATCATCCTTCATTCAGTAACCTGTACTAGTCATCATTACATACATCATCCTTCATTCAGTAACCTGTACTAGTCATTCATTACATACATCATCCTTCATTCAGTAACCTGTACTAGTCATCATTACATACATCATCCTTCATACAGTAACCTGTACTAGTACTAGTCATTCATTCAAACATCATCCTTCATACAGTAACCTGTACTAGTACTAGTCATTCATTTCATACATCATCCTTCATACAGTAACCTGTACTAGTACTAGTCATTCATTCAAACATCATCCTTCATACAGTAACCTGTACTAGTACTAGTCATTCATTTCATACATCATCCTTCATACAGTAACCTGTACTAGTACTAGTCATTCATTTCATACATCATCCTTCATACAGTAACCTGTACTAGTACTACTCATTCATTCAAACATCATCCTTCATACAGTAACCTGTACTAGTACTAGTCATTCATTCAAACATCATCCTTCATACAGTAACCTGTACTAGTACTAGTCATTCATTGAAACATCATCCTTCATACAGTAACCTGTACTAGTCATTCATTACATACATCATCCTTCATACAGAACCTGTACTAGTACTAGTCATTCAATTAACATCATCCTTCATTCAGTAACCTGTACTAGTACTAGTCATTCATTACATACATCATCCTTCATTCAGTAACCTGTACTAGTCATTCATTACATACATCATCCTTCATACAGTAACCTGTACTAGTACTACTCATTCAATTAACATCATCCTTCATTCAGTAACCTGTACTAGTACTAGTCATTCATTACATACATCATCCTTCATTCAGTAACCTGTACTAGTACTAGTCATTCATTTCATACATCATCCTTCATACAGTAACCTGTACTAGTACTAGTCATTCATTTCATACATCATCCTTCATACAGTAACCTGTACTAGTACTAGTCATTCATTTCATACATCATCCTTCATACAGTAACCTGTACTAGTACTAGTCATTCATTGAAACATCATCCTTCATACAGTAACCTGTACTAGTACTAGTCATTCATTACATACATCATCCTTCATTCAGTAACCTGTACTAGTACTAGTCATTAATTTCAAACATCATCCTTCATACAGTAACCTGTACTAGTCATTCATTACATACATCATCCTTCATACAGTAACCTGTACTAGTCATCATTACATACATCATCCTTCATACAGAACCTGTACTAGTACTAGTCATTCAATTAACATCATCCTTCATTCAGTAACCTGTACTAGTACTAGTCATTCATTACATACATCATCCTTCATACAGTAACCTGTACTAGTCATTCATTACATACATCATCCTTCATACAGTAACCTGTACTAGTACTAGTCATTCATTTCAAACATCATCCTTCATACAGTAACCTGTACTAGTACTAGTCATTCATTTCAAACATCATCCTTCATACAGTAACCTGTACTAGTACTAGTCATTCAATTAACATCATCCTTCATACAGTAACCTGTACTAGTACTAGTCATTCATTTCAAACATCATCCTTCATACAGTAACCTGTACTAGTACTAGTCATTCAATTAACATCATCCTTCATACAGTAACCTGTACTAGTACTACTCATTCAATTAACATCATCCTTCATTCAGTAACCTGTACTAGTACTAGTCATTCATTACATACATCATCCTTCATTCAGTAACCTGTACTAGTCATCATTACATACATCATCCTTCATACAGTAACCTGTACTAGTACTAGTCATTCATTTCAAACATCATCATCCATACAGTAACCTGTACTAGTACTAGTCATTCATTTCATACATCATCCTTCATACAGTAACCTGTACTAGTACTAGTCATTCATTTCAAACATCATCCTTCATACAGTAACCTGTACTAGTACTAGTCATTCATTCAAACATCATCCTTCATACAGTAACCTGTACTAGTACTAGTCATTCATTCAAACATCATCCTTCATACAGTAACCTGTACTAGTACTAGTCATTAATTTCATACATCATCCTTCATACAGTAACCTGTACTAGTGCTAGTCATTCATTCAAACATCATCCTTCATACAGTAACCTGTACTAGTACTAGTCATTCATTCAAACATCATCCTTCATACAGTAACCTGTACTAGTACTAGTCATTAATTTCATACATCATCCTTCATACAGTAACCTGTACTAGTACTAGTCATTCATTCAAACATCATCCTTCATACAGTAACCTGTACTAGTACTAGTCATTCATTCAAACATCATCCTTCATACAGTAACCTGTACTAGTACTAGTCATTCATTTCAAACATCATCCTTCATACAGTAACCTGTACTAGTACTAGTCATTCATTTCAAACATCATCCTTCATACAGTAACCTGTACTAGTGCTACTCATTCATTTCATACATCGCCCCGATCATGATTGTGATCCTGTTGCCGTTGTATAGTAGGGCTGCAACTTACTACCATTTTGATTATCTTAATTAGCTATGAGCTTTTAAATTCAACTTGTTTTAGGCATGTGCTAACTAACAATAAAGATGAATACTTCAATCAACTTTCCTGCTGATACAACAGAATGTTCAACTGAAATCAAGTCCTGTGGTAGACCAAACAGGTTACTATAGCAAACGAACATGTAAAACTATAATGGATAATTAAATTAGTTGCCATAAATTTGGCCATCGCTTTTTTTTTTGTTTTTTTGCAGCAATTCTATGAGTACTACCGTCCTGTTTGCTTTTTTTTGGCTCTAGCGAGCTACAATATCGGCGAAGCTCTTCAGAGGCTGCATTATAGCAGTGAGTTCACGCAGAAGGCTTAACTATTGGAGAGATGGAGAGTAAATGTTGTTAGTAAGTGTTGTTAGTTACTTTCTGATAACCATAGCTGTGAGCCAGCCACAGCCAACTACAGTTAGCCGAAGACTAAAATTTTAGCAACATTTCTCTTCATCTCTGAAACGCTCCACCAATATTTTCAGTAATCTTTGTTGTTACCAATGCTGTAACTTTTCCTGCAGGATATTCCGCCGTTGAATCAGACTTTCATGACGTTGCATTGGATGACAGTACAATATGCTGAAAGGTTTTTATGTTGTTGTTTTTTCCAACGATGGCAAGAATGAATGGCCTACACCGGCTTTAAAGGACTCTGACAAGGATCAAGGGCAAAACTAATTGATTGAGACAGATTGTGTTGAGAATTTTGTTTTTTGACATCTGTTTATGGTAATACTGTACAGTAGTTTTGAAGGTTCGTCAATGATTATGAAAGTGAGCAGTAAAGATTTAATAAAAAATGGAACAGGTATCACCTTTACACACAGGCATGTAATATTTGTGTGGATGTGTGCAGACTCGTGTGCTGGTGACCCATGGACTGAGCTACCTGCCTCAGGCCGACCTGATCCTGGTCATGGTGGAGGGAGAGATCACAGAGATGGGCTCCTACCAGCATCTCATGGCCACAGAGGGAGCCTTCGCTGAGTTTCAGCGAACATACGCTGCTGTCGACCACACTGCCGACGATGGTGAGACGTTCTGCACACTGCACTTTACTAAAGTTATTAATTGCAATGTTGATAATGAAGAAATCTTCTCCATGAACATAAACAGTGTTTAGGAGTTTTTGGGATAATAGTAGTTGTTTGGTGCAGTGGATGCAGGTAATGTTTATGGATCAATCCTTTTGTCACAAAAACGTTTTTCCAAAAACTACATTTAGAAACTGTGCCAAAGAGTGGAACCAAAGCAACAGAGAACGGCAGCACAACTGCTCTTGTTGGGTGAGTAAAAGTGGACAACAATGGAGCACTATGGCACAAAGAAAAGAAGTATAACAGACTTTGGATACACACACAATACCTGTTAGTGTGAGAAAAAGTCATTGTTCATTTGGCTCTGCATATGGGTTTTGGGAACAAGAATATTACATAATTGTATTTTCATCCTGACCTTCTCTTGACTTTTTGTATTCCAAATGTTAATGTCACAAAGTTGTGGTAAATTACTCGTTTCAGCCTGTTCAAAGGAGGTGAAAATTCTTGAGATTTGATTAATTGGCATAATAATGGCCCTAAAATTGATATGAGGCTGCCCGTTGTGGTTGTGTGAAATTTTCATTTACGAAAATGTTACCAAAAAGTAAAAAAAGAAAACTTTAACACCTAATGTGAGACGAGATAATTTAATTTGCTCACACACAGGTGATGTTACACTCTCAGGTGTTATAACCGTGGATGATATTGGATAAAGACCCTGAGGCAGCCACCTCCAGTATCCACACATATCAGCATGACATATACTAGCTGTTCATCTTGTTGAAGCTCCTGTATATAATATATCACATTTATTTTTATTGCTACATGTGTAAGCAGCAGTCCGGGAGTCAGCAGTGTGACCAAACTGTGCCAGACGGGTGAGCAGGACAAGGTGCTGGGCAAGAAAGCCAAGCAACCCGAGGTGGGCAAGCTGACGGAGGCTGACAAGGCCAGCACTGGACGGGTAGGTAGAAGCTTGACATGCTCAACAGCATAAGAGCTAATAATTCATCATCGTCATGTATCAGTGCAGTATGTGATGGTCCCAACCACTGCCTGACCCCAGCTGGTCTCCTCTCCCTCCCCAGGTCAAGCTGTCTGTGTTCGGGTCTTATCTGAAAGCCATCGGAGTGCTTCTGTCCTGCATCAGTCTGCTGCTGTTTTTCGCCCACCACCTGGTCTCCCTGTTCTCCAACTACTGGCTGAGCCTCTGGACCGACGACCCCGTGGTTAATGGCACTCAGCCCAACAGACAGATGAGGCTCGGGGTGTACGGTGCTCTCGGTTTGTCCCAGGGTGAGGAGGGGTGAGGGGAGGGAGATGCAGATACACAATTTAGAAATAACACAAGAACAAACCGATCTAAGGGAGAGCAATTCCGATCATTCTGACATTCTGACAAGAATATCAAAGTTGTGTTTGTAGTTTCTTTGTCATTCACACCTGCTACACATACACAGCCAACGAGATACTGAATCATGGAGCAACATCTATAGAATGATATTTCACCTGAGTTGTTAAGTTAAGTAAAGACTTAAAGTTGACTTTAGCACCAATGACATTTGACGACACTTGGACTTTGATCTGACTTCTGACAACAGATACTTTGGATGAGCCAGTCACATTGCACAAGCAAGAGGGAAAGTATGATTGGCAGTGCAGTCCAGAAGACAAGAAAGATAATGACTTGTTTAGGACTTGAAACACAAAACTTGTTCCTGACTTGGATCTGAAAGCGTTGCTCATTTGGTATCAGTTCAGTAGACTCTTTTTCAAACACAGCAATTCAAGTGAAACTTGTGGAACTCTTTTCAGGTGCAGTAGGGTATGTTTTTTTTTACCTTAGGGTTTGCATGTACAAATCAACTTGATGTGCTTTTTGTAGGTGTGGCTGTCTTTGGTTACTCCCTCACCACGTCCATTGGGGGCATCCTGGCGTCCCGCTGCCTCCACCAGTCCATGCTGTATGATGTCCTGCGCTCACCTATGTCCTTCTTTGAGCGAACCCCCAGCGGCAACCTGGTCAACCGCTTTGCCAAGGAGATAGACACCATTGACTCAGTGATCCCCAGCATTATTAAAATGTTCATGGGCTCCATGTTTAATGTGATGGGTTCTTGCATTATCATCCTGATCGCAACACCACTGGTAGCTATCATCATTCCTTTTCTCGGTCTGCTCTACTTTTTTGTCCAGGTTAGTTGGAAATTTTCAGATGGCAAAACAACTTTTTCCTCTTCCTTTCATACATTTTCAATCCATTTTGATGCCCTAAATATGGGGTACTATTTATGAAAAGGTCTATGTTCCTACACTCTTAATCTGAAAAATAAGTATCACTGTCCAACCACTGCTGGCTGCACTGTATTTCATTCTGACTGGTTACTTGAAGTTGTCAGAAGTCTCTGTCCTTCCTGTGTCCAGAGGTTTTATGTGGCGTCGTCTCGCCAGCTGAAGCGTCTGGAGTCAGTCAGCCGTTCACCCATCTACACCCACTTCAATGAAACACTGCTGGGCACCTCCGTTATTCGAGCCTTTGGTGAACAGGAGCGCTTCATCCGGGAGAGTGACCAGCGCGTGGACCACAACCAGAAGGCTTACTACCCCAGCATAGTAGCAAACAGGTTAAGGACACGGTTACAACTCACTAACTGAACATACTACCTGCTACAGCAGTATGCGTCGTCCTTAGTAAGGAAAAAGACAAAATTAACAGATTCTTGAGAATTCTTTTGATCTTTTCAAATAGTATTTCTTCTTTAGTGGGATATGCCACTTTGTTCTTACGATGGTCTTCTGTCCTTATTGTGTCAATGAATCTGTGTTTGTGTAGGTGGCTAGCTGTTCGCCTGGAGTTTGTAGGAAACTGCATCGTGTCATTTGCTGCTTTGTTTGCCGTCATGGCTAGAGAGAGCCTCAGTCCAGGCATCATGGGGCTGGCTATCTCCTATGCCCTCCAGGTAAACACTCATACTCACATCTGACCAGGTCACATCTTCTTCAGGGCCCCAGAGAAGTGACAGATTAGAAACCCCTCTATCCTATAGGATGCTTTGCATGTATTTTTAAATGTATATAATTCAGTGACAGACGGTGCATTTTATACCTCATTATGACGCCACAGCTACGGTTATTATTTGTTTCTAGGGGTGTAACTACACATATTCGTATTAAACCGTTCGGTACGAGGCTTACTAACTGAACAATACGTTTGAATAATACTAGTGCATTTGGAAAATGCAGAAGCTTAAATTGTGGGAAATATAATGTTTTCGGTGGACTGCGCTCACGGAGGAGACAACGGGCTGTGTGACCTCTGAACCCGGAACAAAAAAAAAAAACCACAGCTGAGGCACCGCACGTGTGTTCTGGGAGGCTACACTAAACTAGCTTAGCAGGAAAACAACAGCAGCACACAAGCTATGAACTCTCCCCGCAGCGTTTAGGTAGCTGTTCTCTACTGATTCAAACAGGGCTAAAGCAATCGCCACACAATCCCCATCTCTCCAGACCATAATTCTTACTTTGTAAAAGAAAACAAAAGCCCAAACAGATTCAATTGTCCAGACAATAACTCCGCGCATGACGGTATGCTTCGTAATTAACGGACAATGCATATAGTCCAAATCTATATAATTAACACAATGACAACAACAAACTCACAAGAACCAGTCACATATATTCATATGACAACAAATCAACCCAGCAGACCTGCAGCAACACGCATTCTGCTACACACTCGAGGGCCATTCAGATATTAGATGTAAAAAAACAAACAGTTGACTTACCAAATGCTGTTCACTTAAAGACAAACTCCATCCTCCTTTCTTTGTTGACAAAGAGTTTAATCTCACAAAAAACAAAGCTAGGTAAAAAAGAAAATAATCTACACCAAGCAAAATGCTAAAAATGTCATAATTTCTTCCATATCTTTCAATTTGAACTTGATTTGAACGATTCCATTTAGTTTCATCCAGTTTTATTTTGGCTTGGCTTTGAAGCATTGCTTAGTTTGTCGACTTTACGCAGGCACCTCAGAACTTTGCAGTTGTTCAGACATAAAGTCCATGCTGATCTGCTGGACATTGCGTCATTCATAGTTTCTCCATGCTGGATTCAACTAAATAGGCGGGACATGTTTGCTTCCATGAAATCCAGCTCTCAAGTAAATCAGAACTTCTCTTGAGATTTTTAGGGACTATATCCTGTTTTCGTTTTTTGTTTTTCAAGAGAATGCATTACGCTTCTGTAGCTTTCGAGTTGAGTCCTAAAGTATTTTTTTAATGTTGCAATCTATCTACAATCTAAATGACTTTCACCTTCATGTATTTGGGTTGATGCACAGATCTGAGACAGACATCTCACAAGCTGTCCTCTGTCCTGTTCCTCTGTCCCATGTGCAGTTGACTGCCTCTCTGACCTGGCTGGTGAGGATGTCTTCTGAAGTGGAGACCAACATAGTGGCTGTGGAGAGAGTGAAAGAGTACAGTGACACAGAGAAAGAGGTACAACGACAAACAAAGAACAAATTCTGGGATCCATTTTTTGTGGTTTTAGAGGGAGGCTTTACTTGACCTGGTGCTGGATTGCGACCAGCATTTAGGATTAAAAGTACTGCAAACTGAATTTAGGATTTGTTTTTTTCCAAATCTACATGTAGGTCTATACAAGATATTTATTTACAGATTGTTAAATGTGTTCGCACTGATCAGGTTACATTTGCGTGTGGAGTTTTGAGACTATTTTCAATGTCTCCAGCTCCACTGGGGTCTACAAATGCATGCTGCGTTTAAGCGCTGGTGGAAAACTGGGTTTTGGGCTTTCGATGAAATAGTGTTTAATTTCAAAGTGGGAAAGGCGTTTTTTTCTAAATAAACAGAATAGCTTGTTGCCCTTTGATTAGAACACATATATTTGCCAACTATAGTCTCTATAGAGTAGAGTGAGTGGAGCTGGAGACCGTGATGAAAATTGATACACCAGAGTACCAATAATTTGAATATCAAAACACCTGATAATCGGGTTACTAATAATCTGGTGTATTGATATTCATGTTGGCTGATTATTTGTTTGAACCACAGGTTATGTGCCATTGTAGCTGTTCTCTGTAAAGTTATATGGTACTCCAACAATTTCTATTTTGAAAGTGGTGATGTGTGTAAACTTCAGAAAATGTTATGATGTTTACTTTTTCCCAGTGTTTGAGTAAGTTCCCCACTTAAAGATACTAGATTTGTAGAAAGTAGCTGAAATTCGCTTCACCTTGATCAGCTGAAACATAAGCTGAACTTATGAATATATAATATAACATTGACAGGAAAACATTTTGAGACTTAAATCTACTTTTAGCTGATTATACTTTTGCTTTAGTAAGATTTGGAAGATATACTTATTTAAATGAGTATCCTCTGACCACCAGGCAGAGTGGAAACAGGAACCCTCCAGCCTCCCCACAGGGTGGCCCACTGATGGTTGCATAGACATCAGAGGCCTCGGCCTGCGCTACCGCCACGATCTGGATCTCGCCATTCGCAACATCACCATCAACATAAACCGAGGAGAGAAGGTCTGCTTACAGTGGTCTTTTTGATTGTGCTTGAATTGATGAGTGTGATTGTTTGTGACTGTGTATTGCATTACATCTGTGTTGATCTATGTATGTGTACAGTGTCTGTGGCCCGTAACATTTCCTGCTTCTACCCATAAGGTGGGGATTGTGGGGCGCACTGGAGCGGGAAAATCATCCCTAACGCTGGCGCTGTTCCGGATCATCGAGGCATCTGAGGGCCACATCTTCATTGACGGGGTGGACATTGCTCAGTTGGGCCTCCATGAGCTTCGTTCCAGAATCACCATCATACCACAGGTCAGTGCAGAGATGACACAAAAGACCGTGGAGTTAAACGGCATCTGAATGGAAATGAACGCTATGCCCAGTTAAACTGAAAAATTATAAGGCCAAGCTAAGGAAACAACAGCTGTGTCCCAATTGAAAGGTGACCCTGAGACAGCATATGGCCTCATTGTATCCATTCTGATTGTGGCCTTATTTGGTTCAATTTGCAAGACACCCACAGAAGACGTGCATTAGTCACATATAGCAGAACTCACAATGCTGCTTTGGTGGGTCTGTAAAGCATGTCATTTGGTGAGGAGGTGCAGCTTCAGTCCCTCCTGAGGGCTTCGTAGCACCCTTTTTAAAGAAGAGACCTAGAAATGGGGCTCAGCTTGCCCATCGTCTGAGAAATCCAGATGACCGTTGTTTTCCCCTCTCCTCAGGACCCAGTGCTGTTTTCAGGCTCTCTGAGGATGAACCTGGATCCTTTCGACAGCTACTCTGATGAGGAAGTCTGGAGGGCTCTGGAGTATTCCCATCTCAAGAGCTTTGTGTCAGGCCTGCCAAACAAACTCAGCCATGAGTGTAGTGAAGGAGGAGAGAACCTCAGGTAATACTGCTTTATATACAGCCTTGATAACTACCAAAAACCTATTTTACCTCAACCGCAGAGAGAACCAGGCTTTTCTTTAAATCAGGCTTGTATACATACCTGCAAACTTGTCGCTTTTCAGCGACATTTGCCGTTTTGAATCAAAATATATCATCCACGTGAATCGTGTAGATCCGTAGAGGTTTTTTTTGGGGGGGGGGGGGGGGGCAGCGTTTCTCAGATTGGAGTGAGACAAGGAGAACGGTTATATAGTGATCTTCGCAATAAAACATCTTTCATGTGACGTGTCGAGTCTTGGCCAATCAGCATTCAGATGTCTACAGCATCTTTATTTCCCTCCGTTACAGTTTGAGTTACGTTATGTTCCGTTACCGTTCAGACTTGCTGGGTTAAGTTAACGTCCACTGCATGCGAAACTTTGTCGACTGTTAACGTTCGTTATTATCGCGATTTAGGAGGAAAACACGTAACGTGATGAAACATGCAACCCCCCCCCCCCCCCGTGTTCCGGTTCAGTTCACTCGTTCACGTTAAACCGGAACACCGGCGCATCTGGTGGCAGGTTGTTTTTTTAACTCAAAGTAGAATGAGGATGATTTCGTGGTCAAAATAACTTTTATGACCACGAAACATGAGGCCCAGATACTGATGAGATGATGAGGTCAAAGAGCTTCAGGGAGAGGAGGCTGGTTGTGTAGCGCAGCTTGAAACAGGGCTGAGATGTGAGTGGAGCTGGGCCTGGATAAAGGTGGAGGTGGGCCTGGATAAAGGTGGAGCTGGGCCTGGATAAAGGTGGAGGTGGGCCTGGATAAAGGTGGAGGTGGCCCTGGATAAAGGTGGAGGTGGGCCTGGATAAAGGTGGAGGTCTAAACAGACGTGAGTACAGCTTCCCGCTGTCACAGTGTTTTAAATACATTGATAAGGCAGGGTATGCTAAATGCAGCCTCTGCTCCAAGGAGATGAACTACAGCAACAAGGGCTCACATGTCCTCTCATCACACTGTTCACACTGTTCACTGTAATGACCACAGCCTGTGTACTAACAGTCCCAACAGTCCCACGTGCAGTTAAATCACAGCTATTATTTTACTCTTGATATGGTACCTGAGCCAGAGTAGATTACCAATTTTAATTTAAATAATTGAACTGGATTGAATGCATATTAATTGCAAATAGAAGATAGGCCACAATTCTAACAGCTGTACAGTAACAGGGTTCAATGAAAACTAATCACTTTCTTTGTACAGGCGATGGTTCTCGCTACTCTTGCTATCTTTGTTTTTATTTGACTAAAACTTTTGAAAATGAGACCTCGGTCTCAATGGATTTTGTCTAAATAAAGGTTAATAATAATAGAGCTGAAATACTGATTAATAACTGAATAATAAATTAGTTTTTTGCTTAAAGTAAATGTCTTATCACTTAATTTTCTTCTCAGAGTACAGCAGAATGCTACATTTTAAAGCTCATATTTAAAATAAAATTCTCCTGGGGGAGCATGCCCCCCCCCCCGACAGGGTTTCGGGCTTCGGTACTTGTCACCTTTTCCACCTCTTATGAGTTTGCAGGTATGTGTATAAGAGACATACGTATCTATACTGCTTCCATTTTATTTAGCTAACTTAATGCTTCCTTTCTTCGTTTACAACAGTCATCTCATACTCACCACTCTGCTGCTCTACTTTCTCTTTTTAACACAAACACTGTTTTCACTCACCAATTTATACCAGCTGCTTCTGCTTTTTCTCTTTTCATACAGTGTTAAGCTACTCTCAGTGACAGTCGACACATCCTACACAGATATTTCATAGTAAAAGTCTTCTTCCTTTTTTACTGGTACACATCTGCCGGAAGTATAGAGTGTCATTAGGGAAGCAGTAGAAGCAATTCGAATTAATTTGCCTGACCTTTATTAGGAAATGGCTTTTATTTTTTAATGCGAAAAATGGCCATTAGTGGAAGACTGGCTTCACAAACCATCAGTAAACCCTTCCAGAAAGCCTCACATACCCTGAATGCATCATCCATATTGTATATCTAAAGAAAGCAGTTTACAACTACATAGTTAATATCTCCATCGCAGAAGCTGAGCAATGCTTAACCTGCTCTATAGCATTAGTTCAGACACACTGCAAGCCTCCATCAACATGTAAAAAAAGCATACACAACCCAAAGAGGACCAGGGGCTATCTAACCAGACCCTGATCTGAGGACAAAAATCACCTTAGGAAGGAGAGGCGCTCTGTTTATAGATCGTTTACGTCCATTTTCCCTCCAGTGTTGGTCAGCGGCAGCTGGTGTGCTTGGCCAGAGCTCTGCTGAGGAAGACCAAGATCCTGGTTCTAGATGAGGCCACAGCAGCCGTGGACATGGAGACAGACAACTTGATCCAGTCCACCATCCGTTCTCAGTTTGAGGACTGCACCGTCCTGACAATAGCTCATCGCCTTAACACTATCATGGACTACACCAGGTAATGTATACCACACGTAAACAGTTTCCATTACAGAATGCTTTCATATGTTAATACCTATTGTTTTTGTGTGTGTACTAGTTTATACAGAAAGCAGTGTTCATTGTCTCCATTGATCCTATATCTTATGAGCATTGCATGGTCATCTCATTGTCGGAAGATAAATAGTTATTTGTGTTTACAATTTGTCATGTAAAGATAATGATGACGTCCTCTGGAGATGTCACATATTAGTTTGTCATTATCATTAGATGTGTGCATGCCTGCAGACCAGATGTTAACACACGGGTGTATGAGGCAGATTTGAGGCTTTAGTGCTAACAAATGTAGAGATAGCTATTGTAGAAGTACAAGAAGCAGCTGTAGTGCTACTGGTACTTCTTTTGCTATTCGTACATAATTCATTTCATCGGTAATCTGGCTCCCCTAGGATCCTGGTGTTGGACAAGGGAGAGATGGCAGAGTTTGACTCCCCCTCCAATCTCCTCGCTCAAAGAGGAGCCTTTTACAAGATGGCCAAGGATGCCGGGCTGGTCTGAAGCAGGAGGTGCCTCTTCTTGTTCAGCTGCTCCTCTGAGCTCCTCCCAGGTCATCTGGCTCCACGGTGTGGAGTTCCTGAGATAAATTGGGGGATTGTTACGATTTAGAGTGTTTGACTATTTAAGCAAGGGCGTTTTTGAGAACAACGGGTTTGGTCTGAGCTGCTCCACCACACACTTCCGCTTTACTACACAATTCTCTTCTGCCTGTCCCAAACAAACCTGATTCTTTCTGTTAGCCCAGGTCATATCGCCCTTTATTACATATTCCCGCCCCTTTCATGTACTTTTACTGCCATTTCTGCCATGAACCATAGGACAAGTTCTCACAAGGGACATACTGAATTTGGCTTTTATTTTGCTAGAGCATTATATCTGTGCTGGAGCAAGGAAGGGGAGTTTTACTTCTATACAGACAGAATTCCCTGCAGTCTGTCTTATAAACAGCTCTCTTCTGGTTGTGGTAACCAGTGCTGAGGTCAGTAGAGGACAAAGAGGCTGTTGTCCTGCAAGTACAAAATCCTATAGTGCCAAAGACTGCCCTCAAACATCTGTTATTTTTGAGATGCAGATTTGAAACATGAGCGCTGATTTGAGAAGCAGGTACATACACAACGCATTCAAATGGACTTTTGGATATAATTATTGTTTGACCAAACAAGTTGCAGTTAAGACTAAGTGAGAAATTCCTGCCTCACAAATGCTTCGTCCAAATTCTATGCCTCATCCAAAGTGTATACAGTATGTTCTGTATACTAATCTTTTGTAGTATGTTTTTTTTAGTTGGTAATTAAGAAATCAACACACTTCAGTTTTATACTAACAGGAAATAATGCCAACAGGAAATGACACAATCTGCAGCCTACACTCAGTTTAACTGATACGCCACTGTCGTACAGTATATCTACTCATTCTAAGGAACATATTAAATATCTGGGCTGCACAGTGGTGTGGCAGCCCTTCTATGCGGAGTTTGCATGTTCTCCTCCTGTCAGCTTGGGTTCCCTCCGGGTTCTCCGGCTTCCTCCCACATGCCAAAGACATGCAGCTTAGGTTAATCGATGACTCTAAATTGCCCGTAGGCGTGAATGGTTGTCTGTATCTTTGTGTCAGCCCTGGCGACCTGTCCAGGATGAACCCTGCCTTCGCCCACTGTCAGCTGGGATTGGCTCCCCCCCGGATAGATGGATATAAAATATCTCCAGGCTTATCTTTTAAGCAAGTGATTTACAATTAGTAAGCAGTATGGAACTGGGACACCGCTAATGCTTTGACCAAACAAAGCTAGCTAAAAGGATAGAGAGCATTCCACTTGGTTTGCTCAGTTGAATGTAAGATCATCAGGAGTGTTTGAGCCTTCCTTTCAGAGCGTCATTAGGAGGATGCAGGTGTGCCAGCTGATTGGTCAGAAACGGCAGTTCCACTGAGGATGTCACAAACTCAAGCAGTGGTGGTTGGTAACATCAACACATAAATCTCAACAAAACTACAAACGCACAAACTGTTGGATAGATTCCACTTGACTGTTACTTTTCGTCCAGCACTGACTGTTTATTTATTGTGTTCTTTCAGCAAAAGCTTTACATTTATGTGTTCATGCAAACTGTTGATTAGGTTAGAGGCTCTACTCATGTAATACATGCTTACTATTACATATTTGTATTTTGTTGATACAAAACAACACTCTGTTGTTCTGAGTTTTATTTGAGTGGAACTCTGAGGTCACAATGTGCTGAATGTACACCAAATAGACATTATACTCTTTTTACGTTCATTTTGTTTTTATGTACACATTAAATATATTTAAAATGTTTACAGTTGGCATGTCACGCCTCAAACAAATAGATGCATGCCAACAAGTTAAAAAATAAAATATATGTTGTCAAAGTCTGACTTAAGCTCTCAAAGCAGTTTTTCAATTGATTTGACACTGGTTTATTTCTTTGCATTTGCTGTATTATTTTAGTGAATATATTCACTTGAATGACCATTTTATTAAGGTACTGTGTAAACAGAGCTCTTGAAATGACATGAAGAAAGAAATCTCATTTTCTAGTGTGCACTAGGAACAGTTTCATGCCCATAGATAATTAATGTCAAAATAAATAATGTATTTGTCTTGAAAAAAACAGAACTGCAGAAATGAAATGCATGTTTCGAAGAATACAAAATAAATGATAACTTGGTTATAGACGGAGGAAACTATATTGTCATTATGGACCTCAGTATAAATCACTGCTTTCCATTGCCGTCATCACTTTATCTTGTGAAGCCATTCATCACGTTCTGCTTCCATTTCGAATACTACACAAGCATCATTATTTTTCTTTCTTGTGGCTAAGTTAACCTGCACATACAAGAAACCATTCAAGGTGCACAAGTAACTGGTTTAAAGGTCTCACCACAAAGTTTTAGTTCACATTTTTACTAATGGGAATATGTCTACAATCTTTGTGGGCATATGATGTGCATGTAACTTCAGGAGCTCTGCAGGTATTTTATTAAATTTATTTAAAAAAAATCAGTCATCTCTATTAACTCTTGTTTTTCACATCACCACAATCCTCTCCTAGAAACTTAGTGTCATGTATGTGAATTCAGCTCCTGCTAGATTCCGTGTGGCCCTCCTGCTCAGACTGGTTAGTGTGAGGCTACTGGATGGGAGGACCTCTGTTACCAAGTCATCATTGTGTCTCACTGTTAACATCTGTACACACATGTTGCTGTGGGACATTTAGGGCTAGATAGAGGCTCCTCTCTGTTGGAAAGCAGATAGTCGTTCTTTGGTTGATGTCTTAAGTTGTGCTTTTGGTGATCTTGTACAAATTGGATGAAACTTGCTTTGGCTGTGTCACAACACAATGTAAAGCATTTTGAGATTAAATAAAGCATATTTTTATTACATATTTATTAATAATTATTTTATGTTTTGTTATGGCAAACATATTAACTAAATACAACTAGTTTAGTTTAGTCTTGAAAATAAATATATTTTTTTCACTTTCAGTTTGGTTATGCATAATGTTGAATACATATTAATTAATTATAATTAAACATGGTCAAGTCATATTCAGATGATACATTCCAGGCATGCTCTATAATTATGCGTTAGTAACATGATATGGCCAATTTTAATGCAAGGGCCTCTTTAATTGTATTTTGAATGCTTAAAATCTAAAGATGATAAATTGAAAAATCATCTTTGTTTTATTCATTTGAATTGGCTGTCTTTGTAATATTGTAGACATATGTCTTTTGATAATAAGATATAAATCAGATTTTGCGGAGAAATCAGTGGAAGACACGGCGGTGCCGTGACTGCGCACTGAACTATGTTTCCCAGCAGTCTTTGTCGTCCGGTGTGAGGGGAAGGAAGGAAGATGGCGGCGGTTGGTGGAATGGAGATACGGGTGCCTTTCTAAATCTGCAAAAAAAGCAGTTATTGCTGTATGTTAGCGGTTGGTTAAATGTAATGCAAGAAGGTGGCTTTGATCAGAGACTGCAAATCACCGGACTACAGGTAAAGCATTACACAGCCCGTCTCTGCCTTCAGCTAACGTTAGCTACTGTGCGGAAACATCAGTGAAGCTAGCTAGCTAACGCTCACTGATACCTGCTGCTGACATAACCTCACAGAGGGTGTACGTTAGCTACGTCTTTTATAAACTAAATCCTATGTATCTATGAGCATCGACAAAACAAAGATGTTCAATGTGACAGCCAGGAGCGGTACGTTAACCCTGAAGCCTCCACAGTTGGCTAGTGAGTACACATTGTTAACGTTACAGCAAAATGTGTAACGGTAGGCCTAACGTTCCTTCTGTCTTCTCCATCAACAACAGGAACAAAATACACAGGCACTGAGACAGTGAACGCTACACTTACAAAATAGATTTGTACTTTAAATACAAATTCTAAAAGTTATTATTTTACTTTGTTATAGTCATATAGTGTTTTTTTTCTTAAAACAAACAATTCAGATGATAAAGAACTAAAAGATTGTAATTTTATGGTTTAAAAAAATGTCATTAGTAGTTTTAATGATGTAATCTAAACTGTTTATGGCTATTGTAAACAGGTCATAATTCCCTCTAATATCTATTTATGACCATCATTGTTCCTTTAAACAACTGGATTTATTCAAGTTTCTCACCAACACTACATTTTACAAGATTACATTTGAACACATGATAACATCATAATTTATCTTTGCCCAATCTCATTTTCACTGAACAGAGCCTGAACGCATCATAATGTAACTGAACAGAACCTTCAGTCTCCTGTCAATTTAGACTGATTGGTTGTTTACAATGTAACATGATCAGAGACTAGAAAAGCATACATGATGTCCTGATCACATGTTTTACTGAATGTTGGTGGATAACAACGTCAGTAAAACTTTGTTTCACACTGATGGTTAAGATAAACTGTGTAATAAATCCATGGTGCGTGCTACTGTGAGGGGGATCCGTACGGATCACGGATCAACAGTGGTCCGTTACGCCACTAGTTGTAATTTATCCAAATTAACCAGCTATATCCCAGCAAAATCATTCTCACACCTTTAAAGTGATCACAAAGACCACAGGCTGCTTTTGCCTCTGTGTTCTCAACATTTCCAGTAGATTTTCATGGTAAGATAAAGACTGCATGTGTCCTGTCCTTTCTAAAGGTTTATTCCTGGATTCCATTTTTCCAGCGTGGCGACCATCCTCCAGGACCCACTGTCTGACTCCTGCTCCCCTAGTTTTCCTGGCCCATGGAATTGACTCCAGCATCAGGCTTCAAACGGAGGCCTGCTGCCTCCTCTTCCCCAAGTGGAGTTAGAGAGACTGCCAGGAGCCCTCCTCCCTGCTCGCCGTCTTTGTCTCCGTCATCGCCGTCATCCGATCCGTCTTCACCCCTGTCTACATCCTCCTCTGTCTGCGGCAACTCCTCAGTTTATCAGAACCATGTAAAAGGTCCGACCCAGGGGACAGAGGTGGCCAGGGTGTCCTCCACTTCTGCCTCTCTAGCAACGCAGTCTTTCTCCACACTTGCACCCAACACCATCTCCTCAAAACTCTTCCCTCACAATTCAGTGCAGCCACGTGTTGATTGTGAAGAAGCAAGCAGGAAAAGGGAGATGTATGATCCTTTCCATCCTACTGAGGGAGTGAAGGGGGAGGAAGGGGAGAAATATGACCCCTTCGACCCCACTGGTTCCCCAGCATCAGATGATGATGATGATGATGGAAGTGGCAAAGTGAGGGGGGTGAAGAGAAATGCTGAGAGAGGAGATGATGAGGAGAACGAGGAAGAACCTCCAGATTCCACTGAGGCCTTGACTGACCTGCCCAGCCCCTCTCTGTCCACCCAGCTCCCTCTGAGACGGAGAGTAGAATGTAGCTCTGCCAGAGCCAGGGAGCAGAGGTGTGCTGACTCTGATCACTCTGAGATAGAGGAAGGGGAGATTGTTGGGGCTGCTGACAGAGATGGCGGCAATAAGAGACTAGCAGGAGAAACCCTCCCCATAAATTCTCCCAGCGTTTCCTTCTTTGGATCAAAGCCAGAGCGCATCCTCCGGGTGCTGGACGGGGATGGCCTTGTGTCTGTGCGCACAGAGAGCAACTGGGAGGTGGACAGGGAGCCTGAGGATGAGCCCGTGGTAGGAGTGGAGGATCTGAGAAGGAAGTTGGTCAGCAGGCGGAAGGAAAGATATCTCTCCTTTCCTGCTTCCTCTCCTCTCTCTCCTCAGCCACCGCCTCCCTCCCATCCTCCAGCTTCTACACCCTCTTCCCCTCTCACACCTCCGATAGAACAAGGCACCAAGAACCGCAGCAAGTCCTCCAAGAATTCCAAGGACTCCGATCGACAGAAAAGCAAGGATAGAAAGGCTGGGGAGAAGGAGGAGAGAAGAAAAAAGAGTAGAAAGGACAAAGAGGGAGGTCGGGAGAGGAGCAAAGAAAAGGAGCGAGGGCACAAGACCGGGAAGGAAGTTAAAGGAAGGAGGAGCAGCAGGAGTAGTAGCCGGAAGAGGAAGAAAAGACATCACAGCAGCCCAGAGGCCTCAAGATCCTGCAACTCTTCAGGAAGAGGGGGCCACACTAGACAGCCTTTTTCAAGCCTACCTGAAGTAAGACCCAGAGAGAAGGAAAGGGAGAAGGAGAGTGACAGAGGAAGAGAGAGAGACAGGGATAGAGAGCAAAATCGGACGAGTAGCCATAGAAGAGACGAAAGAGATCGAGACTCTAGCTCCAGAAAGGAGGAGAAGGAAAGGAAGGGAAGACAACATTCAAGCAGCAGAGAGCGGGGCATTTCAAAGAGGTCCAAAGAAAGCAGTGAAAACAGAGAAGGCGATAGAGACAGGCAGCGTGAGAGGGAACGCCGTCGGGACGGCCGTCCTGTTGTCCCGCCATCTATCCAAGATCTCAATGGGTCTGACCTATTTGCAATTAAGAGAACTATCACAGTCACCACCACCACAACCACCACTACCGTACCCGGCTCCCCAAGACTCACCCCGACCTCTCCCTGTCGGCCCACACAGGACTCTGACAAGCCCCATAAGAGGAAGAAGAAGAGAAAATGGCACTCCGCTGGAGAAATGGATGACCGGGGAAGTTGTCACAGCCAATCACAGTCGATCTCACCACCAAGGTATCACAGCTACGAGTCAGACCGCTATTCAGACAAACTGGAGATTGACGTGTTGTCTTTGGATGGTGAGGCTTTAGACTCGGACTACCCATCCCTTGAGGATACACCCCCTGCTGCCCTGCCTCCAGAACCACCAGTCCCCAGCCCCAAAACTAAAACTACCCCCAAGACTGGAAGACATCACCCGAAAAAGAAATCTCACGCATTAAAGAAAATTGACCAATCCTCCTCCTCCTCCTCCTCTAAAGGCAAATGTCTCTCCTCACTGACAGTCACCTCGGGCTCTGCTGCCGCCTCATCGGGCCTCCCCCCAGCAAAGCGAGCCAGGAAGATGGGAAAGGACAAAGACCGGAACAAAGGAAGCAGAAAGGATTTGGGTCACTCTGGCAAATCCAAGAAAGAGAGCGGCGGCAGTCGGAAAGGCAAGCTTCAGTCGAAAGTGTCTGTGCTGGTGCGTGAGGGCGTGAGCAGCACCACAGGGACTTCAGTTGGCTCTGGAAAGCTGGGCATGGACCTATTAGGGCCAGGGGGTACAGGAGGGGGTGCTGGGGGCTCTGTGGTGGGTGGCTCGATTGCAGTAGTCTTCTGCAGGGACAATGAGAGCAGGTCTCCGTTCCTCAAACCTTGCTCAGAGCCGCTGTCACTGGGCAACCGTAGTAAAGATCTGGCCAGTATGGGGAAGCGAAGCAGCCTTGTTGCGCCACCATCCTCCCTAACCAGTCCTGCAGGACTGAAATCTAAGAAAACAAAACCAAGTTCCATCACATCCACCTCCTCCTCTGCCTCCTCCCCCTCATCATCTCTGGCAACCAAGCACCGCCGTCGCCTGGCCAAGAAGTCAAGAGAAAAAGGTGGAGCTGTCGGGCTGACGGCTGGAGATGACGGCCAAACAAAAGCCCAGTCTGAGGGCTGGGGGGGAGCCTCCTTAGATGTTCAGTCTGCCATCGGAGATGGGAGCAAGTCACTCAGTCCGCATACTAGCCAAGCTGGCCCTTTACCCTGTTCTTCCTCCTCTTCCTCCTCCTCCTCTTCCTCCTCTACCAGTGTGCTCCCACCCTCCTCCTCGCCCCCCCACACGCCTCCACCCTCCATGGCTCCTTTGCGGGACACCAGGGAGTCTTCGCCAGACTCTCAGACTGTGGACAGCAGCTGTAAGACTCCAGACCCTTCTTTCCTAGCGGAGGACTGTCCAACCCAGACCAGCCCCACGCTCCCAGCATCCAGTCCGTCCAGCCTGTCCACCCCCCAGGGAGCTGGCCTCAGCATTGCCTTGTCTACACCCACTGCCAAGCCCCCTCTTCCAGATGATGCTCCCAAATCCCTGGCCTCACCTCCATGCTCGTCCTCTTCGGCAGGCTGCGGTTTCACTTCCCTTTCTCTGCCTCTGTCTTCGTCAGACCCGTCCTCCTCCTCTGTGTCCTCCTCGTCTGCTAGTAAGCCTCCTCCCCCCCCCCCTCCAGCAGCACCTGCCCTTCCCTGGAGTCTGCAGACAGGGGTGGACTGCACAACTGGAGGAGTCCTAGCGTGTGAGTACCCTCCATAGATGTACAGTCTGCCATGTTATTACCAAATAGTCACACCTTGAAGGGGCATACAAAGGGTTAGAGTCCGAACCAGGGAATTTGAGGGATCATGTCTCATAGTTTTTTTTAAAGGTCTATGTCCCTAGTGTTGGAAATGTAAGATAACATTGCAGCAAAGGTAGCTTTCTATGTGCTGTCACTCCCTTTTTTTTTTTTTTTTTAATCTCTCCATAATTACAATTTCCCCATATTTTGGGGTTATTTTAAACATAATGCCAGTTGAAAAGAGGGTATCCTACACAGAATATCACAAAGCCATACATAATCGTGAAGCTTAGACTATAATTTATCTACCAGTCACATTTTCATGACACTGAGGAGAACAGAATTTGATCTTTGACCTCTAACACTATAATAAGGCAAATGCCCTTATAACTAGCTTCATATTAATGTGATGTGCCTACCCGCCATAAAGCTTCAAAATGATACATTACATGAATAACATTTCTTATCAGAACAAACTTAACTCTGATCCAATGTTTACAACTTTGCATTGGATTCTGTTATTAGTTGTAAATGGCTTTGTAAGCAGCAGAGGCACAAAATAGTACAAAACGCAAAAAACTTTCCTCAGAAATGTATTACCTACCAGCTTTATATTTATACGGCCATTGTCAATATAAACGTGTTAGAACTATTCTGTAAACCTGAAAATTATCGCTTTTTCATAAAAGCATGAAACTTGATGTACCGTGAACGTTTTTAAACATGGAGCCATTTAACTTTCTGCCATAATATGTACTGCGCATCATATACTCAATATCATATAATGTGCAGGAAAACTCTCCAGACTTTAATCCACCTTCAACGGAACATGTAAAGTGAACATGTGGAAGGGTATATGTTCATGTACGCAAACACATGTCCACAAGACAAGCATCTCTAGTCCTCAATCTGTTACTGTGGATCAATAGGACCCATCCTGTCTTACTGATCCAGTGGTGTATAAAGTACCCAAAAGCCATACTTGAGTAAAAGTAAAGATACCTTACTGGAAAATGACTCCAGTGAAAGTCACCTATTAGAATACTACTTGAGTAAAAGTCTTAAAGTATCTGATATTTACTGTACTTAAGTATCAAAAGTAATTTTCTGATATTAAATGTACTTAAGAATTGAAAGTAAAAGTACAAGTAAATGCTGTTAATAAAAAAGCAAAGGGTCAGAATTATGAAGTTTATTCTTTTAAGTGCTGTGGCACCATCACCAAGGACATGGAGTTGTGTTGAACATAATTGGGTTGGCTGTGATCCATCCAGGAGCAACAATGTTCAATATAATATATTGTACATAAGTATACTTTTGCATCTACTATGAACTTATCATCATAATTCTCCGAAAAGCAATATGACACTATGAAGGAGTTGTAACAGTGCGTTTATAAGTATGCTCATTCCGACTAGAGGATGTAGAGGGCAAATGCATAATGTTGTGTTCAGCAAAAAATATCCACTTGATGCATCAGGTCAGTGTTGTGAGAAAGGACACCTGCCTTGTAAACTCCTATGGGCCTGATTTGAACACAATGGGCAAAGGTTTTGCTCAAGCTGAATCTGCAATTGGGCGACTGCTACCATCATAACTCCATCTGATCATCCACAAAATGACTCAAATATCAAAACATGATCAATACTAAAGCAGCACCGAAAGTAACAACCCAGTTATTACTTGAAACTGAAAAATGTCCTGTTCATCTTCAAAAGAAGTTGGTTTTCAAAATTGCGAGAATTCAGTCTCGCTCTTCTTGGGCTGAAGACTAGTCCTGCGATGCTAAACAGCCTTTCACAGGCCGCTGAGGCAGGTAGAGGTGTGTTCAGCTTCACACACAGCTTGCGCACAGCTGGGAAGGATTTCCCTAATGCTAACCATAATGCTAACCCTAATGCTGCGCTCTCGCGGCTCCTGTCAATCCTATGGTGTGGTGGCTAGCTAACGTTAAGTTAGCTAACGTTAGCCAACTAGTGCTGCAATGATTATAGCTAAGATGACTCAAATCAACAAAATCTCACAACTGTCAACACTTCCTCAGCTCACTAACTCGCTAGCGATCCACGGGTGTTGGTCTTCGTCACCACCGTAGTTTGTTTCGGGAGTAGCAGGTGCTTCCATTTCTGCTTCCGTCATGAAATCAGTCATCGTAGAGTGGAATTATATCAATGTAGTCGCTCGCTAGCTATAGCATATAGCATCCTGGGCATCACTGGGAATCTAAACACCGCGGCTTTGAGAGCACTTGTTTGCAATTGCGCATTAACGTGATTAACCAATGATTTAACTTGCAAGCTAGGACCACTGATTCACCAAACCTGCTTGTTGCAGTCTCTGTTCCACCACAGTCCCCGACGCTGGTCTCATGACTCATTTTTTTTCTAAAGATAGATTTGATTTTGTAGCGAGTAACGAAGGTTTCAGGGGAAATGTATCGGAGTAAAAGTATCAGTTTTCTTTGCAAAATGTAGTGAAGTAAAAGTCAACAGAAATATAAATAGTAAAGTACAGATATTCAAAAAAACGACTTAAGTACAGTAACGAAGTATTTCTACTTCGTTACTATACACCACTGTACTGATCAGGCTCAAGATGTCTCAGTTCATTACTGCAACTGCTAGGGTTGAAGTGGAACGGCCTAAATAACGTCAGAAACAGTTTTTTTTATTATTATTTTTTATACAGCCGCGTCCCTTATTTGTGTACATTAGAATCCAATGAAAATCCCTGTGCTATGATGAGGGGTTGTCCTCAGCCTTTGATGGCATTTCTTGCAGCATGATGAGTTTGGCAGCGGGACGAAGACAGGTGCCTTCCTCTAAAGACACCTCTGCCACTCTGATCCTGCTGCCAGGTACATCGTAAATGCAAAAAACCACCTCCGTGCACAGCTCTGTATCAATGTGGAGGAGACCATGAAGAATAGGCTCAACCACAACAGTTCAACAAACCTGTTTCTGACATGTTTACGTCCTTTTGAATATTGTTCTATTCAAGGATCATTTATTGTCATTATGCAACACAGGGATGCACAACAAAATTCAGTTGTAGCCCATTTACAACACAATAAACACACGACAGACAAAACCAAAACAGTTTTACATTCCTGTGCTGCATTTTTGGGATTTGCATCATAAGGAATGTAAACTGCAGCAACAAAAACAATTCTCTGGACAGATAATATGGCCGACATCTTCACATTAAGAATTCAACATGCTGGAAACATTGTCCATCAACTCTGACTGTTTGAGCACCAAGCATCAGGATGTGAACACAGAGTCCTCCTCTGGTCCCCCAGAGTCCTGCTCTCTGTCCTGATGTCTGCCCGTCAAGTGCAGCTTGATCCGGGATCTCTTTACAGTAACTATATTGTCAGGGTCAATGAACAAAAGGATTAAGCTTTAAAAACATTACACGACATGCATGCATGCGACAGACATGATATAATGAAATCAAGCTTAGGTTCTCAGACATTGGTCTTAACAACATACCTGAATTTATCATACAGTAATCTTTGACCACCAAAACATAGGGTAGACATCCCCTTTTATCTGTTATCATATTTGGTATATTTAAAATACAGAAAGTGAAATGGCCACCATGATGCATTTTTGTGATGGACCCGAAGCTGTACAAGGACAGCACGATTCAAGCTTTTATGAAAAAGTGAATATCAATTTCCCATTTCACCTGATCTATAACCCACAGCTACTGAATAGGGGCCTCATCACTTGTGTTTATGTTTATATTGACAATGGGTTTTGAGTGGGAAAATATAAAATAATGGATAAACCTGGAAGCGAATTGATTCCTTAAGTGTATTATTTTGTTCAGCGTTGAGATGCTCCTCCATCACTGACGTCCTGCCGTTGTTGAATCAGCAAACAAATACTGTATCCGTCTGTGTTCACCCAGAGCTCTACGATACCTCATATTAGTAGAGACCAAACTGTGTGTAAACCATATGGTACTAACAATGAAAAAGACGCCGAGATGACGTTATTTTGAGTGTTGTTGGAGCTGCTACAATGTTAGCTTAGCATAGCACCGATCGATCCGAGCTCCATTGAGAAAACAAGTATTTTAAAAGTGATTTGTTTGTCGTCTTGCGGAGAGAACTAACTAAACATGAATTCAGACTTTTTACAAATCTGCATCATTACGTAGTTATTTCGTCAACCCTTGCTGTCCCTTTATTGCAGTTAAATCACAGCAAAATCTGTTTATTTGGTGTTCATACAGCTGTAGTAAACCAGCTCGACACAGTGAATACACCTCGATGAAATCCACCGATCGCCTCCAGATGAACCCAGACGGCCTTTAGTTTCCCGGGATATCTGGGACTTCCACAACAAGTGTAACAAGTATAAGCAGAAATAGAGGTTATTTCTTTTATTGATGGCGGAAGTAAAAAGCCTCTTGTGGACAGGTGTCGTAAATGAGCGTTTCGCTACAAACACAGTGCACCTGGTCCTTGTGCATAAATGTATGTTACAATTCTAATGCCACTGTTATGTATCAAATAAAATAAACATAACATAGTTGATAACTGTTTACATGGAGATAAGCCACTCCTCCTCGCGTCATTCGTCTAGCGCGAATGACGTGAATAACCACAAATGATCCCGTAAGTAATGAGAGGAGAAAATTAGCTTTGCATTTGGTGCGAACGCAGCTTTAGCTTTACAGTGATATATGACTTCATGATACCCTCTTTTATATCTGCTTTTTGTTTAAACTGGCCAAGTATTTTGGAAATATTGCAATGAAAAAAGTAATAAATAGCCACCGTTGCTACAATGCTATGCATGAAATGCTTGTGAAAAATAAAGCAGGAAAGTTTTTTATTCGGAGTTGATTGGCTCACAGAGATAAATAACATATTACATGTTGCCTTGTTTATCAATTCATGTTCTGAAAAAAATGGTCTTCATCATTCTTCCTTTCAGTGACCGCTCTGCTCTTCAAAATGGAGGAGGCCAATATCGCCAGCAGAGCCAAAGCACAAGAGTTCATTCAAGCAACTAGCCAGGTCAGAGACGCTGTCCCTCTGTGGCGACGGTCATTCTGCTCAGTCTTTGTTTGAAATGATTTTTTAAATATTTTTAAGAAGGACTTTAAGGGTAATAGAAAATAATGTCTTATTTTACATTGTTAAAAGAAAGGTAAAGGCAAGTGCTTAAATGCTAGGTGTTTAAATGGTGTATGCAATAGGGACGGATTCTGATGAAAGACCACTTGTTTTGGTGAGTTGCTGATTATCTCGCTCAATACATTTTTTATGTAATATTCAGAATTCAGCAAACGCCCTTTCCCCACTTCCTACCCCCTTACTTCTAGCTCCCTTGCTCGGACCACACCCATCTTCAAACTCAGCTGTTTTGACCGCTAAAGTTTCGTGATGGCGGACAGTGGGGGGCTAATGCCCCCTTAGTGACTGCATCTTACACGACTGCAATGCCATCACAGTGACCAAATCTGTATCCAGAGAGACAGAAATAAAAACAGCTGGCTGAGTCACACAGACTCACAACATGAAAATGTCAAAAAGAATACTTATTCCCCTCTCTCAAACTGGACATGAAGAGAACATGAGACCCTTGTGATTTTGTTTGTCAGAGCTCAGTCCTATTGAAGGAGGCGGGTGATGAATGGGGATGAAATCTGGTCTGATTGTGCCTTTACTTTGTCTCATGTCTCTCATGCAGATTCTCTCACAGGCCAGTCAGAGCCAGTCCCAGCAGCTGGCTCCTCCCTCCTCAGCCTCCTCCTCACAGATCCCTCCCCCTCCCTCTCTCCCTCCGCCTCCCGGTCTGAGCCCAGCCCAGTTCATCCTCCACAGCTCTCTTCCATTGGTTGGCTGCACCAAAACCCCTCCCTCTCTCCTGCACCCCTCCATAGGTGGTGGATGTGCACAGACCCCACCCTTCATCATGCCCGTGGGGCTGTCAGGACTTACTGGGAGCTCTGGTGACACTGGATGGGACAATGAGAGCAAAGACCCTGATAAGGTCAGTTCAGGTTCATGCATGATCAGGACAGTTTGCTCTCTGTTATCCTGTTAACATTACGTCGGAGTGTTAACTGTACATCTGTGTCATGTACACAACTGCTATTTATAGGTAGATACTGGTGCGACATGTCTTTGGAAAGCTAAGATTCTTGTGATTTGATTTATGCAAATTTCAAGATACAATCACAACAGCAGGTACACTCAACGCCTCTGTCAGACCACCAACCAACAAACAAGCAGTTACAAAATCGAGGCAACTCTCCGATGAAGCTTCATAAAAATCCACCCCTCGATATTATGCCGACAAAAACTGTCTTGTTACATTGCCAGAGGTCCAGACGATCCAATCCAGTAAAATATTTAGTCCAAAACACATTATTACGTCCATAAATACCCACGGACTGCTGTTGCATCATTTCAAATTAGCCGGCAGATATGCCTAACTCTCTATGTATCTTCGAACGTAACTTCAGTTCGCATGTAAACATTGACGCTCTCTGTGTCTCAAAATGGCAGCTGCAGTCTGACGTTTCGATTGACACCTAATTTGACCTATTAGGAGCTTCCCTGTCCTATCCACAGCCTACAATAGCCAACGAGAGTCCGCGTTGAAGGAAAGTGCCTGCCCCTCTTCTTTCGTGTAAAGCTCGAGCCAATTGCAACCGATCGTCTGATGACTGACGCTTCGTATAGCCAATGAAATTCAAAAATAACGATTTATACAGCTTCAGGGGTTAGATTTAGAGGCAGAACGTGGAAGTAACTGCGTAACAGGGAGTCAGGTACCTACGTCAATGCGTTAAATGCAAAGTGTGGTTTTGGAGACTTTAGGAAAGTAAATAATGGTAAAATAACTTATAGATTACTGTATATCGACATAAATAAGCTTTAGTTTGAATTATGAATGCACATTTTTACACAGCCTAGGTATTACCATGGGTCTCCAAATGTCCTTTTTTGGAAAGCGCCTAGACATACCCTTAGTAAAACATGTGTAGAATATTCATTTTCTGTGGTATTGTTATCAAATTTGAACTTGGACTAGGTCAGGCTTCATGCTGTGGTCCCATTGTGTTTTCCAGCTAATAAGTCCCAGCTATAGTCATCTGCAGGCATCTGTTTGCAAAACAATATTCAGGCGGAAATAAAAACCTTCTACTTCAGTGTGTTCAAACTTGTATTACTCAATGCCAGTAGCACTTACAGTGATTTGCACTGTTGTGGGAAAAACTTCAGAGTGTTACCTTTCAAAAGAGACCAAAACCATGCATGTACTCCAAATGGTTCAAGAACAGCTTTCAATTTACTTTGGGTATGCCTTGGATTGGCATTTTAGGCTAATTTTACTCAGTGACACATCCAACTCTTGCTGCTTCTTCTCGACGTCTACCCAATATTTCTGTCTCAGCCAAAATGATTTCAGTCTGCAATGTTATCATTGTTACTTTCTTGAATAATGTGAAAATATTCATATAGTTTCATACATTCATTACAGAAGCTATAACTGAAACCATTTGTATATTAAAGTATTTTACTGATTTAGCATTTGGATAAGAAGTAAAAAAAAAAATATGGGACAAATAATGTAGACCCAGTTTGTTCATGAACAAAAAACAGTAACACCGGATATTAGCATGGCTGGTCAAAGTTTATAAACCTAGTCTTGAGTCAAAATTCCATATCTGTCAACCTAACTGTAAAGTAAAAAGGGAGCGGTATTGAACTCTAACCAATTTTTATTTTCCTCTATTAATAATAACTACAAGTATCCAAATAATAATATAATGGCTGACCAGGGTAGGAAATTTACATATGTTTTTGGGGGCAACTTTTGCCCCCACTGACTGAAATCCAGGGGCATTTTCAAAAAATTGGGGGCACTTTTTGAAACTTGTGAAATAACGTTTAACCTTTGTTCAAAATAATAAATATACTTATTTAGGCTTACAGTATATGAGCAATTGTCATCAAATGGCAATAATAAGACTATTAGCAGTAGTCTACAGATTCAAAGTGTTTTCTTCGATTTCTTTAACAAAAAACAAACGTAAATCAGACAATCATATTCAATTTTATTCTTATTTCTTTGTGGTTATTTATTATTATTATTAAATGTTTTAAACAACTATTAACAATGATTAAGTCAACGATGCCTTGATTACATATGCATTAGTCATTGTATAGAATTATTGAGAAAGATATTTTTATAGCACCTTAAAAATTAAAAAAATGTGCCATTTGAAGGTACAAATTCAGTTCAGAGTTTTTGCTTAGTAAAATATCTTAATTGACTGTCAGTCAGGTATTATTCATTTCCAGCAACCCTAAAATCAAAGAATAAAGACACTTTACGCACAATTTAGGTGTATTTTCCCTTTAACTCACAAGATGCAGGTAGCATGTTTTATACTTAATGTGAATATAATTCATTTAATCTAATTTCCATTATGCAATATGTGTACTTTGTTGGCATCTTATTCTGAAAACCGGATGTTCGTCTGAAGAAACCGGATGTTGTCTCATGTTAATCTTTCCGTTAACTTTCAAAGTCCTTCGCTCGCTCCCGATCTGTGCCGTTTGAATGAGTTTACCGTGAATTTCAGCATATACAGTTGTGTGGAAAAAGTGTTTGCCCCCTTCCTGATTTCTTATTTTTTTTTGCATGTTTGTCACACTTAAATGTTTCAGATCATCAAACAAATTTAAATATTAGACAAAGATAACACAAGTAAACACAAAATGCAGTTTTTAAATGAAGGTTTTTATTATTAAGGGGAAAATAAATCCAAACCTACATGGCCCTGTGTGAAAAAGTGATTGCCCCACCCTGTTAAAACATAAATTAACTGTGGTTTATCACATCTTTGGAAAGCTGAGTTCAATTTCTCTAGCCACACCCAGGCCTGATTACTGCCACACCTGTTCTCAATCAAGAAATCACTTAAATAGGACCTGCCTGACAAAGTGAGGTAGACCAAAAGATCCTCAAAAGCTAGACATCATGCTGCGATCCAAAGAAATTCAGGAACAAATGAGAAACAAAGTAATTGAGATCTATCAGTCTGGAAAAGGTTACAAAGCCATTTCTAAAGCTTTGGGACTCCAGCGAACCACAGTGAGAGCCATTATCCACAAATGGCGAAAACATGGAACAGTGGTGAACCTTCCCAGAAGTGGCCGGCCGACCAAAATTACCCCAAGAGCGCAGCGACGACTCATCCAAGAGGTCACAAAAGACCCCAGAACAACATCCAAAGAACTGCAGGCCTCACTTGCCTCAATTAAGGTCAGTGTTCATGACTCCACCATAAGAAAGAGACTGGGCAAAAATGGCCTGCATGGCAGAGTTCCAAGACGAAAACCACTGCTGAGCAAAAAGAACATAAAGGCTCGTCTCAGTTTTGCCAGAAAACATATTGATGATCCCCAAGACTTTTGGGAAAATACTCTGTGGACTGACAAGACAAAAGTTTAACTTTTTGGAAGGTGTATGTCCCATTACATCTGGCGTAAAAGTAACACGGCATTTCAGAAAAGGAACATCATACCAACAGTAAAATATGGTGGTGGTAGTGTGATGGTCTGGGGCTGTTTTGCTGCTTCAGGACCTGGAAGACTTGCTGTGGTAAATGGAACCATGAATTCTGCTGTCTACCAAAAAATCCTGAAGGAGAATGTCCGGCCATCTGTTCGTGACCTCAAGCTGAAGCGCACTTGGGTTCTGCAGCAGGACAATGATCCAAAACACACCAGCAAGTCCACCTCTGAATGGCTTAAGAAAAACAAAATGAAGACTTTGGAGTGGCCTAGTCAAAGTCCCGACCTGAATCCGATTGAGATGCTGTGGCATGACCTTGAAAAAGGCGGTTCATGCTCGAAAACCCTCCAATGTGGCTGAATTACAACAATTCTGCAAAGATGAGTGGGCCAAAATTCCTCTACAGCGCTGTAAAAGACTCATTGCCAGTTATCGCAAACGCTTGATTGCAGTTGTTGCTGCTAAGGGTGGCCCAACCAGTTATTAGGTTTAGGGGGCAATCACTTTTTCACACAGGGCCATGTAGGTTTGGATTTTATTTCCCCCTTAATAATAAAAACCTTCATTTAAAAACTGCATTTTGTGTTTACTTGTGTTATCTTTGTCTAATATTTAAATTAGTTTGATGATCTGAAACATTTAAGTGTGACAAACATGCAAAAAAATAAGAAATCAGGAAGGGGGCAAACACTTTTTCACACAACTGTAGGTGCACTAACATTTAAGTGTCTGCTGAGTTGACCGCAGTCACAGGTCTGATTAAGAAGCGCTCCATTTATTTATTTGTTTAGAAAGTTCGGGGGCATTTTTTGCCCCTCTCCTAGTGATATTGGGGGCAAAATTATATTTCTTAGGGGCCGTTTTGCCCTTTGCCCTCGTGTATTTCCAACGCTGTGGCTGACATGATAAATTGTTCATAATGTAACAATAAGTGAATGAAAATAGCATTTCTCTCTGGCAGCAGATTCATGGAATTAGTGCTGCGGAAATGTACATTGCGCTAAACCTCTAAAGACAATAGGTTAACCTATGCCCCCCCCGGGAGAATCTTACTTTAAATATGAGCTTTAAAATGTAGCATTCTGGTGTACTCTGAGAATAAAATGAAGTGATCAGACAATATTTACTTTAAGCAAAAAACTAATTTATTATTCAGTTATTAATCAGTATTTCAGCTCTAGTTGAACAGCTGGCTAGTTAGCTTTTTATTATTTTTTCAATTAATATTATTATTATTAACCTTTATTTAGACAAAATCCATTGAGACCGAGGTCTCATTTTCATAAGTTTTAGTCATATAAAAAAACAAAGATAGCAAGAGTAGCGAGAACCATCGCCTGTACAAAATAAAGTGATTAGTTTTCATTGAACCCTGTTACTGTATGGCTTAATATTAACTTCTACTGTTACTGTACGGCTTCATATTAACGGTTTAATGAGTGACCGCGTGGACTGAACCGGAACACGTGGGGGCTGCATGTTTCATCACGTTACGTCTTTTTCATCCTAAATCACGATAATGACGAACGTTAACAGTCCACAAAGTTTTGCATGCAATGCAGGTTAACTTAACCCAGCAAGTCTGAATGGTAACGTAACATAACGTAACTTAAACTTTAACGCCAATACACAATCCACTAACGTGATATCAAGCTGACTAGCTTTCCATGTAGACATCTTAACGCTGACTGGCCAAGACTCGACACGTCACATGAAAGATGTTTTATTGTGAAGATCACTACATCACCTTTTTTGTCTCACTCTAATCTGAGAAACGCTGGCTGGCCAGTTGACACCCCCCCCCCCCCCCCCCCCCAAAAAAAACTACGGATCTACACGATTCACGTGGATGACTTATTTTGTTTCAAAACGGCGAATTTCGCCGAAAAGCGGCACTTTTGCAGGTATGAGTATGAGCACAGTTACCATGCTAGAAAAAAACGCAAGTTGAATTTCTTTGATAATTTATTTTATAAAAATTGGAGAACAATGGAATCTATATATCCAACATACTCTACTTAGTCTCTCCTGTCCCATTTCACAGAATTTCTGTCAATCTTGGCTTCCTAGTTGCGCGGAGGAGCACACAATTGAATGGTTTTTTTTACAGAATCTGGTTTATTTGGAGCAAGATTTTGAATATAACGATTTTTATGAAATATCATAATTTTAAGCTTCTCTTTGGCTGCTTTTTTCTCAGGAAATCGTTTGTCACACGTGATTAAAGAAAACATACTTTTCGATTCAGAGGTTCAGACGGTTAACTGTGTTTGTAAAAGCATGATAAAGAAAAAATGTCTTATTATTCTTATTCCATTAATTTAACATTTCTCTTACCTGAATTGCCCAGTATCTGAAGAAGCTGCACACCCAGGAGCGGGCCGTGGAGGAGGTGAAGCTCGCCATCAAACCTTACTATCAGCGCAAAGACATCAACAAGGACGACTACAAAGACATCCTCAGGAAAGCAGTGCATAAGGTCAGCCTCAGCACACACATCATGGGACAGAGAAACACACTGGTTAGTTAGATCAGTGAGTGTACCTCAATGCACGTCTTAGGGTTAGGTCACTACATGGAGTTTGAGAAATGCTTACAAACAACAAGTCAAGCTGACTGATAAAGCAACAGTAGTATCTATTCCCACAATTAAAATACGTCAACAAAATACAGGTATGAACGCATGTCTTTTGGATTGCAACAGGCTAATAAATCACTCTGTGTCAATGTCTCAGATCTGCCACAGCCGCACTGGAGAAATCAACCCGGTCAAAGTCAGCAACCTCGTGAAGCTGTACGTCCAGCGCTACAAATACTTCCGGAAACATGGACGCAGAATGGATGAGGAAGAGAGGGATGACAGGGAGCTGCATTCCTCTTTCTGATACTTAAAACATGTCCTCCCACCGCCTTCTGCTCAAGTCCTGGGCAATCCACTGATTGTTTTTATCTATTGTTTTTTTTAAATCGTTTTCATAGCCCACCTTGTCTATGCTTAAAGTGATCTTCTGGAAGCCCCCTTCCCCTTATCTCTATGATCTCACTGTAAATATGTTTCCCATAGAAAATGTATTATGTATACATGTCCAGGACGTGGATGCTGTCATGCACAGCTGTGTGATCTAATACAGTCCAGTACACCAACCCTGCAATAAATACTGCCTTTTAGATTTTGTTGACTGTGTCCATAAGAAGCTTCGCCATGGATGGCACTGACTGCTGAGCCATTTTTTTCAATAGCATTGAATTAGCTAGTTGAATCATGCTACTTTGTCTACCCCATCACTATGTGTATCAAAATCCAAGCCGAGGGGAGATGTAACACCCTCTAGCACACACCAAAAGATGTTGTACAATAGTGTAAGAACACTACACCACGTTTCCCCTCCCTCCCATCTCTGTGCAGACAGTAGGATGGTTCATATAGCCTCTCTGTTGATGCTCTTTGGTTCTGCTGCTGTTTTGTGTGCATGTGATACTGAGGTTGAGAAAGTTGCTAAATCTCTTTATACAATGACTTGCCCAACAAAATATAAATGTTGCTTGAAAACCAGTTTGCAATAGAATGACCATATTCATTTAGTCTGTCGTCTGTACTTGCATTCCATATTCTCGAGAACTGCATGGATGAAACTTCTTGGTAAATCCCAAACATTGGTATAGAATGCTGACACTAAACATAACGTCATATAGACTAAGATGAGATGAGCCTTTATTGATCTCCAGAGGGGAATGTCAGGTGTTGCAACAGCACATAACAGAAATAAGTACAGATAAATCGAAACAAGTATTAAAAAAATAAGTAAATAAAATAAGAATGAAAATATAAACTATATAAGAGCAATTCAACTCAAAATGTTAGGTCAAGCAGTACACACAGTACCCATGACCAGTGTTGTGCTGGGGGTAAAGTCAAAAGGGATTGGCATAGTCTGTGGTCTCCACGGCTAGTGTTCAGTCTGGTGGCCGTGGACATAAATGAGTGTTGTGTTAGCACCTGAGTGGGATGATCTGGTGTCTGAATGTGCTGCCCATCTGCCACAGCTGGCTGTAGAGGAGTTGAGAGGGCTGTCCAGTATGTTCTGGTCTTGTCCTTCATCTTTCTCTGCTGGGCGTGCAGTGGATAGCACTGTCGCTTCACAGCAACAAGGTCTCGTGTTGGCGTCTGTTTTCCGGTTTACTCTCACCACGGAAACATGCACCCCCCCCCTCCGAACGCTGTGAATGGGTTGGTTGCTTCATGAAGAGCATCCGGCATAAAACCTATCGAATCAAATATGCGGATGATAAAATCAGATTTCCATACCTGATCGGTAGATCCACTGTGGCTCGTCCTGACTGGAGCAGTCATCCTCTCCACCACTGCCTCCAGATTGTCCAGACACACCTTCTTTACAAGCTTTGATGCCACCACCCCAGCAAAGGAAGGGGCTGACTACTACAGTTCTGTGGAAGAATTTTAGGAAGCTGTTGCAAACACTCCTCAGGAAGAACACTTTGCTCTGCCCCTTCCTGAAGAGCTGTGTCCAATCCATGTTTTTGTTATTAATCTAGACCCCAATGTAGCCTTGTATGAGCGTAACGTTGCACTCTCCATTTACTCCTGGGTGATAACCAGGACATGTGGCCTCTTGTTTTTCTGCTAGTCCACCACCAGCTTTTGGTCTTGCTGAAATTGAGCTTTAGGTGATTGCGGTTGCACCAAGTGACTATCGATCATCTGTTCTCCTTGTTGTCCTTTAGCATGCATCCAACAATGAAGGAGTCATCATAAAACTCTTAAAGGTGGAATGAGGAATTTAAGCAGAAGTGCGAGATTAAAGCGTGCAGGGTGCAGTACCGTTTCCTGAGGTTACTTCTTTCAGACACGCTGCCATCTACTCTGTGGCCGCCTGGCCGGCCATCGAGTTAGTTCATGATCCAGGATCCAGTGTCGGGGAACGTTCATTGCCAAAAGCTTTTCCCTTAGAAAGCATGTCTGAATGGTATTGAGGTCAAAGAGCATGACTCTCACGGTACTACCCCTCTTCTCAAGGCACAAGAGGGCCCTACATGTCACTCTGGGGGGAAGTCAGGTCATTTGGGACATCAGTTAAAAATGGGACAGATAAGGTTGGGTTTTGCATCAAGGGCTCTTCAATATTAGCAGCCAATCACCAAGCATGTCATTACATTGTTGTAAATGTCCTTTACACAAAATATTCATTTTAATGGTCTGAGATAACGAGATCGGGTGAAGATTCTAAAAATATGTACTGCAGCTAAAGCAAAAAAGGTATAACACCCCAAAAGAACGTTGTAGGATGATTTTATTAACTGTTTGACTTAAAATCTAAATATTTTTCAAAATAAACTACTTTTTATGGGAAAGGGTTTTGAGTGACTGTCCTATTTTACCCGAATGCTTTTTAAGTAACATGGGACGTCAGGAAACCAGGTGCTGTAAAATCAAGAGTTACTATGCTATTGTGTTCCACCTTGTCATATTACAGACACTCATAGTATTTTTGTCACTTAAAAAGCCACAATAGTCCAAAATTTACATTTTCCTCAATGTAAAAAAATCGTATTACTCCAACATACATCCTTGACAGAACTGGCAACCACTTAAGTCAGGGGTCTTCAACTAAAATTCCAAAAGGTCCAGAATGAGAAAATCTCTTCGGGCAAAGGTCCGGAACATTACAATAATATCTAACTTGCACTATTTAGTGCCATATATATATACATATGTATATATATATATATATATTCAAGAAGTCTAGTAGTCGTAACGGCAGTCAACAACTGTCAAATCAAATAAAGAAAGTACACATCAATTATATTTTAACACTTATTATTCTCAGTTTTCAAATTTAACTGGGTGGATTATAAATAATACATAGAAATACATGAATAAATGTTCTTCTCATTTCAAGTAAAATAATGGCTGGATTAAAGAATAACTGATACAACAGAAAGCTTTTGAAAAATGTGCATCTTTAAAAAGGAAGTACTTCATTTTAGAAAAATCAATTCCACTGAATTGCCCTGTAGCTTTAAATTCAGTTCATTCAGGTGTGAAGTGATGTCAATCAAAAGCCACGATATATTTTTCTCATCTTCTAACAAGAGAACTTTGTGAGCATGGACTTTATCTGTGGTTATTAAACCACTTGTTTCAGCTCTATTCTCTCTGTTAACATCATTCATCAGTGAATTCATGCGTTAGGATTCTGATCATATTGGGCTCTTAGGTTTATTTTCTGTGAATTAATTTCAGATGTGAGATTTTGCTAAAAAGAGTTGTGCTTTGTCTGTAGAGTCGCATCATATTACCACTTTTAATAATCGTCACGGTCTCTGAACATGTGAGACATACTGGTTTTAAACTGTTGGTGGGAAGAATTAACCTATAAGAGTCTGTCCATTGTTGGTTAGAGACTCTGGTCTCTCTGACTACTTTTCTCTCTTTGGAGAACGTCATGTGAAATAACTTCTCTGACTTCCGCAATTTTCCTGCCCTTCATTCTGTTTCCTCGTCTCAGCCCCGTGTGTCACTGTGTGTGTACGTCTCACTCGAGTCAGGAAACGTGTCAGACACTGCTGAACAAGTGCCGTAACTGCGCCGGTTAAAATAGAAGCGCTCCGTCAAAATGTAATAATTCTCAATTATCTATCGGTTTTAGGTCCTGGGTCCGGATCCTGATCGCGGTCCGCCTATTAAGGAACCCTGACTTAAATGAATGCAATGGCAGTGCGCAGGGCGAGTACGACATCTCGTGGTTGAATGTCATTAGCGTTATGAATAGCAGTTTTAATTGAGAACAAAACATTTAATGCAAAATCACTTTTCATTCACGTATAACCAAGGCTATATGGTGCAGACAGAATATCATATTAAGCGCGCTGCACTTGAATTTTGGTTCAAATCCACATCGAAGCATTTTGATGGTGATGTGTGGTATATTGATTTGCTCCCGGTGAGGTTTACGTCAGATGACGTCGATTTACGGCATCCCGCCATTTTATTTTTCAGAAACAAGCAGCTTGTCAGCTCGCACACATTCAAGTAATTGTCGCCATACGGCCTTGGCACCCTGAGCGTACCGCATTTAGTTTATTGTTTGTCGACTTTTGCTTGAGTGAGTTGGTCCAGGAGACCTGCATATATCGCACGCTTCTTCTGGTTCATGGTCTGACATTTTGTCAAGACATTGGAGGAGAGAAGGTAAGAACCATGCTCGAGGCTCCTTGTTAGCATAGTTAGCTTGCTGGCTAACGCAAGGGGCATTACTGAAGTCTCAAGGCTACACTGTTGAGTTGATAGCCGGTGTGAAAACTATTATCGTGTAACTTCTAGAGTATGTACACTGTTCACGCGGTGTGTAACGTTTTACAGAGCATGTGGTTTGGCCAAATTTTAATACGTACAAATTACACGCGCTTTTACGGAAGTCTTCTGAAAGAAGACAACAATTGCCACATGAAGCTAACAGTTGACTGCCTTGCGAGCTTCCGTTTTCTACCAGTAACGTTACTGGTAGAATTTTGCAACGTGTCCAGATGTTTATGGTAATAATTCTACACGATATTGTCAATTTAGGTGAAAGATGACGCAGTTTTTACCCCCGAATCTGCTGGCCCTATTCGCACCGCGGGACCCGATACCTTTCCTGCCACAGCTGGAGAAGCTGCCCCACGAGAAACACCACAACCAACCGTACAGTGGCATTGCACCGTTCATCAGGCATTTCGAGGTGAATATTTAATCTTCTATAATTGTATACTTTGAATTATGCCCAAATTCTTTCTCAATACCATATTTGTCATGTTTTTTTCCATTTTGTGATCAGGATCCAAGAGATGCCCCACCACCAACAAGGGCAGAGACGCGCGATGAGCGGCTGGAGAGAAAGGTGAGCCATGCAATGAAGAGCCTTGACATGTGCTGAGTACAAGGAGCGTTTTAAGACTCTTCCCCTTCTGTGAAGATGATTCTTCTGTCTTGAGATGCTCCTCAAGCATGTACCCAGTGCTATAAACAAAATAGGACATAAATTGTAGGTTTGTTATGCCATATACGCTCAGTGGCCACTTTATTAGGCACCGACAGGGATAATTAGGATTTTATTAATATTAGTACTCATGATTCGGCTTATTGGTTTGCTTCCTTATCAAGACTCTTATCAGTTATTTTTGATTATATTGTGAGACACAAATTGCTTTATTATTCTTGTATGTGTACAAATATATTTTCTTGAGCATTAATACAAGAAGTTAAGAAATCTTTCAAATACATTCGCGACTAAACAATAAGTTAAGTGATTAGCTTTCATTTATTAGACATCTTATTAGCAAACTGTGTATGGCATCGCTAACGTACCTGCAGTGGACGAGGATGGTCGGCTGTTCACCAACCAGTCAAAACCGTGTGTTTCTACAGATTTATGTTCTGCTTGTTGGTCAAATGTTTTGATAAATTGTTCCCATACTTGTGAGGGTTTATTGCATTCGTGACAACGAGAGATATCATCTACTGGAGTAAAATGTAACCACACGTTAGATCTTTTTGTTCTCCGCCATGATGTGTGTCTCACGCTGTACTGAGCCGGAGTCGGTGTGTCAGATTAAAGCACGACTCCACTCCTCATGCAAAGACAGGCACAGTCACAGAGGAGGTGTACGACGCTGATATTTTTCGTGGATATCTCACTCCGTAATTCTAAAACACAGACCGCAGACCCGTTAACTCCGTACCTTATTGATACTCTGGTGATAATCAGCACAAAAGAACAGGGAACAAACTTTTAGAGATGCCCCAATAACGTCTTTTTTGCCACTGCTACCAATTGATCTACATTGGCCGATATAGATTGTTAGATGGAGGACAAAGGATGTCTTTTATCATCATTATAGCAGTAGCGGTCCGTGCACTTTATACTTGGGCCTTCAGTACTGTCCTATTACAGTTGAACCTCCTCATGACTCCACAGCTACGGTTATTATTTGTTTTGTGTAAAAATGAAGCTCAACACCTACAAATACACTAACTGCAGTGCAGATACATGAATGACGGGATGCTGCGTCATTAACGGACAATGCATTAAAAGAAACTGCGGAGCTAAAACACGTATTCATCCACACACTGAAGAGCACGGGCCATTCAAATATTCACATCAGAGGGAACAATATTAACCATATAAAAACGACATCATAGACAAATTAACAGAGTAGTAACTCTCCTGTCACTCCCTCCAGGAAATACACGACTCCATAGTTCTTGTTACTGACGGATTTATTCATCTGTCAACACCGAGAGGGAAAATGAGTCCACTTAAACACATGAACCTTCAAAGATGATCACTTTAACTCAAACTTAACTTTGACACTGGGGACAACATTGGACGTAACAATAGTTCCTATCACATAAAAATCCATCTTCATAAGAACAAGTTGTACAAATAATAATATTTAAACAAGCATATTAAAGCTACTGCAGATGTAAAAATAATCGCAGTTCACTTACCAATGCTGCTGTTCACTATTTAAAGACAAAGTCTTTCTTTGTTAACAAAGAGTTTAATCTCACGGTTGTTCAGTACATCCGTGTGTTTTAGTTCCTGTAAGAAGTCCTTCTCGATTCATGGACGCCAGTGAAGACAGTCGAGCCTCCCCAGTTGTATTTCTTGAATGCGTTTGAGGGCTGAAAGTGTCTACTCTACAGAGGCAGCAGATTTTGGGATTGTCACCGCCCAACATGTCACGCTAGCCCACTGACCAATCACTTACTTGTAGATCAGCTAGCAGGCTCTGACACGTCAAAGAATACGCCCAACATGTCAAACTAAAGATCTGATTGGTTGAAGACTATGACAATCAACAATATCGTCTCCATTCACTTAAACTGTAAAGGGATTCACGTGTGAGTCTGCAGGCCTCAGGCCTCTCTTCTTACCTAGAGACACAGAGGTGAAATCTGATTGGATAAAAGCTCTACTTAAAACAAGCTGCACTGGAAGCAGAGCAACTGAGGAAGACAGTAGCTGTGCAATGAGAACATAAGATAATGGGAAAAATAATTAGAATACATGTAGTGCATTTATGAAAAATGATAAAATAGCTATAACTTTGTGATTCTGTCGAAGCCAGCAAAGAAAGCCTTGCTAGCCCTGACGGCCCACCACTGCATTATAGTCATCTATAATGGTTATTTACATAAAATCACACAATTCAAATGATTAGTACATAAAAGATTGTAATTTTATTGATAAAAATATTGTTGGTATTAGCAGTTTTAATTATGTATTATAAGCTGCTTAGAGCTATTGTTGGGAAGTCGAACCACAATAATTCCCTCTCTAATAACTACTTTATATTACTGGGAAACATTGCTTTTTTTTTAAACTTTAACTTTATTCAAGTGTCTCTCCAAAATGAATATGTATATAATATGTAGGATAGTTTTTAACCTCTCGTGCCAATGCCACGGTCACACTAATAAAGTAGCCAATAAATGTGTGTGAAATCATGACTTCCGAGCATACACTCCATTTTGCACAAGGGGCTGCAGTTCTGCAGTCGTTGATGGCGCTGCACATAGACTGGGACAGTGATCAAAGGCCAGCCCTAGCATCTTTATGAGCTTTGCTATTCACAGTGAGCCTTCACTGAGTGATCCAGAGTAACCATTTCCTGTTCATTTTTGGCATTTGCAGAGGCGAGAAAAGATCGAGAGGAGACAAGCAGTGGTGGAGACAGAACTCAAGCTTTGTAAGTTTTCACAGTGACATACATTACGAGCTCTTTTCACTGTATATGGTTTCTTGGCTTAAACTAACCGGCTTTTCTATTTGCATTATTTCAGGGGACCCCCATAATGACCCCAATGCACAAGGGGATGCCTTCAAGACATTGTTTGTTGCACGAGTGGTGAGTGTGTGATTTTAGGCGTTCTTGCAACACGTCTGTAGATTAAGCAAATTATTATTTTGTTGATGTCTAATGGTATTCTCTTTGCTGTAGAACTATGATACGACAGAGTCCAAGCTTCGCCGTGAGTTTGAGGTCTATGGCCCCATCAAACGGGTATGTTTAGCTACTGTTTCTCACTTGTCGAGATCTGTGTACAAACTGTTTAAATGACATCCTATATATCCTATATACAGTATGTATCCCTGTAAGCCTAACACCAAGAAATCCATTCATTTGAATTTGTTACATGGTTTGCTGGCAAAAAAGGCTAAGACACCACAATTTGTGCCAATGTCATGCCAAAACTATCTGATATCTCGGGGGACACCTGACACATTAAGATGTCAGTGCCACACCAACTTTTGTACACTGTACTTTTAATTTATTTTACCCTATTTTTGTTGTGCTATGTCGGTGTATTGGAAATTCTAAATTGTTAGTCATTTCACAAAAATGTTTGAAATATAAAATGTAACTGCTTGTACAGTGTAGCACCACTGGCCTGCAATGACTGGCCCATTTAGGAAGCATATATTGTATTTCTGTTGAACATGGTAAGATAAGTTTGATTCAGCTATAAGTTTGTGGCTTTGGGTTGTGTTACACATGATGTATGCACACACTTGATGTGGCCTGTTGTGGATTGTCAGGTCTTTGTGTAGTGATGATTCCACAGCCAACTCATGTCTCCATTCCTGTTTGTTCCAGATTTACATAGTCTACAACAAGAGGACGGGGAAGCCACGCGGCTATGCATTCATTGAGTATGAGCATGAACGAGACATGCACTGTGAGTACCAATGTATATATGGTCACATGTTCATGAAGACATGCAGGGTGGTTCTTCAGTTGAACCCCCTGTCATTTTATTCTATGTGGGTATTCTGGTAATGATACTGGGGTGACACTTTAGGAAGGTGACTACTACCTAATGACAAAATAGATGTTTGTGGAATCAAAGATATCTGAGTACTTCTAAATTTTGGAATCAGAGTCTGGTGGTTGTGTGATGTGTGTGTCTGTGTTTGATGCGTGTCATCAGTTGACTAATAGTCTGGGAGAGGAGGGGACCACTTCATTCAGTAGCATCCTGGGAAAAGTGGGACGACCAAGAGGTAGAACTGTGTCTTTCATCTGTGAACCTGAACATCTTTGCCTGTCAAGGGGCACATTGTCTTTTAACAGTTAGGCATTGTAGCTCTGTGGAAGAGCAGCTCTCCTGGTTGGACTGTGATGGTAAGCACAAGGTCACACTGGTTGCCAAGCACTGAATGGGATTTTATGGAAACCCATCTTTTGTAGATCGTAGCTATCGTAGCTTGTTTGTCAAAGTTTTTATTGGTGGTCTTCAACCCTGGTCATGGTGAGATTAGTTAAATACACCACACTAGTGAGATATTTAAAGCTGGTGGTGACGCCACAGCGAGTAATGGTGTACCGTCTTATTAGACAAGTGAATGGTGCCATCTAACACAATGACACCATTCTGGGATATTAGTGTGATCGGCTCTTCAAGACCAGAGTTGCTGAATCACAGCAAACGTGTAGTCACAGCAGTGGGTGAAATGAGGGGGGATGTGGGGCTAAACAGTATATTAACTGTGTGTTGTTCTCATTGCCACTGCAGCCGCCAATCTGTGATGGCTATTGGCCAGAGCTGGCTGGCAGATGATGATGGTTATGATACATCTACACCCTACTACCACAGCTCAGTATATGGTTGGTATAATGGGTTTGTATGATGGGTAAGATTTTTTTCCACCCTCCATCTCCTACATAGGGAAGAGGAGCTACGTTCAATGGGTAAAGCGTCATTTTTTTTGCAAGCCTTAAAGAGCTTTCAGTGCAATTACTACTACTTGGATTTTAGACTTTGACCATTGAACGCACCCCTGACCACTAGTGTATTAAAGTTTGCCCAATGATTCTGCCCTTTGTCAAAGCCACCTCAGTTACTTAGGGCTCATGCGTCGCAATAGCTTTGCGGTGTGGGGGGGCACAAGGTCAGTGAACAAGAAGGAGAAATCCAAATGTGTTAAGCAGCTGTCACTCAGTGTGGAGTTAGATATGATTAACACTGTGCAGATTGACTGAATATGTAGCCGCTTTTCACAATCTTAGTGATGCCGTTTTGTCTGTCTGGTTGCGTAGCAGTACATGTCAGTAACGTGTAAACACAGCTCAGCAGGGAAGGCACTCGGTAAAGAAATGGAGTCAAGTTTTTCTGCTAAATATCGGTGCCGATTAAATAAGGCGTTATGTAAATAACAGAAGCTGGGCATTAACTCGGTGCATATCGACCCATACTGTTGATGCCATTTAACACTTCATTCTACAAACATTTGTTAGGCTGGCAGGTTGTAGAGCCTAATTAGCGTAACAATGTTCGGGCTGTGTAATACATTGGTATTATATTGATAACGTGATATGAGATTAGATATTGTCTTAGATTTTGGATATCGTAATATGGCACTAGTGTTGTCTTTTCCTGGTTTTGAAGGCTGCATTACGCTGAAGTGATATCTAAACTGAACAGACTGTTCTAGTTGTTCCATTATTTGCCTTTACCCACTTAAATTATATCTACATCACTGAGAAATGTCGTGTAAATATTTGGTGAAAGCACCAAAGATCGCAATATCAAAGTATATGGTAAAAGATATTGTCATTTTCTCCATATCGCTCTGCCCTAAATACAGTTCATAACGGCATTTAATATTTAAAATGTTCAAATCTCACAGAAGTCGGTGCATTATACTGTCCAATCAAATAGGTCTGAGCTGGCTTTAATAGAAATGGCAGATGAGGGGAATTTTCTTGGTAATTCTGCTAAATGAGCAATTCATACATTTATTCACTACATAACTTAAGGTAGATACTAGTTTAATGTATCCCTACATATTAATTCATAACAATAGTAAGGTTATTTTAAAGAAAAGTTTCAGTGTATGTCATGTCAGTTAATACGTTTAGACACTGGACTTGATATTTCAGGCCACTTTAGATCCAAGACATGCCAGTGTGTCGTTGAACATGACTTTCTTGGTTTAAAAAAAAAAAAAAAAAAAGTTTGTTTCTCATTAGTTGGTTGGGGTTGTAATAACGCAACTCCTGTAAGGAAGGTAGCCCCGTTTTTTTGTCTTTGCTTATTTTCTTTCAGTTGGTCAGTTTTGGTAGGACTGGTGGGGGTTTGGTAAGGCCCTATCATTGGATAGGATGTTGTCATCCTAAGTGACAGGAAGTGGAGGGGTTCTGGTAAGGCCCCAGATAAGAGGTGTTGCGACGGTATGTGTACTGGTGCTGGTGGATGTTGGTAAGACTCTAAGACTGGGGCAGAGACTTTCATAAGGCCCATGTGTGAGGGACTATGGTAAGACTGTATAGTATGAGTGAGGGAGTTTGGTAAGGCCCTCAGAATGTATGTGAGGATTTGGTAAGGCCCTCGGACTGTATGCTATCACTGATGGGTTTTGGTAAGGCCCTCTTCTTGGACGCAAGTTTTGCCCTCAGCGATCATCACGGCGTCAGACCAGTGTAGCAGCCAGGATGAGCCACCTGCATCTCTCCACGTCATTATGCAAGATGGATCAAAAGACTGTTGTGTGGTATAATGAGGTGTGGGACAAAGAGGTTGGAAATATGCCAAATGCTAGACGTCATGCTGATGCAAGCTCATGTTGATTTCCCATGAAGCTTGTAAGAAGTTTCAGCTTCTATAACAAAACATATTACTGCCATACCAAAATATTTGCTGTTAATAGTGCAAGGTAAACTTTATTCCCCTGACCAGTTTATTCTCAAGCATTTGTAAAGTATTTAAGGTCAAACGTGTGCTTTACTGCCATGATAGGATTTTGTGTTTTTCAAAGAAATGACATTTCACCAATAAGAAAAATCTGATATTTGTCACCGGCAAATACATAACAGTTATGATAATAGCTGTGATTTTAATTCTAGATAATTCCAATGTCAGTTATCTCAGCAGGTTGGGTTAAGTATTAAGAATGTGTAATGAGCTGATTTAAGATGCCATGTCAGCTGTCTGTGGTCTAACTTGTCACAGTCAAACCTGCGTGACAGATAAAGCATTTATGAAAAAATGCAGAGAAACTTGCTTATTAAGTAGTAATTGTACGAAGGCCGCATGATTCTACTTAGGACAACTTAAGATGGCTACAATATACTGTTATTTAATGCAGACAAGAACTGAAAGCTGGGTATTTAAATGATGCAGTTAAAAGTGTGACATATCAATCACTCATCGGGTGGAAGGAAGTCTGCTCCCATTATCCTTCGGCTTATGCCCAGAGAGCAGCCATCTCGGCCTCGCCTGCTCCTGGTCAGTATAATAATGCATTGTTTGTTTCCTTGGCCACATTGATGCAGTCATATTCCTATCTCACCTCTGTCTTCCCTCTCCCCATTCCTCTTCTCCAGCCGCCTACAAGCATGCCGATGGGAAGAAGATTGACGGTAGAAGAGTACTGGTTGACGTGGAACGTGGACGCACTGTGAAAGGATGGCATCCTCGCAGGCTGGGTCAGCTGCCTCTTTTTATTTCAAACTTCAGAGCTCTGTGCTGGGATTGATTTAGATTTCATGTTTGTTTTTTTGTTGAAAACACCTTGCACATGAATATTATTTACCGCCTGTTGTAAGCTTTCTTTTTTTTTCACACAGCACTGTAACCAAAAAAAAAGTATGCCCCACACACACCGTCAAGTGGAAGAGGCCCTCTGAGACGGCTAGTGTAGTTAACACTATAAGACTTTAGCCCCGAGTGTTTGGAGCCTCCTGACAGAAGCTAGAGGTGGCGTTGGCTCTGTGCTCGCTGTTAAAAGAAGCATCACCTAGCAGGCTAAATATCTGACCTGTCAGGGAGCTACAGCCAATGAGAGCGCCAGACGCTTGTTACAGGGACACTTGGGGGTGGGGTCGCCTTTTACAAAAAACAGCACACTAAAAGCTCAATTTAGAGCTCTTGTGTTAATTGGAGGGTGGATTGTTATTTTTTTATAACTTTTTATTCACTTAAAAAATAATGTTTGACATTGTGGAGGCACACACTGATTGTGTAATTGCAAAGGTTTTGTGAGCTTAACGCTGCGTGTTCACACATACAGATATACAGTAGTAGGCACTCTTTCAGAAATCTGTCACTCTTCGGGTGAATTGTACATACTCTGCTCAGTGTGGACAGTTGTTTTTTGATGTAGCGACCGTACTACACATATGGTTTGTTTCCTGAATCAATCATTAGCTTCTTTTTTTGAACATGGTACTCAGTTGAAACTGATTTAATGATGCTCGAGAAAACGACTGATCAACGCTGATACATTTTTAGCATTATGCAAGTGTTGAGATTGATGTGTTGTAAACTCCTGCCGTTAGGTTATAAACAGCTGTCTTTGTCTGATAATCCTTCAAATTTGACATCCAGGTTGGTGTTTGTTTTAGCTGTAGGAACACATCCACACCAAAGAAGCCATGTGTTCTTTTTGACACAGTGCTGTTGTCTTTCTATACACATCCTGTAACCAGTGTTGACTTAAGTCTAAAGGTCCATACTTGACTTCATCTTATGTTTTGCTTGTTTTTCTTAACTAGGTGGTGGATTGGGTGGCACTAGAAGAGGTGGAGCTGATGTCAACATTAAGCACTCCGGCCGAGATGATGCATCACGTTATGAAGAGCGCCCCATAGTGGGGTGAGTACTTTCAGGGAAGATATGTGATTTGGTATAAAATACTGCTGTGTATAACAGTCTTCACTTTGTCCTGACTGTTCATAGTGATCGGGAACCCCGAGAGCGGAGGGAGCGCAGCCGAGAGCGCGACCGGGACAAGGACAGAGGAGAGCGCCGCAGGTCCCGATCCCGTGAACGCCGTCGGCGTACTCGATCCCGGGAGCGAGAGCGAGAGAGACCGATTGGAGGAGCAGAGGAGGTCAGCGGTGGCGGTAGCGGCGGCGGTAGCGGCGGCGGTGGCGGCGGCGGCGGCGGTGGTGGTGGTGGTGGTAGTGGTAGCCGGCGTCGAGAGCGGGAGAAGGACCGTGGGGCGGTGGCGGCAGCGGGAGGAGACAGCAGGAGTAGGGAGAGGAGTCGAGAACGGAAGAGAAGGAGCAGGAGCAGGGATCGCAAGAGAGACAGGGAGAGAGGCAAGGGGCTAGATGGGGAGGAGGTCAGCCAGGGTGACGGGGCCCCTGAAGGTGGTGAGCGGGTGCTGGAGGAAAATGAAGGAGAAGTGGGTGAGGGCATGGAGGAGCGTAGGGACAGGGACAGAGACAGGGAGCGCAGACGCAGCCACAGGGACAGAGAGAGGCGCAGGGGAGACCGGGACAGAGACAGGGAACATAAGAGGGAGCGGGGGGAGAGGGACAGGGGGGACCGCAGAGAGGAGCGTCATGGCTCCCTACGAGATGACACGGGCCCCCAAGATGACATGGCCAATGAGGATGAGGGAGGAGCGCCGCCACACATGGAGGAGTACAGTCAGGATGGCATGATGGACCAGCAGTCGGTGCCATCGGCTGATGGCTATGGCTCCAGTGAAAATGGCTACAAGATGGAGGGAGCGGGGGGAGAGGAGTACTGAGACAGCCCCTCACCCAGCAGACTCCCACTCATAAATAAGTTGTTTCATACTATACTTTAACTCTGCCCTTAACTTTTTACCAAGACACAGGAAGCCTAAATGATGTCAGGGCCTCTTCAGCACCAGGCTTCTAGCTAGCTTTCCTCCTGTCTGTCAATAATCTGTTGAAATATTCCTCTTAATACTGTTGCACGCACAGTTGATAACTGATTTGGTCTCACAGAAGTTGCAGCTTTCCTGCATTGTCTGACTAATCCGTGCCACTAAATGTTACCAGATTACTTTTTACTTGATTCACTCTAGATGTTTTTTCTTTTTCCACTTGGCTTGGGATGAACTGTAGAAACACAAGCTCCATTCGGTTTTAGAAGGGTAGATTGTGTTGTCTTTTATTTCCAGATTCATAAAACAGTTGGATTGTATGCTCACAACCAAGTGACAAATTTCCCCTCAATGTATGTGAAATTGATGGAGATGTAGTATTGTGTGGCTATTGAGGGCTGTTCTGTTTATTCATTCTGGAATAAAGTTTTTTCTCTTTTTTTTTTAATTTTTATTATGTCTGCTGTTTCTATGTTAGATTTGCAACGTCATTTTAATAAAGATGTGGCTTAAAGCCAGAGCTCATCCTATTTGTATGCCTTTCATAACACATCCTGTGACTTTAACTTCTGATTCTATTTTCAGACCTTAAATGTAACCATTCCATCCTCCACCTTGTAGTATAAAGAGACAGAGCTGGACATCTATCATGAGTGTTTAAATTATTTTTCTTACAATTTAGTTGCATGATAATTCTGTTATAGTGGAGACGCATCGGCGCAGTAGCTTGCTTTGACATGCGGTCCACATAGGTAGAGAATTTATGTATAGCATATCAATTCTCCATAGTCGGATTTTCATACTGCGTGAATGGAAACCAGTAATTTGATTGTTTCGTAAAACCAATCTACTGCATTATGTAATGAGAAATGGTCAGCAACGAAGTAAAGTTACATGTAGTATGATGGGCTAAAAACTGGTTTGGAACTGTTTATCAAATTATTGTGAGAAATAATTCCTTAGTTTATAGTTGCAATAATTTCACCTATTCGGAATACAGACCTGATATTGGAATTTGTATGTAAGAATGACGGAGTGAATTAGCATCTTTGTTTTCAGTCTGCGCAGTAGGAGCACATAAAACACCCGTTCTATGTGAGCACGCGTTGAAGCCGAGCTGCGGTGCGTCAGGCTGCACACTGCCCGATCCTCTGTCCTGCTCACCGTCCGTATCGGCTCCTCATCTACAGTCTGCTGACCATGTCATCATAGAAGATGGACCACGCATCGCTGTGAGCCAGACCCCTTGCTCGTCTAAGCAGAGTTAAGTAGGCTATCGGTCTGGACGCGGAGGGGCTCACAATGATGTCCTCTTACTACCACCCTGCCAAGGACGCAGACATGGCGGCCCTGACGGAGCCGCTGTGCCTGGAGAGAGGTAACATTAACGGAGCCTCTCGTTCAGGTTTTCAGTAACATCACCTGTTTAACCTCGCGGATGTAGAGGCGGTACTTTGTCTAAAATGAAGCTAATGATGGGAAAATAACGGCGTTGTCCTCATTTGAATATGTGTCGGCTGTTTAAATAAGGTAGGCTGACATTAGTGAAGCCTCATGTCGCAGTTCGTTGAACGTGTCAAACGTTTAAAAGGGCCTTTATAAAGGGCTATGACTCGTGCACGTTTCTTTCTTGTAGTAAACGTAGAATCCATTGAGACTGCCATATAATTGAAGGCATCATTTTTGAGTAAACATGCTTGGCTTGTTCTACATTTATTATCTGTACATCGAATAACGGAGGACGTATTATCGCACGCGCCTCCGACAATATGCATCTCATCATTTCACTGATCTGAGCTTGGCTGGGTCTGAAATGTCGAGTTGTCACCGTGCCTTAAAAAAAACAACGAAACCGTGCAGCGCGCGCGAATATGGTGTCCGTCGCGTGGACGCAGCAAGCCTGTTTGAGGTGCGGTCGAGTCTTCTCCCTCATTGTTCGTTTGAATGGAGGAGCGAACTGCGTTCTGATGTACAGCAGCACACTGTTTATTTGACTCCTATTTCTTGAGTCTATATAACCTCACAGCGCGGCCGACAGGCGATATAGGTGTGGTCGCGTGCCTGAGTAATAACCACGCAATAAACTCACGAGGAGTGTTCTATGAAGGTGGCTCAGAAAGAAGCAGAGCTTACTGTCAGAAGCGTTTCTTGAATGCTCCTACATGGTTAGCAGCCTCCTCAAAGGATGCGAGGGTCCAAGGACAGAGGATGTATGTTGTACAGATGTAAAACCCTCTGAGGCAAATTGTGATATTGGACGTGACAAATATAATGGAAATTTAATAACCTTATATTTTTTGTTGTGCTTTATTGCCCATAGTATTCATAATTGCCACACTGTGGCCTACTGGCCTGTGGTTCCTGCTTAGCCCTGTTGATAATCCGTCCTTGTGTGAATGTGTGTGTGTGTGTGTGTGTGTGTGTGTTAGATGTGTGCAGGGTGATTGAGCTGCTGGACCGGCTGCAGCGGAGCGGTGAGCTGCCTCCTCCCAAACTGCAGGCCCTGCAGAGAGTCCTACAGAGCAAATTCTGTGCTGCCATCAGAGAGGTACAGCAAAGAGTTCTGGGAAGTCTGGGGCAAAAATAACTCAGAGTATTTCCTCCCTAATGTATTGAACATTGTGTCAGCCTTCATCCAGCCACCACGGTTACTCCCCCACGCAATGACTTCACATTTCAGTTGTCAGTTAAAAACAAATGCATTAAAACATTACATTAAAACCAAATACGTAAGACGCTCCAAACCACCATGCCGTAGAACATATAACTGCAGAAAAGAATTATGTCAATATCAAGAGAAGGCATTCTGACTGAGACTTAAAGGAACAGTGTGTAGCATTTAAGGGAATTTGATGTCAGAAATGGAATAAAATATTATTATTAAGCATGTGTTCTTTAGTGTATCCTAAAAATACGAATGATTGTGTTTTCGTTACCTTAGAATGAGCTGTTTGTATCTAAATATGGAGCGGGTCCTCCACAGAGCTGGCTGCCATGTTTCTACAGTAGCCCAGAACGGACAAACCTAACACTGGCTCTAGAAAGGGTCATTTGCATTTTCATGTTTTCGTGTTGGCCACACGCTTGGCACACGGGACAAGTTTCAGTTGGTTGCAATCTGCAGCCTCACCGCTCGATGCCCCCAAATCCTACACACTGCACCTTTAAATAAAGGATCTTCAAATTCATTTCAGAATTCAATTTATTCAAATAAACAATTATTTAAGTATTTTGTGAGCTTTGAGTTGGGATTGGGTCGGCATAGTTTGTCCTCCAGTCATTATGCTATCTCAGGCTAACCATGTCCTGACTGCAGCTCTGTAACATACTGAGATGAGACTCATCTTCTCATCTCACTCTCAGAAACAAAAATCTCTTTAACTGCTTTCTCTCACTATTGGAAGCCCCCTCTAGACTCCACGTTTGTCTGGAAGACTCGTATATCAAAGTAGTGAGAGTGAGACCTCTTGGTCACAAATATATGGCTTGGTTTGTAAAAGCTTCTTTTTTGTCATGTCTGGAATATTGTCCAGTGTATTTCACGTTACAACACTCATGTGTTGGTGGGACTCTCTGCTCTGCCCTGTTGCCCCTCAGGTTTATGAGCAGCTGTATGACACTCTAGACATTGTTGGAGGACCGGAGGTGCGAGCACAGGCAACTGCCAAGGTATGCAAACTAATAACTAAAGATTACTTCACTATTGCACAATATACATTGTATAAGAGACATTTGGGCCCTATTTTAATTGCACAAGCACAGCAACCAGCGCTAAGTGGTAGTTCATCGACTGAGTGGGCGTCTCCCAGCTCACCTGCTATTTTGGTCCAGGAGCACAAAGGGCAAAAGTGCTGGGTGCAGTGGAATATAGGTGATTAATAAATGTACTCTCATGGAGGTGTGTGTGGTGTGTGTGTGTGTGGCCTGTTGTCATGTGGATGTGATTTAATGAAGGTAAACACAGTGGATGGTTGGAGGCTGCTGCCTTCAGACAGCTGCAGGGATTTAATGAGGTGAAGGAGGAACTTGTCAGAAAGCGTCCATGGATAACAGATACTGTAAGAATCACTCATTCATGCACACTGCTTTACTGGAGTTGCTGCTTAAACAACATCAAATGTTACTCTTTGATGCTCATTTTTTATGAAGCTGTCTTAAAGCATGAATGTGTAATCATTCCTCTCGTGGATGCAGGGGATTCTGAACGAAACAGACTAACTTCGGAAGATTGACACTTGATTTGTTGAACTACTGAAGCTTTATATTTACTTTCTGTCTGTTCCATTGGAAGCATGTTAGGAAGGGATCTGTTTATGAACAGGAGTATGAACAGGAGGCGAAACCTATTTCAATGTCCATATGGGCATGTGACTATTGTTTTAAGACAGACTTGACAAATGTGAACTTAACCCTGAAGCACGATTACATTATTGTTACGCATTTGCTGCAAGTATTTAATTTGCTGTTGTTGACAAAAGTGGGAGCAGAGGGACTTTGTGCCAGAAACGTTTGTCTGACTAACAGCTCACTTTGCATTGCCTCATTTGAATGAACCTCTGTCCTGCATGTCCCTCTCCTCCACCCTGTGCACCAAACACAACACAGAGGGGCAAGTAGAAGGTCAGAAAAGTGCTGCTTGTGATGGTAGTTGTGCAGACACAAAAATACATCGTTGTGTTTTCACATTCTGTGATGTAACTGGACATAAAAGGAACGAAAACTCCTTTCTTTACCATTTTTATGTGAAATAGTCAATTTTAATGCTGATCATCCGAAACAGGCCACAGTGGCAGCCTTTGCAGCCAGCGAGGGCCACGCCCACCCAAGGGTGGTGGAGCTGCCCAAGACAGAAGAGGGTCTGGGCTTCAACATCATGGGGGGCAAAGAGCAGAACTCCCCCATCTACATCTCCAGAGTGATCCCTGGGGGTGTGGCCGACCGCCAAGGAGGGCTGAAGAGAGGAGACCAGCTGCTGTCAGTCAACGGAGTGGTAAGAAGCTCAGGCCTGCTGTGAGCTACTAGTCTACTAGTCTCCTCTACTGAGAGGAGATACACACACTCAAGTTCAACAGAAGTTTATTTTAATGACATTTTAATGGCTTTTATAAATAAACTCAAATAAAAATTCACTTCCAAATACTTGAGGGTCTACTCTAGATGTTGATAATTAGTGAAAAAGTATACAGCTGATATGCACTGTTTCCCCAACTCTTCTGATTCCAAGTTTCCATTCTGTTGGACGTGTAACCACAGCCAGCAGTAAATGACACTTCTGTGTCACTACAGAAAGTGAGAGCTCGGCCACCAGAGGTCGCCAAACACCAGCTTCAGCTGACGTGAGGCACCTATAAGGGCCAAAAATGGACTCTGACAGTGGTTTATACCTCATTGCATGTCTGCATACATGGATGTAATCACACATATTTGTTGGTGTGGTCAGTCTGCGTAGAGTGTAGACCCTCACTGAGAGTTTATATTGTTCATATGTTCTATGAGTGAGAACATGTAGTGTGAAGGACGACAGCTTACACTGTGCAACCCTGTCATGTAAATAGGAAGCTGACAACTGCAGAGCCTGGCGAAAGGGAACATTATAAGATGTGCTTCCTTCTTTTAATACAGGTTCTGCTAGTTCTGTGCTGTTGGCAGCTGCACATAGAACAACTGACAATTAAAAAGCTATTTACTAATAAACCCCACCAGGATGGATATGAAATTGGACATGAGAGCGATGAGCAATAACAATTAATAATAATAAGAATAATACATTTTATTTATATAGCGCTTTTAATAATACTCAAAGACACTTTACATTAAAATCATCATATATAAAAGCAATACACTAAAAACATAAAATACACAATAATGGTCACACACTAAAAGCAGTTTTGAACAGGTGGGTTTTGATTTGAGATTTGAATGTGGAAAGGTCAGTGCAGTCTCGGATGTGTTTGGGGAGAGAGTTCCAGAGGGAGGGGGCAGATATGGAGAAGGCTCTGTCACCCCATTAAATGCGTCTTGTTGTATAACATATCCAACCATGTCAACATGTATTGACGATTCCTGAAAAAGGGCAACGGTAGCATTTAAAGGTCAGTTCATCCAAATGAACTTAAGTTAAAAAACCTATTGAAGAGACAAGAAACAGCAGCTCCACATACAAGACACTGTAAGAGTGTTAATAATCTACAAGTGTAAATGGGGCCACATATATAGAGGTCTGTATTTATGATGGCACCATTTCAGAATTGTCAGTTTATCACACCAAAGGTCTGTTTTTGGTCACTTTGAATGTCGATCAAAAGATGTTTTCTCTTGGATACTCCAAAGACACACTTTGGACCAAACTTTAACTTACAGGCCTTCTAACAAACATTTGGAGAGCTGTGCTGTCTAGAAGTCTGCTACAGCTAAGCTAAGTTCTCCTCTGTGGGGATACTGTGTTAATCAGTATAAGGAGCCATTGCAGTGACCAGGTTGGAATGGTGTCCAGCAGACCTTTGGACCCTTATAGCATGTGGTCTGAGACTCTTGTGTGTCGGTGTCCATGCAGAGCGTTGAGGGGGAGCACCATGAGAAGGCCGTGGAGCTGCTGAAGGCCGCCCAGGGTTCGGTCAAGTTGGTGGTCCGCTATACCCCGAAGGTCCTGGAGGAAATGGAGGCTCGCTTTGAGAAGATGAGGAGCGCCCGAAGACGACAGCAGCACACCAGCTACTCGTGAGTCACCACTGTTGATATCACACTGTCAGCGTGTCCCAAATCAAATTACACATGCTCTTACTAAGCTTTCTTCCGATCACCTGCATTATGATCTGATCTCAATATGCAAATGAATGCGGGTAGCTGGCATATGTCTCTTATGTCAAGGAAAGCTGGGCAGAATGATCCAGAGGGGCCACTAAAAACCCTTTCCCCTGGGACTAGGAACCTTTTAAGGAACTCATTGCATTTCGACCGCAGGTACCAGGGTCTAAATTAAGTTCTGGGGAAATTTCAACCCCCAAAAAGGTCCTGGTCGGAGTTAGTACGTAAGAACTTAGGGGGTGGGGTTTGCAGGGCGGACCGTCGCTGATTGGTTGAACACAAACAGCGGCGCTGCTGCTTCAACTTGTGCATCACTTCATTCATAAACAAAGAAGTACTCTAGTTTTGATTTATGATCTTTTTAGGACTAGGGGAGAGCATATCTCTTGTTTTTGAAACATTGAAAGTTGGGTTTTCTGTCGGCTTTCCGACTCATTTAAAAAAAGAGAGCTGGGAGGGCAAGAGAGAGACAGTGAAGCGGTGTTTTTTTGATTGTTTCACAGCGTTTTTATACTAAAGCATGCAACAAGTGTAACCTTTATTACATTTTTCGCCATCTGACACAAAAAAAGATATGTTTTTGTGGCCATGTCGTAGTATAGTTTCTGGCATGCAGTATAATTCTCTGTCGCTCTTCCTGCAGATCTCTGGAGTCCAGGGGCTAGTTAATCCAATGCCTCCATCAACCTCCTCGTCTAACCCTCCTGACTGTTCTGTTCTAGCAGGAGGCAAGACCGTAGATGAGAAGCAAAAAACCAAAGTAGCCTACCAACACCTATTACCTGAACTTCTTCATGAAGCCAACGCTGCAGTTTAGGATATTTTCCCCTCCCTCTTTCCCTCTTTCTTAGAGAAATGCAGAGTAAGCTTGTTGTCAGACCATGCCTGTAATTTCATCTCTCCAGTGTGAAATCATCCTCAGCATGCTATTACATAAGGGAAACACATTCTCTGTAGTGTGTGGCTTAACTAGAACCTAGGGTTTATATTCTCAAGTTGTTTTGATTTTGTATTGTCATGTAGTGCACTGCACTCCTCAGCAGTGTCCACTGTCTGCAGTTAGACCTCAGTAGCAGAGGAAGCATGTGGAAACATCTTCCCCACCATTTCTCCATCAGATGTCCCAGCTAGAGAACTAACCATTAGCAGTATGAAGAACTACACTGGATTCAGTAGCTGGCAAGTGTCATCTCAGTCAAAGTTTTGAGAATAAAAAACAACATTCATTTGTGTATTCATTGATTTGCATAATTATTCATGAAATAAAGTCTGTGTTAATTAATTTTGGTCATCTTTCCTGCTACATATGGGTTATGTTTCAAGAAGTCAAATTCCTTGTTTTTGCAAACATACTTGGCAATAAACCGTTTCTGATTCCGATTCTCATTCTGATGTTGAAAAATCTTCCTCCAGTACACACAGCTGACGTTGGCTGTGAAGTAGACATGACATTATTTTGAAATGAAGTTTCAAATTTGTGAAACCTTGATTTCTATATGTGAAAACAAAAAGGCCAAATCCAAAACTGCAAATTGGAAGTTGGAAGACAGCTTCAGCCTTGTAATTTGCTGTGCAGTAGAATAGTCGGCCTGGGCTGTATTGACCCATTATTGTAACCCAGGTGCAAGAGGTAGACTTCCTCAAGGGTACCCAAAAGTCATGAGAAAAAGACCCACCACGTCTGAGTTGGATAAGCTGCACTGTAGATGATTTGGAGACGAGATCTTGCACGAACAATTTTGTTTTCGTGGGGTTTCCTGATTCCAGTGAAAACAGCGGTGCTGGCTCATTCCTAACCAAAGCTATTCTGGAGATAAGTGAAGAGCGCGTGAGAACTGGTCTTCATTGTGTGGATGTGCTGACGTACAGCAGCAAGCCCGTCTCATTTCTGGTTGCCACTAGATGTGTCTCAATTCAGGGGCTGCATCCTTCGGAGGAACCCAGCCTTCGCGGTCTACGTCGGCTGCGTCCTTTGTGGACCGCGAAGGCTAAGACCGTGCGGTCTCCGAAATGACCACATTCATTCCTGGGGCAAGACGGGCAACATTGAATCCTATTTAAAACTGCTAGCTAAAGATAAGCGTAAGTAAGATTCACATGCACATCGGCGGTTACACATAATTATACCAATCGGGAGTCGACTAAAGTTACTACTAAAGAGTCGTGAACATATGCAAAGAAAATGGACTTTCCACAAAACCCTTTTTTTATTGGACTATTATTTAATAACTTATTCTTATTACAGGATTGCATGTTATGCCAGGGCTATGGGAAACCTATCAAAATTCTTACAGAACCCACGATAATGACCACATATTCCCAGAAAATGGCAGGGTTGCCACTGCGTTTCTGGCACAAGGAAATCCAAAGTGGCCTGGACTTTGGCTGACAGAGGCCACACTTGTCCCTGCCCTACTTGCTTTCCCAAATTTGTGACCACAGCCTGAACTCAGAATTTAAGAAATGATCAGAGACAAAGAAGTCCCCTCCAAACGATTACATATCTTCTAGTCTCTCTGTTTGTCACACCAAAACGAGCCTTAAACAAAGGGAAACTATTAAACATTGTAAAGAAGGGCATGGCATGCACCGCTATGCTTAGCACGGCCACAAGGTAGAACCATGAGGCCACAATGGTGACAGCTATCTACACCAAATGGAAGCTAACACAGCAGACACTCAAGTGAGCCTAATTAGCATGGTCAGTAACAGAAATGAAACTCCAAATCAAGGATGAATACTGAACATACACCATAGAGATATGGAACTTAATGTACTTCCAGTTCAATGGACGCACGCAACAGTCAAACAAAGGTAGTAACACCTGTTTTGGGCTTAATTGGCCTAACTACTGGAACTCAGAAAAAACTCTTGTGGCGTTCATGAATGATACTGGAGAGAGGGAACATACCACTTCAATGGGGGAGGCGGAGCATACCACTCTGAGGCCATGTCCACACTCCGTTTCAGCATAGTTCCACACTAAAACGCCTGAAAACGAATATCACGTGACTCCTCACGTACACTGCGCATGCGGGTGGTGCCGATGTAAACAGGAAGTAGATTGGTTGCTTAGTTAAAAAAATACGACAGAGTAATAAAGTAGTCTTTAATAATGAAATGTCGTGTTTGATACTTAAGATCTAAAATCTTCCTCTATGAACTCAAAAAGACACATTTCGTGGAAAGTTTTATTTTTCAGACGTAACGTTAGTTACAGCACTGCGGGTCTTTCTCTCTCTCTCTCTCTCTCTCTCTCACACATATCAAATTTACTTTAAAATCAACACTTACACGTAAAGGTTTACTAGATTATGGGTCCATAAATGTGGTCAACACACATCTCACTCGTTCCCTCTCGGTTTCGTTGTTGTTGTTCTCACTCGTAGCTCTGCTGGTGGTTTAACTATCTGTCCTACTGGAGAGCAATTACTGCTTTGTTCCTTTACATTTTATCTGCGGACTTCACAATAGATGTGGAGAACAAAATAAGGATTAATAAGGACAGGAATGTCTTCCATTTTGTGTCCATCACCCTCCCTAAAGCCGCTAACCGTGACTTCAGACGGCCGCTCCGTAGGTCTGATAACACCGCTGGACACGCCGCTCACTAATCGCTCCAATAACAGCTGCTTCCTCCGTAATAATGCAGACTTTAACTGGACAACAGCTGCTAGTAAAGACAACAAGGTCAGCAACACTTGTCCATGTCCATTAACCTGGTAGTCGATCGGTAATCAATGTTGTTGTTTATGATTTCCGGGAAAGGGTCACGTGATAGGAGAGTGACGAATCAGGGAAGGATACGTCATGACTGCTAAGAACCAATCAAGTAGCGAACACGGGTGTGGGCGTCATCGTTTCCAAACGTATCCGTCCTCGGGAGCGTCTGAAAAATAAAACTTCTAAAACTTTCCACGAACTCTGTCGTATTTTTTTTAAACTAAGCAACCAATCTACTTCCTGTTTACATCGACACCCACGCGCATGCCCAGTGTACGTGAAGAGTCACGTGATATTCGTTTTCAGGCGTTTTAGTCTGGACGGAGAACAATTCAAAAATGATGCTGAAACGCCGTGTGGACGGAGATCGTATTTGTTTTAAAACTCAGTTTTTTAGTATGGATGTAGCCTCAGACAGATAACCAACTACCAGCCTAAAGCCCCCCACTCTATGAATGACCTCCGCCTGGCAGACAAGCTGAACGAGTTCTACTGTAGATTTCAAAGACAATGGGACAGTCCTGACTCCATCCCCCACAGCTCCATCAACCAGCACCAGACCACCAGGCCCCCCTCCCCCAGCTCAGCAGGGGCTCATGCCTCTGTACCACCGATCCCAGCGCCCCACCCCCCTCCCCAGTGACGACTCTCTCTATTCTGGAGTGAGACGTCAACAGGCTTTTTAAAAAACAGAACCCCCGCAAAGCAGCCGCCCCAAACTCTGTTTCCCCCTCCACCCTGAAGCATTGTGCTGATCAGCTGTAGATGACGCTGTCAACATGGCCCTTCACCTCATCCTCCAGCATCTGGACTCCCCAGGAACTTAAGCCAGGATCCTGTTTGTGGACTTCAGCTCTGCTTTCACCACCATCACCCTGTCTCTGCTGCATGACAAGCTCTCCCAGCTGCACGTGCCCGACTCCACCTGCAAGTGGATCACAGACTTCCTGTCTGACAGGAAGCAGCACGTGAAGCTGGGAAAACACGTCTCAGCCTCCCGGACCATCAGCACCGGTTCCCCCTAAGGCTGCGTTCTTTCCCCTCTGCTCTTCTCCCTGTACACCAACAGCTGCACCTCCAGTCACCAGTCCGTCAAGCTCCTGAAGTTTGCGGATGACACCACCCTCATTGGACTCGTCTCTGGTGGGGATGAGTCCGCCTACAGGTGGGAGACTGACCATCTGGTGACCTGGTGCGGTCTGAACAACTTGGAGCTCAACGCTCTAAAGACAGTGGAGATTGTTATGGATTTCCGGAAGAATGCAGCCCCACCTGCCCCTATCACCCTGTCCCATCGGCAGTCGGGCTCATTAACAGAGCTCAGGACCCCCACTGACTCTGTCATCCCCAGGACAATTTCTTACCGGTCACTCCCCTCTATGTTTCTTTATTTAAACACACTTGACACTTTTAACATTTCACTTACATTTCACTTGTTTACAGTCCTGTTATCTGTTTGTTGTGCACTTTATTTTATATTATTTTATATTCTATTGTACATTTTAATATGTTTCTATTTCTTGCACTGTGTTGATTGTTGTTGATTGTTTAATGTTATTGTTTATTGTTAAATGTTATGCACCACCCGCCATGACAAATTCCTTGTAGGTGCAAACTTCCTTGGCAATAAACGGTTCTGATTCTGATTCTAATTCTGAAACGCAAACAGGCTTTAAGAGTGAGTAACATTAGACTTTTTCTCGATTTACTTGATTACTCTGTTAACACTAAAACTGATGCCCTTGTAGTATTTCTTGACTTTTATAAGGCATTCGATACTGTAGAACATTGCTATAGAACAAATACTGTAGAACCTCCCTCCCTTCCTCCGCTAGGGGTATGTTTCCAATAATTTATGGTGAACACAGAGGTTGTGAATAACCGTTAATTGCCAGGGACTAGTGAAGTTTGAGGGCATTCACAGGGCCGAAAATCTGTTTTTGCGTGGTGGCTTCTCAAATAAGTTATCTGTTGACCTGGACTGGGACACAAGACTGGGCCTACTGTCTGGAACAGTAGCCTAGGCCAAAAGCTAAACCAGGGGCATTAAATGAGGTTGGAAATGTATTTTTGCCACCTCTGTGTCGAATACATTTGGTAACATTCTGTCCGAATGGGGTCCGATGTAAAGAAGTTGGTGATTTGTAGCTGTGTACTTAGAGTTAGTTCAAATCTAGTCTGGCTTGAAGTGTGGCACACAAGTCGATGAGCTCCTGGCTGCGAAAGGATGGAGGCTGCACGATCCAGTGCAGTCCTCCTCATAGAACATATAAATGGTAAATGTGCTTGCATTTATACAGCGCATTTCTAGTCTTCCAACCACACTGTACACTACATGTCAACATTCACCCATTCGCACACACATCCAGAATACCATGAATAGTGACAAGTCATCAAGATCTAAACATTCATACACTGATGGCACATCAATTCGGGGTTCAGTATCTTGCCCAAGGACACTTCGACATGCGCCGCAGCCACCTCTCACGTCATATCAATAGTGACGTCCCTCCAGAAGCCCACGTCATCTGCTGTTAGTACTCTCTGCCTCGCTTCCAGCAGCTGTAACACAGTCACTACAGACATCAGCAGTGCACATCGACACAATCCTTATCCTATATATTACACATTATGTACATTACATTGCACTGATTGTTTTGCATTTCTAGTTAGATGCTAAACTTTGTTGTTTCAGTACTTTTACTGTGAAAATAAAATAAAGGTGTATTTGATCTTACCCTCTTCCTTCTCCATCGAGTCCGGGCTAAAGTCAGGCTGCCTCCTGAGCTGCAAGGTCTGATTGGCTGTACTGCAACCTCCTGCGTACTAATTCATAGTAGGTTTTACAGGCAGCTGGAAAACAATAAAATGTGTATGTTATAAAAATAAATGAAAACACTGCAGGAAAAGCATATATTTTTCACAGATATCATATTTTACACATATTACTGGGTGCATTCCATATTTCAAAAACACAAATATTGACAATTTCTGTAATTTGTTATTATTATTATATTTATTTTTTATTTTGTGTGGCTCAAGGGGGGGGGGGGGGGGGGGGGCGGCACCCTAGCGCCCTCTATTGACCAGCCGCCACTGCTTTGTAGTAAGCGTTGTTAATATATTCTGGTCTGTCTAATGGTAAGAGTGAATGCTGCCAATCTATTCCATTCTATTCTATTCAACCTTTAGCTATGGACATTTACATTTTTGGATGTATTATTAATTTAAATGTTTATCAGATTTCCAAATTGATAGTTTAGTGTATTTTATGAGACTATATTAATTGACTATTATTTTTGTTATTTTATTATTTTACTACTGGACACTGGATATCTCTCTTTCATACTTAAATGAGGAATTTACATTTTGTATACAGTCAGTTTGGCAAATGAGACTTGGAACATTTACATGAATTAACCTTACAGAAAAAAATATATTATATTATAGATGTCACCAAAATAAAATAATGGGAATTAATTAGTAAATTGAGTGGGCCTTGATATATCTACAATCTTCTGTAGTTAATTTACAATATACCCAAGCCTCTTATTTTCACACATATTTGACAGTTTGCTCTCACTGCTAACATCACTGAAAGGGTTTTTCACATTTGGTATGACGACCAAAGGAATGAACTCTCTACAGGCACACGCTCAAATCAGATTATTGAGATGAGACTTTTGTATGTTTAGAGTGAACTGGCTGCCAGTGTCTTCAGGAGAAACAAAGTTTACCACCACACAGGGCTGGAGAATCCATCATCATTATGACCTCATAACTGTCGCCATGGAAAATATTTCCCACAAAGTGTGTGTGTGTGCGCTGAAGTATTGGAGATTCTCATCTGCAAGTCTTGCACGCTGTTCTCTACACTTGTACACACACACACACACACACACACACACACACACACACACACACACACACACACACACACACACACACACACACGCACACAAAACAAGATGTGATCTGTATTAACCATTTGCCAGAAAAAAAGCACTGACTCTGGAGGACGTCATTGCACATTTGGTCCTTTCGACTGTAATGCAAGAACTTACGCACATGCATACACTCATACACAAATACATGCACAGTCACAATCACATACACCTACACACAACAAGCCCCTGTAGAGCCTGTGAAGACATTTTATTCTGGGATGACAATTGCAAAATATTTGAGAGGATCAGAGAGATCAGAGGGAGAGTGAGAGGCATACATATAGATTTAAAGACTTAAAAAAGATCCAAAAAAAGAAAACAAGTGTTTTAAAATGTATTGTTTTTTTCAACCCATTTATAAAAATAAAAACACTTTAAATGTATAGGTATTGTCATATACATACAGGTATATACATGACATTTGTCCACTGCATTAGCATTAGGAGCAGTGGACTGTGCTCAGAGAGAAACAACCCGCTCAACCCACTTTCATACTACTACGTTTTTTTTTCATTATATATATATAACAAAAAAAATGTAAACGTGAACTACAAAACATAAATTGTAAACTATACTGATATAGCAAATATTTTCTCTGTTTGTGTCATTTATATCCAACTTTCGTCAACAAAACAAAATAGAACAGATAAAAACAAGTTGCTGCAAAAATGGTTGAGTTGGGTAAATGTTTCTATTGCTGGGGTTGTGTCTGTGGCTATAGCTGTAGCTGCTGCTGTAGATATTGCTGTGGCTGTAGCAGGCGGCAGCCTCCGGCTGTAAGAAAAGGGAAGCCAATGCAGAAGCGCCTTAAACTTGTATTCTTTCAAATGGTCCGCAAAGGCGGACTCCTCTGATTGCAAAAAGAAGTTTGATGAAAATGGTCACATTGTCAACAGCTTAAGGACTCAATCACTAGTTTCAATAAAGCATGATGCTTATTTCTAAATTATGGTCACAAAAATAAAGCAGGGTATGATTTACAGTGTGTCTACCTTGTGATTGACATGTCGCTATACCACTGCCTTCACTATGTGAATTGTCTGTGCTGTTGTCCATGGACTTTACCCTTTCACAGTTTGTTCATGAATGTTAATTTCAACAATTTGGTTTCCTAAAAAATATCTTATGCAGCATTCAGTTGTACTTACCTCTACCCTCTCATGTCACTTGTGGGTACAACAAAAATAAATGGTAAAACCAAGATGGCAATGGCCAAAATGCTGAACTCAAGGCTTCAAAACTATAGTCCACCAACCACTTCTTATACACATCTTTGAGCAGCAGCTATGGCTGTAGTTAGCTATTGCTGTAGCTATTTCTGCTGCTGTTGGCTATTGCTGAAGCTATATCGCTATGGCTGTGATTGTGACCATGGCCATATGGTTTTAGAAAAGCTGAGGTTCAAAAGCTGGACTTGGAAAAATGATATGGCAGTATGGCAGTAGCATCAATGCAAGCAGTAATACATGAGAGTCAGGTTAAATGTTGCAGACTACAATCAGGAAAACTCAGGATAGGCGAAGAGGATCATAAAACATGAGAAATATTTAATTAAAGTGTTCAGGTGAACATTTTCACATTTTCAGCACCGTGGACGGTTTGTGGAGGGAAGGAGGAATGTTCTTTTCCACACCGCTCGTACATTTCACTCCATCCAGAGAGAGACGCATTAGTGTATACTATGTGTGTCGGTTGGCGTACTGAAGTGTGTAGTTTTGAAATTGGCCTTTACATCCATGAGTTTATGGATATCAGCAGGTTATGCCATGCTCCATTAGCAGGCTCACGCACGTCTGTGGATTGACAGTGTCAGCATTCCACGTTGTGTGTTCAAAAATGTGTGTGACACCTGGCGTGCTGGGACATCACCACTACCTCGCTTCGGAGGATGGGAGGTGGTTGATAATTCAGTAATGCACGTTTTAAAAGAGGATTTGCTGTCCATCATGACGTCATAGCATCAAATAACTAAATAAAACCAAACTCATCAGAAAAATTAACACTTGACATCACCGTGATAAGAACTACCTAAATAGACAGAAACAATCTTTGGGAAAAATTTGATGTGTACTTACAGTGTATAAATGGTGAGATGGGCAGGTGGCACCTTACATGGTAGCCCCTGCCATCAGTGTATGAATGGGTGTGAATGGGTGAACGACATGTAGTGTAAAAGAGCTTTGAGTGGTCGGATGACTAAAAAGGAGCTATACAAATCCAAATCTATTAGCATTTAGCTTGGCTCATGTAACATCAAATAACATGGAGGGATCAGGGTTTATCACCTATACTGCAGCCAGCCACCAGGGGGCGATCGAGATTCTTTGGCTTCACTTTTGGGGAGCTGTCATGTCCATCTATTTACAGTGTATGGTTGAAAATCAGTCAGCGGCTCCTGTGGCAATTACTATGGTTACAGGTGCCAGTGTCACCAGTGGTTAAGAACGTATGCTTCTGTTACAAATTAAGTACTCAATATGAAATTCTATTAAATAAGAACATACTATGTCAGCACAGAGGAAGAGGCATGGCACAATAACCTGCGTAGCTCTGGGCTGTCAAGTTTTAATGCCACAACACTGCCCACAGCTGCATCACACCTGAGTAATGCACCGATGTCACAACAGCATTGGTGTGTGCAGTGCTGAGCCATTCATCCTACAGGCTTCATTTTGTGATTTCTTCCTCACTCTCCAGGTATCACACTAAGACAAGAAGGCCATCACTGCCAAATGTGATTGATGACTTAAATAAACATTACATCAGTGTACCTAACCTGGAGGACAGACTTCATGGCATGCTCAATGCAAAACAACTTAATACAGATTCATTCTATAGCCGGATCAATCAATCAAATAGAACAAATAATATTTATCTCAGTTTTGACTGACTTTTTTGACTGATTTAATTTCTCATGACCGATAATTCCACAGTGATGATCTGGTTAGACGCTGCTTTGTTCACAGTATTGCGTGGGAAGTGTAAGACACACTATTTGATTCCCACTGAGCAACAGTGGATGGGATTTCTATCAGTTATTGTGATTCATTTTTGGGTCAAGATGTCCACCAAATGGCATTAGAGTTATGACATGCTGGCAAATGATTCATCAAAGGTGACCAATGGGGCATTAGCATGTACTGTTGCTTTTGCCCCATTACGAGACAATTATATAAACAAGCAAGTCTGCTTCATGGCTTTGAAGCTGCATTTTATTTATGGGGTTGTTTTACACTGCAAAACAATATCCACTTATTCTAGTACTTTGCATGAAACCAGCATTATCTTTGTGGGCTGGAGGTTATCCCAGAATGCAATGGATAGTATTCAGAAAAAACACCATGAACAGAGCAATACAATAGATGAGGATTTAGCAAAAAGTAGCAGATAATGATGGAAGTTTTTCATTTGTTTTTGAACACTAGTAGCCAAACGGAGCAATGTTTTCATGAGTGGGCCACTCTCCCAAATTTGTCATTATGAACATGAACATATATTGAATGTTAACAGCGAACATGGTTATTGTTAGCACTCACAGCTAGCAGATTGTGGAAGACTCACAACCTTAAGCTTCAGCTTAAGGTCAAACTCTTCACCATTACAGCCCATTACAGTATATTGCCCGCATCACAGCAGATGTCGGACTAGTTCACCTGTTGATCTTGTGTTCCATCACACTGGTGAACAAGACACTTGGAACATCTTCGATTGGGGAAAAGATATGCTCAAAAAAAGCTGGTTTGTACCCTGTTGTCCGTCTATGTGTAGCCAAATACAGTGGTGGGCCGTGTATTATATACCTGGGCCTTCAGTGCTGTCCTACTACAGTTGAACCACCTCCTAATAACCTCATTATGACCCCACAGCTATGGTTAGTATTTGTTTAGTGTAAAAACCTCATCTTCACATACCACTGCAACATTTGACAAGTGAAATAAAATGTTACATGAAGCTCAACATCTATGAGGGCTACAAATACACCAACTAAGACACATGAATATGCGCATGACGGGATGCTTCGTCATTAACGGACAATGCATATAGTCAAAATCAATGTAATTAACACAATGACAAGAACAAACTCACAACTTGTCCATCCTGGGAGAGGGATCCCTCCTCTGTTACTCTCCCTAAGGTTTCTTCCTCTTTTCTCCCAGTTAAAGCGTTTTTTGGGGGGAGTTCTTCCTGTTCTGATGTGAGGGTCCTGGGACAGAGGATGTCATATGTGTACAGATTGTAAAGCCCTCTGAGGCAAATTTGTGATTTGTGATTTTGGGCTGTACAAAAAATTAAAAATTGAAGAACCAGTCATATATTTATATGACATCAAAGCCTGACAAATCAATCCAGCAAAACTGCAGCGCTAAAACACGCATTCCACCGCACACTCAAGAGCACGGGCCATTAAAATATTATTCACATCAGAGGGAACAATATTAACCATATCATAAAAACAACACCATAGACAAATGAACACAGTAGTAACTCTACTGCAGATGTAAAAACAAAGCACTTCACTTACCAAAGCTGCTGTTCCCTTAAAGACAAAGTCCATCCTCCTTTCTTTGATTACAAAGAGTTTAATGACGCGGTTGTACAGAACATCGGTGCGGTTCAGTTCCAGCCAGAGGTCCTCCTGTGAACGCGTTCGTTGAGTTGTAGATCCACTCGGGTCTCAGCAAAAGTTTTCAAAAGCACCGTAGCTTGTTAGTGTCCTGCCGTGCTATGGTGTCGTGTTGCCTTGGTTTGGCAACTCAGGTTAGCGAATCCAGCTTAGCTCCAAACAGCAAGACGCTCAGTCGCAAATAAAACAAATTCCCAGCCATAAAATGTGCAATGCTTCTCCGACGCTGATAGCCCGGAATACCGTTCGTAGTTGCTGGACTGAAAGTGTCGCACAAATCCTTGGGTCAGGGCTGATGTCGCTAGCGTCACAACAGTCACGCTAGCCCACTGACCAATCAAGCCGCACGTTAATGCTGACGTACTTGTAGGCCAGCTAGAAGCTCTGACATGTCAAAGAATACGCCCAACATGTCAAACTAAAGATCTGATTGGTTAATGACAATCAACAATATCGTCCCCATTCACTTAAACTGCAAAGTCTACATAGCAGGCCTCGGGCCTCTCTTCTTACCTAGAGACACAGAGGTGAAATCTGATTGGATAAAAGCTCTACTTAAAACAAGCTGCACTGGAAGCAGAGCAACTGAGGAAGACAGTAGCTGTGCAATGAGAGAATAAGATAATGGTAATGTAGTGTATTTGTGAAAAAAATGTATTAAATTATAAAATAGCTATAACTTTGTGATTCTCTTTAGGCCAGCAGAGAAGGCTGACGGCCCACCACTGGTCAAAACTTCTCAAGCTCATATTTCACTTGCATTTGTATTCACTTTAAAACAGCTCATGACAAAGGTTTTCTTTCGGATTTTCCTTTCTTTAGTATGTATAGTACTTTTCAATAAGAGCATGTGTTGTTAATTGTTGAGATGCTGATATTAAAAGAGGCTATGAGAGACTGATAGCACTACATTGTTAATCAAAAGGAGCAGATAATGTAGTTAGCAGTGAGATAGAATTGAATTTACTGCATGAAGGAAAACAAAAGTGTAATAAGATGGCAATGAAATTTGAGCTCATTTTTCTTAGCCGTTTTAGTGTCTGTAGTTATTTAATGAAGAGTTTGGGGCATGTTTTTAGACATATTGTAATTTAACTTTAGAATATGCTGCATTAGTAACTGAGACATGCAGAGAAGGAACTTGGCGTAAGACAGATACACACATCAGTACACACGTGCCCACACACACACACACACACGCACGCACACACACAGCAGGGTCCATTAGAGGGATGTGTTGTTCTATCCTGATATGGTTGGTTATCAGTAAAGTCTGGCTGTCATATTGTCCTGACAGCGTGGAGATACAGATAGAAGAATCATAGACTAAATAAACTCTGAAAGGCACCTGAACAACAAGACAAGAGATGGACTTCAATCTGTGTGTGTCTGTGTGTGTTTGTGCGTGCATACACGTGCTTACATTGGTCAAGATATCTATATTTATGGAACCTGTTATGTGTATGTGTATGTGTGTGAGTGTGAGTGTGTGAGGCAAAGCCAAGTGACATGCAGTGACAGCAACAGCACTGTGTGTTTTATCAGTGCTGGTTAAATGTTTCCTGTCACTCTTCCGCCCTGCTTTCAGCGACACTAACCTTTACAAGGCTGCTGTTGATACAATCAGACACAAACACAACGATGCGTAAACACACTGATAGAGACGCACTGACATTATTCTTAATAATGCATATGTTCACATTCACAGCAGGGAGTACTCTGCAGGAGACCCAGAAAGAGGCAGCTTACTCACAACCAGTCAACGCAGTATTCTACATTGAAAGCAACGAAAAACCAGAGTCAAATGCCTTGTATGTGTAGGCTTCACATACTTGGCCAATAAAGGTGATTCTGATTTTTAAGTTATTCATGTTCATATTTCCCACAACACAATAACTTTGATCCCAAGAGCTGCATTCACGGACGTCAGGAAGCTGCTCCGTGACCAAGAAAAGAAGGACTTCGGTACGAAATACATGCACGGTTTTAAAGGGGGGCCACGGCCCTCGCTGATACTGACCATAAACTGTATGATACCAACCAGATACCTGTAACAACTGCAAAAGAAGAAATAGAAATTGTCATGACACTGTTACACAGGTTACATGTTTGTGTACGTATATAGAATTAAACATGCAAATATTTCATATAAATGATTTGTTGTATTTAGAGAGGGTAGCCATACAGAGCTGAACTGGAAAGACCACCTCCCAACCCCACATGCTTCGAGCTGCCACCAGAATTCTACAACCTGAAGAGGGAGCAAGGTCAGGGGTACAGACTCCTGTTTATAGAAGCCCAATTCTCTAACAATAATAAATGCATTAATACATTGATCCACTGATAAAAGAGAGATCATTTAAGGGCTCAGTGTGTAGGATTTAGGGCGATCCAATGGCATTAGCATTTTTTGTAGAAATAATACTTATTTTTCCTAACATTTATTAGTGTATAATCACCTTAAACTCATAATCGTGTTTTTGAAAGCTTAGACTGAGCCTTTCATATCTATATTGGAAGCGGGTCCTCTTCTCAATTTTATAATATTGTACATTGAATACATTTTGAGATCTGGCAACTTATATACTGTCTATACGAATGGAATTCATAACTGGATAACTTAATCTATAATGAAACAACAAATTGAAGGCCGAATACAGACAGAAGGTGTGATCTTGCTATTTCTTCGTGAGTGTCTATATATTTTTTCTTAATTCCCTGCAGCTCTGCTCACCTTTTCCTTTTCCTAGAATATCGCTGTGCTGGTGGATATTGAAGCTGCATGTGGAAAGAACCCCGTTCACCTCAAACCGGAGCTGCTGGAAACCATTTGGATGAAGAGAAAGCAAGACAGGTGTTGTTTAGTTGTTGCATCCTGAATGTATGTGCTGTGCAGTAGACAGACTGGCAAATGTTCACTGTACATACTGTAAAAATATGTTAGCTTCTGTTGCCCGTCTGCTCTGGTTTTCTGTTTATGAGCACAAGCCCACACTGTGCTTTTTTGGATAATTTGATACTTTGCTCGAACTTTTGCAAACAGCAGATGTAGAAACAGCGGGCTGTTTTTCTGTGGTGAGAACACCGAGCTTGTAGAGGAAACAAAATCTTTACACACTTGCCTCGTCATCATCGCTAAAGTGTGTCAGGGATGAGTCTGTATCATAGTTGGGAAAAGTGTCTAATTGTGCAGTCATTTGAACAGAGTGCTCAGGGGAATACAGGAGGAGTTGATGGGACACTGATTTGTTGATGGCTCGCATTAAGGGACAGTCTAACAAAAGGATTGACACGTATTATCATCTGGATATTTCACTAGTGCATTTGGTTAACATTGGCAGGTGAGACTAGAGAAATTTACTGACGTGCGGACAGAATAATTAAGGTGTTGAAACCGCAGATTTCGTTGTAGCCTGTCGTCAATCAGGGGCATATCAAAACATTAACACATAGTACTCTCAATGGTTTACATATGCACATCATTAATCACACTAAATTATTTCTGGTATTCCAAAATGTTCTGTATGTCTTTAGTCAAAGTTTTTCTTCATATTGGTTTAGTTCAATTAAATCCATGCAAATATCTTGAAATGGATTATATTTTGCACATACAGTGCATGCTAGAATTTGTTTTTGTTTTTTAATAGTTTTTGAAACCATATGCTGCAAAGACCCTGTTTATCATAGATAACATCCCTCCCGTTGAGGCATGGTTTACCCATGGCTCAAAAGAGCCGTATATCTATATAAGGTCTTAGGTAATATTAGTTTGACCTCAGGTCATTTCCAGAAATTTTGTTTATTTTGCAGTTTTGTTTTATCCAATAAGTTTTTTTTCTTACTGTGGAGCATTTGTTTGCATGTCTTTTAAGATCTTGTGATCTAAATGTTGCACTTCAAAAGAAAATTGGTCATTTGGTATCAATTCTCTGTGTAATAGGTTTGTTAGTTGATGTCACCATCTCTCTATTTTCCCACTGCTGAGCAGAATATTTGTCGTAATTTGGCAATCCCAGCACTGATGAACTTGTTAACATCTTTTTTAATACCATTAAAGCTTCGTCTGCTTCAAGACACCAGCACAATTTGTTGTGTGCTGCCATAGGTTTATCATTAATCAATTTTGATAAAGGTTTAGCTAATTCAACGTAATTAGGAACCCAACTTTTACAGAAATGAGTCATTCCTAAGAATGACATCATTTGTCTTTTTGTTTAAGGTTTCGGTGCTTTGAGAATGGCTTCTTTTCTTTTGTTATCTCGTGATCGGCCATCCGTAGATAAATCATAACCCAAATATTTTACTTTTTCTTTCTAAAGCTGGAGTTAATTTTGCTTACTTTATGACCTTGTTCACAGATAAACTTTAGCAGTGCAAGAGTGTCCTCTTTGCATTGTTATTGTGTCTTAGAGCATATCAAAATGTCATCCACATAAGGTAAGATTCTTCCCCTGGTGGGTCGAATTTAGCTATTTTAGTTGCATTAATTGTTTTCAAAGCCTCTTTCTCTGCAGAGGAGAGAGAAAATGTCTCACTTATTTTGTTTGAATTTAGACAAGAGCACGGCCTTTGCTGTGACCGTGACCCAGTTTATCAAGACTGTAGTAATAATTTGGTGAGTTAGAAACCTCTTGCACACAACAATCAATCGTTTATTCAAACCACTTTCCTTCTCTGCCTAACAGGTTAACTGGATAGTTTTTGTTGATAGCACAAATCGCTGTTTTGTCTGTAAGCCTGTTTTGGGATCTTATGATCGTTAATGGTACCGATAGATATTCTGTTTGTACATGCTCCAAAATCACACAAAAATCACACCCCTGAATAACTCTAACCCCACAATTCTATTTGATATAGTTCTAATATTTCTATCCATTATTCTTTACCGTCAGTCTGTCTGTGCATCAGTTTGTGTGCGTGTTTTTATCAAACATAAGTTGAGTTACTCTTTTACTGTTAACATTGATGTACATCATATTCTGTATACGTCACCCTTAATACTGAGGTGAGTTGAGTCTTACTGTACAGCCAGTCAGACATGTCCTTCCGCCTCCAATTATGGGCCTCGTGCATATAGACACATGTCTCCCCCTTAAACAACTCAGCTTGTGTGGGGGACAGAGAAACAGAGACACCAGCAGCATTTTCTGTCCAATAAATGTCCATGATACATAATTTCTCTACCTACTAAATGTATAGGGCAGTGATCAGACAGTATAAATGAATGTTTGTCTGTGATGTTATCTAACATACAGGACAAGGGCTTTGTGTAAGTTTCACTAATTGGTATGTCATACTTTTATCTTTAATAGTTAACGTGTCTTGTGGTAACTTTCTAAAACCTTAATTTTTGGTCGAGTACATCTGGTGTGTGGGTGTGAGTGGTGTTTGTATGATTTCTAATGTGTGTATTGAATGTACAAGTTTGTCATAGGCAGAATCTAAAGTTAACTCACCCTCAGTGTTGTAATGTGTGTTCGTCGCTGGTCCATCACTGGGGTCCGCCCCGCCGCGCCTGCTCCTCCTCTCTTGACTTGACTGCTGATTGTTGAGCCCTCCCTATGTCCGGATTGGCCACATTGATGACACACAAAGTTTTCAGCTGGTGTGTGGGTCTCAAAGTCTTTGCTCCTCTGTTTTCCTCTTTTTCCTTTGTCTCGCGTTCAGATAATCCAGATTCATATTGTCATCAGTGTTCATTGACGGGCTGTAGTTGTGAGCGTTGACATGGTGTCTGTAGATTTGGATGAGTCTCCTTCTTCATCCTCGGAGTGTTGAGTGGGGGGGTGTTGGCGGTCATGTTGTTTGTGCCAGGGGAGTATACAGCAGCGGCGTTGCGGAGACCAGATCAGGATCCACTCGACCATGTAAAACAAATACAAAACAAAAACAAAAAAAACAAAGTTCAGCAGTATATTTTCCTTTTCTATCAGTTGTATATGTCTTATTCAAATATATATATATATCTTTCTTTACCTTACTTCATCTGTTTCTGCTTCGCCTTTTCCTCTCTGCTCCAGACACGGTTTGAGTTGATCCAATTTTTGTCGTAGGCTAAAACTGCCTTTTTCAGGGAACCCCAATTTTATCCATTCTTCCAATTGTTTGGTCGTCTAATTATCTTTGTCCCACATGTATTTCATTATTGGAGGTAAGACATTGGCATCAGGCTGCTCAGGCTCATTCTATAACTTTTATCATTTCCAAATGTTTCACCTTTATTTTATTTTATTTATTTTCATATCATTCTCTTTTTCCCCAACTCTGTATCATTTCTGTATCAGATTGAGACTGAATAAACCTCCCGCCGGAAAACCACATTCATTCACTCATTCGTTTGGATGTTGGCAACTCACTCTCCGACATTTTCCTTCCATGAACATGACATTGGGTTCATCAGGCGGAGTAACCTGGCACATACTCTCCAATATTACGCTTTCTCTCTTTATATGGGGCAACGCGTTTTTTATCTTTAAACACAGTCGTCACCGTGAGTTTCTAGATTCGTTTTTGGCACAATCTGAATAAAAGCCGTTGCTCTAGACCCAGTCTAAGCCTTCCACTAGACTCCTTTTATCCTTACGGACTCAGAGTCTCTTTGGTCAAGGGACTCCAGCGCTTAACGTCTAACCCCAAGAAGGCAGACGCCAAACACTCACCCCTGTTTTCCAGCATAGGTCAAAGGACTACAATGCTTAGCGTACCTCCCTCTAAGGTCTGCAACATCCAACGCCAAACACTCATCCTTGTTTTCCAGTCCTCCTATCTCTCCTAGACAACCTTTTGTCTCTTAGGTCAAAGGACTTCAGTCCTTAACATCTACACTGTCAAACACTCATGCCAACATGTAACGCCAAACACTCACCCTTGTTTTCCAGTAACCCAATCGTGCTGCCCAGGAAAACGCTAGGATACGAGGTTAACCAACATCCACAATAAACCCACAAAACAAAATAATGTTCTTGTAGTCTGTCTGTGTGTGTGTGTGTCCAAATGCATCAGGGCTTTGGGGCTGACCTGCAGCAGGTGCTGCCCCAAAAGACAGACAGTAAGCCCAGGGCAGAGAGAGATGAAGAAACAGCTGCCACCTTTAATCTGCATCCAGACCCACTAAGGACTGCACTCTGACTCTGACTCTGACTCTGCTGTGAGAAAACACACACGCACACACACACACACACACACTTGGGGTGACAGTCCTTAGAAAAGCAACATTTTACTCAAAAGTAATTGCAGTAGAATTGCCAGAATTAGTGGAGTACCTCACAGAGGGAAGAAAATCCATACTGTATTAGGTCAGCCATCAACTAATTTTCAATCGATTAATCTATCGACTATTTTACCAATTAGTCGTTTAATCTAGGCTTCTTAAACGTGGCTCCCAGACACATATGCGCACACACACACACACACACACGCCTTGCAGTAATTGCCCTTTTAGTAAAGCATTATCACAGGTAAAAGTATTTGTGGAAGGAACTATGGTGTGCTGGCTTCTCTAAACACACATTCTACATTGTTACCACACACACACACACACACACACACACACTCTCACACACACACACACACACACACACACACACACACACTCACACACTCACACACACACACACACACAGGCAGTTGACTCCTGTGTTTGCTCAGGGACTAGACTATGGTTGAGGCGCTAATCTCTGACGTGATTCCACTGCTTTTATTGACTTTCTGAGTGTAATACAGGGACAGTGAAAGAGAGTGATTACGCTGGATGAATGGATGGTTGTTTGGAAAAAATAAGAGAATATAAAGTATAACTATTTTTTGTTATGTGTTTCTAAATAAAAAGATGACTGACTGAAAAAAAAAAAAGAATCAAGGGCGGTAAATGATTAAACTTGAATTTCTCAGGGGTAAGGTAAAAAGTGTCTGACGTCAAGCCAGTCCAATCAGAGAGTCTCAGAGAAAGAGAAAATATGGGAGAAAAGAGCAGATGTTTAATACAATCTTTATTAAGGTGTTTAATACAATTTTTATTTACTTTTTTGTGTTATTCCTTTCACTCTGCTCCGGCTCACTAACAATTATAGTGAAAAATGACACTTTTATATATATATGTTTTAATTTGCTAATAGGTTACCCATCACAGTGAGCAAATCATCTTTATTCAAACCCAATCATAATCCAGCAGAATAATTACATTCAAGCGATTGGATTTCATGCTTTGCAGTGCAGACTGATATCTGGTTGTGCTTTTCTCTACTAATATTGGAGTTTTGTTTTATGTCAAGTCTTATACATACCTTCTGTGTGTGTTTGCTTTGATTGACCAAAGCTCTGTGTTATTACCACACAGTAATGAGAAAAAGAGAGATGATTACATATGATAAAATAAATGAGTGCTGGGTTTTGATTACCAATATCCTTGCTTTAGTTTTATTATAGATATCTGATGTGGCTCACCAAAGTCAGGATTCATCTAGGGTGCATCAATGTCTTTACAAAATATCATGACAATCCATAGTTGTTGAAATAGTTCAGTTTGGATTAATGTGGTATATCAACCACCTAACCAACTGACTGACACTGCCAAACAGAGCAGCTTGTGGGGCTTAAAGAGAAAAGAGTGAGCAACTGTCCCATGTTTCTCGTAGCCATTTTTGTATGAAATTAGTTTATTAAATGGAAGATAGTTTTAGTCATCCTTTGCTTCCGTTGAGAACGAGTAGCGGGTCTGGTTATGAGCAAATATCACATATTATTTTAATATCTATAGACTGATTATTATTGATTATTGACAGTAATAACGGGCCATCAAAATGATAGGTGCAGTAGCTCAAAAAGGCATAATATAGCAAAAATAGCGAGTAATACAATTTCAGGAGTAATTATGAAAAATAACTAAGTCTCGAAAGTATTTTAAACTATCAATTTGAAAATGTAAAAAAATGAGCTAATACCAAAATGTATCATGTCAATAGCTAGCAAATTTGAAGGATTTTGTTGTTTTTGACACAGCAGAGGTAAACAGTATTCACTCTATTCACCATTAACAGACCAACATGTACATTCCAATAACATTTATTTATAGACATTATTGGTTAAAACACAATTTTAATCAAACGAAATAACTAAACTACACAAACCAAACAAGAGTGTGTGTGTGTGTGTGTGTGTGTGTGTGTGTGTGTGTGACAAACGGTCATGAATGGCGACTAAGGTCACATGTAAAACTACAAACATGGCCAAATCAAAGATGGCCACCAGGACCTCAGTCATATCTTTGGCCCAATCCCAATGCCCCCTCTTAAACCCTGAACCCTCAGGGATTTACCTGACGTCCCCTGGTAAATGGCTGAGTGTGAGGGGCTGCAAGGGCTTGAAATGGTAAAAATACAAATGGGTAGCACTTTTCTGCAACATGTTACATTGATGACACCAAAACATGCTTATGCTATACATGTTTATTTTACATTTTCACTCCCTGATTTGACCATTTTTCAGGCTCTTCCCTTACGAGACGAGAGGTAGTTGTCAAATCATCTCTTTTGTCAAAACCGCTTCAATAAGCAAAGTTAAAATAAATGGTTGATGAATTAATAAGGTGTAATGAAGCCTATATGCTTCCAGTCCTCATGATTTCATGCGTTACTATGTATCATCTTAAATCCTAATCAAAGTTAAAGTTTCTGTGTAAATGTAATATGCCCTCTCCGGGCTCATCCTGGTAACTCTGTGTTTAACATTACAACGCTATGAATTGTGGGTAAATCCCTCAGGCAGATGGAAAGGGAAAGGAAGAGAGAGGAGCTCAGTGTATCATCGGAAGTCACCTGGCAGTCTAGGCTAGCAGCAGGGGCTGGTCCAAGGCAAGACTGAGCCTGCCCTATCTGCAATGCATTTTCTAAGAGGAAAGTCTTAAGCCTACTCTTAAATGTCGAGAGGGTTTCTGTCTCCTGGAGCTGGTTCCATTCTAGTTTTGAAGACTCTACAAACCGTAACGCTGCATTCTGGGAGGACAGTGTTCTAGTGGGGTAAAAGGGTACTATGAGCTCTTTAAGATGGTGGAGCCTGACCATTTAGGGTTTTGTAGGTGAGGTGAGGGATTCTAAATATATTCTTGATTTTACAGGGAGCCAGTGCAGACAAGCTAATACGGGAGTAATATGATCTCTTTTACTAGTTCTTGCCAGTACATGCGCTGCAGGATGGCTTCAACCCTGTTGTCTGTCTCCATCACCAGCAGCAATGACTGTTTCTCGTAGTTTGAGTCGACTACACAAGGTAGCCTGAGGAAAATCAAGTTTTGCTGCTGCATCTGGTTAGCTTGTTTTTGCCAGTTTGTCATAATCTTCAAGGAGACTAAAATTTTCATTGGAGACAATGACTTTCTCGTGTTTAATGTGCATGCAGCACCAGCCTAGCCAGCCGGATGTAAACAGGTTACCACGACGCAAAGTATCATGATTAAATCATTTTTTTTCCATATGTTGTCCCTGTAAGTGATCACAATAAACGTTTTCTACTGTATTGTATTTTATTCATGTATCATTCCTTCCCAATCCCATGCTCTCTAGGAGACCAAGCCTGTCTCTCTAGTGCCCTTGAGGTTGAGCCGGATGCTGGGAAGGGTTTTTTATGAAAGTAACAAAAGTCAAATGATGTGTAAAGTCATAGTGCACAGTGTTTGTGCGTCAAAGCTTCAGAGAGCTGAGACTTTGCATCACCATGACCCCTTTCCAATGAAATAACTTGATGTCAGTCTGTCATTCAGCCTCACTGTTGCCGCATAAATACCTGAGCTCCATCTAGTGGCAGGACGCAGACCAGTTTGAAACAACATGTTTTATCATCTTTGCCAAACTGAGAAACCTCTGTATCGTATTTTTAGATCAAATATTTCAATTCAGGCACTTAGGTACAGAGGCTGACATCTCCACATCTAATTCAATCAAACTGAAAATGTTCTCACAGTAGACAGATAGTCAAGCTGACCAGGAACAATGATTTTAGTCAGAGATTTATTCCTGCATTGCTGAACACACCATCCCCCTCTGCAGCAGCTAAGGATGGCAGTTCATGAAATATTCCCTTTTAGACTTGCTGGTTGAGTGATTGGACATGTAAAGAGATGTTTCATTTATTTTCCATCTAGATTTTGCTTTTTTCTCCTTTCTTGTTAGGAAGGTCAAACTACTAGAGGTGGTAGGAATTTGGAATCTTGATGTAAAGGACAATACAGCAAGGATGGACAATGTTTGAGATTGATGATGCATGAGTTTGTGTATTCTGCGGAAGCAGATGGAAATCAACAATTTACTTTTTTTTTGCTTTTTCCTCACTGAAGCAGCTTTTGAGTGTTGTGGACCAAAATATAATCTGTTAACTCTTTCAAAAACACAAGACTGACTGCGTGACGCATAATATCTCCACCATCATCACCATCTGACGCATTCTGCCTCTCCACGCACCCTTTTGCTTCACAAACACACATGCATGCGCACACACGCGCACAAAAGGACGCACACACTATGATGTAACCCCTCCCTCCTCCGGTGCCGCTAAACTATATAAATCCCCTCTGTTGGAGTTTGAAACCAAGACACCTGCAGAGCAAAAACTGTTTGGAGAGAGAAGAAACCAATCTTCAAAGGCACAGACAGACCTCTTCTGCTGTGAGAGACCGACTTCTACCTGTAACCTCAAAGTCTCCTCAAAGTAAGTCTTCACGCTTCTTACTCTCATTCATGCACCCCTTTTCACAGGTTTTCACTACGTTGAGCTGTGTGCATTTGATTCCAATACCAAAAAGCGTATTTGAGACACTTTTACTTCCCGTATCATGCGCAAGGTCCTTATTAGAAGTTCAATTGCATTGGAAGAAATTATATCATAACACTGTTTTTTTTTGTAGAGAAATACATGTAGACCCTAAAATATAATGACACATTTAAATTATTATGAGCAATTCTTTTCTAAATAAAAACACTGTTGCTCTGTCAAAATGTTTTGTTAAGCCTATGTATTTTTCATTACATTTTCAGACATAAAATAAAGCGCACGCCGTCAAGTAGCCTACTGAAAAGCTCACATACCTTAAATCGGAATAATTGTTTAAGAGTAATATAAGTTTTTCAACTTTATTTACATCAGAATACGCAGTTTCTCAGATATCTAAAAACTGCTAACTCCAATGTTATGCTAAGCCTCGTCTTTAGTGTAAGTTTTCCGTGTTAAATGTCCAATAGCTGCGAGGTCTTGTTTGTGCATTCAGTTTCAGATGAAGTAAGATCACTTCCACGAGGGAGTGAGTTCAGCACCTCGGACAGCGCCGCGGGGATTCTAAACAAATCCAAACCGTATCCGCCGTCACATGACACATGACAGCATATTTAATCAAATCTTGATAGTTGCTCTTCCTTGTAATATATTGACATTACATTGTTGCAGACATGTAGCTGACTTGCTGTTTTTCAGTTAAACAAGCCTTATTTCTTCTTAAAATATCACACATGCAGCAGTAGAAAGAAGCGCAAAGACATCACCCCGTGAACCTGGATCGCTCTGCAATAGCCTATAATAATGAGAATTAATTTAAGAGTGCATTAGAGCAGATAAAGGGGCAGCAAAACAATAAAGTATACCCCTTGATGCTCACAAATTTACTTAATCTCAAAAACGTCTGCAGTTGTATTTATTATTGCCTGCGGATATACTTACAATGAGTAGTTGTATCTACACCTAATTCATTGTTTCGCGACGGTACTCAGCCCCGTTATTCCTGAGGTGAAGTGAAATAGATATTTGGAATTATTTAGTTTAGTTGTTGAGCAGCCGGGGTAAATTTGCAAGCTTTTATTCAATTTCTGTTTTTCTGTAGCTTTCTTTTTGATGTTTTTGAATCTACTGAGCAGCGAGCCCAGTCATTATGAGATTCTCGTTTAGTTTCCTTTTCAATTGAGTATCATGTGTTCTATTTGGAGATATGTCAAATTTGGTGTTTTAGTCTTAATGATAATGCTAACATTAATGACAACAACAATAATAATAATAATAATAATAATAATAGCTGTAACGCTCACATAAAAGAAAAATATAACTGCCTCATAATATACACACATGAAATTAAGCTGCTGCAACATCATTATTATTATCAAATCATCTTAAATATGTAGCATTTATGTCCATTTAATGACAAACATCCAATTCCCTTATGTGTGAAATTAGTTTCCACATCTGGAGTCAATCCATTTTCTTCATCTTCCTCAGGAAGTAAACACCACTGTGACAATAAGTCAATCCAAAGCATAAGAGTTTTTTGTTACATGATACATAATAACTTGTTTAGCTCCTCCACACACCTCTATTTACTTAGCCTGAACAGGCATTCCCTAGGAAAACAAATGACACTGTTTTCCACCCCGCACCCCTCAGGAGAGGTTTGATAGATACAATGGTACAATGGAAAATGTCCTTATCAACTCTCATACCTCCTTCACTCTCTGTTTTATTTAGAGTTTTCTGGGATTAATTCTAAGATAAAAGGTGACATCTTTCATCAGATAATCAGGGATTTTTTCATAAAACCTTTTCACAACTTGTTTAATTTTGACCAATAATATAATAAAAAATAAGAATTTGGCATACTACAATTACCAAAACCAACTATTGATTAAAAAAAAATGAAATAACCAATTAATTTATTTTTAAAGAAATCCAAAATGGTCAAGGTATTATTCTACTGGAGTTGATTCAAAACTTTGGATCCTTAACTTTCAAAAGTCGTCTTAATCTTGCTGTCCTGTTACAGAAGGCCGTGATGCTGAAGCCATGGACAGTGCTGGTGGCCTTAGTGCTGTGTGTGCTGGTGTGTCTGGGAACACTGGCGGACGCCTACCCCCCCAAACCTGAGAACCCCGGTGAAGACGCTCCCCCCGAGGAACTGGTCAAGTACTACACTGCCTTGAGACACTACATCAATTTGATCACCAGGCAGCGGTATGCACACACACATACATACAGTACATAAACATTGTACAGGTATTTGTGCTGCATAAGCCTGCACTCCTTTTGTTTCGTCTTGTATTTCTGTATTTTTGACAGCTAAATAACATCATCAGGGTGTAGCTTTTAGGTTGGTTTAGATTAGGGACTGTACATAACATATTGGTGTGGGGAGGAGGGCTGAATCTTGGATATTTGATATTACATTTTGATATCCTAATTATATTATTATACTGTAATATTTTTGATAAAGCAAGGCACTCCACAAACTTAATGATTTTTTGTTTTGATCCTCCAAAATGTTTTGACTTATTGACTCAAGTAAAATCCAACATTAAGGTAGTGTAGCCCATTTTAGATCTCAATAACGAAATTGAATCATTTTCACTGTAGCCACCTATGAACACGTTGCAAGTGAAAAAAAGCCAAATCAATGGCAAACAAATCAACTACAGACAATTAATGTATTTATTTAATAAAGGACTAATCTATATGAAGTAAACTGGGCACTTCTATGACTACAGTAATGTTCGTGCATGTGAGCGTGCCTCACTGGTTAGCTCATGCCGCCCCTCTGCACTGCTCTCATATACAGTTGCAGCTGATAAAAAACATCTCTATCGACAGCGTCGTCACAGAAGTGTATTGTCCACCCTCCGGTTCCCCCTCATGTAAACACCGTTAGCCCTGTCAGCACGTTAGTCATAGTTTGTACTATTTGCGCCGTTAGCTACAAGTCGCAGGCTCAGGCGTTGCCATCTTGAGAGACGTTGAGAGGCAATCGCAATGCTCCCAATCTCGTATTATGCACCTTTAAAGTTATGGAGGGTCCTCATGAAGATAGATGCATGTATGCATCATCCTTCTCCAAATTTAGATCCCCAAAAATTAAACGAACCCTTCCCCAAACTGACTTTCTGGCGTTAAGCTAATAAAAGTGTAACAGCAGCTGAACTGAGTTTGCCTTTTTTACTTCTTCCCGTTTGCTCCTTTAGTCTGTATTTAATTTTGTTTGATTCAAGTCATTACAGGGAATGAGTTGCATGAGTTTCCCGCTCGTACTTAAAACCTGAAGCTCTGTGATGCAGTCCCCCCTCATCCATCCCCAACCCTTTACCCACACAGGGCAGCTTCATAAATTAGATTACTGGCCACTCTCCAAAACCGCCAGGCCTCCAAATCAACGGGACCAGAGCAATAAAATCGGCACAGATGAACCCAAGAAAGAATCCCAAATTCAGTTAGCAGGGCCTGAGCCAAGGCCTGCTGCTCTCAGGTATAAAAGTCGCTTGTCAGATGCTATATTTTCTGATTTGAAGCAGTCTGGCTCATGAGCTATCTGTTCTTACTCATGAAAGCCAAATAGATCGTTGATATTTAGATACTTGGTTTAAAGAAGACTCATCATCGCCATAAAAAGTCAATTGGTTTAGGTAGAAGGTTTTCACATTTCACTGGAGAGTTGCAGATGAAGACATATATGTGATAAAGGTAACTAATGGTTTTATGAAGGTTTGACTGTATAAAATAACGTGATGGGGAATGTGATGGCTGTCAGCTTTAGGCTGGGCACTCCAGATAAAATGTATGGATTTGGGTAGTCAAGTGCCTTTGGTGCATAACTATATACTGCAGTTCATAGCATTGTATAAATGGAGAAATTTACAGTGTCTTACTGAAGACATGAAAATCAGAGCACTTACTGTGATTCAGCATCAACTAACACTTCAACTGCTTCAGCTCCCATTCAACATCTCACAGATATACAATTCAAATTGTATCAGATTTGATCCTGTATTTGCTCCTGTAATAATTCATTTTCTGAAGATAGTTGAGGCATTTATAGTTTCCTCGTCGTTTCTATATGAAACAAGGTACTAATTGTAAAGAAAATAGCAAAATAAATTATTTGTTATAGTTTCAGTTCATTTTATAAGCAGTTGTTGATTTTCAGAGGAAATTTCTTGAAAGTACGTACTGCTTTGAATTTAAATACATTTAGCAGAAGTTATGGTTGAGAAAAAGATGGCTGGCTATTTATTTTATGGAAACTCAAATAGCTTTGTGACTCAGATGTAATGGTAATACAGGAGAAGTAAAAACTGGGGTTATTAAAAGAAACATGATCAAGATTACTGCATTGGAGAGAGGAAAAGACAAAAAGAGTCAAACTGACCATTGGTTAGAAAGAGCAAGAAAGACAGTCAGAGCGGATAGGACATGGGGAAAGATAGTCAAATGGAAAGAAAGACATTCAGAGAAATAGAAAATAAGAGCAGGACCGACCAGGGAGATATATGTGTGCTGATGGGCCATTATCAGAGAGGAAAGATCCTGATGTGTTGCACTGTGCGACAGCTGAGACACAGTTGTTTGATTGCTTTCCCACAGGGCAACACTCACACACCTTCCTGTGTGTGTAACGAAGCATAAGATTGGGTGCTGGGGACATAGTGGGAGGTGGAACAGGTGGTTAATGGCAAATCAGAGGAACTGCAGGCGCCGCAGGGGTTGTGTTGAAAAGCACTGTTTCACGCACACACAAAAACAAAGACACGCACACACACATTGGGAAGTAAACTTTGTGTGAAACGGCTCTGTGGTTTTACATTTGCAGCTCTCTTGGTTTCCTTATCGTGAGAATGATAAGACTCATCCAGATCCGCATTTGAACGCACACACTCTTGCATGCACAGTCGGAATCTGACTGCGAAATTGAAGCATTAGGATCAAATGGAGGATTGGTAAATCAATAAAGAGGACATAAAGACATATTGTCTTGAATGACTCAAAATATAAAATATAATCTCTCTAAACTCGCTTAGTTTCCCACTGGGCTACTGCGATCACCAAAATCCAAGGTTTTAAACAGAGAAGTGGTGTCCTGTTTGAGACAGGAAGCAATGTGTTATGGGAAAAGAAGTCTTGATTTAGAAAAAGGATGCTGCTTTCATTTATCTGAACCAAAGACAGGTATCTTTAAAGGGGAACTCAACTGGTTTTTACACATGAATGTCAGTATATTAGTCATGAGGAGTACCACTCAGCATGTGACAGCTCAAAATATTCTAAGTAACATAAAGCCTCTTACTTCAGTTTTACATAGCCATCACTAAGAGCACAATCACCTCATCCAGCAGCACGGACAAAGGAGGGGCTGCTTTGTTTCAACTAGCAGAGCATTTTACTAGAACAAACTAAGATAAACAGTTGGACTACAGACAGACAGCTTTTGTTTTAGCTTGTTTGTAAAACTTCTTATGAGCCAAGCTAGTGTGCTGTGCTTGTGTAAACATAGAGGCAGTGGATGAGACTGCGGACAGAGCCGATTGAAATAGGTATCGTTTCCGTTTAACATCTTCATACTTGTTGAACAAATATATTGATAGAATTTGCTTTTTACTCGCAATTGTTTTATTACTTTTACGAGCTAACTTTTCGTCAACTCAAGTAATTTTCACTTCAGTGTCTCCAATAATTTAGTACCAGGGCCCAATTATTAGGTTTTGATTTGTCCATTCTGAGCTGCTCTAGAAACATGAAGGTGCAACATGGACTCCGTGGAAGAGGACCTGCTCCCATGTAGATATATAAGGCTCTTCCTAAGCGAACAAAACCAAAACGATTTTTAGTTGCAGGTCATTATACACTAATGAAAACGTAGTGATTCATTTGGATTAATCCCGCTAAATGTTACACACTGTTCCTATAAGATGTAATTGAAATTTACCAAATTGACCTGATGGTGGCAATAGTTGAAAAGTGATGGGATCAAAAATTCATCGTGAATGGGTACAATGAATGTGTTTACCAAATTTCATGACAATCCATCCAAAAGTTGTTGAGACAAAACGACAAATGTGAACGCTGTGGTGGCGCTGGAGGAAAAGTCAGAGAAGGATCAGCAAAGTCATTAGGATTCATCCTCTTGAAACCATGAAGGCACAAACTTTTATACCAATCCATCGAAAAGATGTTGAGATATTAACTGGATAAGTTAAAAGGTCTGACCTGCTGGTGGCTGTAGATGAAAAGTCACGGGATCACCAAAGTTAGTTGGATTCATCGTCTGGTCAAAATAGAAATATGTACCAAATTTCTCAGCTTTCTATCCAATAGTTCGTTAGCTTGGCTAAAGACTGCTCTCCTTTTCCCTTACCCAGGTATGGAAAGCGTTCAACTCAGGAGGATGTGGTTGCAGAGCTGCTGTTTGGTGGCGACAGCAACAGAGACCAGAGATCAAGGTCAAGACCTTCAAACACTTAAGCTGAAGGAGTCATGTGACCTGTAAGGAATCCATATAAATATTGATGATTTATACAAGCACTTACACATACTTCCTTGTGTTCTTCCACAGATACGACAACTCCTACATGTGGTGACTCCGCCGCCCCTCTCCCTCCTCATGGAGCATTCCCTCAGGGTGCATCCCACAATGCACCTGGAGGGGCCGACATGTGCCTCTCATCTCTGACCCCTGAAACCGACCCTGAACTGAAGACCATCACTGACCGGATCACAAGCTGTCTTTGTCTCTCTTGTCACTGTCTCACATCTTTCTCAACACAATTGTACATAATTTATTATTTATATATATATATATATATATATATATATATATATATATATATATATATATGAGATCAGAGCTACTAATCAGAAAGGTGGACCTGTGTCTGTGTGTGTTCGATTAATGTCCCTTTACTGTCCAACTCTTTTTAGAGGAGAAAATTATTGTTTTACTGTTGCTACTGTAAAAAGTAACAGAATAAATGATTAAAAACTGTTCTGTGTGATTAAAATTTGTTGATGAATCAAAATTTTGTTTGGGGATTAATGTACTGATGCTGTGTTGTACTCATTTTATATAGTCTGAAACTTGAAAGGCACTCTTACTCGTGTATTAAATGATATGGCTGGTGTAATTTTATATTTTTTTGTTGTCTACAAATACCACAAAAAGACCAAAACCAACAATGTGTTAGTCCATCTCTCAGTACTTTCTGATCTCCCTACACGCTGTGTGTCATTCAGCTCCAAGCCCATTGGCTCCTCCTAAAGTCATAAAGCTCTCAATATATAGTGTCATTTTAATTTGAAAAAGAATATCTATATATTATATATAATTATATAATTTCCTGAAACAGCAGGTTACTGCAAGCTTTAGAAAATCTACTTAATTAAACAGGAGGAAATGCTGCATTTTTCTGGAACTATTTTTAAACAGCGGATTAATCCACGTTTGTTTCCTTACTGACTATTTGTTGCAGAAGAACGGTCTATGTGGGTTTGAGTCAAGCTTTTAATAATTTATTTTGAACAATGAAGCTCTATTGCACTCTTGTAGGAAGAAGATATTTCAGGCTTTGGATGCACACACAATACTTGTTAGTAGAAGACTTTGATTGTAGGTTTTGGTCCTTTCATGGGTTTAGTGACAAGAAAAATCTTGAATAAAAAAACACAGTGGATAATCTGGATTGTTTTATGGCATGAAGGATTATTACTATAAAGTGCAATAAAGTAAATAACCTTCCTCTTTGTTAAGCATTCATCAGCACATTACAGTTGAGACTTATGATTATTGTTGAGAGGACAGGCCGCCTCTACGGGCTTCTTGCATTTCACATTGTGACATATGGGGATGTTTCTTCAGAATTATTTTCATGCATTAAAACATTAGAATTATTTTTCAAGCATTAAAACATGATAATGAGGATGATGATGAACCTTTTTCTTATTTTTTTTGAACTTCTTCGAGAATCTTTACAGTGCTGAGAGAAAACCCTTCAATTTACTTCATGGCCTGGATAAACTCAGAGGAGGGACAGTGTCTCTGTTGACACCCGAGCCGGTTTATGAAGTATACCTAGACCCTTGTAAGGGCTAAACCTAAATGTTATGAGGCCACCTTTCTCCTTTTACAACCATCTACATTTCTGAGGAGCTGATAGGACACAGAGACACATCCAATTGTGAATAAAACACCAAAAGAAACTGATGTTTCTACCAAATTATAATGCACTTTAATTGTCATGATGAGCTAACATGTTTAATAATGTAAAGAAGTGCTTTGACGTGGTTTTGGACCTTGTATCGAGCTAAGCTGTAGATCAAGCCTTAAGTAGGGCTATCCTTTTATATTAATCATTCATAAGATCCTGGCACATAGATAGAAATGTGAATGCACACTAATGCCATGTCTGAGTTAATCCTTGTATTTTTGATATATTTTTAAATTACATTTTCCCTTTCTTTTGTAAAACATTTTAAAATTGACTCTTTAACTGTTATTAATTTTGTTAAGCATTTGTTATAATCTGTGGTTTGTAATCATACAAAATTCATCTTGGGTTTCTGACTCACTAAATATATTGTTCCTTAATACATTAATAGTGAAAGTTTGAGGTCTACCAAATCTCTAAATTTGAAAGCATGTGAGTTTATAAATAGTATAGAAGTTCATGATAATCAACTCTGGTTGCAGTTCTGTAGAAAAAATCTAAAAACAATGATTCATAGAATCATTCATCTATAAGAAATCATCATTCATTTTATTCCTCAATTATTTATTTATTTGTTTGTTTAGTGTGTAATAAATCAATAAATATGTTTTTTTAATAAAAAAACGTATTCATCTGTTTTTGTGTAAATTAAATAATATGTCAGACCATGTCAAAAACTTCATAGCAACCCTGAGATTGAGACTTAATTGTAAAATGAACATTTTGGAAGTTGGGTGGCCTCCTAAATGTAATTCTAAAATTAAAATCTGTTACTTAATAATCCTTCTGGTTACGAGCGACCCCATTTGGGGGTCGAGTACCGGTACCGAAGTTCCGAATGGACTTTTCATCAAGAAATATCAAAAATGCTCCAGACATATAAAATACTGAATTAAAAAAAAAAGTCCGGCCAAAATCATCATGCCAGCCATTTTACACAATTATACACAGTTATACACAAACTAATTCAATAAACTAGAAGATTTATCACATTATCAGGATTTTTCTCCAAAAAAATCGGCGTACTATGCACCCGAAATTCATCTTTCATCACAAAGCCGGCAGCAACCATGGCGGATGAATACATGATTCCGCAGTAGTGCTCGATACGGAGTCGAGTCACGAGCTGTGTCTCAATTCAGGGTCTGCATCCTTCGGAGGCTGCATTCGTAGACCGGTTGCGTCACAGCGCTGCGACTAGTGCTGTAACGTTTCAAACGTTGAGATTAACTACACGAATACACTGAATTTGAGTATTTTGCTGATTCTGTTCATGTTTTGTTACAGAGAGCCAGGAGCTGAGGGGAGAACGATGGACAAACATTCAGCAGCCGTAGCTTTGAATTAAGACATTAGTCCATTTGTAATATCTCCATTTGACCATCCTGTACTTAAGGTTACAGTTACATGAGCTCTCATCCTGTACAAAGCCTTCACTAATAACACAACCAGTAGATCCTTCTCATGTGTTCATGTTGCTGTCACAGAGATGACAGTTGTGATGTCACCTTTTTATTTTATTTATTTAAATTTACATAAGACATCCATGTAAATGATTTCTATGTGAATATGTATATATTCTGCTGTGTAAAATGTGTCAATCTTCTAAGTTTGCATCCCTGTGTGAACATTATTGATAAATGTTTCTCTTTTCATCAACTTATTTAAAAAATATAAAGTATATGCACATGTGTTACTGAGAGTTAATAAACACGTTTGCTGACATTTGTTTTGCTGCTGTTAATGTTAACTGTCTTGATTGATTTCCTCTGCCTTAGGATTGCTATATATATATATGTACATGTATATATATATATGTATATGTATGTACATGTAAATATATATGTATGTGTGAATGAAATGAAATAAAGTTATTGATAAATTAATTTAATTACCAGAACTATAACTGATTGAAAATTAGTTATTAGTAACTGATTTAATTAACTGATTATTAATATAGAAAAACAATATTATGAAAAAGATCTATGAATTAATTATTGAATATATGATAAAAAAAACTGATTAAAACACTAAACTAAAACCTTTCCAGTATATATACTGAATAGGTTTTAGTTTAATGTATTTATATGTATATATATTTATAATCCTGCTGAGCAGGGATTATATATATATATATATATATATATATATATATATATATATATTTATATTTATAGTGTGTATATTATATATATATATTATATATATAATCCTGTTGAGCAGGGATTTTAGGGACGGGAGCAGCAAGAGGGGGGCGGGGCGGGAACAGCTGTTGACGCAAACAGGAAGTCCTCTGTTGCGTAGGCCTTCTCATTTCGGAGACCGCACGGTCTAGCCTTTGCGGTCCTCAAAGGACGCGGCCCACGTAGACCGCGAAGGCTGGGTCCTCCGAAGGATGCAGCCCCTGAATTGAGACACAGCTACAGACTAAGAGGAGATTTTTTCATGGATGAGACATATGACATCTGAACATGGCTGAACATGGCTGAAAATTATGCCAAACTGCTTTATTATGATGTATTGAACACTCTTAGGGATAAAGCAAGTGAATATATAGTTAATATGTAGTTATATAGTATATAAAATTAGAATAGAGCATGAGAGAGAAATGAGAATTTGGCTTGAAATTCTGTACTCAGACCTCCTATTATGCTGGCCTGCTTCACTCAATCTAAGTAAAATTAGCTTGGAGAGACCACAAACCTGTTGTGCTATGACTGTGGAGTATTTTTAGGCTTCAATCTGCATTATTTCAAAAACAATGTTCAATAAAAGTGCTTTTTTTCAGGCGAACCTGAAACTTTTCAATTTGAGCTGTGTGCCATCTTCATTCACTATTAACCAGTAACATATACACATCTTCACACATCTGAACAAGTCTCTCACAAGTTTTACCTGTATTATACCATCAAAATTATTAAAATAGACCTTGTAGTTTCAGATCTACAGTCTTTAAGTATGGGTATGCAATTTTCGAGCAGAGGCCTAAAAATAGGGCTAGGATTTAACTAATTGTGTCCTAGCTGAAGCTGAGTGCTTCAAGGGTTGATAATTCATAATTGAGTTATTAATTACCGTTGAATATTTTGATATCAATTGATCATTAATTTGTACAACCAATAACGCTATACAGCACATAAAAGTATTGTGTCATGCTTCTTCCTCAGCATAGTGAGAGAGATTTAGGGTCTAGACAGACAGTAGAAGGACAGGCTGATGGACGGATTAGTTGCAGTACGTTTAGCCTCTTCAGGGGGTAACAATAGATCAGAAACACTAGCATTAACATTAATGCTAGGTGGAGACAGAAGCTGCCAACCTTAAATGCCACCATGGGTGGAACCATGTTCTAAGTGGTTACAATCTAAGGTTCTAGAGACTCTGGGTCCTCTTTAACAGCTCAAAAACGAAATAATTGTCTAATTATCTGGTGACATGTTCGAAAGGTGGCACGGTGGTGTTTAACAATGTTGCCTCACAGCAAGGTGGTTCTGGGCTTAGGTCCCTTCTGTGTGGAGTACGTTCTTCCTGTGTTAGTAGCAGGGTCGGGCTTTATTCAAGTTCTCCTGCTTCTTCCCACAGTCTAAGGACATGCAGGTGAGGTTAATTGCTGGTGAATGTGAACGTGATGGTGAATGGTCGTCTGTCTCTATGTGTCAGCCCTGTGATGACTTGGCCTCTCGCCCAAAGTCAGCTGGGATCATCTATAAGACTGGCTTCTTATATGGCCTGTCTGTCATTGGTATGGAAACACATTTTTATCCCGCACAAATCCCAGATAAAACTACAATATTTTTTTTTCTTTGGTTTGTTTGGGTAATACTAGGCAAATACCAGGAGGAAACACAAATATAACCCCATTATTACCATGGTATAAATTATGCCCTATTATTACCTTGCGATGTCTTTACACATTATTATCCTCATATTTTGCCCCATTATCTAAAAAAAACCCCGACGTTACCATCAAGTACCCTAGTACTATCCTGTTGTTCCCAAGATATTACTCCCATATTGCCATGTTTTTACTTAGCTGTAACATGAAGTAACACCCATCACTGTGCAGCCCATCAAATCACCACAGCTGACACACAAGTTGATTTAATTCAAGTGTAATACTCAAATCTCTCCACTGCCGGCTGCTGTTGCACTGGTTTCACATAAGGTCAGAACTATGTATACTGCTACAGCATCCTTCCAACTTCAGAGCTGCCTAGGAACTCTTTTTTTCTCTTCATTTTTTTACAACATTGAGTTTTTATTCAGACCCAAAATGTCTCAAGAAACTTTGGGCTTATATTTTACAACAGACCTATCACAAGTGATTCTTTTGGCTGAGGCCCACTCAAAGAACTCTAACTGCTCAATGAGAGGAAATGTTAATGCCTCGAATCTCAATTTGTCAGATTACGGTTTTAAAACTGTGCTCTCGAGGTGATCAGACCACCGCTGTCATTCGCTCCAGTCCAATCTGTGAGTTTGTGTTATGGCTTTGGTTAGGCTACTTTTAATTATTTTTTTAAATGAGGAGAAAAAACAACAAAACAAGGCACTGTCCCTTTAATAATCATTTAATACTACCACATCGATAGGTGCCAACATCCAAGGAATTTGTTGAATTTAACCGGAAATAAGCCCATGTTGAATCTGCCTGCAAAATGTAGATGATATATTTAACATGTTTAACTCCCACCTAGTGCCTACTTCATAGTGTATACCATATGGTCTTACATGTCCATACAAGATTAATCTCGTGACAACAATAAGTAGTTTAAATTTAGTTTTCTAATGAAACTTTATATACTGGCATATTTGCCAAAAGTGTTTTATTCTGAAATTTTCTCGGAAGTCCTACGCCACTGACGGCTTTATATCTTGACGGTTAGGGGAAAGCCAGACGACAACAAGAAGCGCACGAGACATCACAAACAGGTCAGCGGGAAGCTCGTCTAATTGAGGTAAACGGTAGGTGAACTGCAATTTATCCAACACAAACATGGCGGCTGTATTCACATCTATTACTGTTATTGTGGAGCACATTGTGCTTCTTTTATTCTTTCTCCTCCCACTGACGCTCGTTTAACGTTAGTGAGAGAGCAGCTAACGCTACACACTGGACTGCCATGACAATGGTGCGTAGTGCAAGCGGTACTGTTTGTATTAGAACGCTAGGAGATTTAGACAGTATTAAGATAGCCAACTTGTGTATTGTTAGCATTTTGTTAATCGGGCTGTGTGTGTGTGTGTGTGTGTGTGTGTGTGTGTGTGCGCGCGCGCGCGCGCGTGTGTGCTCATGCTTTGTTATATGTGACCCCTGAGACTAATATATGTATGTATGTATGTATGTATATATGTATGTGTCTGTAAGTTATGTGTATGCCTATTAGGTGAGGCATACATGCTAATAATACAAAAGTTTACATTCGACAATGTTTAACAAAGAGGAGCCGATGATACATATCTACAAACAGTACTGACTGGGTTCAGGTGACGTCAAAAAACCCGTGTCCACGCTCTTGACACCCTCTACCCACTCAGACACAAACACTCTACCTATTACATATCAAATATTATGGGGTAAAAAGGTGAGAAAATATGGGGGGGGGGGATCATTGTATCTTTTATTTAAAACAAATTGTTTCCACGCATTGATGGCAACTACACAGTTGCTACCATATTATGTTTGTGAGACACTGCAAGATGTACAATGTAGGTAATGGGTTGTGTGTATGTCTGTGTATCTTTTTACATATTGGAGCATGTGAGCAGATGGATGATGGTGGGGAATGGAGGGAGGAGGGGCAGTGATGGAGGCGGTGGAATAAATTAGAGAGTAATGGAGGGGAGGATGGAGGTAGAAGGAAAGGAAGAAGGAAGCATGCTTCTGTGTTCTGGTGAAACATCTGCTCTCAGATTTCTCTTCTGCTCTTGGTGTTTTCAATAACTCATGTCAAAGTTCCCCAACCAATAGAATGCTAGATTTGGTTTTAACCAATGCCTCGTTGCCTTTGCTTTACTTTTTAAAGTGTCCCTAACGGGCGGGTATTCTTTAACCTGGCATTTCAAGGCTTATTACCCAAAATTAAATCAACAGAGCACTGCTTTCACTTCCATGTTGTGCTACATTCCAGCTAATGTACACGTCTTTACATCAATATAAAACTTATACGGTTCTTATTCACCTGAAGCAAAATATAAATAACATTTTTACCCAAAATAAAGGGCTAACTAAAAATAAATATGTGTGTTGCTCACAGTATTTATTGGACACATGTCTTTGGCCAAATCAAATGCGATTGCATCCGTTATTTCAGCGTGTCTTTGGGAGGTGGATGATACGCTGTCGCGCTGTGCAGGGTCGCTGTTATGGTTTTCTGGGTTGACGTTGGACATGGACGGAGATTCAGTGAGGTAACGTTAGCTTTGGCCTTAATGCATTCATCGTACTGTGGTTTGTGGTGGTTTTTCAGGTGGTTGAACAAGTTAGTTGTATTGCTATGCTGCGCAGACACAACTCTAACGCACTCTGTCATATGATTTGTTCTTGGTTAACATCACTTGGCCTAAATCCAAAAAACTTCCAGACAACGGATGATGATCCTTTTCGAGGGGCTAGCTCCTCACCTTCTGCTCCTGACATTTGATTTAGCTTTCACACGACACCCGTGACCGTCTGCTCTCTGTTCTGTTGTCTGTCTCTCTACTCTTCTACTAATAGTGGAGTCTGCAGGGTGCGCGCATGACACCTCCCATCTCGTTCGCCCCCTGGTGGTCGGCAGACTGTTAGTTGAGGAAGCGCTTGATTTGATATGTAGCAGAGCACGCATTTTAAACGTCAATATCGCTGACGATCATGCTCATTTAATCGTGGCAGCCAAAATCGTGATCGCGATTAAAATTCGATTAATTGTGCAGCCCTACTTCACATATCACTGTTAGTTTATGTTTGTCTTTTATATTTCTTTAAACTGAGGCTACATCCATACTACTCCGTTTCTATTTGGAAGCAGATTTGTCAAATAGAAACTATCTCCGTCCACACGGGCGTTTCAGCATCATTTTCGAATTGATCTGCATCCACAAGGCAACCTTCGAAGACAGACAGCACGTGACCATTAACGTACACTGGGCATGCGCGTGACGGTGTAAATAATTGATAAAACTGCTTCATTGAATGAGTCTCCCTTTTTTGTCATGGCCGTTCAGCCCGGTTTGTGACACCCTTGCTTTCTTTGCCACTTTTGGAATAAAATGATCGCATACCAGCACCCAAACTTTTTCTTTTACTGTAACTACATTGTCTACTATTACTAGAATCTTCTATTTTATTTTGCCATATGCTGACAAGGATGGGGTGAATCAACCCTGTGAACTCACTCGTTGACGGCTGCACACAGAGACCAGGCCATTAGCTTTCGACTGCTAGCATAAACTAAGGTGGTAACCAACGCAGTCGGCCCCTGCTTCTTACCACATCCATGGTCTGCCCACAGTAAGCTATCTTTTTTTTATTTTTTTTTGAGTAAAGGTCTGGGTCCGTGGTCTATAACGTTATTGATTATCAATGGTATTGCTGTTGGCTATTGTAGTAGCATGCTGCGGTCATATGCGGCGGCTACCTGTGCCACTGACCGTAACTTGCTCCACCGACCAGCACCAGTATTCGTTCCCCTCTAGCACATGACAGGAGGCCGGTGTAGCAATTGTAGTAACAGAAAAAGTAAAGGTGGTGCGCTGGTAATTAACTTTCCTTTTATTCCAAAAGTGGTAAAGAAAGCAATATAATAAAGGTCTAGAGCAGGGGTATTCAATTACAATTCCAAAAGGTCCAGATTGAGAAAATCTCCTCGTGCAAAGGTCCGGAACATTACACTATTGTCTAACTTGCGCTATTTAGTGCCATATATATATATATATATATATATATATTAGTGCTGGGCAACGATTAAAATATTAAATCGCATGGATTTCTTGCGATTAATCGCATTGCTATGGCAAAGTTCAATAATGAATTCAAAAGTAGTGTATTGCGCACTTTTATTTTAAAAGTACTGCTATATGAACAAAAGGGCAATAACGTTTGGTTCACGAGATGCAGGTAGCATGTTTTATACTTAATGTGAATATAATTCATACTTTGTTGGCATCTTATTCTGAAAACCGGATGTTCGTCTGAAGAAACCGGATGTTGTCTCACGTTAATCTTTCCGCTAACTTTCAAAGTCCTTCGCTCGCTCCCGATCTGTGCCATTTAAATACGTTTACCGTGAATTTCAGCATATAGGTGCACTAAAATGTAAGTGTCTGCTGAGTTGACCACGGAGATCTGAGTGTCTGCTGACTTTACCGCAGCGATGTCCAGTAGTCTCCAGGGAGAGCAACAGCTGGTGCAGCTTCTCTCTTTATTTCTGCCCCCCTCGACCAGAAGCGGAAGTCGCCTTTTCTCTACGGCAACATCATATCTCCAATACAAAACGATAAACATGAGACAGTCTGTTACAATAACTGATTAGGTGAGTGAAGAGCTACAGAAAGAAACACAAAGACACAGAACACACAGGGCAAAGCCTGATCGTGACATATATAATATTATAGGCATTGCTGTAATACTGTAGAAACCCTACCATGACCTCTCTGCCCTAACCCTAACCTCACAGAGTGCAGAGTGGACTGAAAGTGCAGGAAAGTTGCTGCAGATATTTTATTTGTCAATAATAAATTTAAAATACTTACCTGTTTTTTTTTGTTGTTTTTTAATTTTAATTTTTTATTTTTTCCCATCTCAAAAGGCTCAAGGACACACACACACACACACACACATATACACAACTGACTATAGGATGTTTGCTGGCTTTTATCCCACTGTTCTTTCATCCTCTTGTTGTTATGTCTATGTATTGTCTCTTGTCTTTCAATAAAAAAAAATAATAATTATAATGAATTTAAAAAATGCGTTAACGCGTGATAAAATAATTGTCGGCGTTAATTAATGAATGCGTTAACGCGAAATTAACGCGTTAACTTGCCCAGCACTAATCTATATATTAGTGCTGGGCAACAATTACAATTTTTAATCGCATTATTTTTTTGCCATTAATCTCATTGTTATGCTCAACATTCAATAATGAATTCAAAAGTAGTGTATTGCGCACTTTTATTTTAAAAGTACTGCTATATGAACAAAAGTGCAATAACATTTGGTTTGCGAACACTTTAAACAAATAAGGTTATTTTTAACAGCAATAACTGCTACTGTCTTCCTCAGTTGCTCTGCTTCCAGTGCAGCTTGTTTTAAGTAGAGCTTTTATCCAATCAGATTTCAGCCCTGTGTCTCTAGGTAAGAAGAGAGGCCCGAGGCCTGCAGACTCACAAGTGAATCCCTTTACAGTTTAAGTGAATGGGGACGATATTGTTGATTGTCAGTCTTCAACCAATCACATCTGTAGTTTGACATGTTGGGCGTATTCTTTGACGTGTCAGAGCCTTCTAGCTGGCCTACAACTACGTCAGCATTACGTGCAGCTCAGTTTCCATGTGCAGCTCTGCAGTGAGGTGCAGCGTGTGCTGTGATTGGTCAGTGGGCGAGCACGTGACTATCGTGAAACGAAACTTAACATCAGAGGCTTAGTAGTGAGAGTTCAAATCGAAAGATATGGAAGAAATTATGACATTTTTTGCATTTTGCTCGGTGTAGATTATTATTATTTTTTTACCTAGCTTTGTTTTTTTAACACTCAATGGAGGAGGAGAAACTGATTTGTGAGTTGGGATTTAACTGGGATGAAACTCTTTGTCAACAAAGAAAGGAGGATGGAGTTTGGTAAGTCGACTGCGTTTATTGTTTTACATCTACTATCTGAATGGCCCGTGCCCTTGAGTGTGTAGCAGAATGCGTGTTGCTGCTGTTGTTTTCCCGTTAAGCTAGTTAGCGTAGCCTCCCAGAACACTTGCGGAGCCCCAGCTGTTTTTTGTTGTGGTTTTTTTTGTTCCAGTTCAGAGGTCACACAGACCGTTGTCTCCTACATCAGTGATTCTACACTGGTGGACCCCCTTTGCCTGACAAAAAAATAATAATGTAGTCCTTTTTATTTTGGAGGATATTTTTTATGCAGCGGACTTATTCCAGCATTTACGGCATTTGTTCAGCGGTGCAGGAAAAACACCGACCAATGCGTTGTGAATAGGGATGGGTATTGTTTGGGTTTTTTCCGATACCGGTGCTAAAACGATACTTTTAAAACGATACCGGTGCCTAAGCGGTGCCTGAACCGATACTTTTTTTCTTCAAATTGAACAATATATTAACTGTTTAAATTATACTATAAATATAAATAAATACAAAACACTTGGCTTCAAACTACAGCTTCAAACTTTTTAACTTCAAACTATGAACAATATATTAACTGTTAACAGTTTACAGTATACTTAAATAAATATAAATAAATACAAAACACACACACACTCTGTACACACACTACAGCTTCAAACTTCAGCAATTATTTTGCAGAAATATGAGCATATTTACCTTCTCTGGCAAAATACGACAGCTCTCCTGACTTATTTTATTTTATTTTACCAGTTGGTGGCGGTAATGCGCCAATTCGTCGTTTGCCAACCGCCACTACTCCTCGCAGAAGAAGAAGAAGCTTTCGCGTGCCTGTGGATGTTGTGCTTATGAGCGGCAGCGCTAAGTACCCCGTTGTAATAATACTATGAGTGAGGAGCGGAGGACCGAGTCTATCGTTACCTGCTGCCAGGACGGAGTCATCAGAGTAGTGTTGGCACCGCTTTTCGGTACCCAACCCTAGTTGTGAATCACATCACGTGATGCAGCTCAGCCAATCAAATATGAGTATTCTGACAAGTTTCCTGACTCGAGTGAGACGTACACACACCGTGACACAAGAGGCTGAGACGAGGAAAGACAGCAGAGCAGTACAATCATGACGCGATTTGTGAAAGTAAAATCATAAAATGGTCTCCAAAAGAGAAAAATGGGTCGCGCCTTATCATTATGGGGTGATGGTGGATCCCACAATTTAAGCTTCTGCATTTTCCAAATGCACTAGTATTATTCAAATGTATTGTTCGGTTTGTAAGCCTCGTACCGAACGGTTTAATACGAATACATAGTTACAGCCCTAGAAACGAATATATATATATATATATATATATATATATATATATATATATATATATATATATTCTCAGTTTTCAAATTTAACTGGATGGATTATAAATAATACATAGACATACATAAATAAATGTTCTTCTGATTTCAAGTAAAATAATGGCTGGATTAAATAATAACAGATACAACAGAAAGCTTTTGAAAAATGTGCATCTTTAAAAAGGAAGTACTTAAAAATGATTTCACTGAATTGCCCTGCAGCTTTAAATTCAGTTCATTCAGGCGTGAAGTGATGTCAATCAAAAAAGCCACAATATTATATTTTTCTCATCTTCTAAAAAGAGAAATTAGTGAGCATGGACTTTATCTGTGGTTATAAAACTACTTGTTTCAGCTCTATTCCTCTCTGTTAACATCATTGTTGGTCAGTGAATTCATGTGTTAAGATTCTGATCATATTGGGCTCATAGGTTTATTTTCTGTGTCTTCATTTCAGATGCGAGTGGGTACGTTTGCTGAAAAGAGTTGTGCTTTGTCTGGTAGTGACACTTCATATTACCGCTTTTAATAATCTCCACAGTCTCTGAACTGTCCGTGGGAAGAATAAACCTATAAGAGTCTGTCCATTCTTGGTTAAAGACTCTGGTCTCTCTGACCACTTTTCTCTTTTTGGAGAACGTCATGTGAAATAACTTCTCTGACTCACGTAATTCTCCTACTCTTCGGTCTCTTTCCTCGGGTACATCCCAAGTCTCTTAATTGCATCCCCGTTTCCCTCACTTGGGTCCTTTCCTTGCGTCTTAGTCCCTCCCACCAGGGATGCATGGAGGAAACCATGTGAGGAGAGAGGAACGAGGAAATATGTTTTAAGACTCTCCTTTCCTCAGTTGCGTCACGTGAAGCGACGTCTGTTTCTGATGACGGTGGCTGATGATGACAGCTGGATCAGCTGTCAGTCGGCTTTGAGAGACTTTTGAGAAGTTTGTGTCTGTTCACATGATCACTGTAATTAATAATAGTGACTATACTAATAACTAATAAAGACACAGTAATCACCACTGTAGAGGTGTTTTCTCTCTGTAGTCTGTTAACAAACTGTGTCCTGTGTTCTGTTTATAAGCGCAGGATCCATTTCTACCGGCGGAATGCGATCGTCTTATTTATGAATTATTTGCGTCGACCCCTAGGGGTCCGCGGAGGTACTGCAGGGGGTCCGTGAAATGATTAGTTGATTAGACAATTTTATTTAATTTTTTTCCAAACATGAATCTGTCCATTATTGTAATAGTTCAGTATTGTATGCAAGATAACAGGTATGTTTATGCATGGCAGTGGCACTAATAGGCCATCACAAATGTTTGTTTCCACATTTATGTTTAAAATGAAAACATCAATTTGATGCTTGTAGCATTGATTATCATGCAATTGACAGACAATGTTGATATTGGCATTTGTATCAGCTGACAAGGTATGTTTATAAATGGCAGTGGCACGGCCTCCCTACTCACTGTACCTTGCACATGTTTAAAATAAAAACATGAATATATTAACCTGTGTATTATTTGAATAGCTTAGCGCAATGCACAATAAAGAGGTATGTTTATACATAGCACTAGGCCCAGTTTAATACAAAACACAATTTTATACAATTTATAAAACTATTATACGTTTTCTTTACATTTTTTGTTCTTGTGAGAGAGCTTATCCATTGTCACTTGTCTAGTTTTGTATTGCTTATTCGTAGTAAAAGTTATTTTTGAGAACAGACAATTTGGCCTATTTTAGAACGTACCCATTCCACAGAAGAACATGAATGAACAGCTCAGGACCAGACATGTTTTCTTGATGACCTGAAGCTACAGCAGATGCTTTTATGCTGCTCTGGGCCGTATTGTACACTGTAAAAAAAATTCTGTGTAATATACGGTAAATTACCGGCAGCTGTGGTTGCCAGAACTTCACCGTAAAAAATAAAGTGAGAATGTATAATACATCACGGTATATCTTTTTTGCAACCGTAGATTTCACAGTTGAGAACTGTTTTTTGTTTACGGTAAATTACTATAAAAAACAGATTTCATAAACCTGTTTACGGTAATTTGCTTTAGAAATAACAGCCATGTTATAAACGTGTTTACGGTAAATAACTTTATAAACAGCAACTATATTGTGAAGCTAATTACAGTTTTTCACTGTAAAATTCACTGACTTTTCTTACAGTGTAGGGTAATGGTCTAGATGGGCCAAAACCAAGCATTGTCCAAACTGCTGTAATGTGCTTGGTGACATGAGTGATGCCTTTTTAATATTGCACCTCGAACCATTAGACCGCACCAAAACATTTTCTCACCAAGGGTAATACCCAAGATATTGGTTTCTATAACCTGCTCTATTGAACTACCCTGAATTGTGAGTGCCAATTTGTGTTTTTTCATGTGTGTACAAATAATACATTTTGACTTTGAGACAATGAGACATCTGAATTACCTAGTAATAAAACAAATTAAATTCTCTCTTAAGGCTTGTATTTAAATCAGTAAAATGAGTGATGCCCAATATAATCCTGAATTACAATAAAATAAATTAGGCCACATTACTGTTAAATATTGTAGGGTTAGGTAGGCCATTTGCAATATTGAATATATTAGAGAACAAAACTGATATATTTTTTGCAAACCCTCACTAATACATTTTATTTTAGCTTACCACAGATATATTGGTGTAAGTGTATATGTCGGCCAATTAGTAAGAGTGTGAGCAACAATAAATCCTCGAGATGTGTTTGATAGAATCAGTGTTGACAAGAAAGCAAGCACTGAAAAGTATATTTTCATCTACAAAAATGTGAACCCTTCATACTGATATTGGTAACGGCTTGATGAATCTCCATTTTAGCCGGCTTTAGTGTTCCTATGTCAGGCTGCATCTCTTTGAAAACTCTAGTTTCTTGGATCCTGACATGGCTAACATTTTTGCAACTGGATTGTACCTAGAAGTAGTATCTTGAAGCATTTCCCACCACACCTGCTGTCATCAGCTTGCATGTAATCAGTGAAAAAAAAATAGTGATAGTAATAATGGGTGATAGATGTTAATGCCATTTTTCAGATATCATGATTTACATCCTCTTCATGTGTTGAAGTCTTTACAGGTTTTCTTTTTACTCCATCTTCTCTTCCACTCTCGTGCTCTTGCCTGGCGTGTTGTGTAATGTGTACTCTAGCGTGAGCAACAATGGAAGTGTGTGTGAAGGCCAAACTGAAGGAGGGCAGGTTTCCATGGCAGCCACGAGCTGTAGCTGCAGCTTTGTCAGATAGACAGACAGTTAGATAGATTGTGTTAAAGCTTTACAAGTAGAAGGGATTTCATATAGAGTTGAATGGTTGGTATTCCCCCTTTGTTCTCCTCTCTTTCCCCAAATTGCAATTGTATTGTGTCTGTTGTCATGGCGATGTATAGATTAGTTACGCCCACATTCCCCTCCCCTCTCTTCACATCTCTCTCTTGCTCTTTCAGTATGAAGGCTCAATTTCAGAACATTTGCTGGGGCTCCGCCCTCCTTTGCTGGCATCACTGCCTGCAGTACGTATGTGAATGTGTTTATTGTCCCATGTTGTGGTGGGAAAAGGAGGATTTTACATACAACTGCTGTACACAGTTGTACAAACTGCAACAACACATACTGCTGCTGGTTGCTGGCTGCAGCTTTATCTTCACAGTACATACATGATAGTGGTGTTGACTGTTGAACCATTCCTTTAACTATGAACAAACCTCTCCCTTAACTGTGGTAAAACAGTGGAGGTTTTATTTGTTTCACTGTGCTATAGCTGTACTGGAGCAGTGTGATGGTTAAGCTGCTAAAACTAAACACTTAATTTACTGTAATAGATGGACTATTTTATCCCCTCTCTCACTCTTTATTTTTCCTTTCTTTCTCAGATTGACTGGAGCTTTACCATGCCTGTTGCCTCCACCAGGAAAGAGCCTGGTGAGATCAGACACCTTCCTCCTCATTATGTCCTATGACCAATGTGTTTGTTTGTACCTCCTACCTCACATCCAATTTACCAAAGGGCTGTTCAATGGGTAAAACAGGAACAAGAATATCTGACTAAGTTCAAAAGTCATCTTTTACTTAAATGATGAGAGTAGGGTTTCTCTCTGAAACTTAATCTATGTTTGATGCTAATATTATTGGGCTTTTACTCATGTAACATTTGTAATGGAGGACTTTTATTTGTAAGAAAAGTATTTTTACACTGTGCTCGAGTAAATCATTTAATTATTAACATATTGGTTGTGTAAATATGAATGTTGATGACAGCAACAGTCGTGCCGGGAAACGGGGCTCCATCAATCCCAGCAGTCTGGGCAAGGGGAGCTGTAAAGCTGACATGGGGGTGCGCAGGCCACTTTCTTCGTCAATGCGGAACTAGAGCCGCAGAGGAAATGCTGTCTAGTTAATTAATAGGAAACACTGAGAATAAAACCATACATATGGGTAAGATATATGATAAAAGAGCTGATCACAATGATGATTCCACCTATGATGACAATGTCAAACATCTACATCAGCAAGCAGCATTGGGAACACATCAACTGTTATGAAGACAGAGGAGAGGCATTCTGCTGAAGCAATAAGCAAAGCAGTGGAACATTGACCTAGGGCTGTACCCAATAGTTCACAGCTTTGAAGCTTCATTCATAACCTTGTCATTCTCAATTGTCTCAGTCCTTAGTCAAAATTGAATGGGGAAAAAAGATAATCGTATCTAAAATTCATATCAAGTTTTTATCGAACGAAATAATGTTTTATTCCATATGTGTGGGTGTTTAGCCTTTCAAAAACAACAGTTTCACTAAGGTCAGAATTTGAAGAGAGGCAAGTATTAACGGGCATTCTTGCACCAATCGAATAGCACCATAAATTATATAACCGCAATAACTCAAAATCCTATTTTACTTATTTTTTTAAGGTTGTTGACATCATGAAATATGACAGACAATCAAATCTTCATTCGAAAACCTCAATAAAAGCTATGAATGTAAAGAAAAATTATATTTGGTACAGCCCTTGAACATGAAGTTAGCATGCCGACAAACTGTTGTTGCCTGACAGTGGCAGGCCGTGCATTTTATACCTAGGCCTTCACTGTTGTCCTGCAGCTGAAATACCACCTTATAACCACATGATGGCGCCACAGTTACTATTCGTTTCTAAGGCTGTAACTATGTACGTATTAAATGTATATACCGTTCAGTACGAGACTTATAATACGTTTGAATAGTACTAGAGCCTTTGGAAAATGCAGAAGCTTATATTCAGGAAAATAGAATGTTTTCTGCGCTCATGGAGGACAGTGGTTCTCAGCTGGTCTGGCTGTGGGACCCACCATCATTCCTTAATAACAAGTCGCGGCCCAAAGAGATAGTCTTATGATTTTACTTTCACAACTTGAACATTTTACGTACTACTCTGCAATGTCTTTCCTTGTCTCAGTCCCCTGTGTCATGGTGTGTGGTACATCTCACTCAGTCAGAATGCCCATATTTGATTGGCTGAGCTGCATCACGTGATGTGATTCACTACCCGACATGCCTCTGCTGTTAAGTTTCGTTTCACGATAGTCACGTGATCGCCCACTGACCAATCACAGCACACTCTGCACCTCGCGGCAGAGCTGTAGATGGACACTGAGCTGCACGTAATGCTGACGTCATTATAGGCCAGCTAGCAGGCTCTGATACGTCAAAGAATACGCCCAACATGTCAAACTAAAGATCTGATTGGTTGAAGAATATGACAATCAACAATATCGTCCCCATTCACTTAAACTGCACATGGATGCACTTGTGAGTCTGCAGGCCTCGGGCCTCTCTTCTTACCTAGAGACACAGAGGTGAAATCTGATTGGATAAAAGCTCTACTTAAAACAAGCTGCACTGGAAGCAGAGCAACAGAGGAAGACAGTAGCTGTGCAATGAGAAAATAAGATAATGGGAAAATATTTTTATAAATTATAATACATGTAGTGTATTTAAGAAATTATTAAATTATAAAATAGATATAGCTTTGTGATTCTGTTTAGGCCAGCAGAGAAGGCCCTGACGGCCCACCACTGTTGCCTGATGGGCTTTAGTTTGCCATGTTATGATTTGAGCATATTTATTCATGCTAAATGCAGCACTTGTGAGGGTTTCTGAACAATCGTGTAACCGTTGTTCGTGGCGGGGCGGCCATTTTACGTGACTCCCCATGAAACAGCAAGCTGATGTATCTCCACTGGACTTGCTCAAATCTGTCCCAAACTTGCCATGCTTGATAACAGTTATAGCCTGAGGATGTCTACAAGCCAATTTTCCATCTAAGTAGGAAAATCAGCGTTATTTGAAAAACAATATCCGATTCACATGACATTTACATGATGTTGTCTACATTTGATATAGAGCAACATAATGCATGTTGACGCGTGTTGTTTAGCGCCACACAGTGGTTACAGGAAGTGGTGGACTATTTGCAAAGCATAATTTCCAGGATCAAATACTCCATGCAGTAACAAAAAAAAAAACGTCTAACTCTTGGTAGCGTTGTCCGATGGTCGCAGACATTCTCGGCCGCGTAAGCCGAGGTCTCGCAAGTACCCCCGACGTGCCCAAAGGTGCGAGGGCCCGTTCATCGCTGTTTGCAGCTTTAATTAGGGCCCGAGCAACCGACAACGTCGGGCCAGTGAAGGCCCTATTGAAATTGTAAGGGGTATTATTATTATTAGGGCCCGAGCATTTCGAGCATATATGCACATCGCATCCTGTAACATACCCTGACATTTCAATTTAATTCACCCACTAGGGGGCACGACAGTAAACCCGTCATTTTGTGATTTTTGTTTTTTGTCACTTTTTGGGGTTTTCAGCCTTTGTACTTTAACGAACTCCTCCTACAAAATTAATTGGATCAACCTCAAATTTGGTCAGGATGCTCTTCAGACCTTTGTGATGAAAAGTTATTAAATTCGTGAGTTTTCATGGAAGAACCTTCACGTGGCGTGGCGGCCATTTTGCCTCATTCGGCATGAACAGTAAAGTTGTTATAAGTCCAAGGTACATTATTCAATCTGCAAAAAATTACATATGCATGATGCTACTTCAAGCTTGAGCATACATCAATGTGGAGCAGCCCCAGCTCTGCGTTTCACCTACATGTATGAAACTTGGTAACTACATGTATCCCCTAGAGCAGGGGTCTCAAACTCAAGGCCCGCAGGCCGAATCCGGCCCGCAACGTAATTTTATGTGGCCCGCGAATCCGCCAGTAAAAAAAAAATTTAATTAAATTAAAAAAACAATTATTAAAAGTTAGACTTAATAATAAAGATATCCCCGTAGTCGAAATTATGAGATAGAAAGTCGAAGTTATGAGACAGAAAGTCATAACTATGATAGAAAGTCATAATTCTGATATAGAAAAGTCTCTTGGGACCATGCTCTAAACCCTACCGGAAGTCGGACATTTTGATTTTTGTGTCATTTTTCGATCGATTTTGGCCTATTTCTAGTCGCTATACTTTAACGAACTCCTCCTAGACACTTTGTCAGATCCACTTAAAATTTTGTCAGTTCAATCTCAAGACCGTTGTGATTAAAAGTTATCAAAAGCTTTACGTTTGACCAAATAGCTTAGCCGTAGCGGGTGGCTACTTTACGTGATTCCCCATCAAAAAAACTGATGTAACTCCACTGGACTTGCTCCAAACGGTCCCAAACTTCTCATGCTTGATTAACACTCATGGCCTGAGGATGTCTACAATCAAATCTTTCCTAATGCTGCGTTCACACCAAACGTGTCGCGAATTAACTACATGTATCCATGTGTAGACGTGA